>NC_063225.1:4253846-4861538 GCF_020740725.1 Corvus hawaiiensis
CCATATTTTACTACTGATGGACCTCTCAAATGAAATACATGTGCTGACATCTCCGTGTTTTGAAGATTTAAAGACCTCAAATATGGAGAAAAACAGACTGACCTTGAAACTCCTGTGTCAAAATTCCCTTTTTTTAGCACTATTGCTTCGCCCAATAAATTAACTTGCGGAAAATCCTATAAGGGAAGATAGTATTCCTTGTGTTATAAATGTAAGTCTCATGCCAGATAATTCCTAGTGAAATGTGTTATTGAGGTGACTCCTCTGTTCCAAGGAACAACTTCTGATGAGTGTGAAGGAGAAGAACTTCAGCCTTAATGTTACATATATTTTCCATCTATCAGAAGTATTTCTGATTCTCAACTGTTGCTGAAATTAAGATTCTGACCAACTTGCATTGAAATTTATGGTATTTAGGAAAAGAAACGCTTTTAGCAATTTGACAAGTATAATTTTCCCTAGAATGTTTTACAGTCATCAGAATGTCAGGAATTTGTTGAACTTAAATAAATGCAAGCACATACTAAAGTTTTCTCTGGTAACTTAAGAAGACAGCTTTGTAGTGTTTTGCTCACCTTGTTCTTTTACTTTTATGCAAGTTCTGACAGCAGTAGATGCTGAGGTATTCCAGCAGCAGGGGTCTAGAGGAGCATGGGATTAGGCTCATTTAATGATTTCAAACAATTGTCCTCCATGGTTTATGTAGTTGCACCTATTTTTCCATTACTGCATATTGGTTATTTGTGCAAAGTGAAACATGCCAGTAGAAAATGTTACACAAATCTGGACCAAAATAACCTGACTAGAGTGAAGGAGGGACTTGAAGCTCTTGGTCCTGTTTAGACCAAATCTAAGTTGGACTTTGTGCTGAAATTAATTTTGTAATGACAAAATCTGGGCAGGACCTGAGGTTTTCCTTTCAAAATTTATGAACTACAGAAAAATCTTGACCGGCTTTTCATGCTAGTCAGAACAAAACAAGGACAAGTAGAAAAAGAGCAGAGTTTTTTGTTGCTTGCATTTAAAGCTTCCTTTATAAGATGTTGCCAACAAATTAACATATTTGATAATAAATAAGCTGAAAAGGTTGATTGATTTGCCTGGAAAGAGGGGCTGTAATCTTCAGAAGTCGCCTGTCCTGGAAACCAAGATTTCAATCCTTTTATTTCTGGATGTTCTTCCCCCTTAGTAAACTGCAGGAAGTTATCATTTTCAGAACAAATTCACAATTTAAAACTGAAATTACACTGTTTCTACTGCAAAACGTCATAATTTTTCATAAAGAATTCACTGCTACTTAAATTAATATAGTGATATCCATAAACATTAAGGTAATACTGCTTGGTTATAGAAAGCAGATGAATCAATCCCCTCAGTGGGAAACACAAAGGGAAAATGCTTTAATACTGTAGGTGAATTATGAGTGTTTTTACTAGTCCTGTGAAGTGTGATATCTCTCCCCATATATATATTATGTATAAAATGTCATTTTTCCTGTATGCAGTTTGGTTTGGGTAAAGGCTGTTTTCCCACTAATGGCATTTTGAATCATCTTTGTTTTCTAGAATCTCCTAAAAATCAGCTGATTTTTGGTAGTTGCTGTTTACAATAATGGTAAAAACATCTAAAAGTGGTTGACAGAAGGTGGAACAGATCCCACTGGATTTTGCTACATAGTTCAAAAAAGCCTTACTGTAATTCTGGCCTCTTGTGTAGTGGATGTGTAACATAACAGGACAAAAAACCACCAATTTTTTTGTCAAAAGTTTTTTTAAAAATCTTGTTGCGTGAAGCAGGAATGAGTGTGACGGATACTGTGGGTAACAGCCAACATTGTTTGCACAATGAAGCTTTTTATACAGAAAAATTTATAGTTCTGTTGATCCAGCTCATTGCATCTCTTTTTCCATACAAAACTAACGTTTGGGTTCAAACGTTCACCCTGATGTCAAGGTCTGATATTTTCACTTCTCCTTTTCTCCTAATTTTATTGATTTTTCTAGGCTAAGCATTCCATAGATTAGTTATAGTAAGAAGGCATATTGTGGAATGTGATATAATTGGCAACTGATTGTTGATGTAGGAGATTTATGTTGGCCTTATAGTAATAGTTTCTTATAATTGGAAACATATGTGATTTTTAGTGTCTAGACTTGGGAACTTTCCCAGGAAGGAGTTCCAGGTGGTTATCTAAGCATAATAGGCCAAATGGCTACTTAAAGGCTGCAGGCAGACATGGGAAATATGTAGACGTTGCTAGCAAATGTAATTATTTCATAATTTGCATTTTATAAATTGCAACATATCAATTTACTTCTAATGGTTTGACCAGCTGATTTGTTTTGTAAATTCATGTTAAAATGAAATTTGCTTTCTCACTGAAATAGTGTAAAATACAGAGCTTAGAAATTCTTGATATATCTGGATGACAAAAAGCCTTTATCTATATCATGTGCCTAAGTTAGTTGTGTTGAGATATGAATGTTTAACTTGAAATAGCAAATAGTTACGTTTATAGAATGAATTCTGTGAAATTTGCTTTGGTGTAGTTAATTCACCTGGCACCTTGAGTTTTGTCTTTGTTTGCCAGTAGTCTGATTTCTGGAAGGACCTCAGAAAGGAAACATGTCTGGAAGTTGTTCAGCCTACTAAAACATGTGGTGATTTGATATTTCCCTGATCCCAGTTTGCCTTGAACACGCTCTGCACGTTAAAACATCCCCGGAGAAGGAAAGCGCAGTTGGCTATCCCAGCATGAATACTCTGCAAATATTGTTCTGGGACCTGCACAGCCTGTGACTCACAATGAATATTTCCAGCTCTAGTTCTGACTGCACAATAGGAAATGGAAAAGAAAATAAGTGATTTGCTGGGGCCTAACACTGGATGAGTTGATCATTGTGGCTTGCACAGAGAACATGGAAGAGCTGCACTAGAAGATGTGAAAAGTCCTCTCAATTCAGTTTCCATGTGCCAGATGGTTGTTCCTTGTTGTATTTTTTTTAATCCTACCTGTTAAGATAGCAAAGAACGACATACGTTATCTGGCTCTGCAGCCAAGTGTGTGGTCCAAATTATTTTCACAGAATGCCTGACAAAGTCTGCTTGCTTGTCTGCCTGCCTCAATCATTTTTCTCAACTAATGAGAAAAATCTGCCAAGCATTGTTGGGCTAAGGCACTAATTATTCTCAAACAAATGTTTCAATTTTGCACAAGTTAGGAAGTGTCTCTGTTTTAAATGATTACATGCCAAGATGCCAGACTAGTTAAACCAGTTTCGTTCATCAATATGTCTGGAAGTCCCAGAGGACCAAAGAGATGAAATCATTAAAAGCAAATGGGTCTGCAGTTTTAGGTGCTCTTTTAGGAAATATTGCTGCAATACTTCTTTTTGTGTATGTTCATTTTTAATGAGAAATAGTAGGTCTATTTTCCATCTGGAAATGTTGTTTCTTGTGATATTCCTGCATTGCTCCTCACATTCTCTTGGTTTTGGCACTGAATTAAAGGAAAATTTGTGACTAGTCACGCAAGACTGGCCCCTGTAATCCTTTCTCAGATTTTGTAGCCTGCTCATCATCACCCTATTTGAGCATTAAGGAAGTTGGTCTCTGATAGTGACAACATTGGAAAGTATCTCCTCATGAAACTTCCAGTTGAATTTGGCAGTTGGAAGAAGCTCGAGCAATTTAAAGGATGTTTACAGCTCGTATTCCAAGCAATGGTGCTACCCTTGGGCCTGAACTCCATGATTCCCTACTCAGAAGCAGCTGTGAGCTTCCAGAAGAGCATTGTCCCACCTCTGGACAAGACATGCTTAGGTCACATCTACTTGTGACCAGGTTCAAGGTTCTGATGTTTTGGTGTGTCACTAGGGAGGTGTGTGCCTCTGAGCAGCCGTACCTTTGCTGATCTGCTACACTTTTGCCATCTGCCTTTCCCACTGTTTGTCCTCATCCCAAAATTGCTCTAAAAGAAGCAGATAGATTGCCAGGTTTAGGGGGCTCTGCTGGGTCTGCCTGTGTATAACCAACAAAAATCAGATTTTCCAAGAACCGCCTTTCTGTCTTTAAGTAGGGAGCTGCATATTTTCAGAGAAAAATCTATTTTAAAGATCAAAAGAAATTCAACAACTGATTTCATAGGGGTAATTGAAGAGGTTTACTTATGAGCTGGCTCTGCAGTTTGTTTCATAGTTGCATGTTTGTTTGAAATTGCTGGATTAATTTGATTTTAAAGCACATATTAAGAGTGAGGGAAAAATTAAAGGATTAAACCACCAGAAAGACAGCAGAACTTGGAGCATTTCATGACTTGATTATTTTCCAGCAGCCACCTGTGCCAAGGAAGAAAATGTGCCTAAATATTATGGTATTTGTATCTCCTCAAACAGTTACTCATAAAGGAATAAATGGGCAGTAATAACGTGTATTTCACTAATGGTTTATGTATTTTGTTTTTAACACACCCCCTTCTTATTTTGGGGGAAAATATGAAACCTGGTGCCTGGGTACTTTCTACCATTAATTGCTTATTGCCCTTATCTGTACCCACTAGCTTAATTGCAATCTGTCTGCTTGGTGGGTGATGTGTGCTTTTTCCCATAAATTTTGAAAAATTATTTGTAAAGGGAGATGTACTACATGGGAAAACCTCCTTAGTTTGAAGAGCTGGCCATGGACAGTGCTGGCAGCTCCTGGAAAGAGCTGTGTGGCAGGAGTACATGCCGATGGATGACCTCAAGCGAAGGCATTGCAAATAAAACTTCTCAGGTACAATGCAGGGCAACGAAAGATGAATGAGCTGTGAATCCCAGGGCGTTCCTCAAAGTTCAATCCACAGTCAACTCCCAGGCAGCAAAGGTTTTAAGATAATGGTGTTACATATTTTGAAATTTTTTCCAATTCCCATTTTACTGTTCTTTTCTCGTTTGGCATTCAGTGCACTGTTATTTGCTAGATAATGATCTCTTCTGATTTTGAGGTGCTGACTGTCCTTGGTAAGACCTAAATCTTACCTGTAACGTCAATCACTTTGTTTTAATCAGGAAATACACATTCAAGGCATACTTTTGATAGGCCTTCTTTGCTTTTTTGACTTGTGAATGTCTCTGCTGAGAGCTGGAGCAAAAGGGAGTATCTGAATTTGGTTTAGTTGGGATCTATGCTCCAAGACCAGTAAGGACCTGGTGGCAGAGAGAATACCAGGATACCCAGTCATGCCAGGATGGGCAACAAGTCCAGTATCCTCCTAATGATGCAATACCTTTGTAGGTGTATGACCTTCCCAGGTAGTTCTCCTTCAGTTTTAAGGATGTTTTGCGCATAAAAGAACTTCCAAGTGTTTTTGGCATAGCAGGGGATCCCATGTCATACACCAGTTTCATCATATTCTTTCTTGAAAGGCATTTTATGCATCTTCACTTAATTTGTAGTAAGTGACAAAGACACAAAAGAGGAAACTAAATGTTAACGTAGTGGTTTCTTGTAATGTGTTATTTTTCATAAGCTAAAGTGGAATACTCTGAAATCAGCTTACACTGCAAATTAAATGCAAGGAACCCCTTATATTCCCTTATAAGCAAAAGAGATTTTCTGTGCCTGGTTCTACTGTCATTGACACTTTGGCATATTTAGGCTAATTCCAAGTGCTACTCCTTGTATGTACCACTAATACTTCTCTTTTCATAAAACTGTCCTAATTTACTTGATTCTCCTTTTTTTGTGTGCGTAAAACTGAAATTTGAGCACAAGTTCAGCTGCATGTTTTTGGACTATATAAACCTTTTTACATTGAAATTCTTTAGTTTGATGAACAACCACAGTTTCTTCAACTGAAAAGCTGTACTTTCCATCCAAGAGCACTTCCTATTTTGTCTATCTGCATGTGCTAGCTTGCAGAAGTGCAATTGAAATCTAGTGGGAGTAGCATTCCATTGTAGCTACACAAGTGTTGCATTGTTTTAAATAGAGAAAATTTTGTTGTGTAAACCCCATGCTCCTCTTTCCCACGATTTGTTGTTACAGTTGTACTTAGTTCAGTAGAAGCTTAATGTACTTAATTTTCTCTTTTTTGAAATAATAATTTCTTTGGAATTACAACTCCACCAAGTTAAGAATGTTAAAATATGAACAGTTGAAATAATTTGGAGGGGGGTTGAAAGTCTGTAACTTGTTCCTTCAGTTTGAAGGCTGTTGAATTGCTCCCTCAGCAGCTTGGTAGTTTCCCCCATTTGCACCTATTATGTAACCATCAACAAATTTCAACTGTTGAACTGATTTAATGTGGCTAATCATTTATACCTGACCTTTTGCTTTTCTTTTTTTCTTATACGCAACCTAAAGGATGTCCTGATTGAAAATAAGGGGCTGGGCCTCGGATTTGTTTTATTCTGAGCAGGAAATGTATCAGCACTGTTCGAGAAACCAGTAAATTGTTCTTTCCATGGTGCTTGGGAGGGTGATGAAGTGTCTTCTCAGGGGGTCTCGCTCTTCAGTTATTTCTCAGCACATCGCCAACAACTGAGTGTTGCATCAAGTAATTTTCCTATGAGAGGGGGAGCATTCTCTTACACAGGTTAGCCATAAACTCACCCTAAGGGGCTGGAGCACAATGGAAGTGGGATTTAAGTTGTCAGGTACATGATTGCACATCATCCTAATCACATTCCTTGTGATGGAAAAGAGGGGAGACGCGGATGAGAGTCACTGTTCCGGAGAGACACCAGCACTGTGCAAGCAGCGGGGATAATTCTCCCTGTTCCCTGGAATATTGGTGCTGCTGCTGTTGTGCTTGGCAGGAAAGCATTCAGCCTAAAAGGTTGTAAAGTTTATAGCTCTTCACACTGTGTCGCTGTGTTACCTAACCCAGTAGGGTACAGCTATGGAAAGTGTTTTCTTGAAAATCTTGTCAATACCTTTTGTAATTTCAGGATTGATTGAACTGCAAACATGAGCTGTGTGTTTTAAGACAACACTCTAGTCTTGCAAATTTACAGTGTGGAACTAAATTTGCAGCTTGCTGTAGGTGCTCCATTCTTCTTCAGCAGTGGTCCTCCCTGTTTCTTTAGTCGGAATCCTCTGTGCCCCAGCCTAAAAAAGGAGTCAGTGATGCACAGGGATTCAGCTGAGAGTGGATTTGGTTGCACTATATAATTGAGCAGAGGAGTGACAGAGGTTTTAAATTATGGAGTTGATTTTAAGAGTTGACACTGGCATTAAATGTTCTATATTTGGAGCTCCTGCTTTAGTGGCTAAAATGGACATTTATAGATAGAAAATGTGATCTGAATTCCCCTTGTGGGCTTGGCAGATAGGTTTGAGTGATTTCATTTTTTGTGTGTAATTTTCTTTTGGCAAGAATGAGAGCAGAGGGTGGTGGAAAGGTCAATTTGTCTGTGTTTATAGGTGCTGACAGGTTTTTTGAGATTTAATTTTAATTCAGCTTGTTTAAAAATTGCACAGTGTTTTAAACTACACTGTTGCCAGATTTTGTGTTAACTTGTATTTGTATAGCATCAATTTTGTGACAAAAATTGGCTTTATTGATACCCAGTGTGTTACAGTTAGCCAATAGCTCTAGTTAAATCTGAGCTTTCAAAAGTTCAATCTGTATTTTTTAAAGCTATGCATTCTGTGGGTTTTTTGTGTTGTAAGAGCTAGCTTATGCTTTTAGCAATTAACCCAGTTGGTAAGGTAACTACCCAGTTAGTAGGGGTTTTTTTGTGAGTTTCATATTTAATGATAGTTTAAAAATTTGGGGGTTTCAGATATTTGGAAAAGAGCTGCTTTCAAGGTGGGAAAAGTCATTGTAAAAGTTCTGGTTATTTCCAAATAAGATCAAATTCGCATGATTAGGAAAAAAAAAAAGGCAAAATAAATTATTCATAGCAGCCTATACTCGAGTAGCTTTAGCCTCAAATCTTTGCTTGTACCTTCCTTTCTGAAGTAGCACCTCTCACTTGATCATGAACTGATCTAAACCAAAAATTTGGATTAAAAACAGTGCCAGTAGTACTGAATGGTTACACTGCAGGAATCATAGCCAGATAAAATTTGGAATTTCTGAAAGGGGGGGGGTTAGCTTCTTAATCTTAAACATCTCTGGAAAAATTGCAGCCCTGATCTCCACAGGGAAGGAGGGGAAAAACATTGATTCAGAAAACATGTGCTGCACTCCACTGTATAAATCTGGATTTCAAAAATAAACTTCTTTAGCATGCTTGGAAGTTGTTGGTGACTACTGCCAACTAGAAAATTTAATAAAGAGTTTAACTTTGTGCAGCCCAAGCCAGCTCTGCAAACACATGGTTTCCCGCTGAGATCAGAATGAATCTCTAGCGCAGAGTGCGAGAGCCAGACTGTAGGAGCAGCCCTGTCTACATGAATCCCTCATCTGCCTTCAGTTATTGCTGTGGTGGGCACAGTTCCACGGCTCTAATCATTGCACAGAGTGCGTGTGCAAAGCTCTGCTCCGAGCTCTGTCATGCAGCTTACATTTTCAATTATTTTAGTAAGGCCTCTTGCATCTGCAGGCTTAGTCTGTTTGGTAAATGGACACATTTACCTTCCCAGTTGAAAAATCTTTTTATGGGAGATGTCTTGTGCTCTCCTCGCATATCTTCTAGTGCAGGATTTTGGAATCCAGCCATAACCGTTTTTGAGGCAGCCTCTTAATACAAAGAGAGAAAATTAATAGATTGTTTAAAAAGTCACATAATTTTCATCAGTTCTCTTTGAGAAGCTTTTTCAAATCTAAATTTAGATATTGGATTCAGTTTTGATGGGGAAAAGGAGTTGAAAACCTATTTTTGCTTTCAGTCAAGAGGAATCCAGCTTTTGTTTAGCAAGGTGTGGTGGTAAGAGAGGGCTGAGTTTGCGAGGGCAGCACATCAGGCTCTGTGTCAGGGTTTGTGTTTCAGCCCAGATCTTTATCCTCCTTCCTGAAGGGTCTCAGACTATGGGGAAATGAGCTTGCTTGCCTTGTTCTGGGAGGAGTGAGGCTTATGTAATGCTGAGCAGCACTAATGCAGAGACCTGTCAAGGCATGTCCAAATCTGGCCAGTTACCCCGTGACTGGGGCAGGTCCATAAACAAAGGAAGGAGCCGTTTATATGACAGCCATGTGAGCAGCCATTGCATAAAATATCATCCCAGGCTCTATTCTTTCAAATAAACACCCCTTTCCAAAGTGGCAAACAGGAAGAACATATTTTGTTTGTCAAAAGCTAAACCGGCAAAAATGCTGCCAAACTGTCTTCCCAAGATTTTGGTGTAATGGGAGGCTTGGGAAATAGCAAAGAGGAGAGTTCCCTTGTCTTTGAAAAACTGAGTGAGAAAGAATTTAGCCTATCAGTGATGACATAGTATGGAAAGAAAGATCCATAAAATAGCCTGCTTTGCAACTGTCTCACCTGAATTGCCCAAACTGGAATGAAAGAGGTTTTGGTTTTGCTTCTGGTATTATTTATTTACTTGTCAAGGGGGAGAAGACAAGGCCAAACCCCACAAACTTCACAAAAGGACAAATCATTCCTTTTTTTTTTTTTTTTTTGCTCAGTCTCAGGATCATCTTGCTCAGTGTGAAGGCCAGAGTCCAAGAGGTGAGATCACACACATGGGGAAGAATATGTGCTGACAATTATTCTGTGAAGCAATTATTTTTCAATCATTTACAGTGGGGCCACTTCAGGCAATGCTTTTGACTAGAGACAATTTTGTCTTCTCGTCTCTTACTTGTGGGGATCATACATTACTTATGGGGATCGTACATCTCAATGCCTTGAACAAGTTCTCCTTGCCTGCATTCTGAGTACAGAACTCAGGGCTACCTGTCCAACACATTGAGGCACTTCTGGCTTGATTGTAAAAACCACAGACCTGATTACCTCACACAAGCTCTACAACAAAGCAGTGATTGCCTGTTCAGAGGCATCCTATATTCAGCCTTTGTTGTGAGCTTGTAGTGTTTTGTTTCTCTGGCATTTGGTCTCTGTGTTCACCATTCTGACTAATGCAGAGAAAATCTGGAGTCACACTTTCATGTCTCTCTTCTGATCAGATTTGTTATTCTAAAGTAATACCACTCTGGCGGTGGTTTAGTTAGCAAAGCAAATAATGTCTGCTCAAATGAGTGAAAAACTTATCTTCTTTCATGTCTGATGACACAGCAACATATATATATATATAAAAAAATGTGTGGTGCTTTCCACCAGTGTTGCCATTCTTGCTTTTCAATCTGCAATGTGATATGATGTGTTTGAATGAAATTCTTGTAAACACTTGCACCTGCTGTAAGAACTACCATTTGTTGTCACAGCAATGGGGTCAGTGGGAGAAGCACTGAAGGAAGTGTCTTCATAGGACAGGTGTAATGGATGAGTTTGTGTTGCAATTGCTCACTCCATGTGTAAAGTGAATAATTCAGCCTCTTCTCTATACAAATTTTCCCTGGCAAAAAGTGATAGTAGAATTAAAAAATTAAATAAATGCATTTGGGAGATGAATCTGGATAAACATTTAGGGGTTTTTTTTAATGAATTAAGTTTTGGGATGTGTGGTAGTTATCCTTGAGTAAACCAAGTGTAGCCCATGATAATTGCAAGAAATATAAACAAGTAACAGACAGATAAAGGTAGTCCTAGAGTACTGAGGGGAAACAGAAATGGTTCATCCTTATCTGAAATACAGGAAAAGTAAACATTCTCATGCAGCATTTGCCTGGAAGCATTCTGGATTATCAGTATAATTTGAATCAATATCTTTGATTTCAAGTTGAATGCTGTTGTGCTCAAAACCAGAGTATTGTAATGCTGAGCTCCTTGACTCCTGCTTTGAGTAGTTTAGGCTTGCCTTTTTTTTTTTTTTTTTTCATTCTTTTCCTGTCATTCCCTGTTTGCAGATGAGATCTAAACAGTTTGTCTTAATTTTCCTATGGATTCTCACCCTCATATGAGAACTAATACTGTAGATCCTTAGATAAAATTCTGCAAGCAAATGTGTTTTCTGCTATCGTGGGCTTATAGAGATGTGGGTGAAAGATTAGGTTTCCCTGAGGAGGTGGGTACTTTTGCTTTTTTGGAGATGTCAGCTGAAGTCTTACATGTACATTGGTGTTTGTGGTTTCACTCTCTTCAGTTCATTTTGGTTTACAGTCATGATGAAAATATGAAATGAAAAAAATGAAGCAAGCAGCACCCAGAGCCAATTGTTCTGTGCATCACTTGTGTGAGAATCTTGAGGTTTGGTTTTATTGTGCCAGTCTGAAGCATGAGGCTGCTCCAAGGAAAGGGGTGGCAAAAAGTGTTCTGCTAACTAGGCAACTGCGTTGAAGTAACGCTAGAAGACTGAGAAACCAAGACAAGAAATGCAATTCAAATGTAGGAACTGCACAGTGGTTCAGGAGAAGGAGGAGAGAGTTTGCAGATGCTGTGGCTTTGCTGCTTATTCTTGGACCTCCAGCTGTGTGTTGCTGAAAAGAAATCCTTGCCATGAGGAAACATTTGGATATGAACTAGACCATTTTGAAATGCCCATTTTGTAAAAGTTTATAGGGAAAGCAGGAAACCTGATAGCAGAAGTTTCAATGAATTGCCCCCTTTGGCAATTATTCCCAACAGAAGCAAAGACCCTGGGAATTTAGCCTGGCATAGTCCACTGCAACTGTTGTATGGTCTTCCTTTAGCTATACAAAATCTACCTAGGAAAGAGTGGTTTTAAAACTTTAGATATTGCTGGAAGGGTTTAGGATATTGGGGTGAAGGCAATCTAGCTTGTTTTCTTAGCTGCTGCTCTGTTTTCATACAACCCCAAGTTGTTTTGTCCTAGAAATTCAAAATTCCAGAGTCATCTCACTTAACTGAGATGTTAAATTTAGGATCACACATGTCCTAGATTCTCAATATAGTCAATGAGATACAAGCATCTCTGAAGGGTAATTTGCCCCCTGCATGAGCTGAGCCTGCCCTGGAGGTAACTTTTCTTTGTCCATATGACTGTGAGAAGTGCATATGACCTGAACCACAATTTGTGATGCCTGATTTATGTAACTATGTTCGGGATTGTACCTGAGCAAGTATGTCTTATTTAGCTTTACTTCTTTAGGCAAAATGCCTTGTGGTATTTTTATATATAAAAACTTATCTTAAAATGTCTGAAAAGTGTGCAGGGAATCTTTCTGAAGCTAGAATTCTGGCTTCAGCTGTTAAGGCAGAGGGGCAGGGTAAAGGAAAGTAACAATAGATATTATACAGCATGTAAGTCTGGGTAGTGCACAAAGCTTGGATACGGGGAGAGACACCATAAATCCTCCAGATTTTCAGGGATATGGGTCAGGGAACTTGCTGTCTCGTATTTGAGGTCAGAAGAAATTGAGGAGAAGAAGAAAGATGTGGTGCTGACAGAGCATAGGTGAAGGGATGATCGAAAGCACAGAGCTGGGCTGAGGACAAAACATAAAGAAGAGAGGCATACTGTGACAGCTGAATAGGGGGAATTGGGGCATGCTATAACTGCATTAAGGGTTATAAATGATGTTCTCAATGTTTTCCACATTTAGAATAAAATACAGGGTGCAACCTCATTTTTTAATACTTTTTGCAATCCCAGCTGTCCCATCTCAAGAATATGATGCACGTTGTGGAGGTACAAAAGAAAACAATGTGATCAGAGGGATGCCACAGCTTCTGTGCAAGGGAGGATTCAGTGACCTGAGTTTCTCCAGTTTTGAGAAAAGGCAGCTAATAAGGGGGAGGCAAGACATGCTGGAGCTCCATAAAATTAGGAGGGACATGAAGTAAGTGAAGAGATGGTGATTATTTATTCTCACTTGACAAAAAACAAGTTAAGTGATCAGGCAACACCTAATTAAATTGTGAAAGTTATTGCAACAGAATGCTGGAGATGCCAAAGTAGAAATGGTTTCTTAAAGTGATTAGATAAACTCATGGAAAAATTAGTTCATAAAGAGCCATTAAAGATACTGATGTAGGGCCAGGCTCCAGCTCAGGAAGTTTCAAAACTGCAGGTTTGCTGAGAATTGGCAGGACATACCCTGTGCTTGTCCTGTGTTCATAACCTTTCCTTAAGCATCTGCTTTGGCTGTTATCAAAGACAGGACACTAGGGCTAAATGGGCTAAATGAATCTTGGTTAACCTGCCACGTGGGCTGCTTCTTGCTAAACCATACCCTAAAGGCCTGCACCAAGTGTCTTCACTGTAGACTAGATGCAATTCAGCCCTAAAAATTCTAATTTCTGCATATATTATTCTTTCATTTACAGTGTTATTTAATCATGTGAATAAGCTCCAATCTTTTGGGCTAAATTTAGTGGTAAAATTATGACTCTTTTTTTCCCAGTGTGCTGTCCTGCATTGTCTTCTCCCTGTCAGGTAATGTTGACACTGGCCCATATTGTGTGTATTTTAATCTGGTCTATGAAGATCATCTTTTGGTACTTCACTGTTGCTGTTTAATAAGAATACTGACCCGGGTCAATTACCTTTAATTATCTGGAAGACATCTTTTTGGGATAAGTATAACCTTGAAAAATTATTAACTAATATGTAGACCCTGGTGTATTGGTCTCATTGAAAGCTGTTCCACAAGCAACTAATAGATGAAATATAATGAAACTGCTACTATCTTTTTGGACTTATTAGTCACTTCACTTAAAATAGTTCCTGCTCCAATCCCCATTGCTCTGTCTTCCTTAGATTAGCAATATCCGCAATCTCCTGCTGAAGGGCTGCTTAGAGAGCCAGAACTGAGTGGTGAGCACAGTGGGATGCTGTATGCATTCTGGAGCTGTTTCTAGGGTTTACTCCCAGAAGACTTTCACACCTCTGTGACAGTCAGTAGCAGGCCAAGAAGCTTTTTGTTTAACATTTATCATGCAAACCGATCTTTAGCTCGAAGTTTGGGTGGTGAACAGCACAAAGAGAGCAACTACTGCCCAGAGAATGGAAAGGGGTTACAGCTCAGAGAAGGCTGTTCGTCAGAGAGCAGAGAACATGAGGTTTGATCAAATGCCAAATTAATTTGTTGCGAGTTAGCTTGAGTAAATAGACATCATCTGAGACCTCCTAGTGTGTCATTAAAAGCTGAATACTGGTCCTGTTTTAGAGATGGGGAAAGTGAAGTCGAGAAAGATTAAGTGGCCTTCCTATGTGTAAAAACAGGGCACTAACGGAGCTAAGAGAAGAACTGAAGCCTCTGGAATCCCGTTTTTTTTCTCTGTTGGACCATGTTGTCTCAATTACAGGGGGGAGAGCACTAAGGAAAACAAGCCGGGGTGGGGGGGCTCCTTCTCTCTGATCTCCTTGCATGCTATTCCTCTAAGAGAACTCCTTCAAGGATTACAGCAAAAGAACGTGCTTCTAAAAGCTATTTTGATGAAATCCCAAGACTAGCAGCAGCAAGCAAGCCTTTCTCACTTTCCAGCTTGATAACAAATCTCACCGACTGACAGTTTATTTTCTTTCCAACAATCAAGTCTTGAGTGAAAGAGCACTTGATTCTTGAGTAGGCAATAACAAGCGTAGGCATGGAGTTGTTGCCACTTGTGCTTTCATTTCAACAGAAAAGTAGAAAACCAGATTTGCTGAAAATGAATTGAAATGTTTTCCTTAACTGCTTTCTCCATGTACATCTATTTTCTGTTCCGTTTTCTTAAATGGCATTCACAGAAGTTGACAAAGATTCCCACTTAGGTTTTTTGTCTCTTTCTTTTGGCTTTTCATTTCAGGCTTATATAACAAGGTAAAAGATTTATCAATGTTTCCAGCTTTTATAAAGGGTTAAATGTCTTGACTTTCCATCCTGCTGTGGAGGTGGTGAACAGATAAGATGAATGTGAAACAGAAGTGTTAAATCTAACAGTGAAGTTCATAAAACCTCATTATGGGCAGCGAACTCAAATGAAGAGGGAGGTCACTGAGCAGCACTTAAACCCATGCCCTTAGAAAATCTGGTTAAATCAGGGCATGCATTGCCTTGCTTGTGACTGTAGTGTCTAGAGGGAACATAAATTATAGACTTGACCAAGGTATCTGCTTATGGAGGTAAAATAGTAGTTCTGTGGAGCCTTTTTCCATTCCTATTTCATGCAGTCTTCACCCATTCCCAGAGCTATCAACTGGAAATGGGACTAATATACAGGTGAGCTGGCAAGTTTGGAGTTCTGGGAGCAGGAATTATTGCTGTTTTGTAAAAAGCCTAGGGCGCTGAAGTGTTGGCCTTGATTGGTATCCTGAAGGGTTACTGTGCAGAAATATTTTGTGCATAAGGGAATAGGACTGTGGAATTACTACTGAATGTTCCATGGGAGAGTCACTCCCAGAGGGATGATTGGTATATTCCCATTTATTAGAGCTAGATGCCATCATTGGTAGGTACCTTACAAAGTTTCTTTTCTCAAAATTGCCTGTAGTGTTTCATAAGTTACTTATTTTAAAGACATTTTGGCGAAACTTCATTCTGAATTAGTTTAAATCATCAAGGCTCCATTAATTTCTAAAGTTCATTAGCATCAGATATTACTACCATCCCAGATTCCATAATTTCCATAATGTTTGAATACATAGAACCTTTAAATCCCATACTTCATTAGAATGAAGCTATTCTTTAATTTGTCATCCTGTATAAGAAGTGTTAATATAAGAAAGTCATCTGCCATCCCCAAAAAATTCTTTGAATTTTGCTTCTAAAACTGTTCTTTGAATCATATTTTCTAGGACCTCTTAGGGCTTTTTGCAAAAAATCATTCTCTTTGGCATTACACAGACATTGACTGGGAAATCTCTTTATCAGTGGTTTGAATCAAAAGTAATTTTTTTTTCCTAGAATCCATTTTAGTCTCCTGTACTGCTGGTTCTCAGTGTGAAAGAATCTATCTAACTGCCTGCTTTTTGGATGGCTTTTAATGTTGTTTTTAGAATTATACAAAGAGTATTTTACCAAGGAGCCTCTTCATCTTCACCACTAGAATGACTTCTAATGGACATCCAGTAGTTTCATACTAAGTAGTTTCTTTTAGCTTTATTCTCTTTAGGGAGGAATGCACTGAATAGCTGGAAATGTCAGCAGCTGCATTAGCTGAAGAGTTTAGCTGCTGCCACCTCCTAGATAAATCTTGCCCTTTTTCATTTCGGTGCTTCTTACTGTTTCCCTCAAAGTCAGCCAAAGAAACTTCCTGTCTGGCATAACACAGATTAGGAACTAAATTAGCAGCTATTATAGATGGGCATTTTTCTATTTATTTCAGGGCGAAATCCATTAAAACTGGCAGAAAAGTTGGCTCCATTTCCACAGAGTCAACAAAATCGAACAGAAATATGAAGCTGAGAAAACGGAAGGAATGTGTGCAGCTGCTGGGAGTCCAGTCCAGCTCAGCCATTGGGAAGTGTAACGAGGCCCTGGGCTGACCAACTGGGGAAGTGGATTCTCTGTGAGCATGGCCACTCCCTGGGCTGCTACTGGACATGCAGATGAGGTTTAACATGAAAGTAAATTTGCCAGCATAGTCATCCTTTCCTCCAGAGTATCTGATCATGGGCCTAGCTGGAGACTGGAAATGAATTATGTGAACCTTTGCTATTACTCAGCCAGACAATTTCTGTCTTGCCCTCATAAGCTGATAAAGTTTGGTATTGCTGATGGTGATGACTTAGTCATGTGTTTTGTCTGAGAATGCCTAGACTCAAGTCTTCTCTAAGGCCATGAGTATTCTTGATATTAATTCTTGTACTTCATTTGTAGGCATGTTGCAGTGGTTGAAAATAATAGATGAATGGTTGGAGAAATCCTCTATGTTGTAATATGCACCCACCAGCATATTTTGGTAGTTTGTTGACCTCTCAGGAAAAGTCAGTGATATTAAGTATGTGTCCTTTTATTCATGTTATGTGATCCATAAATTCAGAATTTTGGTTACACTGTTCGTTTTACACAGAAGTATCACAGGCTGTTCCTTAGGATACAGCACTGGATCTGTCCTTCATCCAAGTTCCTCAAAGAAAGGAGAGCCTGTGCTTTACAGTGATAGAATTACATTAAACATATATAGCTGCTTGATTAGAACTGAAATGTTGTGTTCACAGTTCTTGATGTTAGATACTGGAGTCAGCATATCTCACAGCTGTGCAGTTATTTCCAGTGCCAGAAATCAGGTTTGTAGGAAAGAGATTGGATGTCTTGAGTCATCAGTACCGATTATGTTATGCAGTGTAATGGGTTGTCAAACGTCAGTGACTTTCAGAATGGGTGTTTTTACAACTACTGGTAAAACTGTAATACGAAATTTTATTTTTTGACCTGCTGAAATGCAGGCCACCTAATTGCCATGGTGCATATGACGTTAATGAAAATACTGGAAGGCTTTTCAGAAAAACATTGTCACTGGTTTTGAGTTAGTCAAGCATTCAGTCTCACAAGTTTGTTCCAGTTAGAAAGAGAATTGGATGCTGGAGACAAATGTCTTTCATGTAATCCTGTTTATTTTAAAAGACGTGCCAAGTACCTTTTCCTTGAGCACAGGAAGATCAAACAACAGGAGATTGCTTTCAGCTGGCACCCAGACTCAAAAGCTCTGTCTAGGATTTTTTTTGTGCTGCATCCCACATTTGCCCAGCCTGCATCTGGATTTTCTTTCTAAAATTCTGCTTGTCTGTTGTCCTTTTCGTCATACCCACACACCAGTCAAACAAACAATCCTTTACATAGCTCAAATTCCTGACTGTTCTTTCATATTCCTTTTTTGGCCTGTGATAAGCTGTGGATTGGGTTCAAGACTCTTTTTTTCTTTCTTTTCTTTTTCTTGTCTTCTGTTAGTAATATTATTGTTAAATGGTGTTCCTCTAGTTTGCACTACCTGTGAGCACACCTTACCAGTCTGCTGCTTGCAGAACAGAGCAGCTCTGTGGACAAGAGAAAGGTGAGTGCAGCATAAAGCAAAACTAAGGCTCAGGTCATCTGCCAACTCAATGTAGAGGAGGAGGAATATGCATAAATTTTCTTGAATGTTGATTTCAGTGATTAATGTCTTATTTCCTTTTTTCAGCACTCAGGTTACAGAAGAAACAAACCAGAACTCTAAAGTGGAGATGATGATGATGATGATAATAATAATAGATTGTGTCTAGAAGCTGAGTGGTTCTGGTTGTGCTTCATTATTTCCAAACACCAAGTATAATTTAACATAATTTGTCCAGGCAGCACAGTGCTCTTTTATCAGGTCCCTTTCCCAGACCATCCATCCTTCTTGTTGAAACGTCCCCAGATTCTTTCATCTCCCTATGGGAAGCTGGCAGACAGCTATGCAAATCCAGCAGGCAGGACCAGCTTTTCAGTGGCACTCAGGACTCTCCTACAGCAACCCCTGAGCTAAAGGCCACCCATCTGCAGCACCAGAACTGAAGCTTCAAGTCTCTTTTCCTCAGCACTCTCAAGCAGAAATAGACAAGTGGGGCACAGGGCTGAGTTTGCCACTTCCATACATGCTTGTGGATAACTCACTCTCAGGATATCAGATTTGCAATAACCTGAAGCCATTAGACATGGTTCATGAACATTCAGGCATGCATACATAATTCATGTTAACTGAATACATTTCTGTGCATGCTCATAAAACGGAAACAGGTTGCAACTTATTAGTGGAATAAATGGAATTGCTTCTTTATAGCGTGTGTTTTATGCTTCTCCCTAATTTAAAGCTAGATCATTAAAATATAAAGTTGGCTGATAATTACAATAAATATTGCTATAACATTTCTGCTTGCCAGCTTGTACATAATCTTCCTTTGTTTCTCTTTAAAAACATTTATTCTATTTCAGTTTGTTCAATATATGCCAGGAGGATTTAAAATCTGTGTACTGGTGGGTAACTAACTTCTAAATGAAGGCTTGAGGTAAAATATCAAGTTTTACCTGGGTTAAATTACTTTTAGTGGAGATTCATTGAAAGGATTGAAACCACTTCACAATGGCTGTTGCTCTTGGCTAAATTCCTCCTGCATTATTAGGCAGCTTTACCAATGTTATGTCAATGTTGTCTAGAGGGAGAAAATAACCCACAACAAACATCACTTATGTTGTGTTGAGCAGGAAAAAAGTGGTGGAAACAGGTGTTTCTTCTGCATAAAAATATCAATATTTTACAATATAAATCCTGAAAATGGAATCACTCCCAACCATTTTAATTTACATGAAAAGATGAAGGACCAGATCACATGTCACAGAGACTCAGAGAGCTGTGTGTTTTTGGGAAATACAATATGTGCCCCAGCACTACAAAGGAACATGAAAAGGTTTTTTTAGCGTATTTTTTTTTTCAGTGTTTAAAAATAAAAAGTCCTTACATAGTTCCAGTTTTGAGCTTCAGGGCAGTCAAAAATAATTTTCCCTATACTCAAAAATTAATGTCTACCTTGGGGCTTGGTATTTTTGCAGATTAATAAGCAGGCATGCAAGTTTAAATCCTATTGCAGTCAGTGCAGGAAAAGGTGTCCTGTGGAACTTAATTTTCAGAAAGGCCTAGAATCTGAGTGTCTTATATGTCTACAATTTAAAATCTGATAATTTTTAATGATTTTAATTATTGAATTTAAACAAAAACCACATTAACCGTTTCAGATTTAATTTTTATTAGATGGACTTGCATCACAGTCATTTATATATTAGTAAGTAAAAAATGCAAATCCATTCATTATTTATTCTTCATATCAGTTTATTGCTTACCTTATTTTTGGGATTAAAGACCATATGAAGGAAGGCAGCTTCAAAGCCACAGCTCTTGCACCAAGAGAGTTAACTGAAGTTGGAGCAATTGGAATGACTTCTATTGATTCTCTAATGTATTCTTTTATTTCTTGCCACAAAGAGAAACAATTATGAATCTTAAATCTGTACACATTGATATGGGATGTAAAACTTTCTGTTCCTCTAATGTTCAAGTAATCATATTTACAGGATTTGATGCATGAAGTTTCTTATATCTCTGTCCTTCCTATTTCATGAGAGTTGAAATACCAATGGAAAACAAAAAAGCTCTGGATGTTTTTAAGGCCTACACAACTGGATGAAGCTTTTCCTCTTTCTTATGTCAACCTACATCCTCATTATTTTCATCTTTGCTGTTCCTCCTTAGAATGAAAATGTTAACAGTTTGTCCAGTTTTATCAAAGCTGACACCCAAAGCTCCATACTGCACAGCTTTCCTGTTTAGAAATGCTCTGAAACATCCTGCTTTTGTTGTGGGGTTTTTATTGTTGGTTTGGTTTTGTCTGACACAAATCTGTGAGCTTACAAATGCTTTCTCATGTTGTATTAATGAAGGCTGGATGCTACCTGGATATGGGGAACAGAAGACAGGAATGTTTTCACATGAACTGGGAAGTTTGGCTCTGGCACACAGTGTAAGTAGCAATCATTGCTGTAATCACCCCAATTCTTCTTTGGCAGATTGGTTAACAGCAACCTGGGGTTACGTGGCTGTGAGTCTGATGTCTAGGTCAGACTACCCAGGATGGTTAGAACTTTAATTCCCTTGCATGAATCCTTTTGATGTACGCCATGAAAGCATAGCCTGTAGCTGTCAAATTATATATGCACTGTGGGTGTAGTCTGTTTAAGTTCAGGACTTAGCATCATGTATTCCAATTCAATTTATTTTTATATCTCATCTTTCACACAGAGGGTCTGAAAATGCTCAACAGTGAGAGACAGAATAATGAGATAATGCTTTACAGAACTGTGAAAAGTGACTTGCATATAGATAGCAAGGAAGGCAAAGGTTGGACTTGAGTGAGAGAAGACAGCTGTAAATTAAAAGCAGGAGCAGTATAAATACAGAGCAGTTCTGATAGAAGAGACTTGAAAAGTGTATGGAAAAGGTTTGTGTTAACTTCCTGTAAGAGTCAGTAGTAGAATAGTAAAGCTTCTACATAGTCAGTGATGAAACACGGTGCTAAATGATATTTTGCATTGCAGGAATTTGTGTTATTGGGATTGAACAGCATGCTTCTAAATTTGTTACTTATGGGAGAAATAATATAAGGATGGAAAGGTAAAAATCTTATGATAGCATCTGGCTGATGATAGACAGATTTCCTACTGAGGGGCTTAATCAAGACATGATTAAACTGTGTGAAGGAAGGAAAAATATCAAGAAAGATGGGTATAAAGATCATTTAAGACAAAACTAATTCTGGTCTGAGCAAGAATCATAATGACAATATGGAAATAGTGATAAACCTTCTGGCAGGGAATTGGGGGTGAGGGGAGGTGACAAAAATATAGGAGTCTGTGGAGATGATTAGGTATCTTGGGCTGGGTGGTCATTCCCAGATCATTTCACATGTCTTTCACCCAGAACATTTTGTCATTTCTCCCAACCTGCTGCAGTATCCAGCACTGCAAAAAGAAAATAGGTTTTCCCATTATGGGATTTTATCTTTGTTTGCTTTGTTAAAGTCTTTGTGACTTTCTGGGTAAGATCTGAGTCTTGTGATGTTTAGTGAAGTAGTAAAACTGAATTCTTAGCTGAAGACAGTAGTAGCAGAATCAGAGAGAACATTCTACCCCTGATCTCCTCTGCAGAAAAAGACAATATACCAATAGATTCACTTCCCCCACATACCTGAACCACCTTAGTTGCATACACACAACTCCTAATGTAGACCAGATTTGAATTGAGGACCATAAATAAATGTAGACCAATTGCATAAAATTGATGGGCCAGCCTGAAACAAGCATAGAAGCTGAGGGGGGAAAAAAGAGGTTGGAAGCACAGAGCCTTAAGCAGTGAAGAACAAAAAAGGCATATAAAGCCTAAAAGTAGAAAAAAGCTTAATATATAGCCTTTGCTCTTTGAGGACAGCATCAAAGGCTGATTGTTGGAAAGGTTTGGGAAGGACAGAGTATAAATAACCAGTGCTCTTCTGGTCACTCATCTCTATTTGACTGCATGTAGGCTGCAGTCTGAGGTTGCTTGTGTCCCATGAGACTGAGTGAATAACTGATTTTTAGATAAAAAGCAGATTTCAATGTATTGTCAAATGGCTCATGGTCAGAAGTAGTTGGAAAAAAGGGATGGCAAAAAGTTGAAGTTATCACAGTAGGAAAATATGTCATTAGGAAGATATCAAGAAAAAGTAAATGGTTCTCCCTGTTGGAGACAAGAAGAGCCCTGCCCCAAAAGAAGAGCCCTGCCATGGGAATTTGGTTGGTCTTTGCTGACTTTCACTGAGCTTCTGAAAAGACCTGGTTTAGAAGGTAGCCCCACTCTGATTTGCAGAGTCATGAGCATCTGTGTTCAGCTTCCTGCAACTTTTTGATATACACCTTAATATGCAGTGCAGCATGCTATAAAATTGAATTACCACAAAAGCTGCTTTATTCCCAAAGTTCCTGTTATATAAATGAGCTGGCTGGAAATAGTTGACAATTGTGGGCTGCTTCATACCCAGTGATGAGTTTGTCACAGGACCACAATATAACTAGTTATTAAATATTGTGAATATATTATCTACTAATAAGAAAGTCATGCTGTTTAGCGCCATTACTTGAAGAAATCACAATGACCTTTAACATAAGTCCTGACACAAATTATTATGGTTTACACAGGCCTCCCAGCAGCCTGCTAAATGCAGTTTGCCACTCAAAGTTTTGTAACTGTGATGCTATCATAAGACAGCTTGTTCTTTTACATACAGTACAGGGCTGTAGTGCATAAATAAGTCCTGATTTCTGCTCCCTTTCCACATATATTATGAAAACAGAAAGCATGTTTGAAATTGAATTGAAATTGAGAGGATGCTGTCTTGCATCTTCCCTCTATCCTTTTTATCAATAACTTCGTCATAGTTGGTGTAAAATTGTAGCATGCTGAGAAAGGTTTTGGATCTAAAAGATTTCATCACCTTTAAATGACAGCCAGTGGGGGAGCTTAACAGAATGCATGCACTTTCTCCTCTACGGAGTAGTTAATAAAATATGAACTTAGCACACAGTCTAATATTGATTTCTCTGGGAAAGACTGGATTGATATTAGATAATGATGTTGCATATGGACAGCAAATGACTTAAAAGACCTACTCAGCTTTTTGATATTCACACTGCACTTTCAGCATTTTCTGCAAATGTATCAGAACACTTCCTATTTAACCAAAATGACTGCACCTGATATTTGTCAGAATGTTCGTCAGCGTTCTCCCTGTGCCTCAGTGAAATGCTTTAGGTCATGTTTTGCAATTTAGGAGCTTAGTTAGAGAAAGCAGTGATGTGCCCTCTGAAATTCAGACAAGGAAACCTTCTAATATACCCCAAATACACCTCAAAATAACAAGTGTTGGCTTTGCTGTCTTTCAGAAAATGAGTCAAAGAATGCTCTGTCCATTCTCTGGGGAAAGCAAAACCTTGACTTTCCATTCCCTTGCATTGCTAGCCCAGAATCTCAGCTGTATCTCTACAAAAACATGAACATAGTCAGGAAAGTGTCAGGGAATGCCAAAAATTTGGTTAATATTAGGGTTGGGAAAGGAAGAGTTCTGTCAGCTACTATAGTGTGTGGGGTCAGTCCTTCAGTAGCTTTTGGTTCTGAATTTATCTTAAGGTCTTTCATTCATCAAACCACAGATCTAGGCAAAAGACCAACTATAAAAAATTCACTTTTGCTCATACTATCTCTTTGCTGAGATTTTAAGAATGTTGTATGGAATAATCCTCCATATAATTGAGAAGAGTGTATCTCCTATTTTTGGAGCCTTGTAGTTTTGCAGTAAGCCCCAGCCAGTATTAGGGTACAGTGCATTTTAAATAAATGGTTTAGCAGTGGATAATGAAAGCCTAGCAAAAGGAAGAGGGTGGAAATTGGGCTCTGTGGCATGTGGAGTATAGAGGGGTGTAGTTAGGACTGGAATTAATGTTGATGTCAGGGGTAGCAACAGACTGTTCTAAATAGGGGGATGAATATTTTCCTTCAATAAAGTCTGAGTATCCTTATGAAGAAGCTACCATAGCTCAGTCTGAAACTATGGGCCTGATCTGGAAAAAATTGAGAGAGGATATTTGGCTTGTGGTATATGGTATTCAGAGTAGATGATAGGAATTGTCTTTTATAGCTTCAAAACGATGACTATTTGTTTTTCAAAGGATCTGCCTCACAAAATGATGAAGTCTGGTGATTTATTAATTTGTCTTATAGATAGCCACACTTGGAGTCTTCTGACACCAAATTCTTAAACAGTCTTAATGCCTTAGAAAGGCACTTGCTTACCTTCAAGTAGGGTAGCACAAAGAAAACGTGAATATTTCCCCCTCAAATTAAGTACACATTATATATATGTATATATCTATCTATAGATCTTTTTCTTCTACTAACTTTTCTTTAAAGAATCAAGGCTTAAATGACTTTCACTAAGTTTACTTGCTTTACACATGAAGACTGAGGTTTTCTGAATGTAAATGTACAGATAGAAAGCTGCCATAGTTTGGAGTTTGGTTAAAAGAACAGCAGAACAACAGAGGTAGTTACTTGTCTAACTTATTTAATGTGTGAGAGCACCTTGTTCATTAGGATAAAAGTCCACGTGCATTTCTAAGTGTACTTCAGTCTTGTATGTGGTGGCACAAGTTCAAATGTTTCTGTAGTTCTGTCTGAAAAGTGTGTTATTTATTTACTACATCTTCAAAATAATGTGGATTGGTTTTTTTCACAGATTGGGGTAGGGGGTTTTAAAAAATATATTGATTTTATTTTCTTTTCATAATTAAAACTAATATGAGTAATGCCAAAAGGGAAAAGTTGAAGAATCCACCCAGGGATGTATTTAGTCATGAGAAATAGCTGTGACAAATATTTCTTTTAAGTAAAGCTTTAATCTTGGAGCTTTGGAAGTGGTGACATGCTCTAGGAGCGATGTGCTGATGTTGTCCTGGTTTGAACAACCTGAACTGGGGTGTCTCAGGAATCTCAGCCTTTTGGCCATGTGCAGCACTGGGCTGTACAAACCACGCAATTCCTTACCCTACTGAAGAGACAAGGGGAAATCTGACGGGCTGTGACCCCCAGAAGGGCACCTTGAACAGGACTCTTGGTTGCCACTGGTATTCTGGGAAAGATACTTTGGGGTTTTTGTCCTTGTGTGGTAAAAGTCTCTCTTTAGCATCTACTTCCTCCCAGGACATCTCTGGGTTTAACAGCACGTGGCGCCTTGGTTCCACACCAACTCCAAGGGAAGGCTGCCACCTACTGAACTCCTGCTTTTGTTGCCTGCAACATCTGTATTTGCCAATTTCCCACCCCGAGCAGTGACCAAATCCTGCCTTTTATTGAAAGGAATGTGTGAAGATCAAGGTCCCTGCATGGCACACCTCTATATATCATTGCAAATCTGGATTACTGCAGCCTGGCACTTGCTAACAGATGTATTTTTTGGTTTTGTTGCAAGTATTGCAACATGTATTTTAACACGCTAATTATAAGAGGCAGAAATAAAAGTGAAGATAACAACAGCCCAAGTAGCATTGCTATTATCTGAGCCTGATTTGAACTCTTCACTGCTGTAAGTGCTAAAATGCGCTGCTAAGGATTTCTTTGGAAATCCACTAATAATTGAGGTGATATCTTAGTCCCAGTGTCACAAAATTTAGAAATGTCTTTAGAAAGAATTAAACCAATAAGGCTTCTCACACTTCCTACTAGACGTTCAAGTGAATTTCATCAAAGATGGTCATGCAAAAATTTCAATTATCATTCCATAAATATGGATGAAACAAATATATATTTAACCCATAAACTCTTTTATTCATTTCAGGATGACGAAATTTGAGATCTCTTCATGGTTTTTCCTTCTAAAAAATCTTTCTTTTGGCATAGCAGAGGGAAAGAAATTCCATTTTTGGACATGTGCATATTCATTTCCAAGGGAAAAACAGGACAACTTCAGTTTTGTATAAAAACTGCATCTCACAGAGTGAGTATTTTGGACACCTTTTAGATATAGCTTCAAACTTTTGTTCAAAATTGGTGATTTGGCTTCTCATGGATCATTTGGATTAGAGGATGACAGTAGTAACTTCATGGAACAAAGACAAGTATCTCCATAACACAAAGCTTTGTTTCACATGCCTCTACTAGGGGGGGAAAAAAGAAGAGACTGAAATAAATACTAAAATGGGAGCAACGAGGGTCTTTCTGAGTGGAAAAAGTACTCTGAGAATTCTATAAAAGGATTAGCTTAGATTTGCATCACAGTCTTTTGGTGATCTTTTATAAAAAACTTCAGCATCTGATAACTTGAGGTCTTTCCTTTAGGCAGCTGCTGGACCATTTGTAAAATTAAGATTGTTCATTGCTCCTGCCACACTTCAGCAAAATCACCTGCAGACGCTCCCTCAAAATTTGACAGAAAATAAGATAATGGATGGGAAAAAAACACAATAGAAAACACAACTGCAGAAGCATCAAATCTATTTATTTTTTTTTATTTTATTTTATTTTATTATGGTTTGCAGGACTTAACTGTTACCGTGCAAAGTAGGCAGTGCTGTTCTCTGCATCCAGCCTGGCAGAAAATTATCTTCAAGCAAAATCAGCAGCATCTTGTGTCACAATTTAGTTCCTGGTATTGCTAGACCACAGAGGTAACTCTTGGCTAGAAAATTCCCATTACTTCAGTACTTTCTGCAGTTCCTTTTGGTTGTGCAGTGTATTTCTTAAGAGCCATCACAATTCATAATTGGTGGACTTTAGCAGAGGTGAAATTTTTTCTAGGTGACAGGTGATTCTAGATATTCCACACTTTGGAAGAACCAGGTTGTGACTCAGTCACAGCAGAATCTACCCATACTCCTTCACCTTAGTTTTGCACTCGTTTAAAGGGATTATCTCATGGATTCACTCTTTTTCCTCTCAGGCAATGAGAGGCCCTGCTGTAGCTTTGTACTTTGGGGATGGTGCTGATAAGACCTGGTACAAATTAGTCAAACTGTTCACTCTGAGCTTGAGGGAAATAGGGGATCCAGCCCTGTTTTTAGTTCAACTACATCAGCAACTGCTTCAGGCATCCTGAACTGGTTATTTTGCTTTTGGAAAAGAGCAGCTGACATAACCACTCTTTATTTTGTGATGAAGCAGAAAATTCAGCAGAAACAAGCTGGTATAATGTGCTTTTTATGCCTTTTTCTTTGCCCTCCTCCATAGTTTCCATTCTTGAGTTCTTTTCAGGTGAGTTCTCCCACTCATAAAAGCTGACAGGTTTCAAAGGGTGCTCAAACAGCTGGTTCTGATGTCATGGCTGCCTTTTCCAGCAGGCATTGGCTTGAAACCCATCAAGTCTTAGCCATCTTTCATAGGGATCAAGGGCTCAATTCTAGAAAATATTAAAGCATCCAAACACTTGTGATTGCAGTGAGATTACTCATGGGCTTAATGTGCTTAGTACCTGGCTGATTCATGCTATAATAGGAGGCTCTTTGTGCTGGAGAAGGAAATAATAAGAGGCTTGACTCTGTAGCTTGTTAGGTGAAGTTCAATAGCAAAGCTCTCATCACCAAATAGTTGGTATTTAGGGGATGCTTCTATTTATAGAAGCACGCTTTCTTTGTTTTATTTCCTTGCACTGTTTATTCAGAGATTTATCTTTTCTGATTATCATAAATATGTAGGTTGCTAGAGGTGCTTTTATATGTCATGCTTCTTCCTCTGTGCAAGAACAAACTGATGCTTTATTTTATTTGCAGCAAATTGTTGCTGAGTATAGATGGTGCAGAGCAGAGAGCTTCATGTGTTTTCTTTGTTTCTTTGCGGAAAAATGAAGTGACAGGTGCTTAGCCTCATTTTTCATGCTAGCTTTGCCATGCCATTTTCACCAATAATGAAGGCAGCTGCCAGAGCTTGAGGAAATCAGGCGAAAAATTCAGCTGGCAGGTAGACCAAGTCACTTTAAGAAATGTAATCTTATGTTAGCAGATGGTAATTAAAAGCCAGAAGAAATAAAATTTTGTCTCAGTTTTCTGCACTATTACATCAATTAAATCTGCAATAGAAATGCAAGCAGAAAATATAATTTATTTTCATGTGGCTACACAGTATGATTGTATGCAAATCTAATGATTTGTTTTGCAAAGACAATTGCAGGTTTTTTTAAACTAAGTAGAATAACTGATCATTTCCAGAGAGTGTGTGTGTGCAGTAAATCTTCAGCCTTTAATATGCCTAATGCAATGAAAAGCATCTCCTTGTTTTCTATTCGCTGTTAAACCTCAAATTATGTTCTGCTGTCTATATGCTTCCAGCTTTCAGTAACACCAATTTAAATCCCAGCAGTTCAGTCTATCTGAGTGTGGAGAGCTAATCTAGCTCAGGCCTCAGCAGGGGTGCACCCTGTTAAAAGAGAATATCCAAAAAGTGCAAGATTGAACTGGGTAAGAGTTGTTATGATTTTGCAGGAAAATGATGTTTCAGCTCTGACAAGATTTCTAAGGATTTTCTGTTGTTCCTGCTGCCTTGCAGACATCTAGCTTTGAGGACAGGGCCTTATCATTTCTCATATGTCACTACTTATGGCTTCTAGGATCACGAACAACATGTGCAAATCACTTGAAGTGTGAAATAATTACATAATTAAAGCTCATTATGGCAGAGGCGAAATGCTGGTGTAGCTATGTCACTGTTTCCGGAGCTGGCTGTGATTTGCAGGGCTTTTATGAGTCATGCACAAATATTCACCCAATTTTAGAAAAATTCACCCAATTTTGAATGTTACAGTAGAATAAAACTTGAATGATATTTTACTAAGTGTTGTTATTACTTTTTAAAGGACATAGGGTTATTTAGTTTAAAATTGATTGACCAGATGTTTATTTTGTATCTCTGCAGATCCAAGCCAGGTTTGTCTGTGATGTTGAAACCACACTTCCTTTCTTACCTGACTTGCACCGAGTCTGCATTAAAGACAAAAAGAAATAACTTAGACATGTTGTTTAAAAGTGCAGTTCCCAGTTCTTCTGTCCCATTGACTGATTGCTGATGACTTTGAACATAATGGAAATTTTATCGCTGTAGCTCCCATTCTAGTGAGACTGGCAGAGCAAGAAACATTTTTTTTCAGTTTTTCTTAAGTGCTCAGTTGAGCAGAAATGCAAACACACTCCTTAAAGCTACAGTGATCAAAAGCATCACTTCAGACCGAGTTAATTCTAGTTGTGTCTGATGAAATTCCTGCTCATTTAAACATATAAAAATAGATGATCATATAAAGATGTTGTATTTTTATAAGTTCTTAGGAGTAACAATGAATATTAGTTTTGAGTCAGAATTCACATTTATTTCACTTTTGCCCATGGAATACCTCCATGCCTTTGCATTTAAGAAAATACGTAGCATTTAATGGAGAGATTTCACCTAAGAAATTCGAGAGAGAGAAAAGCCTGGAGGGGGGAAGTGAGGAGGGGGCATCAAATGTATTGAGAGGGAACCATACCTCTCTTTCCAGGTGCAAATTTTCCGGAGTGGGATCACCTGTCATAAAGAGTGGATGGGATGAGTGTCAGACTCTTGATTGATGTCACACACATCACAGAGTGATGGTGGTGGTGACTGGAAACACCTTTATCTCCTGGCATGGTCTCTGAGGTTGGCTTTTGCTGGGTTCCTTTTATTCCAGGTCACCAAGTTTGCCCTCTGGTCACTGCTGCTGAGCACTGATGCCAGCAGGTGCAGCCTGGCCCAGTGGTAGAAGGGGAGCAGAGGCTGCAATTCCTGTCACACCCCACCCACCCCAGGCTGGCTGAGCATGGAGTGAACTTCAGCTTCTCTGGGGCCCAGGTGCTGCTTTCATACACACATCAGGTAACAAATCCCTTGACACATCCCTGAAGATGTGGCCAAGCAGAAAGTTTGACTGTATTAAAAAACCCCTCTGTTCATGCATCTGGGCAGCAGCAGCTCGCTGAGCCTGTGATTGGGGATGCCCCCTGCAACTCTCAACACGTTTCCTTTGCTCTTGCTGCCATCCTGACCCAGAATGTTCTTGGTAGCTCATTCTTTGAGCTCTTGTTCTCCCAGGACTGCTACTACTTCCATGTGGTGTAGTACTCTGAAACATTTGTGTCCACAGAGACCACAAATACATTTTCTCTAGAGACCCAGGCCATGGCTGATTCTTGGACCTGGCTGAAAGGTTAGGGCATTTAACCCATCCTTCCAAATATCAGCTTGTAACTTCCTAGTTTTTGTAATGTTTGCCTCACCACACTGTCAAGCCTAAAGTACTTCTGAGTATCAGAGATTACAAAGGAACAAAATAAATAAAGGAATTAGCGAGGTAAGAGTACAAGTGTGAGAAATTTTCCCTGCTTGCTCTCTTTGTTAAATGGGAGAGCACTCGTTAATGTTGCTTAATATTCTTTTTTTTTTTAGCCTTATCATTGTACTTGGGCATTGAGTAAGGTACTCCACCACTGTTAAGTCTTTTGCTTTCTCTAGACACTGACATTTAACCTCTAAGTTGTTCAGCTGCAGGTGTTCGATCTGGAAGCTCCATTTGCACCTGGCTTTGCAAAGGTAAGTCTGTAAGAGACCCTGAATGCCTGGGGTAGCTGAGGATGTTCATTGTTGTCTGAGAAGCCAGGGCTGCTGGTTCTGAAATTTTATCTGTGCCCTCTGAGAAATGATCTTTTTGTATACCCAAAGGATAAAAACCCTTCAGCTAAGGCCTTCCAAAAAATGAATGCTGTATTCCTCCTGCCAGGACTTTGTCCTGAAGAAGGAAACAGATGCTTCACTTGATTTCTCCTCTCGCACAGAAATCAATAAAGAAAGTAATATGAAGTCAAATTTTGAAAATGTGCAAAGCAAACTCAATGCATACTGCCACTGGGCGTTCCATAAAATAATGCCCTTGGGAATTTTGTGGCCTTATTCTTAAAGGGCCCTATTTGGGGCACTTAGAGAACGCCAATAGTCCTAAAATGCTGAACAGCCCTTCCTGATAAATTTGGGTTACTGGGTGTTTTGCATCCATCACTAAAATCACTGATAATAAATAAGTAAGTTCTGGTTTCAGTATTTATGCCCTGTCCTTTGTGAATCTCGTAAGCAGTTTCCTCCTCCGTTTTCAGAGCTGACAGAAATTTCGGGCATGGTTTGAGAAATGTCAGGGGTGTTTGGGCTAGGAAATGCTGTGGTCTGAAAATCAAATCAGAGGGCTTAAGTGTGCTCTAAAAGAGGGAGGTGAAGTGGGAGAACAAGAAAATAGTTTGGATTCAGTTTGAAGTTTTCTTTTATAATACTTGCCCTCAGTCAGCTTGTTCAGCGATAGTAATTTCTCAGCACAATGTCAGGTACATAAAAGAATGTGACAGCCTTCCCTGCTAGCCCAGGCTGCCTGATGGAAATTATCATTCATTATCATTATTAGTGTAACTAACCAAGCCCAAGCCTGATCCCATTCCAGTGGCACTGAAATGGCAACAATCCCAGTCACATCAACAGTCTCAGCTCAGGCCTGAAGCTCTATTATTTGAAGAAATCCAATGGTGATTACTGACTGGATTTCTCTTATTTTATCTGGGATTTATGTTCTGTTTTTTAATGGAGTGTGTTAAATGAGAAGCTTTAAAAGACTAGCTACTACAAGAAAAATAATTTAATGTGATTTTATAGTTTTTATATACATTACCAGATGTAGCCAATCAATCAATAAAACAGCTTTTCTTGGACAGCATTCTGTTCCAGTGGCTGAACTTCCATAATTACCCTGCCACCATAATTAAAAATTATCTAGACTCCTTCCTTCTAGTTTGTTCAAGTCGATGAGAAACTGGTAAGATGGAGTTACAGTGCAAGTGACATCTTATCACTTGGCAACTTTCAAACGCAGAGTGTTTCAAAATCAAATCTCTAAGACTGCACATTACTTTGAGGAAGTGTGTCAACAAAATGCTGTCAGTTCCTTGCCTCTCCACAAGCTGTACAGATTTCAGATGACTCTTAACCGTAGCTTGTCCATCAAATCAGCAGATGTCCTTTTTGGCACTATTGGTAGCACATTTAGGGTGGCTGGTGGCTTTTTTTAAAGGCAGGAAGGCGTTTCTGATTGTACCTGTGGCCTGAGATCTAGTTTTAAATGAGTAGAGAGGAACAAGTGATGCTTTTTGCTGAGGTACCTGGCAGTGGGAAGAAGGAAGCCCTGAAGTCTTTGGCACTTTGCTCATTTCATCTCAGATAGGGACGGGGTGTCCTGAAGGACAATGACTAATTGGAAGCTGCTTCTCTCAGCTCTAGAAAACGAAACAAACGCTCAGAGCACTTGCTCAGGCTGCAAAGTGTCACATGTCTTGATGGTTTTTCCTGCTGTCACTGTAGTATGTAATTTCCACCCTTTCAAGAGGGACAGCACTGAAATAGCACCCATTTCCCTGTCTGAGCAAAGCCTCTGCTTGCGAGGTGCTTCTGGCTGCTATTACCCCTCCTCTTGTGGATTGGCTCGGCTGGAGAGGTCCAGCTGTTTCTATTTTCATTGAAAGGGACTATAACACACAGATTCAGCAGGTTTGATGTTTTACATGCCAGTTTAATAGATTGTTAGGCTGGAGCATCTTGTCATGAGTTGAGAGATGACAGAGTGCCTCTCTCAGATTTATGTGTGTCCTGTGGGTATCCTTGTGCTGTACTTACCTAGTGCCTTTTTGGGCTGCTTTTATTCCCTTAGGCCACTGTGCATATGCTTCTCAAGTAAAACAAAACTAAAGTCTGTTTGTAGACTGCCAAACAAAGGTCTGTAGAAAGGAAAGCTGATCTTTTCCATCATGCGGATTCTTCAGTTTTAAATTTAAACTGGTGGAAATACCTTTGGACAGCTACACTTTAAAGGATATTTCTGTAAAATTTGTGTGCTTTGACTCTACTCTGCTTGCAAATTAAATCTGATTTCCTTTAATTCTGTAATAGCTTGCAGTTTTGTTTTTTTCTGGCACAAAAGCTCTTTCTGTTTGTCCTTCAGTTAGTCAAAGGTAGAAGGCTCCCCCTGAGAGAGAGATTAGTTTTTCTCACTGGAATTTCAAACTGCAGGATGACAGTCTTCTCTGGCACACACTGAGCTCACCACCATCCACAGTGTACATGAAATCATAATCAAAGACAGATGCTTTTGCCTGTTATAAATAATCAGTGCTGCTTGCATAGACCAGGAAAAATCCTTGTTTAGACTGGTCTTACTTTCTTTCTTGAACCCCTGTATTTCCCTTGGCCTTTCTTTTTTTTTTTTTTTCCATCTTTTCTCTGTCTCTAATTCTAGGTATTTGCCTAAGGAAATAAAAGGAATGGGGAAAGTAGATCTTGGCACTCTCTGAATTCTCGGTGGATTACCCTATGGAGTGAAATTAAATACACATGACATATAAAAGGGAACAGCCTTTTAATTTATAGCAAAAATCCCAGTTCACAATAAATCCGTTCTTTCCTGTTTGTTCATGTGCATGATGAGAACATGTCATATGCTCCTGTGAAGCTGATATAGGAGCTCTTTGTTCTGTGTAGGATTAATTTTTTTTTGAATTGGTGAAATGTTCTCTGTAAATATCAAATAGCAATTGTGAATACACTTTTAAATTGGTGATCGAGTTCACCTGCTTTTATAGCAAAAACGATGGTGAACAGCTTCTTGTAAGGGCATTGTCCTGCCAACTACAAATTGTCCTCAAGTAGTGGTGAGATTTCTGTCATCTCAGGGCTCAGATTAGAGCCTCTTTTGGGGGAGTATTCTCAGATCTCTTTGTGAAAAAATTCTGCTCTGGAGGTGGATGCCATTATGGTTTTTTAGCCCTGGGCAGTGCTCAAAGCACTCCTGTGCTGAGTTTTGGGTAAGGTTTTCAGCTGCAGACACCACTGTAACAACATGCTTCTAATCCAAATGTTCTGCGCTCTTCCTGACTAAACTGTGTGAATGTTTTGCTGTGGTGTTTTGTCCTCCAGACTCCCCAATTCTCGTGCTGGTTAATTTTTTCAGGAATGTATAGAGTGACAAGGCAGGGATTGTGAAAAGAGCCTCACACCACTAATGGGTTGCTGCTACACAACCAACCATGTTCTGTGTTCTTACAGGAGTTTTGCAAAGTCCTGACATTAAGAAATGAGAATATAATTTTGCTTTGTTTTTTTAATCCCAGTGATTTACCACAAGAAACACCACTGCCAGTGCTTTGATAGAAATCCAGGCTGGTCCCATTCCAAGAGACCCAGGCTTTTTTCCCCCAAAGGTCAACTTGTTCATAATAAATTAGGGATTGAGAAGCCTTTTTTTTCTTTCTCCCTGCTTGGTTTGTTGGTTCTTTTGAACGTATGGGCTAATTCCAGTATTAACTGCTTCAACTCTTATTTCACCATGGTAAAAAATAAATTGCTATAGTTGCTTGCCCATTACTATTTATAGCTTTCTCCTTTACTGACTGTTTTCCTCCTCTGCACAAGACCATAAATACATTAAAAAGCAAAGGAAGGAATGATTGATTTGCCTTTGACATGTAGGCTCTCAAGCTTGTTGATATTTTAGTCACATTAATTAGTCATCTTATAGACTATAGGTTTTATTAACAGAAGCATCATCTGATTCAAGTAGTTAATCCACTCCTGAAAAAAAATACACACTCTTGGCATTAAGGTGACTTATTGATATGAGTTGCCACAAGAACCCTGCCAGACAGGTCAGATGAGGTTAAACTGGCTCTTGGATTTCTGAGCAGCATTCAGGCTTTGCCTGTCACAATTTTGCCTGATTTTCCACTTCTCTGGGATTCATTTAAGAATATAATAATACAAGTCTAATGAGCTGAAATCCCCCTGCTTCAGCTGCCTTGGCAATACTATTTCCCCCCTCCTCTGCAGTGAGAAGGATCTGACTCCATTCAGCCACTTGCATTTTCCTCTCACTGAAAATTTCCTTGGCCAGCAGTGTGGGGAGTGTGCAAGGGAAGGCCCAAAGCAGTCCAGCTCTTTCATTTATAGCCTGTGTAACTCTGCCACTCTTCTCTTAGGATAGATTCCAGGGAATGAAAACCCTACGGAGCAAGGTACATGATCAAACTACCACTGCAATTCCTGCTCTATCTGGAGTGCCACTGAGTCTTTGTGAAGCCTTTGAGTTAGGAAGTGGCATGTTTCCTGAGAGCAGATACTCTGGGTTTTGGATAAAGACATGGCAGAAATGTCACACTGAAAATATCCCAGTGGATATTTACACCCATTTAATCATCCTTTGGAGAAGTGAGGCAAGTATCACTGGTGATATGAATGCTGTGTATTGACTTTCCAGCTCTGCTGGATATAGCTTAATCAGATTTGGTTAATAAAACCAAAACATAAAGTGTGCTTTGTTCTCTGGAAGAGGTTTCCTTTTTTTCCCCCCCTCCTTTGTTTTTTCTTTTTTTCCACCCAGTTGTTTTATTTGTCTGTCTCTGATAAAATGATAAATTAGAATGAAAGCAAATTAATTAACTTTATAAGAGAATGCTGTCTTCAGGCCACAGTTGCAAACAGAAGCATCTTGTCCAGAAGCATGAATTTCACTAAAATGTTGCATAAAATCCTTTCAGTTAAACCAATGTGATCTGCTTAAATGCTTGTTCTTGTGGATGAGGGAAACCCAGCTGATAAATATTTTAGGATGAATCATGCAGTTACTACATCAAAGTGAATTAATATAGTTTATGCTTTTGTGATTGACCAGCAAAAGCTCTGTTGCTGTAAGCCATCTGCAAACAGTCTTCACCTCCAGCCTTTTTTGAGGCTCTCTTTCATGAAAACCAAGCAGTTTACCTGTATCCTTTGTAGTGCTCTGCATGCACAAATAAGGCCATTGCTACTGAAACAGTCCATTAGACTGATTTTTCAAGCACACAAAAGGTATAAGCACTTTCTAGTGAGTAATTGTATATTTGACCTAACTCACAATGTTTGCAATCCTTTAAACTGATGTCACTTAAAACTAAGCCTAATTTGTCCTTCCCCTCACCCAGAGAAGGATATTTGTAAACCAAACCCATGCAGCTGTGATTTCATCTTAGTACCTGTTACACAGCTGAGGAGCCTGGCTTAATGCTGCTAACTGGTAGTCAGCTTGTCTGTGTCAAAATAGTGAGTGAAAAAAAATATTTGCTGTCTGTGCACAGGAGTGCAACATCAAGGATTTCAGTAGGGATGCTGTAAATAAAAAGGTTCATTACAAAATTAACAAGTTATGAGCTATCTAAGGATGCTTCACTCTCAGGCATGAGTGAAGTTAGCCTCTAGTAATTTATCAAAGCTGAGATGTCTTGGACTCTGTAAGCCTGGTTTAGTTTCTCTAATGATGAGTCCACATCACAAAGTCACTTTGAGGAAAGTGGCGTTGGGGACAAACATGAGATTGGAGCAAGGTGAGTGGCTGGAGTGCAAAGGAGAACTTCAGCTCTGTTTTCTGAGAGGTGTTTGTGTGTGAAATGTCAATGTGTGTACCTGTGCTTCAGAGGCAGGCGTGGCTAAATGGGAACGGCCATGAGCAGGGACAGGAACAATACTGGACTGCTGAGGAGCAAAGATGGAAGGTAACATGGGATGTAGCAGAAGCAAAAAAAGATTGTGAGCTGGATTTGGAGCAGCCTTCCTCTTTAGTTTGCTGGGGGGAATCAATCAATTCTGTCTAACACATTTCAGTTTACATCATGTCCCTCTTACTTTTTGGTAGTCTGCCTCTGCCATTTGCTCAGATGTTAGAATGGCCTTTCTTACTTGCTCTTCATCCTGGCAGTTTTCAGTGGGACTGCCAAGCAAAATAAAACCTTCTTCCTTGTTCTTCGAAAGCATAATCAGGGAGTTAAGAAGCCAAGATTAGTCTTGCTAATAAATGTGTACAAGAGAACTCCTTTGAGGATTTGTGTTTTTCTAAGTATTTGCTTTAAAGGATTATGAGTTTCTACCCTCCCCCAGGGACATTGTTGGAGTTTCTCTTGTCCTTCTCCGTATTGTGGAAGCGAAGAGGAAATACCCAGTCAGTCTGGCTATTGATTTTCCAAAAGACTCTTTTTTTCACCAATTTGGCAGTGGTAATGTTTTGCTTTCCAAGGACACTACTGAGACCCACGCCCTGAGGAACTGTGGTCAGTACTATCTGATTCCTCCAGGGAATAACAGCAGGGATGGTAGCTCTGTCAAATTAATGTGTGTCAAGGTCACCATTCCTCATGGGAGCTGGCTGACTTGCCTTGGAGAAAGGGACAAGGGTCTCTAGGTAAACAGAAATTGCTGTGTGATAATGAGCGTACATTCACAGATATCCAGAATCTTTACTTTGGGTTGCTTGAGGCTGTGTGAGAACACGTCTCAGCATCTTTGTCTGATCTCAGCTGGTGCACTGGAAAAAGAGCAGGCATGAGTGGGTGGAATTTCCACCTGGGAACAGAAAAGCTGCACAGCAGCCCCATCCCACAGCGTGTTAGCCTCTGTCAAAACAGGGTGAATGGATTCAGCCTGATCAATGACTTTGTGCTGGCTGCAGCCACTGATTACTCTGAGACCATTCATAAATTATGGTTTAAACAGTAACATTTTTCAAGGGCTTGAAACAATTAGGTGCATAGATTGAAATAATGCAGTGTCAGGGTAGTTTTACATTGCGTGTCTGGAGTATGTGGTATTTAGTCTTTGCTGTTGGAAGCCACCATCTGTGCAAACATTTTAACTGATACCATTCTGAAAGAAATTTGATGAGCGGCAGAAGAAAAATAAGTTATTTAATTAATGATTTGGTTGCACATATGGACATGTAATCCCTGGCCAGATGCATTCAGACATTTTGGGTCTTACATAAGCAGCATGGTAGGTCTTTAGATAGCCAGTTACAGGCATCCACAATAAAGTTAATACTGCCAAAACCCCCTTTATTTTTTGGAGGGTGGGAGGTACTCTGTGTGTGTGTGTGTACTTCATCCCTCACCTCCTCTTGTGTTTCTTTTTTTGCCTTTTCAGTGCAGCAACAATTCCTTCAGCTGAGGCCCTTTGGATTGCTTTGATGTAAACATTCAAAAAGATCAAAGAGAAAGCAAGGCTCAGCTGGTGGCCTTTCCCTTTAAAGCAGTGACTTCTAGGCCATGTCTCTGCTACAGATGTTTGCTGGCAGGGCTGTGTCAAGCCAGGTTTGATGGGGAATTTGATCCCTGACAGGCAGATTTGTGTGAGGAGAAGCCCTTGGAGCAGATGCAGTTTTTCTGGTTCAGCTACATGTGCCTGCTTGGCAGGAGTGAGCAGTGAATGGGCCTGGCTGTGCTCATGGTGCAAGGGCAACTTTGTCAGTTCAGAAGGAATTTGCACATGGGGGACCCTGTCCCTGCTCATAGTGCCCAGGCTGAGCAGTGTTCATGGATGTAGCTGTGCTGCCCAGGAAGCAAAGCAGCTGAGCCTTTAAAGTGATACTGCTCTATTGGCAAAGACTCTGAAAGAAATCTGGTAAAACAACTGTCTGGTGTTGAACTGTCTTCTGTTTTAGCAACTGGTTTAGTCTGTGCTGGCACAGAAACCCGCTCGGAGGCAGGCTTTTTTCAGCTGGGATGGGTTTATCCTCTATAGTTTAATTCTATCTCATTTGTTGGAAAACCTTTCTATAAAAGCAAGACATCAGTTTCTCCCCCATAGTTGGGATTTTAGTAGAAATCCTGCTGTGAAGATCAAGAGAGAGATGGAATTTAAAATGTGACTGGCCTCAGAAGCCTTCTGATTTTTGGTGGAAATGCAGTGCTTCAGTGTTTGCCAGAATGGATCATAATTCCAGTGTTCTAAGAAGTGTTTCCTCTTGGTAATGACTTGAACATGTCAGTAATTTAGGTACTTAAGAATTCCTTTCATTTTCAGGATGTTATGTTTGCAGTGCCAAGGAGATGCATTCTGGGGAAGGCAGCTTAATTTCTGAATGTCTAAAATGGAATTATGGGCTGCTGAGACTGTGTTTGACAGAGGTGCTGCTCGGGACACACATCTGTGCCTACAACCAACGATCAGAACTGCACCTTCTGGAACAGAAAAGAAATGACTCTGCTTTCTGCAATGAGAGCTGCTCTTGGCTAAACAAAATTTAGGGTGTGATACTGTTCTCTCCTGCCACAATCCAGACATAATCTAGATTAAATTAATTTCTTACTGGTTTTGGTTTTTTGGTTGTGTTTCTTTTTTGTATAGGCACTAAACCTGTTCCAGGGTGTGGATTACGTGTGAACTTCAATGGATGTTACTGAACTCCACTAGTGTGAAATCAGCTAAGTGCTACTTAGCACAAGTTTTGTTTGGTTGGGGTTTTTAGTAAGAGGAATTACCTTTACTGAAAAACAAGCTTTTACAAATGCTGTTTTCTAATGTCTCCATCTTTTTGAACACATTTGGAATTTACCCCTTTCCTAGACTTTTTGTTTTTATTTTATCTAAGGTTTTAGTTTTTATACTGTTGCTAGGTTTATTGAGCTTCCAGTAAAGGATTTTTTTTAAAATAATGATTTGAAGGTGTGGGGCTTTTTTTAAGGTATGACCTTCAAGCCTACTTTTGCAACAACCTACTCAGTTGGGGGACTGATCCAAAGCTCTCTGAAATCAAAGGAAAACCTCCAGAGGTTTCATGAGCTTTGTCTGGGGCCTTTTTGATATCATGAGAATGAAGGCATTTTTGGTTTTCACTGTTGCATTCTTAAATCTGAATAAGCAGAAAAATGGATTTATTTCTAATAGAAGCAGATCTACAAAAACAAAGGACCCATAGTTCTCTACTGTAAGGGATACGGTTTGGCAAGATCTAGAGCAGGTAACTCTTACAATGTGAAAAATGTAGACAATTGGAATTAACTGCAACCAAATGTACCCTGGAAGCACGGCTGTAATTTATAATGCAGTCAGGAATGCACTGCAGGCTCCTCAATCGATAAGCTAATGGGGAAAAAAGGCTGCAATTAATTACAAATCAACTGGGTCAATATCCTTTAAATGAAAGATATGAAATTGCTAACATTTGGATGGAGCTTCTTTGCCAAGTTTATTTATAAAACTCATATAAAATATGATATTTATAAAAAGAATGAAAGCTCCTTTCACTGTTAAAAGGCAGCACTTTGAATGTTTGATTTCCTTTTGCTCTAAAAATTCAACTGAACTGACTTTATTTCAACAAGTTTTCTAGTGTGTATAAAAGAACTCAAGTAATCTTTTACCTTTAATTCAAGAGCTTACAGTGAAGCATAAGAGCTATAAGTAGGACTCCCAGGGTGATGCTGCCCATGACTTCATGTTCAAAACATCTAAAATGATGAAAGTTTGTGGCCAAATGGTTCTCCCAGTAGATGTCAGGACCTGAAGCGTTCTGACTGGTGATCTTGGCAATCTAATAGCTTGTTACATTTATAGAAATAGCCCCAAAAAGGGCAGCCAGGGCAGCAGGAGGTGGGTTAATGCTGGCACTTGAAGGCAGCTTGTTGTGTGTGGGGTCTCAGCTTCAAACAATTCGGGGCCTTTACAATTTGCTAAACTGGGAGTGCTACTTACCCAGAACCCTTTTCATCTGGCACTGAGCATTTTTTCCATATACATTTTATAACACTTCTGCTTTTTATTAAAAAGGCGGAGGAGACTCATTGCCAAGGAGGAAATAATAGTATTAAACTTGTGAATGTCTACTTTTTTTTGGCTTTTAGATAAGTTTGTTTCATTACCTTGCTGCCTGCTTTTTATTGTCCTTTATTGGGGGCAGTGGATATCAGGGGATTGCATTGTAATTATATAACATTAATGAGACTTCAGCTGAAGTGTAACTATTCTTGAACTGTAACACATTTATTGATAGTGGAGAATTTTTTTCAAGCAGATGACAAAATGCCATAAAAGACATTGACAATAAAGGAAAAGGAGGACAAGTTTAGGGCTTTATTACTTAGTTTCTGCCCTGTACCTTCACTGCAGAGGCTGCTGGATTTAATCTTTATCATCACAGAATTTCAGAGATATTACTAGGCTTCCCAGGTTGTCTGAGGTTCCTAGGATTGCTTGTTCACATTAAAAATATACAAGTCGTCTTTGTTGCAGAGAGAAGAGCAATTTTTTTTTCAACATGAAGACAGGGAAATAAAATTCTGCCCACACAATGTTCCTGGGTCCAGCATGGAAGTCCAAACCACCGTATCCATGGGAGTTGCTGAGATGTGATGTGTGAACAGCGTTCCTTTGTTTTCGTCATCTTTCAGGGTAGAATGAGGCTGCACTTTCCAAGTCAGAGAAAGAAAATATGAACATGTGGAAAGAGGAAGAGGAGCTGGAAGAGCACGTGGAAGTGGGTGAGCACTGACCCATTGAAAGAGGGTCTTTACCCAACGGCAAATGTCTGGAGCAACCCCAAGCAGCAAGTGAAGGAAAAAGGATGGTGACTAACTTTTTTGGACCTGCCAAATTCAGAAGTACCTTGATGATGAATTTTTCTTTTCCACTTTGCCAAATTTTATTTTTAAAAAAACACCTGGAGCCCCTTTTTATTTACTGGTCAAATACTGATAACTCAAGGTCTTTGCATTTATCACAGAATCACTGGATTTGCTAAGTTGGAAGAGACCCACCAAGCTCATCCAGTCCAACTCCTAGCCCTGCACAGGACCATCCCCAACAGCCACACCATGTGCCTGACAGCATTATCCAAGCACTTCTGGAGCTCTGCCAGGCTGGTGCTGTGACCACTTCCCTGGGGAGCCTGTTCCAGTGCCCACTCACCCTCTGTGAGAAGAACCTTTTACTGATATCCAACCTAAACCTCCCCTGACAAAACCTCAGGCCGTTCCCTCCTGTCTGTCACTGGTCACCTGAGAGGTGAGATCTGTGCCTGCCCCTCCTCTTCCCCTCACGAGGAAGTTGTAACTGCAGTGAGGTCTCACCCTCAGCTGCTCCTCACACGGCTTCACCTCCAGACCCTTCACCATCCTCCTTACAGTCCTTTGGACACTCTCTAACAGCTTAATGTCTTTGTTTGTTATCACAGAAACCAGGGATTCCTGTGCTATTTAACCCTTTCAGTATATTTTATATCCAACCCAGTTGTCATGCCACCACTCCAGACTTTTGCTACTCGGTCATTTCATCTTTCATCTTTCTGGAGACTGAGTTCTGATTCGAGTCCCTATTTCTCACTTGCAGTGACAGGGAGAAATATTGGTCAGCCTCACCTGGGAGAGAAATTTATTATATAAATGTCCAAAATGGTTTTTTTTATTATTATTTAATTATATATATATTATATAAATGTCCACAGGCTCTTTAAAAATAACCCAAACAAACAGAACACTTAAAAAAATTCTGAAATGACTGAAAAACTGAATGGCTGATACTATTTTAATAAAAGATAATATTAACACAACACTGACAACTATATCATTGGTTTAGTCAAAATGTTAGTGGCATCACTGGTGATGATACAGACACATGAAAATTACCAGAGAAAATGTCTGAATTTCACATTTATAGAAATGGCACTGCAAAGCTAATACTGCTCTTATTCCAAACACATTCCACCTGCTCAGGAAGTTGCAGATAGATTAGAAATGTTGATGAAATCTGTACAACAAGAAATTCTGTTACGTTGACATTAGCTGATTTCCCTTCAACCTGCAGAAGCACGACCATTTTTTTGTCTGCATTTTCCTCATTATATATTCAAAAGAAATTAAACACATGATATCTTCATTAAGAACATTTTTTTTTTTATTAAGCTACAGAAACTAATTGGCACTGAAATTTGTTTTCACATACAATTCATGAGTCTTTTGAAAATTAAAGCACAAAACAAATACAACCAAGAAAAACCCAATCAAACAAAACCTACAACAGCTTTACATAGAGATATCTGCATTTCTAGTCAACTAAAGAATGCTGCCTCCACAGTTCTATTGTAGGCCACACTTCATTTCTTTTGACTTTCTCTTCAGTTAATCATTGGGTTTCCTAAATACAAATGCATTATGACAATAATCAGGTTTTAATTTAAATTTAAATTCATTCCTTAGTGTATCGAGTCAAGCTGTCTTCCTTCCTTCCTTCTGATGTGGCTTTTTGGGGGAAAGTGAGTGTAACTTCATAGAATTTTTTTTCTGCCTTTGTCATTGTTTAGTCAGCCATTCTTTCAGAGACAGACTCTGAACCTTTTACAGTCATTGGCATGGTGAGGCTGCTGGCATTGACTGGTCTCATGGTGTAAGGGGGAGTGGAAAAGGGTCATAGGATAAGGAATTTGTGATTCTGGACAGAAGAATTGAGAGAGCTGGGAAGGGAAGACATCTTGAAAAATATGACGCTTGAGGTGATTTCTTGTCTTGTTGTATGTTGCTATTTCAAGAAATAGCAGTGATCAGTTATTTGAAAAAGAGAAAACACTTATCCCAGTACTGCAGGCTTCTTGTGCTTTTTTTATTTGGATGACTAAAATTCTGGGACATACTACAGCATGGCCCTTCAATAGCTGAACAGCTGACGGAATAGAAAACCAGTCAAAGCAGCTTCTTTGGTGGGTTAGCTCCCACCATCCAGGCATGTCCCTTCATCTAAATTTCAAAGGTAGTGCAATATTTTCTTCTTTGGAAAGGTTGGAGCAGGGGTGTGCTCTATAGTGTACGTGGCCCTTTCTCTGTTGCATGTTATTTCCAGCATCGGGGGTGACTTTGCTTAATGCCAGCTGCCAACACAACAAGGCAGGCTCTGGACAGCACCAAGCCTCTGTCTCTCTCAGAAACATCTGCTGTGTGGGGAAGGCATGAAGTGGGGAGTGTCTCACGTGTGCTGCTTATATCTGATGGCCTGAGTTCAAATAAATAATGAAATACGATTTCTTGCTTTGATTTCCAAGTGTGCTGTTACTTTGTTCCATCACCTTGCTCATTTCAGTTCGGTTTACCTGTTTGTAAAACGTGTTCCATAATATTTGCTTGATTTACTGTGATTAAATCTTCTGTTATTAGTTTAGATCCATTTTATTCTTATTTAATACATCATAAGTAATTTAAGTCTCTTCTTTGGAGAAGGTATTACCTTCATACATAATGTAAACAGAGCAGCACAAAATTCTGAGATGAATAAGGGGAAGCTGTGCAGCTGGGAACACAGAAAATAACATGGACATTTTTGCAAAGAAAGCTGGAGGTGTTGGGTGTTGAAGCAATGTCTCATAATTCATCCATACATGTGTTATCTGCTCTTTCTTCTAGAGGGGCTAACCTGATTTTTTAGCAATTTATTAAAGCATTTTAGGAAATCCTTGAGAGCTCCCAAAAATAATTCTATGAACCACATGTGTCTTTTGTGTGAACTGTACAAAGTAAGCCATATAAAACCAACATCTGGTAGGAGCGGGCTTTTTTAAACATGTATTTGATCAAATTGACAAATGAAGAACTTTGTTTTCTAAATTAAGAGAACAGCCAATTTGTCATGAATTTTAATATAAACTAGCTTCTGACCTTTCTTCCTTGCATGTCCTCACATAATTCCTGTAATTGGTTTTAGCAGTCACGTACATTTATTCAAACACCGTATCTGGAATCAAATACTCCCTTTCATTTAGACTTAAGTTAAAAATACACACGTTCTTGATGTTAAGTCAGCCTATAACAAAGCTCAGTTGTTTGGCTCTTATGAGACAGCAGTGTAACAGTGGTACACGTGGGTTGCCTGAAACCAGCTACTGAAAGGTGTGCTGTACAGAACATTCTCCCGGATTTTTGAAAACTGTTTTAGCATCCTGACACAGTGTCTCGTTGGTATAAACTGCTGCCAACAGTAGATATAAATTTAGTGTGTCCCCAGCCTGTTTTGTGAAATTATGGCACAATGTTTTGAAACTATGCCAGTTTAGGATACAGGGAAAAGTGCTGCTAGCTCTGGCTTGCTACTGTAAATGTAAAACATTAAAATGATGATTAATGTGAAATTGATGGAATTCAGTCCTGCCCAGGAAATTCAAAGACCTAACAGGGAAAGGAGACAGAAATAGATATCACCGTTCTGGCACTTGATTTGTTTTCTTGAAACTTGATTCTCCTCTGCCTGAAATCTGCTAGAAGTTATGGAAGATCAATAGCATGTGATTGTGAGCCTTTGGCAGAAATGGAGTGCTCCAGGTTGTGCTAACACGGGGTAATTTGAATTTGGTGCTATTTTTCCTCCCTGCTTTTTTCTCATCTGCCAAATTCATTTTGGCACTGTTTGGCCTGTGGCCTTTTCATCTTACTTGCTTCTGGGGTTTGTTAGTTATTTTTCCTTCATTACCGTCATCATCTAACCTTTGTGCTTGCCACTGCTTACACATCCTTCTCCAAAGGTAGGAATCAGAATTCAAATCCAGGAGAAAGTGCTTGAACAGCATTAACTGCTGAACCTCAGCTAGTGGGTGAAAGTTAGTAGATTGAAGAGTTGGTCAACACTGGCTTTTCCCCAGTTTTTTAACATAGTTATGTGGCAGCTTGGAGACCCCTCGTGTCACAGGGAGAGGAGAGAGAAGAAAAAGAAGCCTCTTGAGAGTGTCACATTAGCATCTGAAAAGCTGTGCTTGATCTTATGCTGTCCTTGTAGCTATTTCATCCTTCTTCCAAATGCCTCTGTTGCTGCCACTTGCCTTTCTCAGCTGTAAAACAGCAAAAGCACGTCTGCTACCTGATGCTGAGGTGAGTGATTGATGTTTTGAAATTCCTCTGAACACATAAAGTGTGAGGATTGCTTATCTGTTATTACTTTTCTATTATTATCCAAGCAAGTTTCCACTCTGGGCATTAATTTTAACTGCTCAATATATTTATTCGTCAGAAATCCTCTCTCCCCTGTAGTTTGGAAATGTGGATGGATCTGAATGACATAAAAGCAACATCTGACTGGGGAAATGCTGGTATGGGCTGAAGATATATTGATATGTCCCTTTAATGCTATGTTTATGACAGGTGAAGTCAAGGGAAGGAAATAGTTTTGTCACTTACACAGAAGACCCTTCAAAAGAAAAAAAATCTTCACCAACACTGCCAGAAATACCCACAATTTCATTCTGATCACATTTAGGTAAATTAATCCTTCTGTATCTGGTACTTTTTGTTTTGTGGTTGTGTTATAGTTATGCAACAAAATTGAAAAGAAAGAAGTAATGTGTTTGGGGTGAATTTTGTATCATTAAATTGAAGCGTATAATTTCCTTAAAAAAGTTAACATGGCAAGAGATTTAAAATGTGTGTTAATTTTAATAGATACAAATTACTGTAATCACATCAAGATATAAATTACTATAATCACGTCCGCTTAAATCTTTCAGTGATTATAATGCCCTTGTTTCAGTGTCATGTTTCTAACAAAATATTAATTTCTTGTTGTGCGTGGTCTCTCAGCAGGTATAACCCTTTGTGTTAAAGCCCATTGCTCTTGGGGGAGACAGCCATCCTTTCAGTGGCAAAAACAAGGTGGGCAAAGGCAAGAGAAGTCACTGTAGGTGGATGTGAAAGTAGGATAAGTCTGAGTCCATCCTGTCATCCCTACTGGAGTGCCAGGTCATCCCTACTCCTGTTCTGGAAACAGCTGTGGTGATTGCACAGGGATACTGGAATCCAAGGAGGCATCCAGTGCTGACATTGACTTCTCCCATCTTAAAGGAAAAGAGGTGTGGGGAAGGGAAAGGCTCTCAGCCAGGATCTGGTTGTGTAATACACAGAGAGCCCTGAGGTCTGTGTGATTACAAGGGGTTTTTCCAGCAATGCTGTAGAAGCATCCTGGAATTAGCCAGGACACTGCACACACATTATACAGAGATTCTCTGTAGAGAAACCTGTGCCCGCATTACTGTGCGTATTTCTAGTGATGTAAGAAAATTGCCATGACAGTGAAAAGCACTGTTATTTCTACAAATTTAAGGGTAAAATGCTATATGATTTAGCTCCTGTTTTCATCAAAATTCATGTGGACTTTTGTAAGTCAAAACAAGAGAAAGGAGTCTGTTTTGTAACATTTTTGGTATGGGAAAGGGAAAAGGAACTGTTTTGTACTTGAGGTTTCTGCAGCATAATCAAAGACGGGTGTTCAAAATTTAAAGATGTTTCCTGTGTCAGGGACTTTTTCCCCCTCTTTCTTTTGGGTCAATTTTCAGGAAAAAAAAAAGGTTGGAAAAAAAAGGAAGTGACTTCCAAATTCCTGACTTGCCTTTCGTCAACTCCTTGCTTGATAGCAGCTTTGACAACCTATAATTTAAATAACTGTACTTTTGAGAAATATATTGTCCAGTGAAATATTTTTCCTTATTTTCTCTTAATGACTGGGACTGTTTATTGAGAATAAATATGTAAATAAAGTTATTACCGTGGAGGAGAGTTAATAGCATCTAATGTCTTAGAACCTGTGAACAATCATGCCCATGAGGAACTCCTTACACAAATAGTCCTGGTAAAATCAACAAGAGTCTTCATGTGGTAAAATTACTCATACAAATAAATGTTTGAGAGGAAAATGTCACTGTTCCTCTCCCACATTCCTCCTGCTCTTCCATGAAAGAAAGCCAGCACATGAACACCAGAAGGCATTTTTAGTCTAATATGTCCCAAATAAGGATTTAATCTAGACTAAACAACTGTTTTGAATATTTGCTGCAACTATTATTGAAAATGTTTTGAATTTTTCTATTCACTTTCTAGCTTTTGGTTCTTGATTTAAATCATCTGTAGTGTTCCTACTTAGTGTGTTCCCTCGGTATTTAATGTTTAGAATGTCTGTTTAATACAATTTAATAACCTCTGCAGTTCAGCTGCAGTTTACTTAAAAAGCATTCATTACTCTAAAAAGGTTTTGGAATGAGTGATTCATCAAAGAAGCTAAAATAGCTCAATTTTGTGTCCTGCTAACAAGACACCAGATATTTGTTTAATTGTAAGTGCTTATTCAAAGCATCTACAATTAGCTGTAGTGTAGTTTTGAAAGAAATAGTGTCCACAAGGAGCTGTCATTTTTGTGTGACATGAAGTTACTTCAAAAGTCACAATTTCCCCTGAAGGTAATAAAGTTATCCAATTACACTTCTAGTTTGTTTATTACAATTAGTGTGTTTTGGTAGAGGTTTTTCATGGATAAATGAAAATTAGCTGATAAAACAGCTATTTTCCTGAGCCAGGTAGTAAAACTGATCAAAATAGACCTGTGAGTTTTGGGAGCAGGTGTGCAAAATTTCCCATGGTGATTTTAGGGGGTTTGGTTTTTTGGGTATGTTTGGGTTTTGGTTTTTTTTGTCTTCCGTATAATCCTTGATCCTAAAGGTAAAATAATAACTAACTGCTTTCATTTAGGCTGATTGTGAGTCAAGTCTGTATCTGCTGTGGAAGTTAACTGATGCACCTTCTACCTAAGTCTCTGCAGCACCTTCCTCCTACATAAATGGGCAGGTGGATTCCTGGTTGTTTTCTTGTGGCCACCAGCGCAGCTGAGGGACCCATCTGAGCGACAGGTACTCACATTCATTTGGAATTTTTAATCACAGCTTAACACTTGTCAGCTTCAAAGTACACACTGTTGGGAAACTAGTGTCACATCATGTGATGCAGCAGTTGTGGGGCTGCAAAGAAAACAGATTGTTTGATTATTGTTTTTCTTCCATGGCTAAGGTTAACTGTCTGGACAGCTGCGAGTCAAGCCTTCAAGGCACGCTGCTTTATCTGATGGGTCTCAGTCTTGATCTGGCACATGAAAGGAAATGCGAGGAAGTTTCCAGCAGAGATCACTTTGCAAGTCCAAAGATAAGGGCAAGGTCAAGTTCACTTGTGTTTTCACAGTATCTCGTTACAAACATCAACCCAAGTGCCACGCAGACAATGCGAGTTTAGTCTAGCAGTGGTTCGCACCTTCAGGAGGTTTGTGTTGCTGGAGTATTTTTCATGTTCTGTTTACCAGCATCAAAAAGACCCACCACAGTAAAGCAAGAGCAGTTGCCTTTCTGAAAAGGTGACTCTTCCTTCTAGGGACCAAATATATGGTGACTTTATCCAAGTTTTGATGTTTAACTTGCTCAGGTGTTGCCAGCCTCTCATGGGGCTTCAGAGAAATGTCTGTATTTAGTTAAGGAGAAAGTTGTCATTATCTGTGTTACATTATTTCAGCCCATAAGGTTTTTCCTTTAGGAAACTACCACTTCATCCATGCCCTTGGAACTGTGGGGGTTTCTGAAGGAATCTGTGAGGTGGAAAAATAGAGCTGCTTCTCTTTTTTTTTTAATTTTTTTTTTTTTTTTTTAACAGTGTTCTTTACGGTTATTGTGAGCAGTGTGTGAAACTTGAGACTTGTGGCCTGCAGGGTGGAAGGAGCTGTCTCTGCCCCATGAGGCTCACCAAAAACATTTCCTGAGTTATGGATGAGCATTGCCTTACAAAACTCAATCGTACACACTGCCCTCCCTCCAAAAACTGTTCCAGTCTCAGTGCTGGCTCCTCAACTTGTAAAATTTTATCTTAATTCCACCAAGGTCTTGGTGAGATCTCCTAACTACTTTTTAATTTCTTAATTATGTATATTGTTATGCTGCAATGCTTTATGGCTTTATGTAATCAGTTTTTCTTATGGCAGAATTGTTGGTTAGTGGTGCACTTCAGCAAAAACCACAATTTAAATTTTTCTTAGCTGTTGCTACAAGCAGTAAATTCTGTGGTTAAAGGAAGGAGCATATTGAGCAAGCCTGTGCACTCTTCCGTTCCATCACCTCAAATGCTGGTTTGTGTAAGCTGTGCATGAGGAACAGGTCTGCACACTTGTGACTGCAGTGTAAATGTGATAGTTCTCAACATCTTCCACAGAGAAGCAGAAGTTGTGAGGGTTTTTCTCTCCTTTTTTTTTTTTTTTTTGATGTCTGCAGATGTCTTCATTTGATATTTTAAAAAGGAAAGTTGTCACCCTCAAGTTAAAAATCCATCCAGTCAAATAAGTCAGCCTTCTTTCATGAAAATGTTTGCTATCTATACCATAAAAACAGAAGATTATAAATTGGCTGTAGAATTTCTTAATTGCTGTCATGCAAATTATTCTACCACTCACATCAATAAGCACAGTCAGTACACTGGGTAAAGAGATGCCTTTCTGAATCTTTTTGGGATCCCTTTCAGAGAGACAATTACAGTGGTGCAAACTATAACATAATGGTGAAGTTAAGGTGAAGTGAACGATGTGTTGCTACACAAAGCTTGCAAAGATAGAGCACTGATCTGTTAAAAATTAGCTATGGTTTTATTTTATTGTAAATTCTCCAAGGTTCTAGTCTTTTTTGGATTTTGGGATGGGTGGATGGCAGTAGTCCTTTTGTCTTTGGAAAAGCATCTTTTATAATTCAAAATGCACCATTCTGGGATGCTTGTATGGTTATTAGGGAGAGCTGTGGGCAAGCTGGCACTAAACTAAACCCTCAGTCCAAATCCCCACTGTGCTCTGAGAGGCAACTCTTACCAAAAGGAGCATTTCATGTCCTCCTGTCTCCTGTGCTGGCATTAATAAGAGCTGGGATGATTTCCTGGGGAATAATGATAGGTGCATGTCCAGCTATGCTGCAGCAATCAGTACAGAAGTGTCCTCCCTGGGAGCAGAGGTTGCCCAAAAGGTTCAGTGCTAGGTGTCAGGGCAATTCCTGCACCGTTCTTATCACTTCCTTCATTTACAAATGTGGACTGGCTCAGAGCATTTCTCTGCTTTTCCATTCTGTTTTCATCATTTTCTCCTAATACCATGAAACCACGTTTAACTTCATGTAGTGCTTTCTTCCAGGGAGAGCTGAACTCCATACAAATTTATCCTGATCAATCTGTGTCCAATCTGTTACTGGCTTGATCAGATAGAAATGGATGATATCAGTGAAGCTGGCACATTGCTCCTAACCTTTCCTGATGGTATATTCAATACTTGAAAATACCAAAGGTCTAAATTTAAAGGAAGATCCCATAAAATCACTGTCCCTTTTCCAAGAGATATATAATGTGTATCTCATGTCTCTAAAGTCCCAATTTGAAATCATGTAGTTTTATTCCCATTTAATGTCTGAGTTATGACATATTCCCCCAAAATACACCCCTAGCTTTCAACTTTTCCTCATTATTCTGCATGCTTTTAAAAATAAAAGTAATGAGCATATGCCTTTTAGTGACCCTGTCTTTCCTCTTCAAAGCAGTGATTTTTTTATTATTGACTTTCAAAGAGCAAATCTTTCCCACTAAGCTGCCACACTTTTTATCCTAATTATTTTTTCAATTGCTGTGTTTTTTATTCTGCATCTGCATTAGTATAACTTTGGTCTTTTCCCTTTTAAAAATAACATTAATGCTCATTTATGTCTTTTTACTTTCCAGCTTTATGAAGGCACTACTGACTCGTACTTTTGTAAACGCCTGCCCTCGAAGTTTTAAATGTTTGCAATAAACACACACTTTTGCTGCTATCATTAGCAGGCATTAGCCATAAATTAGCTACTTCATTTCAAATTCAGCTTCCATTTCTCACAAAGTGCCATCAAGAATCCTTCTCTCCTGGCCAGCTTTACACCAGTGGAGTAGGGAGACCAATTTCAAAATTCTAAGAACTACATCAGAATAATTTTGCAGTCAGGAATATACCCTCCTTAAGTATTTTCTTCCTTTTTCTTGGCTAATGGAAATCCTTTGGATATTTCTGACAGTGTATGCCCCCTGCAATGTCTCTGCTAAAATATCCAGACATTCCAAGATGTTGGTGGCAAGATCCTGATTCATAACTGTAGTAAGTTTCTGGTGGGTGTTACTGCCTTTTTAGATCTCTGTGGTAGATCATACCTTTAATCTGTGCAATCAGAATCTCCTGAGCTGTCGTGACTGTGACTGTGCATGTAAAGAACCAGTTGTCCAGCAAGACAATTTATTTCAGTGATGTGTTCATGTGACCTGACTAATTCTGAGGTGGGAGTACTGGCAACAAGGAGGATCTGGCTAGATACGGGCTCTTATTTTGGTCCTTAGATAAAAATGGCATGTCTGCTGTAAGCATGGGATGGACTATATGAAAGACAACATTGTTTGTGTTCCTCTGATAATCTGCATTTTTAGGTTCTTCACTCAACTTCTTGAGTTTGAAAAGCAAAGATGACCAAAAGGAGATTGTTTTGGAGAGAAGTGATAGCCAATCTGGGGTAGTAGTCAAGATAACCTCAGTGGTGTCATGATTAAATTGTGAGGAGTTAAAAAAAGTTCTGACAAGGTCTTCCACATTAACCAAATTTATATTTTAGAAATTCGGCATATTCTGTTGTTGATTTGTAGTTGATATCCTACATCCACAGACATTTATATCAGGTGAACAGCAGAGGTTGCCTAGGTCTCCTGGGAAAGCCCATTGTACAGCAGCTTTATCTCCCTGTAATTCAGTTTTTCCACCCCTTTCCTCTCAACTTCCTGTGGATTCCTCATGGTGCTGATATTTGTGCTACAGATGTGCATCTTCTCCTAAGGTTTGAGAAGACAACTGTTAGCACCTTCTCCCTGGAGCAGAAGAGATACAGGCCTGAGTTGGCAAGGTGATCTAAAAGCTGCAGGGTAAGATTTAAAATTCTTGGTCCAAGGGAGAGGCCAGAGCAATAACAAGTCATCTTAGAAGATCTGACTTTAGTTACAGAGACCTGCTACCCTCAAACACATTGGGAAACCACATTGCTAAGCTTTGTCAGTGTCAGTCTGTGGGGAGGTGCTGTAACATAAGCTGCTTCAGAAATCCAAATGCTTTGTTCTCTGATTTTTAATTATTATTTTTATTCTGTATTCTACCCAAAGTATTAATTCCTTTTATAAAGTCACTCCTGATTTACACACAAATGTGCCAGTCCCCTTCTGTTCCTGTCTATCTTAGAAGCAGCATGAGAAATTCAGCTTTTCCTCACTCAATTTTTAGTAAAACACAGTAATAATTATTTTTTAAATAGAAAATAGACTCAGGGTAGGGATCTTGCATTTTGAAAGGCACCATTTAATAAACCAAAGACAGATGGTCACTTGTACTCATAATTTCTTCTTACAAAATGCAATTTGAATTCATCTCGGTGGGTTCAGAATATCTTTTTTTCTATGCATAAGCCAAATTTCTTTTCCCCTCCAGCTTACAGAGGAATATATACTAGATAACTTGACTTTTCCGTTTTAGTAAGCTGTAAATCTATTTTTAAACAACGATTGTGTTCGAGGTGCTCCTTTTTAAAGGGTTTTTCTCTTCTCTGAAAGGGCTTTCTGGCCTCTGAGTTCTCCAAGTCCTGGAAGATTGATGCCGAATGTCCCCATTAGGGTGGTGTATGTGGATATGGACTTTCAGGAGGGACATTTGCATGTGTTTCATGTTCAGCAGTAAGGAATGGACACAATACTCATATCTTTAAGCCAGTCATAGCCAACAGGTTCGTTCTCAGCAGCCTTGCATGGGCTGGCTCCTGTGTGGGGTAAGGATGAGTCCTGGGGTTGGTCTTTTTGGGGACAACGGAAATGAATGTCAGGAAAATTAATTCACTGTGTTTCCTTCTGGGTCTTTGTTGCATCTCTGGAGGAAGATGGAGGAAATCCATGCATGAAAAATCTACCAAGGGATATTTTAAAAAGACAACATCTGACTTGAAGTCCCTGAGCCACAAATTGCTGGGAGTTGGGAAAGGACACCTGGGAAAGTGTTGATTACTCTCCTATTACAGTCATCTGTATTTATCTTTTATCACACAGGATAATTTGGCTTCAACTAGTACAGCTGTTTGTATGTCTTGCAACTTGGATTTATATGGATTTATTGATACATAGTGGATATTCGCATGTCTATTTTAACTAATATGTGGTGCAGTTCTTCCTAAATCCTCTTTAGAGCCAAAGGGGAGAAGAATATTCACATAGAAGGTGTTTCAGAGAAACCTTGGGTTCTCTTTGTCTCTCTGCAAAGATAGCAGAGGGAGATAAACCAGCTGAGCTGGCTGATTTAAACTGCACTGTGTTGAGTGGTTTCCACACCACCACTGAAGGTACCCCCTTAACACAGGACGTGCACAATCTGGGGCAAAGTCCTGTGTAATGAAAATTCATTTTGTGCTGTTTCAAAACACCACATCAGATTTAACAGCAAGTAACAATCATAATGCAACTGCTCTGTTTCATGGCTGCGAGGAGAACAAGACACAAAGGGGCTTTTTGTTGAGGGGTGTGTGGCTCTTTATCACCACTAAGCTGCAGTGTAAAATTCCCTGTTTCTCCTGAGCCCACGAGGGGCATCTCCTGACCCTTCCTGATGCTCGGTAGGGTGGGTGGGTAGCTCTTTGTCTCTGTGAGCAGCTGCCATCCTGGTGGCTTCGCCTTTGCTGCCAGCACAGAGCCCAGCAGAGGAACAACATGCAAAGATTCAAGGGGTGGAGGGGAGGCTGTGGCGGGGGATGAGGTCCCACAGCTTGGAGGCTCTGCTGTAAATGTTTGTGACAGGACTTGCCCCTTGAGCTGTGCTGGAGCTGCCACAGATCCTGGTCCCATGGGCCTCCAGCCCCGCCTGTTTTCTCACTTTTTGAGAGAGAAGCACTAGAATAACAAAAGACTCTTTCTGACACTTTTCACTGTTTTTTGTTCCCTCTCTCTTTTTTTTGTCTGGGATTATGTTGAATATAACTTAAGCCCTAGTGCCCTCTTCTGATCTTGGAATAGGTGTCAGTTCTCAGCACACCTGTCCCTGCAGCTCCTGCCCAGCAGCCAATTGTTTGAAGTTAGGCAAGCATTTGGGGACACAGATATTTAATTTGTAATCAGCTTTAAAGCTTTCAACATTTACTCTGATCAGAAACAGGAGTTTAGGCATAAATTAGCCTTTTCTATTTAAAAAAACATTTTTTTTTCTCCCCCAGCAGGAGCTGTAGGCTTGATGCAAACTCCACAGAAGAAAAGGGATAAACCCTTATCAGCTCTGGCCCAGCCCTTCACAGAGCACGTTCTCTGGCCAGTAGAGTTACTTAGGCTGAAAGAGGTAAACTATTACAAGATCTTCAAGGAACAAAGACTAATTAAGGATAATCTTGTAGAAAATGTTACTCTTTTTTGGATGTATTTAACATGGGGAATACTGGTAAGTGATAATTGTACAATTCCTTGGCTTTTCAGTGCTAGTAACCCAAATTTAGTTTGTGTCCTTATATCTAGACATATGTAATACATATTAGGTATATCTCTGACACTCAGATAGCTGCAGACTGTATGAATTAGTTCATTCATCATTTCCAGGCTGCCACCTCTGGGATGGAAGGAAGCACCTGGCAGGGAGCACACAGCAGTTCTCCGCAGCAGCCTCAAAGCCAAGCCAGAAACCCTGCATCCAGTTTGTATTGTGGGGTGGTTCCACACAAGGGGAACTAGAAACCTCTTCTTTACAAAAATGCACGTTTGCTTTCTAAAATCATATTTTTTACTGATAGCCATTGAAAAAAAAAAAATACAATATTTGCCTGTAAGGCACATGATATATCCCAAATATGCTAAACGTTGCTAAATCTTCTAATGCTAAATTTACTACAAAATAAGGTTATGAATTAATTTTCACAGTCCTGGTTTTCCTAGACTGTGTCTGTTTGCTTATGTTTTAAGCAGATAATATTCTGCAAACTGAGAGTTGTGCAACTGCAAATAAACATTCTCTACTGACCAAACTATTTGTTGATAATTTTGGATGGGAATTTTTGAGATACTGATGGGCAGATTAACACTAAAGGCCTCTCTAGCGAGAGGTTTAACAACACATTAAGCAACAAAAGGGATATTTATAGCATTTTCCTGGACTATGTGTTTTCCAGCTCTCTATTGCCATCTTGAGTCCCTGACTGCCTTCAACACAAAAAGGAAATTGGGGCGTAACGCAGATAGAGACAAAGAGAAAACAGATTTGCAGTCCTGATGACCAGAGCCCTCTCCAGTTATCAGGTGAAAGTCATCAAGTGTAAGAGAAACAACATTATTTACTTCAACTGAGGTTATACACGCTGTGACACACTGCAGGGAGAGCTGAAGGGAAATGCCAGGGCAGGGTGATGTTGGTGCACATTTGTTCTAAGGGGTTGCAGAATGAGGTTTTTGGAAAGCAGCTGAGCTTCGGGCCCATGGGGAGTTCTTGGATATGTGCACCCTGCAAACACCTCTGTCAGAGGAGCTGGTAAGAGTTTAGAGTACATTTGCAGGTGGATTGTAAAAATCTGAAAGCACTGCCCTTCCTCCTATGCAGATGTTTGGATGCCATTCTCTTTGTCCTATAGTTGCCCTTCACAAAATTGTCACTTTCCTCTGAGAATCAGTAGGATGGGAACTGCAGCCCCTGATCCATCCTATGATATTTTAGTATGTAATTACTACATAATAAGAAAACCTATGGATTTCCAAGTTCTTTGGGATAGGTGGCATGAGAAAATAGAAGCCTGAGGCATTTCCGCTGTTGGCATTTCTCTAACACCTCCTGCTTTTTACCTTGTAATGTTCAGACTCCTTTTTATTGGTTTATAACTTTTAGAAGTCTTTCTTTTTATTGTTATTATTCCCTATTCTCTTCCACTGCCTTATTTCACACTTGGTAGCAGTGTTTTCAGCCAGCGTTCAGAGCTCAGTATTTTATGAGTAATGAGTGTCCCAGGCAGCAGGAATACAATTGTGAGATCATTGTTACTAATTGAATACTTGCTGGGGGATCTCTTCCCCTCTACTGAGTGCTTGACATAGACTAAAAATAAGCTGCTAAACTTGATTCTAATAAAATCTACTGTCCATAGCTGAGTCTTGAGTGTATTGGGGCATAATATTAGCAATCCCAAGTACTCTCCTCTTCCAAACAAAGGATAGTGTTTTAAGGTGCCATTTACACCCTTTTAGTAAATCTCAGAGTAGCTGCTGACACTAACATGGTTTGAACTGTACTAGCACAGGGTTAAATTAAACCCTGATGAAAACAACCTGGGCTGGATTTTCCACCCTGCTTTCTGCTGCTGCTCTACTGCAGCCAATATTGGTCCTCCCTCTTGGTTTGTTGGCCTGGGAGTTTCTGCAGTGCCAGGCTAATACAAAGAGCTTCTAGACCCGCCCCCCCTGCTAGGGCTGGGGTGAGATGGAGGTGCAATTCCTCAATGCCCCAGTGCAGGTAAAACTATGAAGGTGTTAGGCCTCTAGGCTGTTACTCCATAGAATAATTGGCACAAAGGAAAATTGTATGTTTTGTGAATGTTTTGTGCTGGCTGCATTTGAACAAATGGGTGTCTCCCCAGGCCTCTGGAAATCTCAAGTCATGTGGTTTTGTAGTCATTTCAGTACTTGCTTTGCCCTCCTACGGTCTGGGTGGTTTTTCAGGTACTGGTAATATATCAACCTTAGCATCTCTTCAAAAGAATAGCCTCATTTATTGGATTGTGCCTTCTGTGCTCTGCTGGCAATGGCCTTCCAAAGAGGTGCTTTGGCACACCCATCCTGGGCTCTCAGAATTCATAGAGCTGATTATTTTTAATGATATTCTTGGAATAATCTCTGAATGGTGTGTATTTGCATTTGTATTGATGTCATCCCACTGCTGCAGTTCTGTCTTCAATGCTCCTTTTTATATATTTCCTGCAAGTGCCACATTAAATGATCATGGGATCCTTGGAAAAGCAACAGGAAATTATATAATGGTGCCCACAAGTCTGTGTATTGACTTTTCCACAGACTTGCTGGTCTCTGAGCCTAAAAATTGTTGGTAAAACAAAGATATTTGATCTTATTTTTCTGTTCTTGATTCTCGTTAGTGTCTGAGAAGTCCTGGTCTTTTTTTGTTCTATTATGGGAAAAAAAAAAAAGATAAAAGAGCTAATTATAGAGATTATTGTGGGTTTGATTATATGGATAGTTGTTTAATTTAGCTTTACATTCTTAAGTAACTATTAGCAGGAATTCAGATGGTCACACTGTGTCATCTGCAAGTAAACGACAACTTGCACTGAGATGAGCAGAAATGTCTGTGTAATAGAATCATAGCTCTGGTATAAAACTTGTAGGACATTGAAAGAAATAATTGCCTTTTAAGTCTACTTCAAATAGTCTACTTCAAATCATTCAAACCATAAAGCATAACCTATAAAAATGGAGGAAAGCTACAGGGAAAACTGTTGTCTGTGGCATTGTTTCTCAGTACGTGTGAAATACAACAGTGCAAGGCAAAGGTTTCTGTGGAAAATTGTAGAAAAACACCTGATGCCAATGTCACAGAAACAGGAATAGCTGTAAGGCCTGTGCTTTTGGCCATGTTCAAGGGCTTCTCAAAATGCTTCTTGGAATATTTTGAATATTTATAGCAGAGAATTGAAAATCCTTCTCTTTGTTGGCCTGAAAATAGCTTTGCTTTTGAGGATACAATGACTCTTCCTGGTTTCTTGTGGTGGTTTTACCAAATAACTTCCCTCTCTCATGGGTTTAGTTTTTATCTGAGGGATAATATATCCCGTAGACGCTGGAAATAAACAACATATTACATTGCTTAGAGCCTTCCTGCCTCATTTGGATAATTCCTTCAGTAAATTCCTTCCTCGTCCGGGATGATTCCTTGACCAATTTCAGCACATTCCTTTAGAAGTCTCATCAGTGGGTGAGTGCCAGTGCATGTCTCAGGGTGGCACAGTGTGGGGTGGTGACACTGCACCGAGAGCTGTCTGGTCCCTTGTATCACGCTGCTGACAGTGACCTGCCAGGAGCCCTGGTGGTACAAATGAGGTGATAAACTGATAGTCACACACCGAGGAGACCAAAAGAGCAGTCAGCCTGCTCTGAAAGCTGCAATGAAGCCTTTCTCTGCGTTAAAATAACTCTGGTACCAGGAACAGCGTAATCTTACCCGGGTGAGGTCAAAAAGTGCTGTTTTACCCTGAAGCAGAATACTTGACTCAAGCAGTAGATGAAATTAATCTCTCCTGATCTCTCCATTGCCACTGCTGGATGGCTTCCAAGGCTCGAGCAGGCCCGTGGAGCATTAGCTCGAGTACTTCAGGATTCCTGTGGGCTGAAAAAAGACACATCCTATAAATGCTGCTTCAGTTCTCCACTCACACCGCTGGCAGCTCTGCAGCAAGCAGAGCACAGGATGCAGTGGCAGATCTCGGTGGCTGAGATTTTCTTTACTGAGCCTCTTCATAGGACTCAAACCAAGTGCAGCTGATCTGGTTAGAGCTCATCAGTCCCACATTTCACCCTCTAGAAAAGAGACACTGACAGTTCTCCTAAATCATTAAGCTCCTAGATGGTAATTTAAACAAACAAACAAAACCCAGGGACATTCGGGGTGTGACTGCTGGGAGTATTTTAACTCCACAGGCACCAGATTCTCACACCTACTGTAATTCCTGAGATTCCTACTTCACACTTAATTGAGATTGGATATGGATTCATATGTTCTGAGAGAACAGAGCCTCTCTTTCGCATTTATTTTGTTAACATACACAAGTTATGACACAAATTTGGAGTTAAACTGACACTGGCTCAATGTAGTAATATACCAAACAGAAAGTTTACTGAAAAACTGTTAATTTTTCCCCCTCCAGCATAGAACCACTGTTTTACTGTGCAACACAAGCTATTTGCTTTCTACTGCTTCGGAGGTTAGACTGCTTGGAGAGGCTGCAAATGAAAACAAAAGGTATTGGAAACCTCTAGTGTATTTCCTGAAAAAGTAATCCAACTGAGGAGGTAAATGAGACCGAGGGGTTTTCTCATGACTGAGAATGAAGAAAAATTAAGCTTCTCTCCACGGTAAATATTTACATGTTGGGTTGTGTAAAAATTTACTTGGAGGTAAGTATTTACAGTGGAAACAGCAACTGTTTTTTAAATAGCCATAATGTTCTGAATGTTGTTGCTAAAGCTTAGTTACTCTTTCTTTTTTGTTTTCTGACATTGTATGATGAAATGTCAGGTAATACACTTTCAGAGCACGAACCATCATCCTGTTTTATTGGCTTAATCAGTGTGAAAGGAATGATTTAATTCACTATCCAATTACATTCCTGAGTATGTTCATTTTAATAGGCTCAGTATTTCCCTAATTTGTCTGTTAATCATTAGAAATGTATCTCAACTCAGGGACTGCTGTGTCCTGGGTTTCAAGCTGGGATTAGCACAGTTCTAAGAAATCCAGAGCAAGTTTTTCTAGTGGAATTAGAGTATTTTGCACACACTCAGGTGGGAGCAAGGGGGGCTGATGGTTTGTGTGCTCAGGGCTGTGTGTGCTCATCTCCACAGGCACCCACCAAGGTCAGGATTGTCACTGGTTGATACAACTTCCTCAGGAGGGTTTAATTACCAGGAAAAGTGCATACAGTGACAGAAAAGTCAGTTTATCATGTGGTTAAATTGGCCTTGCACTTGGATGTTTTTGAGCTGGGCGAGTATTTGTATGTACTTTGTAATGGCTGTACTGTAAATGGATCTCTGTGTCTTCACTGGAATGAAACATGTTTTTCTGAAAATTTACCACCTGGTAGGAGTCAGGAAAGGGAGAGATTAACTTGTAGCATTATCACAAACTTGTTCAGCACAAATCTGAAAATTGAATTTATAAATCAGGGATTAGTTTTGCTAGGATACTTTCCCCACAGCAAATTAAATGCCTTGAAAACATTGCTCATCCTTCTTAACTAGCAGAAAATACTCCTTATTATTTATTTGTGGAATTATGAATATTATTGATTTCTACAGTGTTATCTATATAACTAGATGTTTATTAGAAATAAGCCAAGCCTGAGCAGTGAAATTGAAAGGATTTTTTTTCAGAGGTCTAAAATTTGATCATGTTGTTATTTGGACCTGCCATAAAGATAGAACCAAGAAGAAGGTTTCTAATAAGTCTCAGGGTGTACTGCTGAATAAGAACTTCTCTCAAAAGTAATCTGTTTTCATGTATGATTGGGTGATTCCATAAAACCTTGAGTCTTTATTTCCCTTTTTCCTTTCAAAATGCAGTGCTGGTACATGATATAATGCTCTGTTTCCTGTTGGTTGTAATTCAACCAAGAAAGCCAAGCTTCCCAGACCTCTCCGGAAATAGGCTCATTCCCAAACAGAAAAACTGACAACAAGAGTTATTAATGTCCCCAAAAGCAAGCTCCTCTCTGCAAGACACATAGAAATATTTCAGTCTTCTGCAATCGTGTCAGTAGAGTTAGATAAGTTGTATAATATCTGGAGTCAAGAAGAAAAGATAAAGAAATAACTAAAAGTCACCCTGTAGGCAGCATAATACTTTGTTATAGCTCCAGTATTTAGCAAAGTCCATAGAGACACAACACAGTTTGGATACACCTATGAGAGAAATGATATCATTTTAACAGAGCTCCTTTAAGTGCAATGAAAGATCTGTTTTGATCCCCTCTTGGGGAAGCACATTTTCATGTTCCAGGATAAAACACTTGTTGCTTTTAGCTTTTTATGTTTCTGGCTTTGCAGTGAGAGTTGATTGACAAACAGCAAGTGCCATGTGCCTCCTCCTCACCCTGCAACCAGAAGGTTGGGGTTAAAAGTGAGAGGGAAAAATGGGAGAAGAATAAATGAGACCTCAAGAAATTTGGCAGCATTGGAAATCTGTATGTACAATGAAGCGCTGAATGACACATGAAGGCAAGTCAGATTAATTATAAATTCTATGTGGTAAATTTCAGGATAAAAGTATTTTAGAAACTAAATCCCATATTGGTATGTTGCATTATCCTGAAGTGACCCTGGGCAGCCAAATGTTCTTGCATTCTGTCCTTGGCTCCTTTTTGCATTATACAGGTTCCTAAGCCAAATTTGCAAAGTTAAACATCTGAGCTGTAAATAAAGATCCCTAAAGCCTAATGTGCTTTCCTTGTTCTAAGAGTCCCTTCACAGTATGGCCTCAATTCAACTAAGTACTTAATATGTACTTAAATCCCACTTAAATCAATGGGATTTAAACATTTGCTTAAATGCTTTGCTAAATCATGGCCTATTAAACTGTCTCTGTTGGAGATCAAACTGTAATTTATATTGCTGTGATTTCTTCATCCGGTGTTAAACATGAGACCCCAAACTACATTTCACTGTAGTCTTGTTTGACTGAAGCTGAACTGTTTAGAGGGAATGTGTGTGCAAGACCTGTATTCCTCATGTGCAAGAAACAGGTTTTATTTATTTTGGTCATCAGCTGTTGTAAACTTACGGTCCTGATAAAGGGAAGTCAAATAAGCTCCGTTAAGAGGCTGAAAGTTTCTCACACACCATCATTTCAAAGATGAATAGCATGGAATTTTTCTTTTTCAGTCATGATTACAACGCCTGGTTAAATGTGGGAACATACAGTTATTTGTACAGAACGTAGATACACGAAAATATTTGTAGATGAAGGGAGAAGATTTTTATTCTTTTGCTGATTTGTTGGCAATCTCCTTCTGGTTTTGGTGTTCCGTTATTTTTTTTTTTGCAAATGCAACTATGGTTGACAAGCAAAACAGCCTTTTGTAGCTGAGGAGGCAGCAAGAAAAGGAGTTGCCAAAAGAGCCGTTAAGACTCTCCAAGTAAGAGTGTAGAGAAAATATGTCAAAAATATTGCAACTATATATAGTACAAATTTTTTAGAAGAAAGTCAGATGTCCCACTATGCCTGGGATGCCCATGGAGATTACTCTGGCTTTATCACTGTGTTTTTGGAAAAGAGTGAGGATGAATGGTGGGAAAGTGAGGACACTTCTTGACTTCTTCTTTTCTCTGCTTGTAGTGGAAATCAGCCAAAAATACAGCTCATATGCCAAGAAAGCCCCAATGAAGAGATGAGTGGAAAATACCAGATGCTTAAATTTGTCTTGGATTTTCTCAAAACTGTTAATACTGGTTTTCTGCTTAATTAGCCAAATAAGGGATGGAGTGCATTTCTCTTTCATGTACAGATATTTCTTAGATCCTATGAGTTAACCACCTCTAGGGCACTGCTGTCCATGTCAGAGGAAGAGACTGATGTTGCTTTCCTAGACAACATTAAGAGGGATAATTGCTGTAGAGCACATCCCATACTCCTCACCCATAACACTGCTGCCCTCCCAGGATTCCCCCAAGACTGAGATTCCTGAGGCTGCTCGTTGTCTGGAAATCAGTTTACATTTCTATCCTGAGAAGGAATCACTCTCAATACATACATTTTTCCAAGCAGACAAGATTCATTTTCAGTCCAAGCATTGCCTTTTGTTCAACGCTTTGTTTGTTGTGTCACATGTAATGACTCCAGTAATATCTGGGAAAAGAGATAACCAGAAAGCCTACAGCATTTGATTAATCTGCTAAGAATATCTGATACAGACAGCAGATGTAAGTGGTATGAATGCATACAATTTCATAGTAATCTTAACATTCCAGTTATTTCCATAATTTTATACAATATACAGATATATTAATATCAACTCCACACTTAGAAAAATGAATACATGCCGGATAGCTTATGTTTGAAACAAATGGATTTCAAGGTAATGTTTATATTCATAATATATTTTAATAATAATTTACTACTAATATTTAAAATCCATGTGTCATCATTTGGAGAAGAAATCCTACTTCAGAATGTAAAACATGCCAAAAATTTAAGGGTTCGTCTCTGATTTGAAAATGCTTGCTATGTACTTTTATATTAATATATATATGTATATGTATATATAATATAAGTGTTTCTTAGCAGGATTTTTTAAACTCTACAGTCAACCATTACAGGATTTCTGTGAAAGGCAGAAAACAGTAAGAAAACAGGGGAGGTAACTCTTTTCTCACATGTCATCTGATGTTACAATTTCTTCATGTCTGTGTGTTTATTGAGAAATCTTTCTTTTGCAGCTTCCTTTGTTCCCAAGCCTGGATAAAAATTATAACTACTTTTAAAAATCTTAGAACGTTGCAGTGCACTTTGTTTCACCTCAAAGGCTGATCTGTGAATTGCACATGAAAGTGCTACATGTTTTCATGTTGGATTTTTTAAGATTTAAAGTTTCCCCAAATATTTACTACTACCCACTCTTTTCTCACAACCAAGAAGTATAGATATAAAAATCCACTCCCTCTGATTTTCACACTCTTTATCACATATTGAATTAAATTAGAAGGAAAATGGAAAAGAGATTAAATTGCAATTATATTACTTTCTTCAAATGATCATAATTTGATTTAATTTCAAATAAAATATTAATAAAGTGCTAACTTTTCTTGGTGGGAAATTCCATTAATGGAACAGTTTCCCAGGGAAACAGAAGCAAAGTGATTAACTGTCCTTTCTGCTTCAGTAATGAGATCTTTCTAAAATAAACAGTTTTGCCTGGTTTAGCATTTGTCTCATGTACTTATGCCCAGTTCTAGAACCTCAACCTATGCATGGTATGTTCTGGACCTTGTTTTGGGGTCTCTTAACTCTCTGTCTTAATTGTCACACTTTTTAGAGGTTGTAAATTGCAGGCAAGCCACAAGAGAATCTCCTTCAGATTCTATAATAAGAAATAGGAGAAAAAATCATACACATGTCTAATTTCAGTGACACAGTGACTGAAAGTATTTTTAAAAAATAAATGTGAAAGATGTCCATATGCAAGTTCTTGTGAAAAGGTTCAGAGGTTCAAAATTAGATAATTTTAAGGTACTCTTGTGGATGGTTTTCAGTTAGAAAATTGAACTCCAGAAATGTCCCCCTGGCTAAATGAGGGTTTTGCAATGTTGAAATTAATCAATCAACTCTCCAGTAAGAGCCAAGCCTCAAATCCACAAGCATGAAACAACAGCTAGTAATGGCTATGTGAATTGATTTCAGAAGGTTAAATGTGCACTTTCAGGGCTTAGAACAAAGTCCTTGTGGCCTTATCCAAAGGGGATATCTGTGTGACTCACATACTTTGCATACACTGTAATAATGAAAATTAAGGGACTGGGTTTAGATGAGGCCATGAAGGTTTTATTCATGGTTGAAATTTAGACCAGAGCTTTTTTTCTTGATGAACAAGGTCTGTGGAAGTCTGACATGGAGTAACTTTGTTCCCTCTTGGGGCAGAAAAAAGGATGTAAAAAACCCAAATGTACTAAATATATGTGTGATGCTAGATTTTTTTTTTTTTTTTGGTTGATGGTTGGGCATATTTAAAGGACATAATAGGATTTTTTGTTAGACCTAGATTAAAATTGACAACAGCAAAAGTTGTTGGCTTCTCTGCTGAGGTTGTGGCTGAGGCTGGCATCAATTGTTTGTTTAAACTTTAGGAGAATCAGTCTGAAAAATGGCTCCATGGTAAGAAGGGGATGTAAATCTGAAAGTAATCATGCCTAAAGCCTGGCTGGGTAGAAATAGGTAAGCTTTGGTTTACTGTTTAGCCAAAACTTTGCTCCAATATTGGCATAATTAAAGGATTTGGACAAGTGTAGCAATTCTGAATGGCAGAGAAACCTGACAAAGAGCCAGGTTTCAACCAAGAGCAGGATAGAGATGGATTCTGGAGAAATCCCATGTGGGTTTTCTCTGTGGGACTTTCCAAACTAAGGCTGTTACTATATATAGGCTAAACAGGGGATTCTGGGTTGTTTGACATTTAATATCTGTTACAGAAGAGGTTTCCAGGCTAAAATCAAGGTTATGTCCTTCAGACCTGCAGAAAAATCACAGTTACCACAAGGGCATGTAGATCTCCCTGGACTCAAGTGTTTGTGTTACCCATGCTTGAACTGTTTCAGACAGATGAGGTAGAGCTTGGATTTCAGCTGTTCTCACTCAGAGGGAGTGGGAGTCCTTGGCTGAGATTGCTGTTTAGGTGCTGTTGATCTTCCTTGTCAGGGCAACGTTTCCAGGGCTAGGTGACCAGCCAAGCTTTTCCTAGCCAAGCTTTTCCTAGTCAAGCTTGTGTTTAGAATTATGCATGTGTTCCTTGGCTGAATTGGAGCTTAAGACCAAAAGCTGGTGTCAAGCTAGGACATGGCATGGCCAGTTACCAAAAAATCCAAAATGAAAAGGAATGGGTGGTGTAGTGACCGGGCACTGTGAGCAGTGAATGGCAGCCAAGCATGAGAAAGATGGAAGGTTTGACAATCAGTGTAATTAACACAAAAAGCCTAATTGCAGAAAACAGAGATGCAGAGGCTTCAAAAAAACTTCCAAAAAAAGATTTATTTCAAAAAAGCAGAAAGAAAAAGTCATCTGATGCTGATGATTTGAATTGTGTGGAGCATATAACCAAAAACTGAGCAGAACAAAACACAAAACAGGAAGGGAAAAAAATCTAAAAAAATCAGGCGAATTATTAATTTATTTTTTAAAATCCTTTTTAATGATGCTTTGACAAATGTCACAAGGATTTGCATTTTTGAAAGAAGCAGCTTCTTGGAGTGGTCACATGCATTTGAGGTACTTTGAGCCCTTTAGCTGAGGGCTCTGCATGCTCACTGCGATGCCACAGCCTCTGCAGCCATCTCGTGGGGACACGGTGCCTGGTCACCCAGGAGAGCCAGGCTGGGACACTCAGCTGCTCAGCAGCACAGCCTGGCTGGGAAAGGCTCATCTCTAGGCTCTGCTTCCTTGTCACCATGAATTTTTACTGAGGCAGAGTAGGCAGAGTCCTACAGCACCTGCCAGTGAGTCTGACTGTAAATACTGAGGTGATGCAAATCCTGGGCGTTTTCCCCCTCCCTAATCATCCTAGACTTACAGTAGGAGTAAGCACGAAGAGCCTGGGGCACTGGCTGCAAAGCAGCTGAAGGTCCCTTTCATGCTGAAGCTACATCTGTGTGTCCTGGCAGAGCACAAGACTTCCCAAAGGAACCTTGGAAAGGTTGGCTGTGTTTGACAGCAGCACCAATAGGCTGCAAGGCTGAACAATCTATTTCTGTTTCCTCCTCCCATCAACTCAGATGCCTTCTGTTTTTCTGTTCTCTCTGATTATACCCTTACTGATCCTATCCTGCCAACTCAACCAGCCAAATTCGACTTGGGGACGGTATTTCCTTTTTCGTAATTGTTTTACTGTCTTCCTCTCTATGTCTTCTTGGCAGTTTTTTGCTCTGCAGATCAGTGAAAGAAAGGATGCTCATTTCACTGGAAATAGCAGTCATTTTCCTGAGGGTTTTGTTTATTCAGCTTACAGAAAGGCAGAGACCAAGCAAGCTGACTTGTCCTGACAGGACCAAGTGATGGAGGTACAGGGCCATTCACTTCATGGATTCTTCTCTAAGGACTATTAATGCCTTTTGACTATGCTTATCCCACTGCCAGCAGTCAGCCTTTTGCCCCAGCAGGTGCTGTTAAATATTCCAGGTGAAGCTTCCCTTTCTGCTTCCAGTGATTCACCGGCAGTTTGGGACACAAAGGGATCACAGGCTGTTAACCCAGACAGGTAGAAATATGTTCATCACACTGAATATAATTTCTTTGAATTCCCTAGGTGAAGTTCCTGCAGATCCCTAGCAAGCTGGCCCACTACCACCATTCCCAGGTGAGCTGTCTGTATTTAACCATCCACTTGACAATGGAAGGATTCCAGTCCTCAGGTTTGTCTCTTAATGACCCTTTTTCCTTGATCTGGTGTGCAGAGTGGAAATGGTTTCTCGGTGAGGACTAGTGCCTGTGTTCTAAATGTGTGGGAGGTCATGGCAAAAAGCTGCCATGAGCTCATAGTCAAGGCTTTGTCAAGAGCTGAGTAGCTGCAGAAGCTGTAGCCTTTGTTGCCTTCTAAGGTTCTCTGACTTTGGTCCCCCACTGAAGTTTTTCCTCCCAACTGAGCTTCAGAAATGTGTGCACAGAAAAGGATTTTTAAAAAAAAAACAACTTTTTTCACTGTTTGATCAGGGAATTGCAGTTTATTGTAGCACTCATTTAAATGCTCAGAAACTATTATCCCCAACAGATGAACTTGCAATGAAAAGGATTAAACAGCCAAACCACCTGTGTTTGTGTAAAAAGCACCATAAATTGATTAAGCAGTTGTCAACCGGATCTGAGATGTGGGATGAGATATGAGAGCTAAATCGAAGTATAATTACCAAAGGTGTAATAATTATTGATGCGGCTACCCAGGTTTTCAAAAATGTTTGTTACTTAAAGAAAATCTTCAGACATCTCAATGTTTCCCCTCTAACTTCTGTTCCTAGGAATCTCTCAAGAATTTTCCTAACCTGATAATTTCTCTTTGTGTGTCACTCATGTTATTTGCTGAAACACACACGGTCCACGAACAACCAGTGAAACTCACTGCTAAATGATCTTTTACATATTCTGAGACCTGGACATTTAGACAATGTCTGTTTATCACACTCAGAAGAATTCCTTTTGGGCTGGTTTGGATATGGTGTGAGTCAGAGCATCCTGGGTTCCAGCATTAGGTCTGATGCAATCTGCTCCCCTCCAGTCTCTCCTGTTGCTGTCTGGTTGCTGCATTGCTACATTTCCCACTTCTATCCAGTTGTACTTGGCAGACACTTCCCAAATCAGGAGACAAATGCTTTAGGCATTGCTTTCATGCCTTGACTTTTCTTTCTACTACAGAGTTTCCTGCGAGGTGCTGCACTGGCCACAGGGAGAATACAACCATCAGGAATGGGAGCTTGAGAGTTTTTACCTTCTAAAGCAGAGATTTATGATCCAGTGACTTGAACCTTTCACTTTCAGGTATTCTTAGTTTCCAGCTGATCTACAGAAAAGCACATTGATGTTAAATGTTCCAGGAAATCCGTGTGTGTCACCTCAAATGACAGAATCTTGTTTAGCTACATTCATCTTTGATTACAATTGTTTTGTCTCTCTGCATGTCTGCAGATTATTCAGTTGGCTTTTTTTTTTCCACAGAGAAGCACAGGTTCCTAAGCTCATTGATCTGGTTTCTTCATTTTAGGTCATGTTACAAATTTCAAATCAGGTTACAGGAAAATCAGATTAGTTTCTTGTGCTTAAACAGAACACTTAAATGTCTGGACCTGGTACTTAAAAACTTATATTTTACAGAATTTGTCTACTTTGGGCGTGCAGGAGGAGCAGAGCACTCAGTACTGAATGCATTGCCCTTAATTTTATTTCAAGGACACTTTTCACAATAAGTATACAGTGGATTATACTAATAATGCGAGATAGTTATTTTCAGAAGCATGCTCCAGCAGTTGAAACATCAGTGCTGTTTCAACTGTAAGTTTCATTTACTTTCTTCAGGAAGGACTATGAATGTGACAGATCCCATGTTCTGCACTCCAAGCTTGTTTTATGTTCTGGCACTTGCAATATATTGATTTTATTATCCATCATTATGAGAAGAAAGAAATTAGTTTTTATGAAAATTAGACAATGGAGTCACATTTCTAGGAAACATTACTCATCGGAATCAGACCCCTCCCTTTTGTATAAGAAATCATCTAACTACTGATGAGAACTTCACCTTTCAGCAGAAGATATTATTTCTCTGAATGTATTCATTTGTTCTCGGTCAGAGGGTGTGGGACCAGCCTTTGAACAAAGCTGTTATTGCATCCCCACATTTTCCCCTGATCCACGATGGCCAATGAATGGAAGGTGGAGTCCTTGTCCTATAAACAATATTTCCAAGGTTTTTATGGCTGGAATCCTTGCTTGCACTAGAGCATCTTCAAAGCCCTTAGCAAGCACTGGAAAAAGGACTGAAAACCTTCAGTAGGCTCTGAATGGGAGCTTAAATATCCCTTCAATTAGATTTGCTGTTGATAAATGTTAAAAACAATAATATTTTTCTAGCCACCTGCAGATATTAAGCATTTAATGTGGCACTGGATATTTATGCTATACTGAAGAAGTAGTGCCTAAAAAGTTCACTGAATAATTAAGCAAAAAAGGTTAAAGTAAAAAACATTCCATTCTTAATGTTACTGATATTAAAAAGTAAAGAAAAAAACCCCCAACCTTAAATGAAAAAGTGGTGCAGTTTATATATCTAAGAGAGGAAGGAGGATAATAAAAGCTTTTTCTCCATATTAGGGGATTTTTTTCCTAATTAATTGCTCACTCCTTATTAGCAGATCAAAAGAATGGCTTTTTAGTTCTGAACACTGACCTGGACTTCAAGTGGGGATTTAACTGTTTCGAGACTTTTGCATCAGTCTCCTGTGACTTTAGTGCTCTTGGGTTTATCTTGGCTTCCCATTGCCATCCTATGCTCTGCAATTAAACTTGTGACTGAATCTGCAGCATTTATTTGAGGTTTTTTTTTTTTAGCTGAAAACACCTTCTTTTCGATGTTTTGTTTATGTCCTAAGAGTTAATCTCAATTTTCCTCCCCAAAGGAACCCGTTAACGCTGGGAGCAGCTTGGCCACACGGTGGAGCGTTCGGCTCTCTCTCTGCATGGAGAAATGTTCCAAAAGCTGCCGGGATCCTCCAGCACAAAGGGATGCTGCAAGTCCTGTGAGTTCTCCCGGAAGCACCGATCTTTACGGTGATTTATGGTTATACCTGTAATAAGAGGTGGGAATGGCTTTTGCCTCTGCCCAGGTCTGGAAACGACATCTAATGGGGAAATTAATTAGCAGTGCGTTTAATTCAGGCCAGCAAATGCAGTTTGCCTTCAGCATGACGACTGCACTCTTGGCCTCCTGTCACACGCAGGTGAAGGGGTTCTCATCCTGCTGATGACCCCGGATACATCAAATCCATCACACATATACATTTATGTTACAGATAAAAGCAGGGTGCTGTCCTCACCCTGTTCCCCATGGGACTGCTGCCTACAAAGCTCATTATTTGCTTTGCCTTCCTCCAGGCTCATCTTGTGCAGAGCTTGACTTGGATCACATGGAAGGGAAAGGCTAAGGACCAGCAGCAGATGCAGGAACATTACTTAATAAATTGCTAATACATCCTCATTAACAGAGAAGCCCTTCCAGAGTGGATATTAAGACAAAGAGCTTTTGGCGTTTGTGCAGACTTAAGGGAACATCTGCGTTTGTGATGGCAGAAGATTCATTGTGTGATAATAGAAGGAGCCTCAAAGGAAAATCCTTTTACTCATAAAAAGTAAGACTTTTTATAAGAACTTTCACTGATGTTCTTTCTGTGGTTTTTTTCCAGATGTCACTACTTTCATCACTTTTTCTTTCCTATTGATAGATCCATTTAGAAATGAATACACATCCTGAAAGAACTAATTAAACCATGCACCAATACTTCCAGTAGTTCTGTTTTCTTGTTCACCTTCATGTGCTTTGATTTACAATACAAATCTAAAAGTCTGCACAGGCTGAGTTAAATAACTTCCTACCTTGGAGTTGGTTTAGTTTAATTCTTTAAGCATTTAAACCAGTTACCCAATTAAACAAGTCAGTATTAGTTACAGCTGAGATGATTTACAAGTTGAGAAGAGATTGCACTCATTTAATTAAACATAAAAAAAATTGATTGAATTCTGTTGATATATTTTCTTCATTTACATGTCACCTTAGAAACATTTTTAAATTGTGAAAAGAACTGCACATCTTGAAACCTTGAGAAGAATATATGGGGTTGTTTAAAAGTGGGAACTTAATGATTATACCATAATCAGGAAGTACAGGAAAGGGGAGTGAAAAAAAAAAGAAATCAGACTTAGTTTGTTGTGCAATACTAATGAAAAGCTAAATATTAATGATAGGTTGTGAGTCATAATTTTCTTATTAAGATTTAAATTGTTTTGCTCGAGCAGAGCCTCTGAGGCTGCCCATATGCATCTTCATAGCACATCTCAAATCTTAGATGGGTTAATTTAGCAAAGCCCATGCTGGCTATTAAAGAGCTTTCTCAAAACGTTCCACCTACAGAGGATATAAAACGTACCATGAGACCAGTGAGCACAATAGATGAACTTACAAAAACCAGCATGTGTTTAATGTGTGCTGGCAGGAAGGGGATCATTACCACAGTAACTAAGAAAGTCTCCTCACTGCTTATATGATTTCAGGCTTTTCTTGTAACTTTTGGGCTCAAATGCTTGATGTCCATAACCTCAATGATAATTAATTCAGCAGCAGATAAAGGTATTTGCATGGTGAGATCCTGGGAAGAAAGGACTGTTTGAAATACATGTATTAAGATTTTGTTAGTGTTTACCTAATGTTTGTAAGCTGCATTTTGTGTTGTTTTTACAATCCTTTTGCACTGAGTGTAGCACACACAAAAGCCCCCCAAATGCAAGCAACAAAAAATTCTGAGATCCTCACTTTAAAAAATGGGTTAAGAAAGGATCCTCCCTTCAAGATGTGAGTGCTCCATGTGGTCTCCCAGGAACTGGGCTATGAGCAGTTAATGCAAAGGCTATGGGACTGACTTCCCATCCACTGAAGGCAGGGGCAAAAATATTATTTTATTCATCATTGCAGTGTTCCCCCTGTTCAGCTGAATCCCATCAATTCAGAACATTCAGAAGTTCTATAGCTGTGTCTTTTCCTTTTGAGACTGAAAAGCTATTATGAGAAAATTTGTTATGTTGAAAAAGTGAGGGTGCTAATGGATTATGAAGTGTCTGGGTTAACCTTACTAGGGATGTTTTCATTGGGATAACTCAATTTAATATAACATAATAGAATTTTCTAGTGTATGTGAAAGTCCAAATGGTGATGTGTAAAAGCAAAGATGAAAAGTCCCTTTGAGAAATCTGTTTGAAAGCTGATTATCTGAAATCGCTGTAACCTTATAACTGCTTATTCTAGTGATGAGATAATGATATAATTTAGAAGTGGGTGGCTTAGTGATGTATGTTTCATTTAGATTCTTCCTAATAGGTGACATTTGTTGAAAGCTGGCTCTTGAACTGTGCTGCATGCCTTTGCTATCTATCTGCCTTGGAGCTGTTGGAGACTGTAATTGCATTTTGCTTCATTTCCTGTATAATTTATGTGAAAATCCCTCAGTGGCAGGAAAGTACAAAGTCCAGATAATGAGTACGTGACAATGTATAAGATTTAAGATGGCTGTTTAGGTTGCAGCTTGAACTGCCCATGACTCAGGCACTTTCAAGGTCATCTGATATTTACTAAGCTCAGGCACCACAGTGCTTCTGAGGCAGTAGAAAATTAAAAACATTTTGTCTGCTTTTAATAAACATCAATCTCAACATCATTATTCTTAGCTGTAGGGGTGTGTCTTCGGGGTAAGAAGAAATCTCCAAATTTATTGCACTGAGTTACTGCAGCATTTAGCCACACTGCCTTTGTGTGAAGACTATTAAAAAAAGTTTTCTGCAAGGGTGTCATATTTTGAAGTCTCCAAAGCTTTTCTTTTTTGTTATGTTACACTTTCAGAGTTTCCCCTTGGCAGTTTCTTGATCTATTTCTAGATCTATTTTTTTAAATTAATGTGTTAGGTGCTGAATTCAGGTGATCATGTTACCACAGCCTGGTACCCCCAGCTTTCCCAAGTACAGTGTTGGTGCAATATCCTGGAAAGAAGAGGAATAAGCTCATCTCTGCAGACAGTAATTTGAGTAGCTGCCTTTGTGGTTTTTTCTTGGATAATGATGATTACTGTTTGCTAATGAGTTAAGTATTGTGTACCTAAGCAACCTCCTAGGTTGTAATAGAATTACTAACATTCCTTATGCAGTGAATTAAGCTCATCTGAATTTCCTCACCCCTTTTTTATGAACATCTCCTTTGTGAAAAGGTTAGTCAATAAATGTAGGTGAGCTAATCTTACTATTCCAATGCCAAACCCTCTAAAATTAGGGTGCAATTTTGTCCTGGGAAATTGAGTGGATGTTACAAAAAGCAAGGAAACTAGAAATAGATTTTTATGGATGTCTGCTCCAGACACATCCCACCTCTTCCAGGCTTTTGACTAGTAAGGTTGTCCCAGGTGTCATCACTCTGGAAAGCCCTGGCTATTCAGTTACTTTCTGCCATTGTGAGCTCCTGGAACTCTTCCTCTCTTATTCTAAAATGAAAAAATTCTTTTCTTAAAAATTTATTTATAAAACGTTCTAAAATTATCGTCTTCATTTTCACTGACTCCTAGGTCTGGCTTGCAATGACTCACGTAAGTCTGGAAAATAATTTGGTTACAGTGCTTTCAAAAAGGTGTCTGGTGACATGCACATGTCTGTGGGATGCACATCATACGGCTGGGGTAGGCAAAGCTGCACAAAATACTGACTTCCTCATAGCAGAAGTAGCTGCAGATTATGTATTATCCTTGAAAAATCAGTTTCTGATGGTGTTTAATTACTTTTTGCCACCTGAAAGTAGAGAGCTGAAAGTCCCAGGGACAGTGAGCCAGGCTGGCCGGGGCAGTGCTGCAAGCCAGGCATCAGCTGAAGTGGCTGTAAAAGTTGTTGAGGCCTGTTCTGCCCCACCATGGGTGCTTGGCTTGGCATGGGGCTGTTTGTTTGTCCTTTGCTTCCCTTGTTTTCTTTCCTTAGCCTCTGTTTTCAGGTCTTTAAAACACTCCTGAAAATTTCCTGGTTTCAATATATTCTCTTGTGAGTAGTACTGTCACAGAAATCTATATTTTAAAAGTCATGATACTCATCCAAGAATAAAAATAGTTGTCTCATGATGCTGGAAGATCAGTTAACTGCACAGGAGGAGTTTTTTAAATGGAATATTTTTTTATGTGGGATGTGAATTCACAAAGAAAATTGAACTACAATGGGAGTATTCCCCTTGATCCAAGTGTGATAAACGTCAGTAAGAGTTATGAACATGCTGAAATTGAAGAGCAGAACCTACTGTATGAAATTAGACTGTCCAAACAATCTAGAGAGAATGATTTACCAGAGCTCAGTAGATCAATTTTATTCTCAGTAAGTGAAAACGATGGCTTTGGCATTGTTACCCTGGAAATCCCATAACTGCCCTTATGTCCAGCTGCACATTTGTGTTCCCTCTGGGGACTAAACAGGTGAACTGAGACTGCAATTTGAGAATGAAATGTCTGTCTTTGAAGTCTAGCTGGGGCGTCTTTTGATCTTAGTACTTTCAGCTCTAAAAGTAAAGGCCCCCTAACTAAGAGGAGCTTCAGTGTTTTCACACAAACTTGGGTGCTGTACAGCATCATTGCCTATCACTGTGCTCTGTGAATGTTTTCAGCACTTCCAAAAATTAGGTCACTTAAAGATACACAAGTTGTTTTGGTCAGTGTTTCCAAATGCTTTCCCCCCGCCTTTGTTTTATGTACTTAAGGATCTAGAGGGATAATATTCTCTTTTTGTTGCAAAGATGACTGGAAAACTTGTCCCTTTCCTATTTTTTTACCTTGAAATGGAGATCAGAGATGTTGTGAACCTCCCAAGCAGGGAGATTTTGAAAAGGTCCCAAGTTGAACTGCAGTGCTGGAATGATGGGTAAAATTTAAACTGTGCCTCTATAGGAATAGAGTACATGGGAAAGAATAAAGCCTACTGTTTCCTTGAATTTTCAATTAGCAGAGCTCACCAGCACAGCTCTTTCCTGCATAAGTGTTTGAAATGCAAAATGATCCTATGGATCAAATGTGAGTCTTCCTATTACACACAGAGAGCTAAAGTTTTGCAGTAAAAGGCTAATGTCCTGTTTTACATCCAGTTAATGGCAATTGAAATCAAATCTATAACCCCTGTAGTATTCACTCAGACTAAAACAAGCCCAAGTAGGTTTCTGGATTCAATAGAGCATATTGAAATGGGCAGCTGGTGTTCTGGCTGCTGAACTGCTGGCCGAGTTGAAAAGCAAAACCAAAACCCTCTTTGTGATCCGAGTCAACACTTGAATTCTTTAAAGGGGCTATTGCAGGGATCATGGGCAACAGAGGGTGTTGCCAACACCAGGACTAAGCTCTTGAAGCCTGCTTTCTGTTTTCCCTGCATCCTTCTGTCAGATGGGCTCAGAATTCCCAAGTCTCTTGCTGCTCATTGCGCTTTTAGTGTTTGGTAGTAACTTCGTATGATGGATGTGCCTCAAACCCTGGCACCATCAGAGCTGTATAAATGTCAGGCTTCAATTGTCCCTTTGGTTTTTTTTAGACTCTCAGCTTTCTTCTAACAAAGGGAAACTAAATTTGTCTGCCTCGTTGACACGTTAAGATACACTAGCCAATTAAATCTATGTAAATCAGTAAAGTTAGTGTTTTAATGGTTTTGGTAGTGCTATAATGCCATCATATTAAAGGATAGTGCTTTATTTGTGAAATAGAGTAATCTCTAGGAACAGAGGAATAGAGGAATCTCTAGGATGATGTTAGATTTTAATCTCTCCACTGTGGTTCCTCCAGATGAAAAGTAGGACATGTAAAATCTCAAGGAAAAGTATGAAGCAGGAATGGTGACACAGAAGGAGAAATAGCTGTGTTTCTCTCCTGCAGTTTTTGGAGATCTAGCTTATGTCCTCTGGGGAATTCAGGATGTTATTGTGTCAAAACCTGCCTTCTGGGGGTTTCCTTGGTGAGTGTTTATCTGCAGATAACGAGAGATTAATAATGAGATTAACGTTTGGGCACATAACTGGAATAAGCAAGGAGTTAATGGACTGTGGTAGACTGGCCTGACTAGAGGGGCACTTACTCTCATGAGCTAAGGCAGCAGAACCTCGCCCCAGTGCTGTGCCCCTGGCTGAGATGCAAAGGACAATAATGACAGCCAAGGAAGTACATTTGAAGTAACAAATTCCTGCTTTTAAATTATATAATTGAAAATGTATCTTGTGGCATGTCAAAAAAAGTGGTGATGTGGGTGGGTTTGCAGTACTCTGAGCATCGAAGCTTTAAAGGGCGTTCCCTGCATTCAGAATAGTTCTTTTGTTTTTCCAGCTGGGAAGAGGTGATAAGACTTTTAATGGAGATGTGCTTCTGGGCTGATACCTATTCCTTTTGGCTGTTTGCTTTCACTTAATGAGTGGTCTGACACAGAGAGAGGGTAGTAGGATGAACTGGAAGACAAATAGGAAAGCCATTCAGAGGTTTGTGGGTTTAGGAATGGGACAGAAAGACTGAGATGTCAAAGCTCCAACAGCCTCTGTTTTGCTGACTTCAAATGAAGAATAATAAAACACAGTATAGAAAAAAGTGAACTTTTTTGTGGTCCATCCGTGGTAATCTGGAAACTGGAGTGCAGAGGCTTTAGTCTCTATTGTGGTTAAGGGAGGTGAGTGCAAGAGATGCTCAGAGTGAAGTTGGGACTAGAGAGTTCAGTTCACAGAAAAAGCCCCACGCAGTAACTGGGTTTTAGCAGACTTTAACAGTCATGCATATGACACATTCTGTGGTGCAGAATACAGCTGAACTCTGAATAGGGGCATTTCTTTACAATTTTGGGGCTCTTCTGCTTTGTGCTAATGGAACTCCCAGATTTCTGGGGGAGCTTCAAACCAGACCCACCAAGAGAACTCTGGGCTTTATTGTGAGATACATTTTGGAAATGCAGAATCATGTTTATCTGGTCCTTGTCATCTCAGAGATGAAGTGAATTACACCAAATAGACATACTCTTTCAATACTGTAACAAAAGGTAAGGCTCGTGACTACTTAGCCCTTTAGTTATTTAACTAAATAAGTCTAGGACAATAGACAGCAAAAAAGTAGAACTTCTCACCAAGTGCCAATATTTCAGATTAATTCAGGACAGAGGGAAAAAGCAGTCTGTGCTATTCTCTACAGGAAATTTAGAAGAGAGGACTTAATGTTCTTTTTGTTGGGCGCTGCAAACAAAAGTTAACTACAACAGACCACTGATTTATGCAGTCAAAATCCTTGCTGCACTGTGTGCAGAGCTCTTAAGGAGAGAAAATACCAAGTTAGGAACAAGTGAAAACTCTCTGCAAACTCTTCCTTTCAGTCCCACTTTCTGAGCATCAAATTATGGCCACAGGAGCTATTAATATCAAGCATTTTTGGTCTATTTTGCTGTGTTTTAATAATGGGACCAGAATATCTGTAACCTCTATGATGGAGAAAAGCACTGACAATTCTCTTCCCTCCCCCCAGCAGAACCTGGAGCAGTCTATTCTATCCTGGCAACCAAGCCCAGTATCACAGAGATGCTGGCAGAGGTGGTGGTGCTGACCATAGAAAGGGTGTCAGGGGACTCTCCACCATGAAAATTGGAAGCCCCGTGGGAGAATGACATTCAGGTTTCTCTGCTAGTAAAGGCCAAAATGCAAACCACCTTGCTGTTCCTAAGCAAGAACCTTCTCTCAAGCACAGGAAGCAGAAACATCAACAGAGCATGAGTTGGAGACACCACCCAGAGCGGGCCAGCGTGGTGCACTGCGACAGTGCTCGGAGGGATGTCCCTCATGCACAACTAGGGGAATTTGGCTGTGAATTAAGGGTTGCAGCTGGGCCACCTCTGAGCTCTGCTTTCCCCCTTGATCTGGGCTTCGAGGGGCCGTGGTGGGGCTGCCGTGTGCTGCGGCTTTAAGGCACTGCCAGGCAGCAGCAGTTTCTCCAGGCTGGAGCACCAGGCAATGATCCTCTGCTCCGCGGGGCTCGCAGCACTCGCTGCTCTCTGCTTAATAACATTTGGCTGCTGCTGAGACGGCTGACCAGAGAGCTCCAAGCTGCCTCCCAGCACGGCAGAGTCCCACCTGCCACCATGGCAGCAGCGCCCGGCTCCCCGGCGCTCAGAGCTGCCAAGGCGTGCAAGAAGCAGCGCACGGTGAAGCGTCAAACTGGCATCTACACCTACCAGGAGCCACCCCACAGGTAAGGGAGCTCCTTTCTCCTGAAGGGCGAGTCTGCTTTATCTAGCACAGCAGTGGGATCTTGTCTTTTCACTTTCCTTCAGACAGAGTGCGTGTCAGAGACGGGAAAAGGTAGTGTGTTTCGAGTAACAGTGTGGTAGCATGGAAATGGGCGTGAGAAAAATCCTTCTCTGTATTTTAAGATACATTTCAAACCTCTTTAGGTTTTTTTGTTCTGCCAAAGTCACATTTCATACCGAAACATAACATTGTACATAAAGCAAAGTAACTCCAATGAGTTCAGGGTATAGCATGGTAAGAATTCTCTTATTCTTTTCCTGTGTAATTATAAATTTCCCTTGAATGTCCCCTGTGACTGAAGGGACAGGACTGCAGACCAGTGGATTAGTGGTCTGATGAAGTATGTCTCTCAAATACTATTCCACGGCATGGTTTAGGTTATGGTTTATTTCTAAGTGATTTAAAGGCTGCTTTTTCAGCTAAATGGCCGGGAACTTTCCCAACAAGCACATAGCAATACAACTGAGAAACTTCCTGGCTGGTGGCTGCTGCAGTACTTTAGATCCCTTGATGTCATTCAGGAAGAAACAGTCACCACAGGTTTTTAGACCTAAGCCTCTGCAAAAATGACTATTGCTGCTGTTTCATAGACCAACAGGGAATTGAAAGAGCTGTAGCTTAGCAAATGTGGTGACAGCATCAGAAAACATGATTTAATAATCATCCACAGAAATCTGCATAAAGGCACATGAATCTTTTTACAGGGACAAGTAATTCTTGGTATGTGAGGTCCCACACCCCTGTCCCTGTCAGCAGGGAATAGGATTAAATGGTGACCACAACTGAATCCCCTGCTCCCCCTGTTGTCACAAGGAAGTATTTTATCGTTATTAAAATCAAAATAATAGATCTGATTAATAAATGAATGTTACGTGCTCTTGCTGGAAATGTTTAGACAGCACTTTGTTCCAGAAGAATACACAGAGTCTTGCTAGCATGATGTACAAGCTGAATGGCTGGAAATGCTTGGAGAGGAAAGACTGGGATTCGTGGTTGGGAGTGGGGATAATTTATGACTGACCAGCAAGTGGTGGGGAGGGAAAGAGGCATGTCCTGGAGATGGGGAAATCACCCAAATTATTAATCAACTTTAAAACAATAAGGTCATGTGAGTTCCCTAGATCCCTGTCGTTACAATGCTCTAATAGGTTGGATCCTGTGCAAATCAACACTTTGCTGGGAATCCTCACGGGAATAACCTGTCCTCTTTTTCCTCTTGTGGGGCATGTGCTGGGCTGCCAGCAACTCAGATGATGATGTTGGTGAAGAGAAGGCTGAGAGCCATGACCCAGAGCAGATCTTTCAGAACATCCAGTACCAGAAGGAGATTATGTCCAATATCCGCTGCCGGCCGTGGCCGATGAGGCAGAAGCTGAGGGCGCTCAGGTAAAGGTGCCTGCACAGAGGTTTTCAGGCTCACTGACTGTGACAGTGCTTCCAGCCTCGGCAGTTTTTCAGTGTAAGCTGGAAGGGTTTGTGCACAGGAATGGTTAAGAGCTGCTAGGAAATGTGCCATGAGGATGCTCTGGGAAGATCTGAGAGCTGGCTGAAGGCAGCAGCCTCCGGGTGGACAGTCTGTAAGTGAAGTTGTTTCTGGTGCATGCCTGTGGCTCCCTTTAGAGAGTCACAGCACAAAAGAGAGCAAGAAATCATGCTTTGGCTATTAACTATTAAAAGAGTGTTCCAGCTATTCAGTGGTCTAAGGAAAGGCTGTTGGTAATGCTCCATAATTTCTTTTTAAGTTAAACTGTTTCACTGTGTGCCAAAAAGGAGAACCAGTCTGCCTTTTTAAGGTAATTGCATGGTATACAAACAGAAGCTGGTCATATCTTAAGGCAACATATTGTAAATGCAGTAAATACTGGACAATTGTAGCTTTAAAAGTAGGGTCAGTGTAGTAATAAAATGTTCCACATCTTAGGATTTCAATTATTATAATTCCAAATTGACAATGAAAGAGCATGTGATTAATCTTTGGGCCACCTGTCTAAACTGTGTCAGGTTTTCACCTCATGACCTGTTTGAGACTTGGGGGTTTTTTCCCTTTTCATCTGGCATTTTCTCTCAAAACCCTGGACGGTTCTCAGATGGCAATAAAGCCATGAGAAATCCCTACCAGCAGCAGAGCCCTCGTGTAATGTGGGAAGCAAAGAGAGATTTTTCTCTCTTAGGCAGAGTCTGTGACTTGCTGCTTTCCTGTTGATCAGATCTTGGTGGTCCCCATCACCTTCTGCTGAGGTCAAAGACTGTGTATGACCAGATGAACATGCACCTCTTTCCATCTCACAAGAGAGCTACCCCAGGAAAGGTGTCAGTATCCACAGCAGATTACCAGGCTGTAAAGGGGATCTTGTCATTTTGCTCATTTGGGTTCTACTATTTTAAAAGAAAGACTTTGAAACAAAAGGACAGAGAAATAAATTAGAGGAACAGAAAACTACCCCTGCAGTCAAACTCTTGAATGCTGAGTTGTCTCCGACAAAATTCTGAGTAGTTTTAAAGCACCAGCAAAAAGCTCAGTAGTCAGAGAAAAAAGCATTGCCTGAATTAAGGGCTGATGGTGAGACAGCCCATGGCTGTATTTCAGAGAATCTGGTAGTTGCTGCTTGTGCAGGATAAGAGGCCACAGGATCAATGTAGAGACTGAACCTCCACCCTCTTGTGCAGGCAGGCGAAGGAGATCGTGCTGAAGTACGAAGGGAGGCTCACGAGAACAAGAGGTTACCAGGCTGCTGGGGCAGAGGTACGGCTGCTTTGTCTTAAATATCTTAAATTTCTTGTTCCTACAAATAGCCACTTGCAGTTCTGATTCAGAGAAGTGTGTGTTTGCTATGCAGTCCTGATCCTCCAGCTCAGGAACTCTGTAGAGAGAGGAAAAAGCAGCTCAAAGCTTCTTTTATTTTTCCTTCTTCTTTTTTTATCATTGTAATTTTATTAATTACATTTTTGCAGATGCATTTCATGTGCTGAGGGATGAATATCCTTCTGTTAATGCAGTATAAGCTTTCTTTTCAGACAGCCTACAAATATTGATGCCTGCTGGAGGGGGTGATGTGAATGGGATAACAACAACACGATGCAATATTCTCTGAAGGGCTTTTTCAACAAACTGGGGCCACAGTTCAATAGCTTAGTATGAAAAATCTGTCTGGTTTTTAGTTTGGAAGACAATCCCACAATAGCTTATGGGAAATACATTATTAAAGAAGGGTTTTCGATTGCATAATACTCAGAGAATTTGAATCAAATCTTAGCAAATCTATTTACACCACTGAAAATAGACTCCGGGCTGAGTTTCTGGAAATTTATAATATGCAGGAAATTGTACTTAATAAGCAACCAAGAGAAGAGTTCTTTAGTCATCTAAGCAGTCGAGAATATTTTTGTCATCATAACAAGTAGACTTTTAATTACTAATTTATCTGAATTAAAAAGACAGGGCTGTACCAATAGATAGAACACCACGCATTTTATTCACATGAACAAGAGAATGGGTATCTGCTGCTCTGTGATGTTGGCCCCCAGAAGCAACGTACACTTTCCAATGCAGAAAGAGTAAGTTTTCCTTGTTCTGCTTTTGCATGGGTGGCAAATGAAGTGGAAGTAAAAAATGCTGTTAAAATAAACTACTTTATTTTAAAATAAAATTTTAAAATAATTAAAATAAACAACTTTTTTTTTTTTTATATGAGTGGAACTAGGACTTTAGCTAGAAAGAGAAGTGCTAAATCAGAATGTCAGTAAATCAGAGATTGGGCTCGGTACTTGTTCATACCATTCTTCTTATACAAAACCAGAAGCTTTCATCTTAGAGTTCACAGTAAATAAAAGTTTGTGTCTAATCTAATTGCCTCTATTGTATTTGCTTGAAGACATTCAGCACAGGGATGTAATTCAGCAGTTAATTAGTACTGCTCATTACATGTAGGGGATTTGTATTCTTTTATCCTAGCACAGATTAGTGAGTATAGCCTTTACATTAGGGCTAAATTCAGCAACAGAATGAGCTGCCTTTTTTTGGTGTGGGGCTTTTTTTGTCTGTGTTTTTTTTAACTAGAAGATTTTTTTTTTTCCACATATTTTCTTAGAAAATAGCATGGTGACCAAGGAGACAAAAATTGTAGCACAGAAAAACAAGCACTACATCATCAAAATTAAGAACTCAGGAGCTGAACATGTGCTAAGAACAAAATGCAGCTGCTGAGTGTACATGTATTTACATAAGTTTTTTTAATTTGCAAAATATATACAGTTCATGATTGGACAATCCACTCATGCTATTATTTATGAAAATTGAAGTTAAAATACACTTTCACTATCTTGACGCTGAAAGCAATTTTCTTTTTTCAATTCAATTATTTTACACTTGCTTTGTAGTTGTTTGTTGGGTTTTTTTCCCTTTTAAAGCCAGATGCCCATATTGTGGATTCAAAGAGTATAAATTATCTATTCAGCTACGCAGTAGGGAGGAAAAGAGATGATAGCTATCAAATTATAATTTTAGCAAATATTACTTCACTGTGGATGCATTGGTATTTTTTATAAATCTGTAGTGCAGCTGGCACAAGCTGCTTGAGTTGTTTCTCATCCCTGTGAACCCTGTTTTCAACTGAAAGTTGAAGTCCCAGCAATTCCCATGCAGTTCCCAGCATCTACAATTTCTTTGTTTAATTAAAATACTTTCCATTCATGCAATTAAATACCATAAATATTACCAAAAAATTATAACCATAAATATTAATTAACTTTGGCCAAAGAGATTGATTATATTTTCAGTAATTAAAATGTTTTTTACTCCTCTTTAATTTTAGGAGGTCAGATTACATGATATAATATTGACACTGCTATTAAAAATGCCTAAAATACAGGGGGGATTTTAATATCTAGCTATACTAAAAATACTTTATAATGCCCGGAATACAACTTTTTTTTTCCTGTTGATACTTCGAAGTTATGGCTCTAACTCAACAACTCAAAAACTGCACTCACTTTTGCACAGGTGGATTTTATTTCTTCTCCCACATGTTCATGCACACCTCAGTGTGTGCAGGAAGATCCTCTGACCATGCCAAAAACGGAGGTTGAATAAAGACTCTACAAAATACAACCACAGGATTTCTGCAGGTGTCGGCTGCAATACACAGAGTTGAGAATATAGCAGTTGAATTTGCTGCTGTTGAATACAAAAGATTCTTTTTCCTCTAAGAGAATTTCCTCTGAGGCATTATGCTCCTAATAAGACCTTAGTCATCAGTGTTTGTAACAATTTTTGTGATAAAAGATAAGACATGAGCAAATTACTCAGCACTTCATTTTTAATATTTTTTTTTTCATGTGGAGAAGTGTCATGTTTCTCATTTCTCTGCTTTTTTCTCAGCTTTGGAGGAAGTTTATTCGACTTGCATATAATTTTGTGGTAATCTTTATTCCTTGGGAAATGAGAATAAAGAAAATCGAGAGTAAGTATAAAGATTTAATGGTATTGGATAGTAGAACACTCGCTAAAATGCCGAGTCTTATGCTGTATTTTTTTAATGTACTGCATTAAATAATATTTGGGAGGGAGTTAAATGCAAATTTTCAGCAGGGAATTCTTTATTTAAAACTTAGCTTTTTCTTCCTTTCCAGGTACCTTAGAAATGCAACAGTTCTCATTGATGCTCTTAGTTGGGGGTGGGGAGGGGGAAAATTTTGAAAAAGTGAAATTTGTCCCACTGGGATTCTGAAAACAAAACAATTCCTTTGTTTGCTGAATGCCCTGCCTAAGAGAGGTTTTTCTTTTGGCCTGTTATTCAAATAACACTTCCCAGATAAATGACACGAGCTTTTATACACTGCAGGTCAGGTAACTGGTTCTTTGTGGTTTAAGGTCATTTTGGGTCTGGAGTTGCCTCTTACTTCATCTTCCTGAGATGGCTGTTTGGAATCAATATTGTCCTCACCATAATGACAGGAGCATTTGTGGTCCTACCAGAGGTAAGAACTCATTGTTAATACTCACAGAGAAACGCTTACTGTTGCACTTTCCTTTCTGAATGGAACCAACACCACACTTAAGATCATGCATCAGCTTGAAACGTACAACGTAAAATGAATTATTTAAAACAAATTCCCCTATTAAGAGGTTTTTCTCTGCCGAAGGGTAGCAGATTTTTGCTCTTAGTTTTAGAGATGGTATTTTGTCAACATGGTACTAATGCTTTTAGAGAATATGTTTTTATCTGATTACTAGAATAAAGAACCCATTCTTAAAAGATGTAGTGGGCGTTGAGTACATTCAAGTCCTGTTAGTGTCATTTACAGGGAGAAAAAAAGAGCATCCCTCTCCAGACTCTGGATTATTGTCCATTAGAAAGCATTTCCTAGAAGTTCTGAATAGCCACAATTTTGTTTAGTTCTTGCATGCAAGTAAGGCAATTTTTAAACTTTGTTAAATTATTCATAAACATTATTTTGCCTCACCTACCCTGTCCTTTAATAATGTTATCAGAAAACATGGGAATACCTGATTTTATTCTCACTGCGCAAAGTAAAAAAGTAAATACCGCTCAAACAAATAAAAGGTAAACTGGAAAAAAAAAAAAGGTATTCACTTTCATTTTTTAATTTTTAATGAAAAGCAAATTCAATCCTGAAATATCATTTTGAGATCAAACACTGCCCCATTTAATTAAAAAATGCTCACATTTAAAGCATGGCTTTTAAAGCTGGCGCAGTGCTGACACAGTACTTGCTACCCTGAGAGTACCTCTCCTGTGGGCTGCTCTTGATGGGTTCCACTCTGCAGCCCTGGCTCAGATGGGCTCGTGCAGCTCCTGAAACCTTCTCTCTCTTGCCCATCTTCTGAGACCTCCTCTCTCTCCTGCAGCTCCTGGCCGGAGCACCGTTCGGCAGCACGGTCAGCAAGACCATTCCCAAGGAGCACATCGCATCCGCTCAAGACCTGGACACCATCTGGTCACTAGGGGCAAGACTCAAACCACTCCTTATTATTTTGTTGTCACTGTTCTCTTGTAATTGTTGGTTACTGCTCTTACTGTCAGGTTCTGGTCTTTGCAGGGCTACCTCCAGTACTCTGTTCTGTTTTATGGCTATTACGGTCGTGACAGGAAGATTGGGAAAGCTGGATACCGGCTGCCTCTTGCCTACTTCCTTGTTGGAATGGCTGTGTTTGCTTACAGCTTCATCATTCTTCTAAAAAAGTAAGACCTCCCATTTACTGCTGTTCATAAACTTGTGTGTTCAGGCAGTCAGCAATGGTATTTACTCCACCTCCTCTGTGTCCATTCTGTTTCGTTCTATTAACATGCTCAACTCTGCTAGTATCAGAGAGGTAGACTGAGTTCAACTCTAGATTGCCCTTTATCTTGTTATCATTGTCACTCTCTGTTCCATTTCCCAGCCTATAAAAGGAGGCCAGCACAGATGATGATCTGTGCACTTTGTGTTCGTGCAGTTTAAGGCCTGACACCCGTGGAAGTCCTTTCTCTTCTCCTCTTTTGTGTTATAAATATTGCTATGACAGAAATTTATATTTGAAGTGTAGTGCTTTCAGCATTATTATTATTCCCCTCTATTGAAATACAAATATAAAAATTCCATCCTAGGTGTGATATCATTTGCATTGCTTTAGGGGGTATGTGGCATCCCATTGGAATGTAAGCTTAACTTCTTCGCTGTGGAAGGGCCAGGAGTAGGAGTTACTCAGAGAGAGCAAGACTGCCAGTGCTGACCATAAATCCAGGGATGTGCAATGCTTGGAGAAGGGGCAAGGTCACTCTATCCTCTCCTGATTTGCTTTCTCTTCCCTTCTGGATACCTATTTATCTGGCACAGTCCAGGGACATTTTCAGTGCTGTCTGTAATAGCTCTCAGTTTTGAGGTCAAACCTTTCCTTTTCATTTATTTTTATTCTACCTGCTAGTTTGTGCCAAGGGTCTCTGGTATATGTGACACTGATCTATGCATCTGCAGTTTCTGGATATGATTAGCTCTTCTCCTGACTTAGCTCAGTGACTCTTTGCTCAGCTGTGTACAGCTCCCCTTTAGCATTGCCCTTTTAGAGGCCCTTTCTTTCATAAGCTATTAATCTTCATTTCATTTCCTATGCTTTGCAATATTCTGCCACCTTGCCTACCTGACATGAGTAGGAGGGGTTTTCTTTCTTTTTCCCAAGGTCTGTAAAACGGCACTAGGTTTCTATTTGGCTATAACATATATTTTGAGGGTGAAAACAATACAGCAAACAAACAGATTTTGTGCATAATCACTAGTTATATGCCAAACTAGATTTAATTCCTGTAACAGTGATCTCAGTGACGGAATCTTCCAGCTGGATCCTACCTAGAGGTTGTAAAACTGAAATAGGTGTAAGTCCACAGTTCTAGTGAGATTTATTTGCTTTATTTGTCAGTTATAAAGACTGTAAATATTGAAATGCTCTTCCACAGTGAGTCATTTCTTACTAGATGTAAAGTGAAGTTCATGAGCTGCATGTCACCCTGTTTTATGCTCTTCAGAAGGCTGCCAAGAGTGATACTAACTTCTGCAAACCTTTGGTAGCTCTAAATATGTAAACATCTGAAAACCATAAACCAAACCAGTGACTTCCCTCATTACCATCTTCACACACTGGAGCAGTTAAATATCTGTTACTTTTCCACAGAATGGCAAAGAACTCAAGAATGAGTTTAGCAAGTGCCTCTGATGAAAATTACACTTTCTGCTGGAGACTGTTCTGTGCTTGGGACTATTTGATAGGGAACCCTGAGGCTGCAGAGAGCAAAGCTGCTGCCATAGTCAACAGCATCAGGGTGAGCAACTGACCTTCAAATTATTTCAAGTTGATTTACTTGTTAATCTGTAAGCCATGTAAGTCTTTCCTCTCATCCTCTTGGGTTTTGGTATTTATTTACAGATCTATTTGCCTAGGGCAGGGCTGGTATCACATCTGTGTGGTATTGCAAGCACGTCATATTTGCTGACGTTCTGTCCTGGCAAGGCCATTGTGTCCTTCCTTGGGAGAGTTTTATTTAATGCCCCTGTATGTGTGACAAGAAGTTAGATAACTAGAAACAAATTTGCTTGTGATGAAATTTCACTGAGTGTTAGAATCAAATGTGTGTTAACAATTGATTTGGCAGGAAAATAAACAAATTTATAAAATGTATAATTGTTTTTATGCAAAGGAAGTGTTTTATGCCTCAGGGAATCCATGTGGAGAAGCAGAACAGCTCATATTTGACAAGATGCTTTTTTACATGACAATAAGTTTTATATCTCTCTCTGGTTTATAACTTCCTGCACACAATTTATCGTTCTTTCTTCTTTATTTTATCAGCTATTAATCAGACTCCCCAGGGAAGTGGTCATGGCACCAAGTCTGTCAGAGTTCAAGGAGCATCTGGATGATGCTTTTAGTCAAATTGTTTAGTTCTAAGTATTCCTCTGAGCAGCAGGCATTTGGACTCAATGGTCTTTATGGGTCCTTTCCAACTTGAGATATTCTATAATTCTTTGGTTTATTTAATCTCTCTGTAACAAATGAGGGGCATCGTACAGGTCTCTCAATGTAAGAAAATTGCTAAAAATACAGAAGTTGTGCATTTAGAATTTAAGAGCATATGTGGTTTCATCAAAAGTAATTTATTTCTCAAATTTGGTGTATTGTCATTGAACAAAAATTACTTCAAATTGTGCCAAGGGTAAATTAATAAGCTATGATATTTAGTTATTTCAATGACTGAGGATAATTTATGACAGTACTGTATTATATAACTGGCACCCAGATTTTAAAGGAGCATCCTGCCAAAACATCTGGAAGTGTAAGCCTCTGGTTATACCTCCTGGAACATGCATGACTGAAAGTGCACGAGTATCTGCTTACTGTGTATTTGTTCCTCAGAAATCTCCATCACTTTTTAATATCACATATCAGTGTTACAAATCAATGAGGGCAGTGGTATTTATCTGCTTGCACCTCCAGGATGTGATGGTTTTTTGTTAGTGTATTTTAATTTCTGTGAAAGATACGAGCATTATTTTTGCTGAACATTATTAAAATGGTAATGCTGTGTTTCTTTCAAGGAAGCTATATTGGAGGAGCAGGAAAAGAAGAAAAGCAAGAACTTGTATGTATATAAGATACGAGATACTTTTCAAAGCACTGTTTTGATGCAGATATCAGTGCTAATCTGCTTGTCCTGTACTTCTAAACCATGTTAGAAATGACCCCCAACCTGCTGTATTGGTTGCATCTTTCTTTTTTTCCTAGGGCAGTGACCATAAGCTTAAGAATTATTGCAAACATCCTCGTGCTTCTCTCCCTTGCTGGAAGTATTTACATCATCTACTTTGTCGTGGATCGATCCCAAAGGCTAGAGCGCACCAAAAAGGAATTGACTCTTTGGGAAAAAAATGAGGTACACTGTCTTTATGCCACCTCTGTGTTAGAAGGAGGATTGCTGTCTGGGGGCTTTCTGTAGCAATATTGTGCACAGAGGTGTAAATAGCAAGGGATGAGCCAGGAGAAATGAGGAGTGAGTGGGCAGACCTGGATCTGCCTTGGCACGCTTGCTCCCTCAGCTCTGCAGCCAGGTGTTAGTGCAGCTGAGCTGGGCAGAGGGGGTTGCAGATGCTCATTTCACACAGAGTGCAGTTCTAGCAGGTCCCTATTTTGTGAGGACAAAGTTTAATCTCTCCCATCACTTACAAATCTACTTTTACACCCAGGACTGAGCTGAGCAAACACTGGCCAACAGACTAGAAAGGAATTGACCTTGATAACAGTGATTGATTCAGTATCAGGGGATATCGAATGTTCTGCAAATATTTTCATTCAGAGGAATGGGTGAGAGTAGGAAGTGGATAGATATGGAGAAGCCACTCACCCATTTCAGAGGAACATGCTAGCTTAGTATTTTCTCCATGTGAAGTTTTAATTTCAATTAATAAAGTAGAACTTTGAAGCTACACTACCTGGAGTAAAGACTCACGAGTGATATTCCAGATCTATAATTCTGGATCCTAACTACTGTTATTACTAATGTCAATAATAACTTTTTAAAGCATCTCCTCCAAGGAAAGCAATCACCAAAGCACGTGCCTCAGCAGTATTTCAATCAGCACCCAAGATTCCACAGAAGATCTTCATCAAATGGTACAAAAATGCCATGTTTCTGTTCCATAGGTAAGCGTAGTTGTGTCACTGATCACAATGATTGCACCCTCTGCTTTTGAACTTGTGGCAGCTCTGGAGATGTATCATCCAAGGACCACTCTTCGCTTCCAGCTTGCCAGGTATGGGCATTGTGCAGTGTAGAAAATACGTGGGGAGAGAGGGAGGAATAGGAGAGGTGTGTTCTGGTTGCGTGTTTTAATGCAGCCAAATGCTGGTAACCTGTATTTTATTCTCTTTTCAGGGTTCTTGTCCTATACCTGGGAAACCTCTACAGTTTAATCATTGCTCTCCTGGATAAAGTGGACAGTATGAGTGTCACTGTAAGTTTAACTTGATGTTTTCTGATGTGTAAAGCTAGTAGACTTCATAGACAGAATTATGTATATTGTAAAATATATGAAGTCAGATGAAAATTTATTTGAAATTGATTAAAATATTACAGTTTGATAGGATTGTAGAGTTAAGTTTGGATAACAATGTTCATTTACAGCTACTTATAGGGGTTTTAAAATTAGTCTTTTAGGACAACTGGATTCATTTGATTGCTGATGTAACAAGATAAATAGATTTCTGTGCATGGCTAAACTATTAAAAAAAAAAGTCATCACTCTAGGTCAAATATTTCCACCTGCCTAAATCAGCTTTAAGTCCTGCCCTTTGGTGTTCCATCTGACTCTGTCCATTGACAGCTGTTTAACAGTTGCCTAACTGCTGCTTGAAAACATATGAAGAAATGTCTGTGCGTGTGTGTGTGCTGTAGAACGTACAGACATCAGCACCCATGTGCAGTTAAAAAGTAGCTTTTGGGACATTTATTATTTCAGGACTCTGATGTGAACAACAATGCAAGTAATTCTACCACCTCCTTAGCAACTCTTTCCAAGGATGACAATTTAACCATTCCTAATGTACAAATGAAGAGAAACGGCTTTGTCACATTGGAAGAGCATCGCACCCAAGGCCTGACGGTCTCTGACTCACTGGTTAACCAAACAATTTCCTTTAACACCCAGAACCCACAGGATCAGTGCTGGGAGACGTATGTTGGTCAAGTATGTAATTGTTTCATTATGTCATCAACTTAGTCCACTTAATCCACATTTGACAAAAAATTAAAATTATGTTGTACTGTGTTTAATTTTAGAAATTTTTTTTCTATAAATTCCAGAATTTAGCTAAGGATGGTGTAGGAAGAGTAAAGACTGTGCAAAGTGGTACGGTCACAGATACAAGCTTTGGGTTTTGTTCAGTATCTACGGCATATTCAGTGTTGTTCAAATGTTCTTTTGCCAGGCTTTGGTGTCTGTCTTCAGCTCTGCACAGGCAGATCTGTACAGATCTGTGATACAGATCCTATTTTAACAGGGTGCATCCTTCTAACCACTACAGAGAAACAAGACCATAAAGACATATAAGCAGCACCATGCACTCTGTGCAGATTCAGACTGCTGCCTGAAGAGATGGAGATGCAGACCTGAAAAAAGCATGAGATTGTGCTCTTGGTCTTTTGTACAATATCTGAAGTCTCTATACATTCTGCCATAATAAATCTCTAGAGAATCAAGTGCTCTTCACTTTTTCAGAGGGAGAGAGAACAACAACACAAGGTTTCGAAATACCATCAGTTTGCAGGAGTGAGGACAGTTGGATGGCAGTGCCATGTTCCCACAGCTGGGGTGCAGAAAATCTGCAGATTTAATATGAGACCTTTTGCTTCCCTACATGTGAAGGGTACATGACTTGTGACTTCCAGGAGCACTAATACATTGAGAGAGAAATTTTAACCACAAAAATGCGAAAGATGTCAGTGATCCATTTGAGACTTTGGTCTCTGTCAGTGTCACACTCATGTCTAAGCCACTGGACTAAAGATGTTAAGTGTGCTTCTGACTTGCTGAGCTTCTTGTTCCAGAGTGAGGAATATTAAAGGTCTTGTTTGATCGTTGGGAGCAAAAGACCCCTCCTAGCCTGACTTCTATTCTTGTATATCCCTCTCCCTTTTGCACAGCCTCATAGAAAATAGGGGGGGTTGAATGTTTGCTTTTTTCCCCAGAATTGCCAAGACATGTATGGAACTGATTTTTTCCTATTTAATTGTATATTTTTAAAGCTCAATTAAATATAGGATAACCCCATTCTTTCGTAAGCACTAAACAACTGTCTTTTATGGTTTGATAATCCTATGCCATTGGGTTGTGGGGTGTTTGAATAATAAGATTTTTTTCATTGTGAAGCACTTTGCAAATACGTATCACAAGAGTCAGCTTAATAAAAGATTGGATGCAATAGAAAAAGCCAACCTATTTCAGTTTAGCTAGATACATTTTTAGAACATTAAAAAGAAAGTTTGATACCATAATGGCCAGAATTTTATTGCTGCAAGCAATAAAAGGCACTCTGGAAGCTTGATTATATTTATTCTCTTTAACAGAACAAAGACAAGTAAGGGAAAAGTCAAACAGGAAAAGCTCAAAAGGAAGTTATTTATACATTCAATTCATATTTTATCAGAATACAAACTTGAACCAAAAATACAAGTAAAAATGCAAAAGAGCCATATGCAGTCCATTTGCTTTCAGAATGACTCAGTATGTGTGAACAATGTGTATTTCAGGAGATGCTAAAGCTTTCAATTATCGACATGATTTTCACAGTCGCAAGCATCCTGCTAATTGATTTTTTCCGTGGACTGTGTGTCCGGTACTTGAGTGATTGCTGGTGCTGGGATCTAGAAAGCAAGTTTGTAAGTACAGTCCTTATTTTATCAAGCTAAGATGTTGAAGATGGGTAGGCTCCTTCCCTCAGTACTAAATGTCCTTGAAGACTTTCCACAGATGAATAATTTCTTGGTAGTACACATCCATAAAGGCCCAGCTCACACTGAGATAAATGTTGAGATTTACTGTTTTTCTCAAGCCTATTTGTGTGGCTCTGGTGCAAAAATTTTTGGTTTTCACAAAATGAGATCATAGAGCTGTTCCCACAGTCTAAGGTGACACAGAGGGCACGTAGTTGTTCCCCACATCCTCTTTTCTGCAGCTGTAACATCTTTACCTAACATAGATAGTGGTCCAAGAAACAGCAACCAACAGCACACAGCCCTTTAAGAAAACTACAGTGGTTAATACCTGGTTAGCAAGAAGCTGTTGGCGTGAAAGGCTGAGGGCTTTTCTTTGTCCTTAAAGATGTGAAGTAAACTAGAGAGGAATTAGTTCATTTAATCCCTGGCTGCAGAGTAGGTTTTGCTGTGTTCCCACTGCCTGCCAGAAGTTGGTGTTCGATCTGGGTGCTTCAGGCTATGTGCTGTCTGCAAACTGATTCAGTCAAATGCTTCTAATAAATGATCTGAAAACAAGATTAAGACAAAGGTATTCATCTTACACTGTGTTTCTTGTAGCCAGAATATGGAGAATTCAAAATTGCAGAGAATGTATTGCATCTGGTCTACAACCAAGGAATGATCTGGTATGTAGTCCTTATGTGATTTTTATTGTCCTTTGTGGGCTGATTGCTAGGTCAATCTGATGATTTAAACAAAACCTATTGAAGTAGGATATTGGCAGTGTAGTTCTTTATATTAAGAGATCATCTGTTAATAGTGAGTGGTTGTTTACCTGGCATGGGGTTTGGGGGCTTTTTTAGTGTACTCTATTGCTATCAAAATGGCTTCTGGCACTGACATGACACGATTTTCCCAGGATGGGAGCTTTCTTTTCACCGTGCTTACCAGCATTCAATGTACTGAAGTTGATTGGACTCATGTACCTGAGGAGCTGGGCTGTGCTGACGTGCAATGTACCACATCAGCAGGTTTTCAGAGCATCTCGGTGAGTCAAAATGAGAATGAAAGATAAGGAATAAATCAAATGCAGGAAATGTCTTTGTGCACATGAAGAAAATGACAGGAGATTTTTAGCTCTAAAAGTTGACAATCAAATGACACGCTAACACTGATAGCAAAGGTCTGTGGAAAAAAACCATAATTACTGAGAAACTGGAAGGTTTGTGAAGCAGGGTAGTTGAAGATGTGCAAGAACTAAAAAATATGTCAGGGAATATTCCCAGAGAGCTATTATGGCCTAACATAAATGCTTTATTTCCATACAAATCTAACAGAGCACAATAACTACATGTGTTAACTATTACAAGTCCTATTTCTTGATGTTTCTCTCTTTAAAAGCCATGCAGTATCTGCTTTTGTCTGTTGCATTGCACAAAGATTTCCTCATTTTTCTTTCATCATGATGAATATCTTAATTGTTTATTCAAAATGCAAATAATTTAGAGCATCGTTAATTCTTAATAGTTATTTCTAACATATTTTTTTTAAGATTAATTGACTTCTGCCACTGTTCTTTTTCCCCCCCAACACAACTGGGCAGTAAGGGCAGCTTTTGTCAAAGAGTGCAGTAACCAGTTCTCTGGCTGCAGCAGTAGTATCTGGAAAGCCATGAAAATAGAATTTTGCTCATTAAGAGTCTGTTCAAACCAGCTCAGTTCAGACTTTCTAATTATAGCAGAATGATTTTAATCTTTCAGACATGTTGATGTTGAACTGGATAGGTAGATTCAGACTTGCACCTTTTATGTTGCCTCTGGTTTTCTCTCTGATTAGTGTAATCTGAAACATGTTACACCTTCTTGCAGATCCAATAATTTCTACTTGGCCATGTTGCTGTTTATGTTGTTCCTGTGCATGTTACCAACAATTTTTGCTATTGCCCGATACAAGCCATCCTCAAGCTGTGGCCCCTTCAGGTAAGGTACACTGGACTAATGAAAATTGCAAAGATTTTATTCCCCCCCTTACAATAAACTTACCATGTTCCATAATACACAAATTACAGATGTAAATTTTAAAAAAGTTGATAGGACAATGCTTTTCTGCTACCAATATTTTACAGTTTATGGTTTAATAAGGTGGATATGTCAACATTCTGAGTTGATTTGCTTTATATACATAACTTAGTTAGTTTATATTTACATAATGCAATGTGCCACTGAGCAATCTCCCAAACATCACTGCCTTGTGTCTCAATTCAAGCACTCTCCAAGCTTGTTTTTTATTCAGTGCAACAAAATGTAGTCAGGATTCCTTACAACTTAATTTTACCTTTTTTCCCTCCCATACCTCCTACAGTGGTCAAGAAAAAATATATGATATTGTTTCTGAAACGATTCAGAATGATTTTCCCACGTGGTTCAACACAGTGCTTACTTACATCAGCAGTCCTGTGGTTGTCCTCCCTGCACTACTACTGTTATTGTAAGTACTTTGGTTTTTGTAGGCAGGTTAAATTGAGTGTATTAATCTGGCCTTATCTCTGGAGAGTCAAATGTAGATACTGAGGAACAAACACTGCATTGTTGCAGTTTCATTAAGCATAACTAAAAAAACAATTCCAACTCCCCACTGAATATGTGGTATATGGATCAGACAGGAATGAAAGTATGTTAAAATGACTGTCAAAAGGAATTTCTCATTCTGGGATGCTTTTTTAGAGCAAGTTCACTGTACTGTGTCAAGGCTTGCAGTGCTGATGGCTCCAGGAAGTTTAAGAACCATTTTTCCTCTAAAGAGTTCCTCAGAAATAAATTTTCCATTTCTTCATGGACATTAGTTCCGTTTGTGACAGTGAACAGGGCTTGGTTTGTCATTTAAAGAAGCTACTCAGTCATCCTGATTTCTGACAAGATAAATCAATTATGACGGTCTGCTCTTAAGTGTTAATGTAATATAACCTGCTGCAGACTCTCCAGTGGAAGTCTTTTCTTACTTGGGTTATAAATAATTGTTCACAGTTGGGAAATAATATTAACTTTGAGCTGTCTGAAATTCACTTTGCTTCTATGAAATGTTCTATTTTGTTTGGCATGTACCTTTGTACCATTTTTTTCCTCTGTAAACTGCAGACAAAGGCAGAGTTTGTCCCACCGGTGGCTTTTCAGTCAAATCAGAAAGACCAAAGCAACACTTTTATCTGTAACTTTTTCCTCTAAGGTCCCAGCCATGTAATATTTGTAAATTTAAGTATTCCTATTGACTGCTTCAAACTGATGGCTAAGCACATATGTAATTGTTTGTGGTATGAAGTCTAGCTATAAGACTTTGTCTGAAAGCCAGTGCAATCCATTAGGTCAGGCCATAATCCGCCAGGATCTGATCTCAGCTGTGCCAGGGTAAACAAGGTGTTATTTCAGCCAGCCAACAAAATTGCGTTGGTATGGTTGTGCAAACTCAGCTGCAACTCTGGTGTCTCTGTTCTGTAACCTTGGACTGGGAAAAAAAAAAAAAAACAAACAAGACAATATCTGTCAAAATGAAGTGCCCAGAATTAAAAAAAACCAAACCAACCAACCAACTAGAAATGCATCCCAGGTTACATGCACAATGAAAAGACCTGCAAAAAACACAGGTAAAATTAGAACTGCTGCTAAATCTGTTTTCAGTGTCATTTCTTTCTTTCATGTATGTTTGCTTGAAAGAAGGCTGTAATCCATGATTACAGTACAAGGAAATGCTACAAAGCAGCAGCTGAACTTGCACATCATTTTGACCTATAAACCCTCAAAAAGAAACTGTCAAGAATGTCTGAAGTGACTCATATCACCCCTTGCTCTTCTAGCATGCTAATCTACTACCTGCAAAGTATTGCAAGATCATTAAAATTCACCAACAATCAACTGAGAATGAAGATACAAACAGTAAGTATGGTGCAAAGCACTTTTACATGTAATTTGGTGTCTCTTCAGTAAAGAGGCTAATTAAATCTCTGAAGTCACTTCTAGTGTTTCACAATGTAAAACAAATCCTGTATTTTTCATCCTTACACAGCAGGGGATGTACTCTCTAATCCATAATAATTTACGGATTCTCACCCTTCTGCATGTATTTTAGGAAAGAACTGAAGATAAGAAAAAGGTGGTTCAGATGGCAGTAGGTAAGTTGGTGACCTTTAGAAATGCCACTATTAATAAAGCATTTGGATATGAACACATTTGGATTTCTCATAAATATAGGGAAGTACAAGTACAATTTTAAAACTGTATTTACTGTAGAATCCTCCCTTGAGATGGTTTCTGAGCTCAGTTTGCCTTAATCTTGGCAACACTGAAAGACATGGGGCGCGGTTTAAACCTGAATTCACCTGGAATCTTTGCATGGGGTATTTTCCTGCTTTCATCACCAATAGGGCAGAACCTGAGAACCTTTGGGGATTCAAATCATCTCAGAACTTGCATGCAATTCAGAGGCTTGTAGGCAGAAGAAAAAATGTCTTTTTGCCCATTTTGGAATCCTACAGGGCAAAATCCAGTGTTTTTTCTGTGTCCCCAGTACTCCATCTGCCACGTACTGCAGTATGAAGATCCACCCCTTTGTCACCAAGTCTCCCAGTGTGACACTAGTTTCTCTTTTCGGAACACAGGGGGTTCTGTTGGCCTTGGATCCCTGACTGAAGGGGGAATTTGAGCCACTACATTTATACAGAAGTTTCTAAATTTAGAGACTTTGATAGTTCCTGTAATTTTTTTCTAGCCAGAATCCAAAATCTGGATGCTAATGACAAGAGACCAGAGCAAGAAACTGATATTATCAGCCAGGAGTCTTCTGTTCGGTCCTCAACACCCCGAAAGAATGGCAGCATCTTGAACTTTGAATCTCCCGTGAGCAAAGGCACCAGAATACAAACCATTTCCCAGTCTGTGCCCCAATCTGTGCCATCAACTGATGTTGCAAGACCTGCCAACGCAACTCCCACAACTTCGACCTCTTTAACACCAGCTCCCTCCATGTCAAGTGTACAGAAACCAAGGAATGATCATATCACAAACAGGTAAGACTGCTTTGGTTATAAAATGACGCTTATTCCAGCAGCTCCATGCCAAACCTGCTCCTTTACAAAACAGCAGTGTATTCAGACTGTCTGGAGCTGTAAGACAGCAGAAGAATTTTTTAAAAGCAGATTAATTCACGGGTACCATTGATACTGCTGGTGACACCACCTCCTTAACTCTCCCTTAACCGAGATGGGATTATAAACCTTTTGAAATGAGGTATCTGATGAAGTTTACACACAGCTCAAGCAAAGGTAAATACTACACTTGCCCTCAGGCACATAACTAAAATAGTTTGTGCAGGATACCATCTCCATGAACAAAACAAACACGGAGTGAAGGAACTCTCTGCAGAATGTCTGTGCAGGTTTAGTTGCAGGACAACAAATTTTGGATAGCAGTAGATGGCTGCTTTAAGCTATCTGTTGGGCTTATTTTCCAAGTGGATAAAGAACAATTCCCAGAACAATAAGAAAACAGAAAGGGAATGAAACTTGAGAGGACAATTGTGTTACCTTTTCCTAGAGAAGAACAAATATATCTCCTAATTTCTACGGTATGTTTCTCAAAATGGTTCTAAAAATGTGGAACAGTGGAGATATGATGATCTCCACTCTTTAAACCTAGTGTTTGACTTCCAGAGCAGTGAATTTTTTTGTATCTTTCAATTCCATTAATTGATAAGTGTGTGTATCAATATTTCCTCTCTTTTTCTTTCTTCCTAAAGATACCCAAGTGTTGTTCACAGGAGTGCAAGTGAGCTGTGCAAAACAAAGCCCTACACACCAGTGACTTTCAAAAAGCACACCGAAGATGTTCATTCTGACCCTCTCTTCAGAAAAGCCATTCGGCAGGTAAATTCAGATGCCCTTGGGGCAGGGCCTCCTGTTTTTTTGGGATGTAGACCATATGCTACCAGGTATTTTCTGGTCAATGAAAACGAGTCCCGCAAAAAATCACTCCGTTCCACCTCCCGACTCCAAAGGCATCTCAGAAAGGAGGAATCGGGAGACATTATTGAGTTGTACCCACACCACATCAGAAGATATGTGGTTCGAACACCACACCAGATGTATTCCCCCCATCCCAGTGAAGATGAGGAGGACGAAGAAGAACTTGAGAGAGAATTCATGAGCAGATCCCATCGCCCTCGCTCACTGTCTGACCTTCGCCCAGCACCCCGGTTTTACATTGGGGAACATGCTGATGGCCACATTCTAATGAGCAAAGATCTAGCCAGAGTGCATTACAAATCCTGGGATGATGGTTTTGAGATGGATCTGGACAGGCCTCCATATGCTTACAGGAAAGTGCACCTGAACTATCCTGAGCCACGTGTGAAACCAAAATCAAAGCAAAAGCTGGAGCAATCTCTAACAGAGTCTGATTCCATTTCCATTGAATCCAGCAGTGATCCGCAGAACAGCAGCAATGATCAGTACATCCAGGTCATTCATAGCAAGGACAAGTATCCAAAAGCTGGGACAAAACTCGCCAAAAAGAAAACAAAAAACAGTGTTGATCTAAGTGTGTCTGAGCCTAGTGAACTGGTGTGCTCAAATGTCTGAGAAAGTGCCCCAGCCTCGTTGTGTTTTGAGCAGGTGTAGATGCAGTTGTACTTTACTTGCTGTTTGAGGTCTGTCAGAATAACTGCAACGTAGTTTTTGTAGCAACAGTGTATGCAGCCACTCTAGGTGGGAAAAGCCTAGTGTTTTACTGTTTGTTGTACCTTGCTTTAATATCACAACTGTTATGCTGCAAATTTGAGAAAAGCAGGTTATTCCAATTTATTCCTTACTGTTATGCTGTCAAAACCTAAAATCTCTGCCTACTGGAAAATCAAAAGCCATGTACCCGGGGCACTTCAATTAAACCCGTACACAAATACATCAGATGAGACTCTTTTTATTTGACACAGCCAGAGCTGAAGATGCTTCCTAAATAAGTTCAGCAGAGAATCAGCTTCCTGCAAATGCATGTGCTACTTAGAGTACATCTTGATGTGCCTTGTTTGACTATACTGTGGCCCAAACGAATCAGGAAAAAAGGTTAATTAGAGAGAATAGCGAGTTTCTTTAGAGTGTATCACACGGCCAGTGGAGTTATTTGATTGTAGCAACCTGAGTCAGACTTCTCGATTAAATCCTAGATCCTCTATTAATTTTCTGGTGAGCCTTAGACCAGCCTGATAAATTTCTCAGTGGCGAACTTTCTATCCATGGCCGTTAAGAGACTCACTTCATTACTCGTAATTTCTAAATCCTATCCCGTTTTTCACACACCACTGCAATTTTGCACTTCCTTCAGATACTCAAGTCTGGTTGGTTGCTTTTTCGCTTCTTTCTCTTCGTCCCATTGGGATTGCGATTACGCCAACGACGACGGCGGGGCGGCCCCAACCCTAAGGAAGCAGCGCTCCGCCTCCCATCCCACACACGTTCCCACATACAGCCCCAACCCTAAGGAAGCAGTGCTCCGCCTCCCATCCCACACACAGCCCCAACCCTAAGGAAGCAGTGCTCCGCCTCCCATCCCACACACGTTCCCACACACGGCCCCGACCCTAAGGAAGCAGTGCTCCGCCTCCCATCCCACACACGTTCCCACACACGGCCCCAGCCCTAAGGAAGCAGCGCTCCGCCTCCCATCCCACACACGTTCCCACATACAGCCCCAACCCTAAGGAAGCAGTGCTCCGCCTCCCATCCCACACACGTTCCCACACACGGCCCCGAGCCTAAGGAAGCAGTGCTCCGCCTCCCATCCCACACACGTTCCCACACACGGCCCCGACCCTAAGGAAGCAGTGCTCCGCCTCCCATCCCACACACGTTCCCGCTGTCCCGTCCCCATCCCCGCTGTCCCGTGAGGCGCGGCCGGGCCGGGCCGGGCCGGAGTCACCCTCAGGTGAGGGGGCGGCGCCGCCATCGGCCCAGGGGCGGCGCGGCGCGGGCGCTCAAAGGCGGTGCAGCAGCGGCCCCGCCCGCCCGCCATGGAGTGCGCGGGGCGCGCTGAGGCGGCGGCCGAGCAGCTGCGGCTCTACCGGAGGGACCCCGGCGGCTGGCGGGGCTGCCGCAGCACGGTGGGTGAGCGGGCTGCCGGGGCAGCCAAGGGGAGGGGTGGGAGCCGGCCCGGGGGCTGAACGCTTCCCGTCCCGCAGGGGGAAGTCGCGGTGTCCTGGAGACCCTCGACGGAGTTCGCTGGCAACCTGTGAGTACGGCTGGTTGCCGGGGCGCGGGGTCCTGCCCGCGGTGCTGCCGGGGCCGGGCGGGGCAGAGCAGCGCGGTGCGGTTTCGTTTCGTCCCCCGCAGGTACAAGGGAGAGGGGATCCTGCCCGGCAGCCCGCGGGATGTCTGGGAGTGCATAAAGCCGGTGGCCGGCGGGCTCAGGACCAAGTGGGACCAAAACGTGAAGGACTTCGAGGTCGTTGAAGCCATCAGCGATGTAAGTTCCTTACAAACTGTTCCGGTGAGATTAATGCAGTGTGTGTTCAGCAGCGTTGGGCCTTATGAGACAGCCGATGTTATGTGCAGGGAGGTAGAGAGTCTTAAATTGTACTGTGTTTCTGGCCGGATCAGCTGGACGATCCTGGGATAAGAAACCTTCTTTGCTTTGGTTTTGGCTTTTTTTTCTTGTTCCTTTTCCATAAATGTTATACATTTTCTTAACATATATATGTATGTAAATAATGGCTTATCTTTCTGAAAGGCAAATCATTCTTGTCTAAATACTGTGTATTTAAAAGCTACAAATGCATGACATATATGTATGTATATCATTAAATATATAACATTAAAGATTCTTGCAGTATTGTTAATACTGCAAATCAAGCTAAGTGTGATTGTTTTTAGCAAGCTCGGTGTGAGGGAAGAGGAAGTTTAGACACTGCAGACTTAGCTAAGCAGTGATGTGTTCACATCATCAGCCATCAATTTAGGCCCAATCTTTCACCATGGCAGTGATGCTCTGCCCTGCACATCAATCACACCCTGCCTTAACTGGGCTCGGCACCTAGTGCTTTCCCTCTGTCATTAAAGTGGAGATGCTACACTTTGAGCACACAGATGAGCAGGGCTCTGTATGAGCAGCAGCTTCTGCTGCCACACTTGTACAGTCTTAATTCCCTTTTTTTATAGCATGTTGGAAAATTAAAAGGGCATTGGATTAGATCCCCAAATCTGAAGCGGGTGTATGTGCTTGGAGGCAGCCAGGTGCAAACACAGCCAGTCCCAGAAATGTTTGTGGAAGTTCCAGGAAGTTTATTTTTCTTGGGGGAATCCTGTAGGCATTTAATATTCATTATAGCCAACTTCAGGAATGCTGCAACCTGCCAGTTGAAATTCACAGATTTGCCAGCACATACCAGTGTGGTAGAAACTTCTGGTTTTGGGAGCCAATCACAGAAGCAGATGGTAGTGTTAATGTTGGTGAAGTGTAACAAACTGGGTTATCAAGTTGTATCCTGCATGTACTACACAAAGAAGTTACCTTTGCTAGTGTCCTGGCGAGGACAAGGGTTTTAACTGTCTTACGAGCACAGATGTGCCAGGTTTGCATTTCAGCATCCCTTCTGGTATCTGTCCTCTCTGAACATGGAAGCAACACCTTGTCACTCTGTTTTTTTTTCTTGTCCTTGATTGTTCATGGTGCCTTTTGACTGTGCTGATTTACATTTCATTCAACAAAGGATGTAGTAGAACTCCTTGAGAGAGTTCAGGAAGTGTAACTAAAAGAGAACTGGAAAGTACAGGGATTTTTCTGCTGTACTTCTGAAAACATCAACTGACATGACTGTTTTGTGATATTCAGACTGTCTCTGTATGCAGAACCACAACCCCTTCAGCTTGCATGAGGATTATTTCACCAAGGGAATTTGTGGATGTAGTAGTTATGAAGCAATATGAAGATGGGACTATGCTGTCTGCTGGTAAGGCACTTGTGTTCTCAACAGGTTCATGTTATGTTTGGAAATAACCAGCATCTATTGGAAGCTATAAAATCAAAGGTACCAGAAATAAACATAAAATTAAAACTAACATGTTGTTCAATAGTTGTTGACCTGATCTTGATCAGAAGACAAAATAATAGTCACCTCTCTGCGTTGTTGTTCCCAGAGTATATAAATCATTTTAACAGTCAGATGATGATGATACTGTTGGCCTATGATTTGTTCCCTTGCTATGCTTTTGAGATTGAATAATTGTTTAATTTACTGTTAAGTTCTGGCTTATTTTGAGTGTGTGTTTTTGTTGTTTTAAGAATTTACAGAACTTTCTAAAAGGAGTCCCATTTAGGCTAAATCCCATTTTAGCATTTTCTGCACAGGTTTCAGTGAAGCCATTGAATAAATGTACCACTCCTGTACGTGAAAATAGTTTTGTTTATGAAAAGAAATAGTGCTGATTTTTATAGGGCTGCCACTGTATAGAATGTTATATTTTTTTTCTCTTTCGTTTTGTTGTTTAACTGTTACAAGTCAGAGCTTTTATTGCCCCACTGTTCAGGTGTCCCATTTTCCCATCCTGTTCAGAAAAGCCTTGCCAGGAATTTATACACTTGCTAGAGTGCAGCTTTTCAGCAGCCAAGTGATCTGTGTGACATGGATTGTTGTAAGTAACTCAAGTGACCTCTCAAGAAAAGCAGTGCTGTCACACAGCATGGGCTCAATGAAACTGTGTCGAAGTGTCTATGCTTCCTCCTTCAGAGCTCAGTAACAATTGCTTCTAAATTCAACACTTCTTTGATTTCCCCATGCTAAGGACAGAGTGGTTCCTTTTAGTGGTCTTTTCTGAGCACTTGTCAGCTCCGCACTGGAAAGGTTGTACTGCTGTTCTTCTTTAAATACATTTTGAATAGTGAGTTTGCTTCCCATCTGGAGCTTTGAGTACCAAGGATTCTTTCCCATTTTCTGGAAGAATGACACTTTCCTTCAATGCTTTTTCTTTCAGCCACCAATGTGGAACACCCGCTGTGTCCTCCTCAACCAAATTTTGTGAGAGGTTTTAATTATCCCTGTGGCTGTTTCTGCATACCTGTTCCAGGGTAAGAGACAACCTGTTTGAATGTTATAAATTCTAAAGACCTCCTTATCCATTGTGTGGTATGTTTATGTGTATGTGGCCACATGTGACCTGAAGCCTCTTGGCAATGGCATGTTTCTGTCTTCCCAGTAATCATTATGACTGAGTGCCCTTCTTGTTCTCATTTTTGTGCAATGAATTAGTTTCCCCTCATTTTCTAGAGGGAAGTCTTTAATGTTACAGGAACTGTTATCATGGTAAAATTCTCCCTGACCTCTTGAGCAGAGATTCAGCAAAACATACAAGTATGGTCTTAATTTTTGGTAAATGAGTATCTGGTTGATTTGCCATAATTTATAGACAGAGTCATGTAGGTAATTAGGGCCTAGATAAACTAATTTCATAGCTACATTGACTGCAATTTGTGTATTTGTTTAAAAAAAGGAAAGCTCTTGGAAATAGCTATTCTAATACAAGTAAGAGTCATTGAAAAGTTCTTAATGCTCTTAAACCACTGGCTATAAATCACTTTCATTGTCTTTGCAGGGAGCCAGACAGGACTGAGCTCCTCACTTTCTTTCAGACGGATCTTGGTGGCTATCTTCCCCAGACAGTGGTGGATTCCTTTTTTCCATCTAGCATATCTGGATTTTACAGCAACCTCACCAAAGCTGTTAAGGCATTAAAAGCATGACAAGACGAGTTGCTGGGATCACCAGCTGAGGGTAGGAAACAACCTGTCAGCTTGTGGGCAAAAATACAAAGTTGGCCTCAGGACTTTTCTATCAGCTAAGATACTTAAGAAAGGTGACATGAAACAATGAACTGAGGACAATAGATTTTTAAAACGGCGTTTGCTACCTGACTCCATGCAGAACAATGCATTCTTATGTAATATGAAATTCTTCACTTCAATGATTAGAAAAATACCACACCAGGTGGCAGCAGTAGTGACTGCAGGGAGAAGATGCACATACTGGATCTGTTCTTGGTCACTCTTTGTCAGTGTCTGTGGAGGTTAAGCATTGCTAAAATCCACTTAGCACCATAGCCAGGTGCAGGTCAGCCCTGTTTGGTCTCTGAAGCTCCCTGTAGATTCCTGTGGATCAGTGGTTCTCCCCCAGAAGAAAATGTATCTCTCCTGCTGCCAGCACTCCTAGAGCTGTCAAGATGCTTCAGTGGGTGCAAGCCAGCAAATGGTGAAAGCCAGAACAAAGGGGATTATGTAGAGGATGTCACTGGTTTGTTCCAGCAGACATCAATATTGATGGTAAATATGCCTTAAGTGCTTTTTTGTAAGTCAAGGTCCAGCAGTGCTAATCAATGCACAGGTGTGTGGGCTGGCAAACAGACACTCTCCCCTCTCTGTACCAAAACCAGTGGTTTCACAGTGTCGTGAAACAAACTGAACCGACACAGAGGCAATAAATAAAGAGGATTAAGCACTTTACTTGCCATTTTTTAAATGGGACGTGAAATGACCATTTTGAACTGTATTTGAATGTGTTTTGGTTTCCTGTGGTGAGAGGTTTTAACGGGTAAATAATCTTTTCAGTAGCTTTGCCTTGACAGGCCATAAGGACATTGCTTTTTTCTAAGACTGGTTTGCCTCCCAACATTACATTGGGAAATCAGCAGCTGATTTTGTGTGCCAAGATGTGTCCATCTTTGGGAGGTACCTATGGTGCTGGTTGCTGCAGGAACATCAGACATTACTATGAATTACATATAATTACAAAGGTAAAAATAATTGCTGAATTAGGAAGTTAAATGCAGGTTGTGATTTTAGTGTGGTAACTCGATTATTTAACAGGGTTAACGTGCTCTGCTTTCTGTCCCTGTATTTTTTTCTATTTTTATATGTATAGGGCATGGACTTGCACATTAAGTTTCCCACTGTAAACCTCACCCTATGGAGTTCAAGGAAGCAGTTTTTAGTCCAGTCTGCTTTGTATACAAAGATGTAAAAACTTGTGTGAGTGTGGTGAAATAAATATTTTTTCTGCTACATCTTACTGTTTTTCCTGAATCATCCTTTGAAATGGTTCCTCATACACCTGTTCTGCTGTCAAGGAAGCCTAGGAGCTGCTTAGACCTCCAGCATTTCTGAATTTAAGGCAAAAAGAGGGGAAAGGCCTTCCCTGATGATGGTATGTGTACAAGGGAAGAGGTGTTTTGGTGAGAACACTCACCCTTGCAGGTACTTGCCCTTGGTTGGTCCTTATTTCCAATTGCTGCTTCCTATACTTAGGAAGAGTAACAAGTTCACTGAGAAGAGATGTGGGCCTTGATATTACAGAGGCTTAAATATATTTTTATAAGTGTACTGAAGTCATTAGGCATGAATTGTAATACCTTGGCAAGTCTTTCCAGGATTATCATGAATTTAATTAGCAGAAAGTCCAAGAAGCACAGCTGAGGTCACCGCTCATTATTCTGCAAGTAACGCAAATTATTTTTGCAGACAATGTGGCTTCTTATTAGCTATTTATATTTTTTTTTATTGTTCTGAGAAATAAAGGTGGTGAGACTCTTCATTGGAATAACTTAAGAATCCCTTTTCTGAGTGCTCAACACCTTCTATCCAGGAATTAAGAGCCCTTCATGTTCAACCTTCTGCCCTGCCAAACTGGAGTTAGAAATGTCTTGGCAAAGACTTTTTTAATACTTTTTTGAACTGGCACTTACGTAATATTCACTCTCCCATTTTTCTCTTTTTTTTGGTTGCTACCCAACCAAATTTTTGTTTTGAGGTAGAGATTAGTTTTTGGGAGACAGCTCCAGCTGAGTGTGTGTTGGGAGTGTGGAGGCAGATGGCTTGTCAAGAATGTTCTTTCAAGGATTAATTTACAGTTGTCTTGTGAGAAATGGCTGCAGCAAGTTCAATGCCTGGATTTAATTAAAACCTTCTCCTGCCTATCCTTCCCTTTCCCTTAATTGCTGTTTTTGAGGCATTGTGTTAAGTGTATGGAAAACAGCTCCTGAGCTCCTTAATCTCTTCCTGGTGAAACTGAGTAACTGAAGAAGGGTACAGAAAATTCCCATCGCTGGGAAGGTGAACAGCCAAGGACAATAACCTGGCTGTCAGCTGGGGAGTTACTACTTCCATCCTGCCCTTGCATCTCTCTCTCCCTTTGGTGAAGGAGGTTGGAGAAGATTGAGTGGGTGCACAAGATCATCTTGCCATAGGTACGTGTCTGCTGCTGGTAGAATTCCATACAGGGCATATAGGATAGATTTGTCTCCAAGTTATTTAGCCTTTTCCAGAATAAACATTTCAGTTCAGAAGTACTTGGGTTCCCAAGTACTCTCACTGGTACTTTCCCTTGCAAAATTAACAGAGACATTTAAAAGAGAAAAGTGTGGTTAGAAGGTAAGATTTTCTTCTGAATGGCCTCGTTGTTATTCTGCTGTAGTCCTCTTAAGACCTCTGGCCAGATGAAGGTTAGGAAAGCTTCCACTACATTACCCACACCTCCCCCTTGGAATACCATGAGAACTCCTTTCCACACTGTGTTTGCCTGCTGCAGTTGAGATGGCTCTGTCAACTGCTAGTAGAAAGTTACCTCTACAGGTTTGGCTCTCCTGAATGTTCTGTGTTTTTAATAGAAAAGTTGGATTTTTCTAGGGAACGTTGTTTTGCACTGCAACCCCCTTCCTCTGCCCTACACATTCCCTGAGGCAGTGTTTAGTTGTAGGCTCGTAGACACATTTCTTGTTCCTGGGAAGCTAAGGTAGGGAACAGGACTTGGAGGGTACCACTGAAAACACAGGATGTGCTTCTGATACTTGTTAAGTTAATGGCTTCAAAAAGGAGAGAACTATAGCTGTCATGTATTTTATTACAACCAGTATGTTATTAACAAAGTCATTATTTTATAATTACACACTTTATAACATCTGTTTCTGAATGTTGAAATAAAAATCATGCCCGTTTCCTGCACATCTAAGTTCATCCCAGAGAGCTTTCTCTGTAACTGGCAGTAAGATCCAGTGTACTCTTCATGGGTGCTGAGTAGCTTACTGTGCCAGCCAAGTGCCTGCAAGTAACAAAATCCCTTGTTTGAATATTAGCAGTAGTCTAATCCTTCCTCTTACAAAGTTTCGGGTGACTTGGTGGTGACAGAGCTGCGATTCTTCCTCTTGATGATCGCTGTGATGGGCCCGTCAGGTAATGCCTTGATGACGTTCCACGCCTCAAAACGAGTGAGTCCTTGCATGGCTGTTGTGTGCACTTGTAAGAGCTCATCACCAGGCTGAACAGGGCTGCTCTGTTCCAGTGCAGTCCCTGGGGAGAGAAAAGCAATTTCCTTTAATTCTTTCTGCGGGGGAAGCTTTGGTGGATCTTTCACTTAGTAGCGAATGGATCAGCAGCACGTTTGGTGTAAACCACCTGGTCCCAGCAGGCAACAAATTACTGGCACCAAACAAGATAATGCTGCATTTGAAAAAATGGCATTTCCATAGTTATAAATCAGCAGTCAGTTATGAACCCCCCAAGTCTGCCTGAGTTGGGAAGATGCAAAGTGTGTTTACCTTTAAATATCCTGTTGATAATGATGGGTTTATCTCCCTGAATAGAGCCCTTCCCTCCTTCCAGACTGAATCCTAAACCAGCAGGTGTTTTTTCTAGAGTTACAGTGCAGATTGTATCTCCAGTGGCTGGAAACAAATGGAAAGTTACCAGATGGACAGCATACAGTCTGAAAAGCTAGAACATCTGTTACAAAAAATTAACTTTTGGATTGTTTGTAAAGGTCCTATAAACTGCCAAGTGAAAGAGAAAGCTAAAACTTTTAATTTCTCATTTTGTCATTTTAAGGCCCTCTGGGATGCTGGGGAAAGAAAATTGTGTTTGAATTAATGGGATAATAAGATATTTAGTAAATTGCAAAAATCTGTGAAATGAACAAAATCTAAGGTAAATACTTGACTTCATGTTAGTTATGAAGTTGTTATTGACTACAAGGCTGCTAATTTGCAGTATGGAAATAAAGCTACAGATCTCCAGATCATGCTTTAGAAAAAAGACCAAAACCAAAACACAAAACTATTCTGAAAGTAAAATATTCTGCAAAACTCTGACGTTGCTGTGTTTCAGATGTAGCCACCTGCTATATCAAACAATAGCACATTGTTTGTTCAAACTGAAATTCTCTTTCATGGAGACAAGTCTTGTAATAATATTAGAATAAAGAATCATTGTTCACTGAGTTGTCATTATACCTTAAATTAGATGTGTTGCTACAACAACCATCTTTGTACTTCTACAGAAATTCACATAGAGAATCACACTTGCTTTGGTTTTTTTAGGGAGTTCTTTTATTTCAGAGCTCGATTAATTCTTTCCCTTTTCAATAAAGTTATTTCAAATGTCTGTTTCAGGGATGTTTTATTCACTGTGCTGTTTTTAATCATGGTTCACAGATTTACGCAGCCAATGCTGGTTTTATGAACACCTGGATTTCAGGTGATGAGTAAACACTTATCAGGTGGGGGCTGCAAGATAATGCCACTAAACTTACCAGACTCTTGTGAGGCATCACTTGCTACTGAGGATGTACTAGAGCTGATTGAAACGTTGAGATTTTTTTCTCCATCTTTAGGTTTTCTGGTGACAACAACAGCTTGTCTGGGTTGTCGGGCCTGCCGCATGATTGCTGAGGCATCACTGTGAGTCGCACCTTTAAGAGACTTTCCATTAATGGAGAGCACTTCATCTCCTTTCTGAATAGTTCCTTCCTGGTAGGCCAGTCCACTGGGAAATACTTTGTGAACCTATTGAAGAGCCCAGTCACCACACACACACACAAAGGAAGAGAAAGAAAGGCCACGTCACTAAATCGCTCACTTAATACTTTACACCATGTGCATTTTTCATTCTTTGCCAGGAACCAGTTGCTTCTATCATGTTTCAGGACTGAGGACTGAATAAATTTGCACGGAGAAGTTTTCCTGAGAACATCCCTCCTCAAGCAGCCAGGGAAGCAGTCTGGCCCTGGTACCAGATGGCTAAAGCCGTGCTGCCTGTGGTACGTACCTTGCACGTGCTACTTCCTGACCCTCTCGCTGCTCTGCTCGTGGGAGGAAGGAGGTGTGAGACTTATCTCTAACTTCCAGACATGTATTCACCCACCCCATTCCTCCAGACCACCCTGCATGGCCTTCTATGAGCATGTGAGCAAGATGTTTATTTCCTGCACAGGGCTGTGTGTTCTGCCTTGGCTTTCAGAGCTGTTGGGGAGGAGGGGCCCAAGGAAGCAGGACACTGCTGCCAGACACCTGGGGAGGCAGCTCTGTGCAGAAGGAACCTGTTTTCACCTACTGAGACTATGGTCCTTCCAAACCTATCAATACAGCTGCCTGCTTTGGTAATCTGAAAGCCAAACACTGTAGTAGAAAACCAGTAAGGTATGTCTTTTGCAGAAAGAGTGTTGATTTGGGAGTATATTTTAAGATGCTACTTACTGTTACCACTTTGTTTTCTAGCTCAATGCCCCCTGCTAGGCTGAATCCAAGCCCGGTATCTTCTTCTTTATGCAAAACTGTAACATGAATATCATCAAATTCCTAGACAGAGAACAGAATAAAGTCAAGAACTTCCCAAAAGGTATGTCACAATGATTGGAAATTCAGCATATTTTCTTTTTCTCTATTGTGCATTTTATAATGAGACTTAGTGCCATAAGCATAATATTAAGTTGCAAAGATTAACCAGACACATTCACTCTACAGTTTTCTGAAAACCATGCACGAAAAGAAAAATCAGGTTTACCTTTAAGGTTTCTTCATCTAGGGCTTTGACTTCCTCTATAAGCTTTGCCAGCTCCTCAGGGGAAAGCAGAGAGATGACTGACTGCCCTGACACACCGGATGCTTGAGGTGAGCCGTGTTCCTGTTTGTCTTCCTCCTTCCCTTTGTCTGCCAGGCTCACCGTGTATTCTCTCAGCTCGGAGAGACTGTCCCATTGTGACAAGAACAAAAAAGAAACATTGAGCTATGCAAGAACATACCCACTAAAGCAAAAGGCAGTTTTGGAGCAGTCATCTTTTCATCTTATTAGCATGTAATGGGGGTGGTAACTCCTACAACTACTATAAATATGGGCAAATGGAAATTAATCATGTTAACTTAAAAGAAGTAGAATCCATTGCGTTAAAGAATAGGAATAATCTCATGGCCTCAGGCAAAGACACTTAAATCTGCTTTATCACAGAGATATTAGAAATACTGCTCCTTAAACAGGAGGATGTTTGAAATACACATGTGCCTATATAAAATACAGATTAAAACCAGAATTAACAGTCATGTGAGTCATTTAACCTTTATCTCTAAAAAGTTCTTCATTTAGTCTGTGCTTTACTTCTGTGTGATGCTACCTCTGAACTTTAATCTGTCAGCAGATCAGCACAGCTGCTCAGCAATGCTGGTCTGTAAATCTGAGTTTTAAATATGGTGTCTTACTTTAGGGAAAACCCGGTGTCCAGGTGGTGATTCTCACTTGCAGGTGAGATGGAATTCTCATCTTCCTCCATGGAGGACTGGGACACTGTGTCCAGAGTTTCCCATGCACTGCTTCCAGAAGAGGCTGGGGACTGAGGAAGGCAAAGCAGGGATTTCATTAAAGCAGATGACACCTGGCTGCTGATGGAATAGATTTTGCTGCACTTCTCATCACATGGCTTCATTATCTCACAAGCCTGGGCAGCAGTAAGTGGGAAACTTCGTGACCTCAGGCTGTGTGCTTTTGCTACGGACACAAGATGGGAGTTTGCAACAGCTCCTGGAGTTAAGAGACTTGATGAATTTTCAGTGCTGGCATTGCTGCTTTTCTCTGAGCTGGTTGCAATACCCTCCCTGCGAGAGGAAGACCTGTCCAGGCTCTTTGTAGCCATGGCCACAGGTGGCTGTTGTTGGCTGTTCTCACAACGCTGGAGGAAGGGTTGGTTTGAGCAGACTGGAGCTGCCTCTGCCCCTGCTGCAGTGGGAGAAGGTTCTTTCTGGACCAATGGTTTTAGGCTCAGCCTTCGGGGGGGGTTTTCAGGTGACTGTGGAGCACTCAAGGATTCAAATGAGCTTATTCTTTGCTTTATTGATGATCCTCCAGGAGACACACGTGATAAGCTGGATTGCAGGTTTTTGTTGGAAATACTGTCATGGTTGGGAGGACTTTGATCTGCCTGTGGTTTTAGATCTGAATTTGCTTTCCTCAATCCTTTCAGACTTTGGCGGAACCAGGTGGGCTTAGGTGCAACAGGAGGACCCTTTTTCACACTGTCATTTTCATCTGATTTTAGCACTTTGGAACCGACTAATTCTGATTCTGATTTCTTCAGAACTGTCTCTGAGCTGCTTCGATTTTGATTCTCTTTGTTTTTGTCGATGCCAGGTTGCAAATCTAAATGGACGTTGTTTTCACTCATGGTAGGATTAAATAAGCTTTTTATGCAGTCAGAAATTTTAACCCAGGGGTCTTCTGTTGTATCAAGACTATAATCTACCCGTGCTTGTCTTTTAAGCACAGGCCTTTGTATTGATGAAAGTGGAGTCCCTGGAATAAAGAGACATCCATTATAAACAAACATCCTTCTACCTCTCCACCCTTTATCTCTGCATCATTATTAATTCATTAAATTTGAATTTCATTCAAGCCTCTGATAGAGTTTTTTTTAAAGTTTCTAAGAAGTTTAAACTTTTAAAAAATTCATAGCTCTTGATCTACAAGTTCTGAATCCAGACACTGAAATTACCTGAAAAACAAGGCTCTTGCATGCTTAAATATGAGTTCCCTTTTTAAAGGGTCTACAAATACTGAAAATCTGGGATGCTGAAATCTTGATACAGGCTACAACAGCTAAAAGAGAAGGTTAAAATTGTAATGTTGTTTGCAGCCTAGAGAAAAAGCTGATATTACAATAAATTCCTTTTAGAAGCATTTTTTCTTTTCTACATTTATAAGTGTATCTTACTCTAAAAAGACTCTCATAGGAAGATCTTCAATATTTATGCTTCCTTAAATTTCTGCAGGCATTTCCAGTTGATTTTTCTGATAAGTAAAAACTTGATTCTAATATGGGAATACTTTTTACATCACAGAACAATTAAGCATTTTAGTGTTAGACATGGTGGGGTCGAATGGCAGCAAATTTCTGTTTGTGCACAGGTACTGTTATCTGCTTCAGTGTCAACTTTTTTTTAAGGCAACATTTTCACTTTTTTTAATGATCTGAGCCATAACTCACAGAATTACATAAGTATTGATGTTGTAAGACACCTCTTGAGATTGTCTTGTTCCCTTAGCACTAAGTTTCCTGGATTCTAACTAGCACGGCAGAAAACTAACTTATCAGTGGTTTGTACCATTGCAACACCAGAGCCTTGAAACTGTGCTTAGAAATGTCCTTTAGAAATGCTAAAACTAACCTTTAGTATCAGATATTCAGGGTAACTAAGCAGTTTCATCTGAAGCAATACAGCAAAATTGTACCTGTCCATTAACAATTTTTTCGATAAATCATCTCTTACGCTGCTTTTGATCTAGTTTCTCTTTTTTACAAAGATTTATCAGTAATTTTTAAAACTTAAAATAAATCATCTCTTATGCTGATTTTGATCTACTTTCCCTTTCTTTACAGAGATTAATCAATAATTTGAAATTTCATCTGTTCACCCCAAGATTTACAGATATAGTTTGAAGACTACATTTAAAGAGAAGGTGAAATCAGCTCAATACCCATTTTGGAATCCAAATTAAATAGTACGTATTTAGCTGGAAAGAAAGGTTCATGGAATTAAACATACCTAATTTTTCTTTTCTTTCTTGATCTCTGCCCACTGGAGCAGCAGTTGTGTGTTCCTTATCATATGCTGTAGGAGAAGTGGTGAAGGCACCGTGGGTTACATCAGTTTGATGTCCCTCTAACATTGGTTCTCCAACTTCCTGCTGAACAAACAGGAAAGAGAAGTGTGTCAGAATGTAATTATGCAAACCACACTACATATGAAGCTGAAGAAAGGTCTGAAAAAATATATGAATCTGGAAAAATCCAGAAACCCAATATAAAAATGTGGTGTGCAGGCCTCAGACTGACTAATACAACATTTGGGGGGAATAAAGGTTAAAAATTTTAAAGCAGTAATAAAACCTTCTCCTAATGATCTGAAATACATTATGACAAGAAACCCTCTCTCTTGGGTATATACAGATATATAGAGACTGTGTTAATAGAGGAAGTTGTCTTCCTGAACAGACCTTGATTTTTCATGGATTTTATTAATCTTAAGATTTAGTTTTCTCTCACTGTCATTTAGAATGACTAAGTGCTGAAGAATAAGAAGTTGCAGGGAGTGGTAAGTTCCACAAGTACTTATTTCCCTCAATTTTACTCTGGAAGTTGATTTTCTAGCAGCAGTTTCTACTTAGGGGATGGTAAAAGTGACCTTACATGAGGTGCTTAACTGAAATTTTCTTGGATAGTAACATTATATGTGGACTTCAGTCTGCTTTATATAATTTTATATTGATCTTTGCAACTTGGGAACTGTGTGGGAGGCTTTTGTGGGTTTTTTTTCTTTGTTTTTTTTTTCCTTTGCACTGCATTGAGAACAATTCATTTCTGCTGGCATATTATTAAACCTAGGGAAAAGAGGTTTCAGTTTTAAGCAAACCACAATTTTGTTTCAACACACAGATCTCACAGTCCTTCACACTCATGCAAAAGTGAAACACTCTCTGTTGTCTTAGATAAGAGAGGGAACTGAAATTTAGCAATGTACAAATGTACACTGTTTTCAAATACTGTAGCTCATCGACAAATATGTATGTGCACCACAATTTAAATGGGTTTATTTAATAACTCCTGGTCTCAAGAAATGTATCTGAGGCCAAGATTGCCTGCTCTACATAATGTTAGTGCTTTCTTCCAATAAAAATCCACTACTGAAACCAAGAAATTGTTTTGTGACTACTTCATAAATGATTTGATGCTGTGGCTAGTGCTCCTGAGGAATGGCAGGGACAGATTCATTCTTGCTGCTGCTCTCACTGGCATTTTAACTCAGAAACCTTGGTATGGAAGAAGATTTTCTTCAGACACTTCTCTGCCTTCTGACCTTACTTTGAACATAACATTTGGTACTAAACTGGCTTCACTAAGATACCCACCTTACTTTCAAAACAGAAGAGCTTCATCTTCTTCCCCAATTCCCATGTGTATGCATTTTGTCTTTCTCTCCTGCCCTTCTTCCTGCTATCATGCAAAGTCACTTTGCCTTCCTCTTTCCCCTGCCTCACAAATATGCAGACACAAAAACAATGTTGTAAATTTTACTTTACCTGAACACTTGCAGAAGGGGATTCAGCCACTTCTGATGCAAGCTTTTCTCTTCTGTCTGCATTACCCTGCTCATCACACGTGCAGTCCTGCTTGAAGTATTTCCTTGGTGGAGGTTTGGGCTTTGATGATTTGGGTTTTCTAACGAGGATCTCTGATGACTTCTTAGTGTTTTGCAAGGCTTGACCGCCTTCACTACAGGTCGGAGGGGAATTTCTCTCTGAATTACTGGCAGAGAACGAGTACAGCAGGCCAGGTTGCCTGGTGATTGGTACATCTACACTGTGTACTCTTGCCTTCAAGTCAGAGAGCTGGTGCACAGCAGCAGTGGCACAGGAGGCCCGCGGGTTGTAGCTGCTGTCGCTGCTGGAGCGGGTCATGAGCCGCTGTGCCCTGCGGCTGCAGTAACCCACGATCCTGTCCATGTGTCTCTCACAGGGGTGCCTTCCATGCCAGCTCATTTCCAGCCTCCTAACACCTGTGTCAGTAACATGTTCGAAAAGTCTGTTCAGTACGGGCAAAGTGCTCGCTCCTAAGAGTCAGCTGATGAAATCTGCACTAAATATCATTCTGGGTGGATGCAAAGGTGGGGTTAATGCATTGCCTTGTAGGGTGAAGAGTCAACAGCCAAGTTCCTGGACACCAAAATAACATTTTCTCTCTCTATATATAGGTATGTCAGCAGTATAGTTTTACTGATGATGACTCTGTTGCCTATTGTTCCTTTAGAAGACTCTCAAAGGAGTATCATTCCAATACATTACTGTGAGAGGATGCCATACCTGAGCTGGGCAAATAGCTCCAGCTGTGACTGCATGTGCCTTTCCTCACAAATAAGGGATTAACAAGGTTTGCCCTGAGGACATCACCTTCATTGTGCAGTTCCTTGTTGTCATAGTCCTGTCACCTACATTTTGAAAGGCTCTAAGCAGAGGTTGTGAACTGGAAAGGATGAGCAGCTGTGGGAGGAAGTTTGCACAAAATTTTTTGTTGTAATCAGACAGACTTTGGCTGTTCTCATCACTCTGGTAACATATCATAGGAGACATGTTAGGAGGGTTGTCCTGTGAGATTTCCTCCTCTTTTCTGCTCTGGGTTACTTGATTGCTCCCAATGATCCTAATATAGCATGTACTCATCCTTGACATATTTTAAGTCAAAATTACCATGTCTCAGTGAATGCATTTATTCCCTTACCTTCAGTACTCCATTGGTGTCTCTCCTTTCCGAATCTGTTGCTTTCCACAGCTTGTGCAACAGCTTCTTTTAGCTGTTGCTCAGACACCTAGGAAATATCATGCCATTTTACTCTCATGAGGTGAGTTATTTGCACACCATTATATTTGTATATATCTCAGTATATATGAAGTATATCTATGGGTGTGCTGTTTTTAGTGGCTGTTTAAGTAAAATGGGATCTTTCAAAGGTAAATGTTCTTTTGCAGATTTCACTAGAAGCGGAGTCCTGGATTTACCAGTATAAGGTAACTTAATACAGCATAATTTATGCAACAATTTAAACTTGGTAATCATTTATACAGTGTTTGGTGTTAGGAAGCATTTTGTAGAAAAACCTTGCAAGAATAAAATATTGTACTTCAATATTAATTTAACTATAAATATTGGTTGGGCAAGACCTAAATTTTAATTACTGAAAACCAAGTGTATAAACATTTAATTCCTTTTGGGGAGGTATGTACCCTCTTTCAAGTTATTTATTATTGTCAATTCTTTCTCACATAAGAACTATCTTTTGGGTTACTCCTTAAACGTTATTTCTGTATTTTCCTTATTCACTGCACAGAACCTCATGTAAGATTGTCACCAGTGACCTTCAAGTCCTAAATGATCCTATTTAAGGGAGTGCATATCTCAGATTTTTTTGTGTGCAGCAATAATCATAAGGAGATCAGGATTTTTGTAGTCAACATTTTTCCACCTGTTTTAGATCAGCACTTGCTCCCTCTTAGTTTTCAGTATGTGCTATATTGAAAGGCAGAAAGAATACAGAGTGTGCTACCTGCGGTTCAGGGTGTCTGCTAATAATGATTTGTACTGCACCAGGGTCACAATGGCTTAGCACAGCATAAACTTCATTAAGAGTTGTATTTTGTACTGAAGTTTCGTTAATTTCAAGAATTTCATCTCCACACCTAGAGAGATATTAAGAAAAAAGAGAGAGGATGTGAACAAAAGAGATTTTCTCCTGACCTTGTCTCACCCATGTGGCAACATACAAAAAGCCAATTCATAAGGTCAACCTCTAATTTGATTACAGATTAAATCTGTCATTCTGTCCTGTTACAGAAAATGGAATAGGAGTGAGTTGCATGTCAAGGGGTTTTGATCTGCCATGTTGCACACAACCTCTGAGCTTCCTGCACGTTCAGCTGTGCACACTTTGTGATCTTTCTGCTGTCTGCAGCTCAGCTGCTGCTTCCACCTACACCTTCCTTCCTTCCTTTTGAGTTCACTTTTCATGTCTTTACATTATGTTAGTGCTATTTAAGGTCAGAAAGGATGTTATGTTTCTGCTACATATGTGAGTAACTTGTTAAAAGAAAAATTCTGATGACAAACAATCAAAATCTGCTAAACTGGCTCTTTCTAGATGAAATCCAAATTTGGTTCATATGGAAACTGAGACTGCCTTGCACTGCTCTAGTGCCCACACACATTAAGAGAGGCTGACTGAAGGCACTGATTTGTATCACACAAATATTCAAATAATTTAAGACTGAATTTCTTTCAGCTAGAGTATTAGAGAGGAGGGTTACAGAACACCTAAATTTAAATCAAAAAGACTTCACCAAAACTGCTGTGTTCTGCTCAGTTCTCAATCTGTTTAACACTAATAGTGGGTAAAAAAAATCTCTGAAAATTCTACACATTTCTACACTCCCACTAAAGCTCATCTCAGCAAATCTGTTTTTCTATTGGGCAAGAATTTGAGGAGCTTGTATCAGAAAAAATCTAGTGCTCAAACAAGCCAAGTTATGCCATATGTTTAGGTTTTTCCAAATACTTTCTATTTGGAAATCTCCTCCAGTAGCAATGCTACAAGCTTTTCTGAGACCTTCAAAGTTAGCCCAGCTTGGGCAAGAGGCAGTGATTTCACTGGGTTGCTGTATTTCTGGAAATCCTACATATCCTGAAGACACATGCTCCAACCCTGAGAATAGCACACGTGCTTTAATCCTGAAATTCCCAGAAATAAATACTCCTTCCTGCCCAAACAGGTCAAAAATAAACCGATAAAACAGAGCAATGAGAAACTTGTGGCATAAGACAGACAGCCTTTCTCATCCTACCTGAGTCTCCCGTCCATATGTGCCACTGAGCCTGGCGAGAGGGTGTGAATAAAGATGCCTGAAATACACTGGAAGCAAGGGATGCTACATAACCCAATTCCAAGGCCAACACCCGGCTCTGAAAGAATCAACAATAATTTTAAAAAGGCATAAGGAACAGCCAAAGCAAACCACTGAAGAGCTTCTTTAAAAATTAATTAAATTTAATTCTTTCTTCTGTACAAACCAGAACCAAAGTCTTGTGTTCATGAATGTTGCACATTCAGTATTCGTTGCTGCTTCCACTGCTTTCTTCTATTCCTTTCTATTGTTTTATTGTGGGGTTGTTATGGGGGGTTTTGTCCCCCTCATGAGTAAAGTGGCACAGACACAATGCAATGCAGGTTTATTTTGCAAAATATCTGTCATTACAGAAGGATTCAAATGGCTTTTCAAGGAGACAGAACACAAAAAAAAAAATTAAGGAGCTAAAAAGGGGAAAAACAATCTAAACCTAAGGATATATGGCTATTGTTAGCTATATAATTTCAGTCCTCTTTCAGTTTTATATGATACAGCTTAACACTCCTGTGAGTTTACACCCTTTTCTCTGTGCAGTCACTGATGCCAGATCCCATACTGTTTGTTTGGTAAGTCACTGGTACCTCACAGAGACTTTGCTTTGTTTGTCACTCTGATGTTCCCATATTTAAAAGTTTATTTCACTGTGCTGGTAGTTGTTTATAAGTAGAAGGTGATGACAGTTGGAGGGGAGGTGAAAGAACTACAAGATAAAGATACTTATTTTTTTGGTTCTAAGCCTTTTCAAGAGTGAAATTAACTGCTTGCATAATTATGGGTAAGAGTTGCACAGTCTGCTTAATAAGTGGCAGTTGTTGACAAGAACTTTACTTTTTCATGTGAAGGATATGAATGTGACTCTGATGTTGAGTGAAAAAACCTCAGTGATTGGCTCTTGAGGACAGATGGTGTTCAAAATCCTGCTGTTGATAGATACTTGTTAGCACCCACAGGCACCAAGACCTAATTTGTTGTATTAAAAAACTTAGATCAGGATAAGAATCAGGTTAGTGAGGAAAGACATTCAGAGTGCAAATGAACAGTGGTTTGTCAGTCAATGCTTTGTTGGCAGTGCTCAGTTGATGTCAACACTTACCTTTGTTCAGGGTAACTTCCATTATGACCCTGTCATTGGGCTTTGTAGGATTTAACGAGAATGCTGCATTCTCCGAACTGAAAGAGCTGTTTTCTTTGGTTAGGCATGTACTGGAGCTCAGTGACTGACACAAGAGGGGTGACTGACAGCTGGAAGCAGAATGAGGTGTGCTGAAGCTTGTCCTGACTGTAAGTGTCAGAAGACCCTTTTTGGCCTGCTAGAAAGAACAGACAATGAGTGAACTTGCTGAGCTCACACACACATTGTGTCTAAAAACAGAGCTTGTTCTGGAAGGAGAGTACATAACCTTGAATTTCTGTAAAGCATCATAATGTGTTAATCCATGCATGGATTCTCCATTCAGCTCCAGGATTTCATCACCTGTTTCGAAAGAGAAAAAATATTAGTGTTACTGTATTGTACAATAAGTTACGTGATGCATGTACTCTAAAAGAGTCTTGCAAATGCAAAAATGGATGCAGGTGTAAAAGTCACTTATGGCTCGTTTCAGCTGCAATCTGTCATTCAGTGTCACTTTTTGGGAAGTGGGAAAAGGGAGAGAAGAGGGCTTTCCCACCTTCTTGTAGCCTTCCATCAGCAGCAGCAGCTCCACCAGGAAAGATGGTTTTGACATAGATGCCTATTGGTCCATAAATGCTGTCTTTACCACCAACGATACTGAAGCCCAAACCCTAATTTATGGAAGACAAAGTGTGTGAGAGCTCATGTTCAATTCTCATAACAGCTCATTTGCAGTTTCTTCTGCATTACCTACATGGGCAGTATTGTCAGGGGAGTAGTATAATACATGAAAAAATAGTCAATCACATTCCTGAGTAAGAATAAATGGGAATTTCAGCAGAATCCCCTTATGATTTGCTTTTTGTTTGTTGCAATCAATTAATTCTATATAAATCCTACATGCACATAGGAAAGTGTCTAAATTATTTTTGGTTTATTTTTGTCGGGATATGAATTGGCAGCCCAAAAGTGGCAATGTTAATACCTGCAGCCACTTCTCTGCACTTGGCAGATTACATTTGTGAAGTGCAGTAAAACCCATGGTAAATCAACAGAGCCAGTCTTACCTTCCCTTGTCCTTTCATCAGTACAATGTTTGAAATTACTGAAGCCTGTGAGCCACACGATGTGTGCACTAGTTGTGCTGTACTTAGGGACCTAGATGGCCTCGAAACTGCCTGTGAACATTAAAATAAAAAACAACCTCACAATTCTCTTTTATGCATAAGCAGAAGTTCTTGAACATTCATTGCAGCAAGTTGTTTATTTTAAATTTTCTTCGTTATAACTGATGGTACTAATTTATTTTTTTTTTTTAAAGTCTTTCTAATGCATAAGCCATTTGTTATTCAGAAAATCGCTGCTCACTGAATTTGTCTTGTAGGGACTAAACTGGAGAAAAATTAGGATGTTGGTCCTTGAAGTGGTGTAGAAAGATATATTTGTGCTCTCACTCGATTCCCCATGCCAAAATCCCATTTGTGGTCATTAGGGGACATAAACAAGTATTATAATTTTTGCTTTTAAGAACTGAACTAGAATCAAGACCTTCAAAATCTTTCCTTCATCTTATGACTAAAAAGCTTTATCTTGGGACATACCAAACCTAGTATTTTCCCCAAAATACGAATTTGTGCTGGATTTCTTAAATTCAGCCTCTGAGATTTATCCCATTTTAATGAACTTTTAGTGAAATATTTAGTGAAATGGTTAATGAAAACCTCCTATTTTAACATGGAATTGGGCATTACAAGATAATTTAAGCACTGACAGAAGTCATTACCCAAAGCTAACTATGCATGAAGTTCAGCAGGGTCAGAGTTAATTGCACTCATTACACATCCAAGAGGGTTCAACACTTTTATTTTATGCAGCAAAGTGAAACTAACAGTTGTTGAAGAGTGTGGAAAATCAGCCAAAATTTTGGTTTCTGCACATGCGAGAAAGTCTCAATTTTGACATGAAAACCAGATTATCTATTCAACAGGGGACTGGGAACAGGATTAAGAGGTAAACATGGAACACCAAAAGCACACCTCCAGCCCAGTGCAGGTGACTGGGGAGGCTGGTGGCACCGGGGCTCAGAGTGGGGTGGTGTGAACCACCCTTGGGGGTTTAGACACACCATAAAACCTGCTGGGCAATGGGAGGGAGAACCTGCAGAAACAGGGGTTTGCTGGCACAGAGCCTTTCCCTCTCTTCTGCCCCTCACAGAGGAGGTATTGGGGGTGGAAAGCAGAGGAGGCAGAGTGACCATCGTCCCTGCCAGGGCAGATGGGTTCTGGCAGGAGAGTGGCTGCCGTGGTCATCCAGAGAGCCCTGCTGGTGTGTGTTGTTCAGGTGGCTCCTGCAGCTCTTACCGGGGCCCTCCCTGCAGGGCAGTCCAGCTGCTGGGAGAGCGATTTTCGGCTGGCGTGGAGGGCGTGGGGCTGTCGGTCCCTGAGGGGCACAGCTCTCTGAGGCGCTGGGCCCTCCACCTCCCCGGCCCAGAACGGGCTCACACCTGCCAGGCGTGGGGAGAGAGGTGTGTTACTTCACAGGGCTTGGACACATTAGCACAGTCACTTTATCAGGTAAATGTTACTTAGGAATGTTTTTCCCTTTGTCAATCTCCCTGTGAACTGGTGGATGCTTTCAGCTGTTACTTTGGGGATCGCCATTAATGTTAAATATAGCAGAAAGCGAGTGTTCCCTACCAAAGAACTGTCGGACTATTTAGAATACACCATAAAAAAAGAGCCCCAAACCACAAAGTGCAAACTTTATGCACAAAACCTGGCTGCGGGATGTTGTGAACACACAAGCCGATGATTTTAGACGGTTTAGAATTGCATCAGCAATTCTTAGCTAAGGATCCCAGACTAAATTTGTACAACAGCTCTTTTAGCACCATAGTGCCATCCCACAATGGGGGGCTGTGCTCTGCACTCCCTGAGTATTACAAGAAAGCAGATTCTTTCTCTGCAACTTACTGGTGGAGTTACTGCGAGTCCGCTGACATGCAGCCTTACCGTGCCGAAAACCATTCTGTATTTCCAAAGGCCTTTCCTTACATGTTGGTGTTTCCTAAAGCAAAACAAACAAACAAAACCCCAACAAGCAAAACCTATTGCTATGCGAGACATTTCCAAAGTGATCTAATCTTAAAAGTAAAATTTCCTCTAATTTGGCATCCACACATTTCAGCCTGAGCCAAAAAACACGGAGCAAAATTCATTATTTAAAATAAATAGGAGGATAAATGGGAATGAAGCTCAAAATTTTGCTATAAAGTGGTTATAACAAAGATGTAAGATATAAACACTCAAAATACAATTCAAGTGTTTAAAAACCCCTGAGGACTAAGTTTTACTGTTTTCAAAAAAATCAGTACCTTCCACTTGGAATCTCCTGTTGCTTTTGAAAATATGGCCACTAATCCTAGCATTTAAAAATTTGAAGATGAAACATTCCGCTTTCTGAATGCAGGTTTTTTAGAGCTATTTGGAAATCAATGCTCACATCTGAATAACAGTTGATGTTAAGAATAATTTCTGGATCTGTATGGCTCCTGCAAGTCCTGATTCTGATCCTGTTTCTGTGACACAATTATTTTCATCCTGAGGCAATCCCAGTTAAAGGGAGGACATTACTAAATACAGACAACATGTGGAAACTGATATACATAAAACAAAATGCCAAATTTTTGCTCAGTGATATTGTGCAGGGGCTGAGAAAGCCACAAGAGCAGAGTCAGAGCACGATCTGTATGTTCCAATCTAACTGGAGCCAAACAAGACAAACACTTTGTTCCAGAATCCTGATTTCGGGAGTTCTGTCTTGGGACACTTCAAGACCTAATGAACGCTAATTTTCCTCTTGGACAGCAGGTGGGGGTATTGCCAAACAGCAAAATCCTGCTAGGGCTTTCCAGTCCCCTTCCCTTAGGGAACTCGTCAGAATAATAAATACAGAGAAGATCCTTAAAGACGAATTTTGAAAATGATTTTTCAGTATTTCTCCTACCAAGCTAGTTAGCTTGAAAAGTCTTTGCTATTAACCACAGATCCTAGATCCACCAAACTACTTCATTACAGGGCCTGCTCTCTGGCTTCTCTGGGATTCTTCCCTTAAACCCACTTCTGCCTTTCTTCAACTTCTAAATGGAAAATTAACATTGACAAGCTGTGTGTTTCTAAAAGGAGGAGTTGAACATCCCTTGCTAGAATTTCCCAAGGCCTTGGCCTCCCCACAGCCTCTGTTTATCTGGGAAAAAGCTATGCTGAAAGTCACCAGAGTCTGACCACAAGAGGTTTTGGGTTTTGTCAGCAAAGGCAAAATCATATTCTTCAAACATCTGATGAACAAACTCTTCTTCTCTCTGAAGTAAATGTCCAATCACCCCACAGTTGCTCATGCTTACTTTGTTAGCCATCATGATGTTCACCAGCCTTGTCACTGGGGGAATGAGAGATTCAGCCTCCTTTCTGGACAGGTCTTTCAGTGATTGTGCATTGAGCGTTAGCAGTTCATCCCTTGGGCTCAGACAACCATCCCTTACAGATAAAAAAGAAACGTTTGCCTATTACTTCACAAGGAATAATACAGCCGTATCCATGTGCTGCCTGTCTCACTAGCTGAGGAGTCAGCTGCAATTCTTCCTTTGCCTTGACCTGGGCTGCCATCAGATGCTTTGATGTGTGATACACCCCATCCCCTGCTAGGAGTTTTTCCTGTTGCTGCTCTCTTCTGCTCAGTCCTGGTGTTCACTGGCCGCCTTTCCACACACAGCTAGCATCCTGACAAGATATTCCTCCTCTCTCACCATCCTGCATTTGCAAATTGATCAAAGACTACATTTAGTCCCTGTCAGGAACCTTGGCTCACATTGCTTTCCAGCGGCCTTGTGGGCTGGTGCCATCCTACACTGCCCTTTAACAGGGCATCACTGTTTGAAAACCTGATGTTATGTACACTCTCTCCTTCTTCCAGGGTTTATTTCTTAGTGTAATTGAACAGCATTCGATCCCTGAGGGGCACAGCTTTACTTTTCTAGAATCTTGACCTGTGTCTGGAACTGGAAGCAGTGTAAGAAATGATTCCCAGACATCACTTTTTTCTCTGGAGCTGAGCTTCAAGGCTTTGGCACAGAAAGCTGGTCGTGCAAAATATGAGCGAGCAAATGTCTCTGTAAGAACTTGCTAACTCCACATGTACTGTACCTGTTTGCTGAGCCTTCAGCAGGCACGTGGCTGCCTGTGAACCCTTTCCAGAAAGATGCACATCTTGGACTCCTAGAGAGCTTGATTCCCGAGCTGCTGTTCCCTGATGTTGTACACAGCCTGCAGATGCAGCTGTCCTGATCCAGAACATGAAAGGTTGCATGAGAGAAAATGTACTAAAGCTGTTGAAAGTTACTTACACTTATTCTGAGCCTTTTTAAGAAATACAGAAAGTGTTCTTGTTCTTAGAACCAGGTTGCCTCCAAGGAGAACAGGAGCCTTTAACAATGTCCATTTGAGAAAGAACAACGATATTATAGAGTCAGTGTTTTACAGAAGTTATTTTCCTTAGGACTTCAGTGGCTTCTGGCTACAAAAGGGAAGAATTAAAATATAGTGTCCCTTTGCATGAGGGGAAGAGAACAGATAATAGACTTTTCATAGTAACTGGGTAAACTTTGCCTATGCTAGCTATTGTAAGAAAAGACAGGGAGGAAAATAAACACATGCCAGAAAATTAAACGCTCTGGAAGACAGAAGTGGTCTGAATGGAAAATAAGTGTGTACAAAACACTAGAAGCTCCACCCTTGCTGCTGACTTGTTAAGTGGGGGCAGGGCACCAGAGAGTTCTGCAGCAGTGGAAAATTCTTTGTCCACTCCAGACTGGTTGCAGTTGCTGTAGTCTGCATTGCATCTGGAGGACTAATTGTAAGCATATCTTGAATGCAGTTAGGAATCATTAACACAGGGCCATACAGAAGGAGAAGTAGTGTTTCGAGACATATAAAGAAAGCAAAGAACGTAGCAACAAAGCATATGAAGCACAACATCTTTGACTAGGAAATACACTCCTGTGGCACAAATGCATGAACACCTGAAAATTCTAAAGACGTGATGAAAGCTGGAAAGTTAGCACACCATTTCTTTTCCATTTGCTTATTATTTCTCCTGATTCAAGTATTCTCTCATTCTGCTCCTATCTGAACCCACCTCCTCTGCCCTCGCCAGCCTCTCCATACTCCACAAAGTGAAGAGGGCTCTCAGTGTATCCTGGATCCAGGCTTGTTCCCAAGAGATTTGTATGACTGAGGTATAGATTTCTGAAGGGGAGGCAAATTTCATATGTTAGGACAGGCCACAAAATATAACAGTGGTCAACTGTCTGTACTGCTCCCAGGGCCCCTGGTCAAAGTGGCATAAACTATTTCCAGTAATCTGTAGTCCTCTGAGAGCACAAGGAAAGCTGTGTAGCCACTTTCACCATCAGTAGGGCTTCATTTCTGCCCTAGGCAGAGTTCATCCAGCCCTGAGGATGAGAATCATTATGCTCCTTCACCCCAAATCAATAGGGATCACATCACACCTGACTGACAGCAAACACAAGCTGCAAATTTACAGCAATGCCAATAAAGGTCATTATCTTTTAGGCTGGCTGCCGAAGCCTGGCTCCCATTCTGAAACCTGCCAGAGTAAATCTGAGGCTGTGAATGAATGAAATATTTAACTTGGAGCCCTGGGCTCCCTGCAGGCTGAATTCAGTAGGTAATGGATAAGGGCTATGCTTGTATTGACTGACCCATTAACTCTGTGGGTTTGCTTACATTCCAGATTGTCTGCCTTTAGTGGGGAGTGTCTGAATTTTACGAAGCCTTTTTTGTTCGTGAAGAGTGCTTCTAGTGAGTAATATGTTGGTAAGGATATAAGCATGGACTGAATTCTATCTTAAACCAGTTTGCTTGAACTCTAATATTAGTTTTGGAGCTTTAATATTTACTTTTCACCCGAGGTAAATATCTTGGGAAATACTTACTTGAAATCAGGATTACATTATGTTCTATTTTTTTTTTTTTTAATCTTACGGCAGTGCTTTGAAGTCTTCAGCATGCTGACAAAGATTAATATTCTGATGCCTTAAAATTTGAGATCTTGAGTAGCAAAAAATGAGAATTCCTTTTTCTGTTTGCACTGTCCTTTATTTCAGGTATGATTATGAAATTACAGATCACATTCTGCATATGTGAAACATCCATTAAAACTCACAGGGTTTTCAAAAAGCTGGTGTGCTTGTTTTAAAACATGAGAAATGTAAGACAGCTATTAAAGGTAGGAAATTATTCTGCCATTTGGCTGAGTACTTCTGAGATGTCAGCTGCTTGTGGATCGGGGCTGTTGCGAAAGAATAATGGTATTAAAAACTTAGTGTTTAAAGGAGTCATTTCCTTTCTTTCTCCTCTAGTCAAAATCCAAGTTTGGGCTTGCCAGCTTCCCTTCTTAGGGAATACTCTTGTATAATGCTCCCTTGGAAGATACACGTATCCTCTCACAGATACCTGTCAGACACACGCACGTAACTTTGCACAGCTGCTCCCCACGCTTCATTCTCTTGATTTTCATGGGCCTTTTCAGACTGTCCCCAACTCACCTCTGTTAAAAGCAGTCACACTTATGCCTTCCTACAGCTTGTTCACAGTACATAGCTACAGTGTTTGTGTTTATAAATATTTTCATAATTAATTGTCCAAAAGTGAAGTGTCTCTGCCCAGTTCCGCAGGACGTCACCGAGCACAGGGGGGTTGGCTCTGAGGTTTTGCATCTCAGCACCACATAAGTCCTTTGGGGAAGGTGCTGTATTTTCTACAATGGGACACGTGCCAGGCTGGAAATTCTGGCTTGTATTGGGACATACATGTGAAATGTCACCAAATCAAAACTGATACGAAGATTTTTCCAAGAACAGTAAGTTGCATGCACTTAGTCATTAGGAAAGTAGAGGTTAAATCCCTTGCACACTGCAGAAAAATCTTGGGAACAATTTTTGTTTATGTATGTAGTCATCTTACCCAGTTGGGCTACATGTCAAATTAGCTCTGTGTCTCAATCATTGCTGCAATTCATTTAGGTGAATTACTTAAAAAAAAAAAAAAAAAAAAAAAAGTTTTTATTGGGCTACAGACATGTGGCAAATATCTGTATGTTGTCAACATCTGTATTTTTTGGGTCCTGGATATAGATCATTATAGTCATATCCAAGTTATTGCAACATGACAGAAAATTAATAAAAGCTGTACTTCAGAAAAATAAATGTTTGACCAATTCATGTGCCAGCAGTCAATTTGCTTTGGGTTTAGTTCTTTAATATCTTTTTTCCTGTCTCTCTGATTATTTTATGCATAGAAATACTGCTGATGGTTCCAAGAGTAAAGACAGTATTTATTTTTGTATCCTTCTCCTTTTTAAAGTGTACTGCTTGTTTTGAAAGGTGATTCATAGGTCTGAACATAGTGAGAACTGAAAGTCTGCTAAAGGAAGGCTGGCAGGTTTGGTGTGGGGGCAGGTGGATTCTAGGTCAGCCTCATCTCTTCGTTATTAGAACAAATATTTAAACATGTATTAGCTGCCAGTGAATTAACTCTCTGCTTTGTCTCCCAGCATTGAACACTCTAGGGAAACTTTTTTCTGCATTGTAAGTTCCACTCAAAGCAAAATTTGTATTTAAACTGAGTCTGCTTGGCTGAAAGATAAAAATTAAAGGAGTTTAAGAGCCTTCTTGAATTTTCCACAGGTGAGAATAGATTAACTTTTCTGTGTTTAATTCTGGAAAAGTAATTTGCACATCCAGGCCAACTCTCTCTTCCTGTTCTCCCTTTTTTTCATTCAAAATGCAAAGCTTCTGAGGGTGTTTTTTATCTGCCATTTAAAAGATTTCTTTTTCCTTCGTGCTTTCATTAGACATTTCTAGCCCAGAGTCCTGTCTCAAAACATCTAATTCCAGATGTTGTTTAGAATTAAGGGTAACCATGGCATCTGTGGAAAACTGAAAAACTTTTGTGCACTCTTGAAGTAAGACACAGTAGTTAGATTGTCTGAACTGAAATGTTATGCAAGGCTAGTTCAAGTAAGGTCTTGGACTCAGTTAACCAAGTGCATGACAATGAGCTAATTGACTGCTGGTTTGAAAAAAAAGGAAAAAATAATAAAACAAAAAGAAATATATCTAACAGCAGTACAATAATGTATTTAAATATTTAGCTTTTCTAGTTTTATGACTTTGAAATGGCTGGGATTTCCAAGAGAGTACAGTCTTTGGGGATTTTCTTCAAGAAGGAATTTTTTTCTGCATCAGTTCTAACAGAGAAAGAGCCAGAGTGTCTCTGGCATAAACTCCCTCCACTGGTTCTGACGTACCCAAGCCCAATGCCTTGGTCTTTAAAAAAATATTTATAGTAGATGTAATTCATTTTCCCAGCAGCATATTCCCTTTGAAACCAGTAAAATGGCAGAAGCTGGAAAGCAAGGATGATGCAAGGAGCAGGACATGGGACCAAGTTATGCTCTAGACAGACAATTCAGCACATCAGATATTACAGAAGGACCTTTCCACCCATCATCTGCCCTTTGCTGTGTTTCCCTGGGAGCCTCTGCCTGGCCTGCATTTTGCAGCACACGCTGTGTTCATGGAACAGCCCCTTCCCCAGCTTGGTCTGAGCATGACCTGACTGTTGTGCAGCAAAAGCAAGAAGGCTGGGAAGACAGAAAGAGAGAAGTGTGAAAACTGAGGATAACACATAAATATCTAAATAAATGCAGTCTCCTCTCTTGGCTTTGTTTTTCCATCCTGCCCGTGGGCTTGTGTTTGAGACATTACAGTCTGTTGCCATAGCACTTGTCCTGGTATCACAGGGCCAGCTAACTGGCGTTTGCATGGAGGCAAGTTAAGAAAATTACATTCTGCTGATGACCAAAGGAGAAAAATTACCTTTTGTCTTTTCCCTCCTTCAAGCAGAGGGTCAGGGACCAAAGGAAGCAAGGGTGCAGAAGTTTCTAGAACCAAGCAGAGCCATGCAGTCAGGTCAGCTCGGCTCCCATATTTATTTCATCAAAAGTCAGCCCTTTTGTATTCTGGTTTATTCTAGATGCTATTCCAACCCTGCTGCCAGCCCCACTGGTAGCTCTCAGTGCTTCCCAGTGTGCTGGGGGTGCAGGGAAGAGGGAATGCTTCTTGAAGGAGTAGAAGTGCTTCTAGAAGCAGCTCTCACACTCAGCAGAGCCTGCTGCTCTCTGAAGGAGTTGATATTATCTATTCCTGCCCAGTTCCCCAACAACTGGAGTGATTTCAGTCTGAGCAGGCAAAGGCACCTTCCACAGGGTTTGCTGTGCCCGTGCTCATGGTATCAGATACTGCTTACCATTTCTTTGTTTTTTTTTCCTTTCAGGCCATGTGAAAATTGCTGATTTTGTGAGAAGCAGACTAAAAAGGAGACCTGCTTGTTTATACATGGACCAGCTGGCAGTCCAGCATACCAGACCAAGCACACCTCATCTCAGAAAGTGTCTGAACAAACGACACCAAGGTAACCTCGGGCCTCTAGACACAGCAAGCAATAGTCAGTATAAGTGAATAGTGGATCACGGAAACCAAATGAATTAAAAAACTGTTCATCTGCTCTCATTGCTGACAGAATATTGGAGAAGGGAAAAAAAAAAATCTCTGTTATCTTGTCCTGAAACACTGTTTGATTTGCTAATGGTTTACTGCTTATGGTGAATCCCATGCAGTTAGTAGAGTATGGCTCAGAGAAGTAGTTTAAGGTTTTGAACAGAAAAAAGGATCTTGCATTTTGAATACTGATGTTACAGGTTCCCCCTTACTCTGGAGAAGAAATGCACAGGGAGCATTAAATCATGCAGCACTTTTAGGCATTCTTCTCTCCTTCCTTGTGACATCAAATATTAAGTTGTTCAGTTCTGTGGAAATTATTAACACCTTCAGAGTCACGCTTAGGGCTGGAGGTGCTGGAACGCAGAAGAAAAGTGGAATATCCTCAAGAACACCACAGAAAGAATGGAATCAATTTCCTTGAACAAAGATGAGGATTCTTCAGCTCTGAGTCACACATCATGAATTTCTGAAGTGTCACATTTAGACTGAGAGAGAATTACACTGGAACATGAAAAAATACTTGTTCGACTTCTCAGTGAGAGACGTCTTAAGCTTAAGCTTTGTAAGACATATGGCACAGAAAGATTGTTCTGACAGGCTTGTGCTGTATGGAAGGTAGAGATCACTGCTTTCATACTACAGGGGGAAAGCCTCAGCAGCAGCAGCACAGGACAGGGTTGGTGTGGCTGCTACCAATGTTCATCCTACTTAGCATGCCAAGATAAGGCTGTTTAGAATCACTCATTGATCCATGACTCTGAAAGGTATGGAAGATTAGCAAGTAGCATTTGAAGAGGTTTAGATTGCAATGAGAGCTCTGGAGTGGGAATTTAATGGTACCCATAGTCTACAGCAGCACTAAGCAACCCAAATGCTGCTGTGAGGGACTGAGCTGCTGACTAATTTATGTCAGCATCCATCTGACACATGTTCTTCAGTGACACTCATGCTTCAGCCTGAGAGTGGATTTATACCCTTAGCAGGTCTATTTTATATGTGCAAAGGCATTGAGGGACTGACTCTGTTCCCCAGATCCCTATTTTAGTTGCTTGCCAGCTATAAAAGCAAATGATCTAAACTTACATTCTGCAGCAAGATCCTGAGCAGTTGCACGTGGATATGGATCACAACAGTTGTTGCAGCTCTGCACACTTAGGAGATGAGCAAGCAAATAGACTGTGGCAGCTGACACACACCTAAGTGCTTCAACTTTTTAAAAGAGGAGATGGGGGAGTGCACAGAGGCCAGCTCCTTCTTCACTCAGAGAGAGACATCAGCAGGGTGCATTTGGACTGCTTCCAAAAAGAAGGAGTTGTATGGTTTTGCAGGAGACTGAGTGTGTTTTGGGACTTGGGTCTTGTTTTCTGTCAGAATGCAATAGCAAGCTGGTTTGGTTTTGTCTTCCTGCTGGGACTTTGCCAAGGGTTCACACACCTTGCATCCATCCTGCTGCAGTCTTTGCAATGCTGGGCATGCTGTGGTCATTATCAAGAGTAAGGTGGATTCTGATTTTTAGTAGCACTTGTGCCACTGTGTGTTTAGACATAGAGGTCTAATTTTAGCCAATATATATTTTATTTTATATAAAATAAAATAGAATATACAAGAAATACAATTTAGGTGAAAGAATCAGTTCTTTCACGTAAGCACCTATTTGCACAGATAAAAGGCGTGTAATAAAGGAGGTGCCAGGAGGACACTTGCAGTGAGGTCCCTTTTACACACCGCAGCAGAGAGAGAGCAGGTAGAGAGAAAGTGGAAAAATTAGGATATCCTACAGAAAGTGCTTTCTAAAGGCATCTAAAACATATTGCTCAGACTGAAAAGTTGTTCAGATTGTTAGGGTTCACATAGCTGATTAAAGAATATATTAAATTAAAGATTAAAGAATATATTAAAGAACAATATCGTAATATGAGGCTCTTGGACTTCTTGCATGTCTAGGAAACGTGACATCTCTGGTGGTTTTAGAGCCATCACTACCTTCTTCCTGGATCAGAGGGAAAGAGCATCTGCCTACTGAATCTCCTGTGCCTTACACAGTATTGATACAATTCATGCTTGCGTGGTGTGTGAGATATCATGGTACCACACTACCAGTGCACTTTGCTACAGTGACAGGTTTGTATTTTGAGCTGAAGACTCTACTGCAGATAGAACAAGCTGTGCTTGTCTGAGCACTGAGTGGCCTAGAGGCACTGATTCCAGCAGATTGTCCATCAGCAGGGTGCAACAGCACGGCAGGGAAGCCAATATATTTTCATGCTTTTTATGCAGAGCGGGAACACTGCAGGCTCATAGGCTCTGAAAAAGCCAAGTAGAGCCCTCAGTTCCTGAGAAATATTAATTAATCCATTTAGAATTTACTGCAGTGGGGAACATTACAATACACAGCACAAGTTGCCTACCTTGGTGAGGAACTTTCTTCTGGTGTTGTTGCAGTTCTCATTTGCTGCAGATTTGGACTGGAGAATGCTGGTGACCACACATGGAGGATCAGGTGGGCTGTCTTCTGTCTCTGATGTCCATGGCAGCTGTGTCCTGGGACAGCAGTCAAAATCCTCTTGGCCCCAGCTGGTAGAGATCTCAAAGGAATCGGGGCATTTCTCGTCGGGACTTGAGCCGTCATCGCTGGTTTTGGCGTTGCAGAGTATAAGTGATCTTGAAATGGAGCGAAACTTTCTTGACTTCCTGTTCCCAGCATGGTTCTTTTGATCCATCTTCAGAGAGCCGCTGCTCTTTTTCCTGTCATTCTCCCATTTATGTGGCATGATACTTTCAATAATTTTCTCTGCTTCTCTTGTGCTAAATATCCTCCAGGAAAGGAAATATAAAAGTAAGTTGTAATATACCCCACTTTCTCCCACTTAAAAACCTACGCTACTGGAAAGCCCTAATGAATAAATCGAATCAACAGAGCCTTTCAGTCTGAGAACAGCCACGTGATATCTCATGACTTGCTAATTCTGCTTCTGTGCAGAGCTCTACTAGATTCTCCTTCACCTTTTCATTCTCTTGCCATGTTACCCAAGCAGAGTGGAGTGCTTTTAATAAATGTTTGTGATGCTTCCATTGTCTGCTTGCTTTGGGCATCTGCTGAATTTGCATGTTGAAATCCCAAACTGAAAAGGAAGATACTTTAAAAGCATTATTCTATCTGCCTAATACTATTTGGAAAGAAGAAGCTCCTTCTGAAGTTTGATTCATGAAACCACTATAATTCAAAGCAGATTAATCAAATTGTCGACACTAAGTTCTCTGCCTGGCACATCCGAGTTGTAAGTGGTTTAGCAAAAGTAGATCTTAGCCTTGAGAGAGTAAGGAATGTCAGGCTGCCATAAAATTTCAACCTTTGCAAACCAGAACTCACTTAAGGCTGTGCATTTAAGAGTAACAGAGAGATCCAGTGAAGCACTTAAGATGTGAATATCTGATTAGGGATTGAACTCTGCAAAGGAATACAGCTCCAGTACATCAATCAAAAAGTGTCCTATTACAGAAATGGTTTGTTTCAGCACATGATTCAGCATATAAAATTAAGATAAATTGGAAAAAAAGATAAACAATCAAAATGTAGCAAAGGTTGGAGGTTTTATAAAATGAGTAACGTAATGAGCATTTTAAGATAACAAATGGGAGTTCTGTAAAATTCTTTTTCTCTCAGAAAAAGCTTTCTAGAAATGCTGTGGTAAGTAGGTGTCAGTGCTGAAAATTCAACACCAGGACATCTTAATTAATTAATTAATTGAAATTAATTACTTTGACTCTCTCACCTTTGTTTTATCATCATATTTACTACACAAACTTTCCTATTCTCCTCACAGAACCTAACTGATACTGTATGTTGCCATTCTGGAGAAAATAGGAATTTAAACTTAAGTATTGCATAAATCAAAGATTCTGTGGGTGTATAGGAGTATACGTCAAGTTCTCCAAAGCTGGTGTGCTTTCTGCCCCTCTCTGTGTGTCTTTGGGATCCTCTCTGCTCCTGTGGGAGAGTCTGACCCCCCTGGACTGGAACAGGGCAGTGGAAGTCACTGGGCTCCCAGCCTCCCTGCCATTGGCATGAGGGAAGCTTTCAGAGTCAACCTGAGCTTGCATATTCTCCAGTCCCTTCAATTCACAGAACATTCTACTGTTTTCTTCTTTTAGAGTAGCCTCTCTGATGAATGACGAGATTGGTGTGATGGAGAACTGCCCAGCAGCACAGCCACTCTCCCTCCCTGTGACACAGAGCACACCAATGTAAGGTCTGGAGATCTTGTTTGTGTCTTTTAAAAGATGCCCTTTTTAGTGTTTTGGTAAGCCTAAAGTTTTAGGCTACCATCATATCCGTGAACTAAATTGCAGGTTTTGAATTTGGAAATCCCTGTTAGCATCTCTGCTGTATTAGGAAATTCATCTTGCTAAAGCCTATGATGTCGTGTTTCCTGTATGTCTAAATGAAGGTAAAAATGCAATCTGGCCCATCAGAACAGAATGGGGAGTTGAAAAAGAAAAGATGTCTGAGGTGAGGGGAATTTCTGCAAGTCTCTACTCTCAGCACCTGGGTAGGAAGCAACAGGGCTGGAAGTGAGTGGAGTGTGCATCACTTGAAACTCTGCAACAGGGATCAGTGCTCCTGGCAATTGCTATTAGACACTGGTAACAGCAATGTCACAAATGAACCCCAGTTACACATCCAGACCCAAACAATCCTGCCTGTGTGGGGAAACTAAAAGAAAGGACACTTTTCATTCAAGGATTTCAGTGTTGTACAAACATTAACCACACTCTTACTTTTCTCGAAGAGGAAGAATTTAAAAAGAGCTATTTAGCATTTGGATAAGCAGAGGACTTGATAGCTTAATGGTCAAAATGCAGCTCTCTGGAGACTGGCATGCTAGAATGAAGTCCTTTCTTGCTCTGCCTGAAGCTGTTGAGCTTAAGAAGGGAGAACTGCCACCAGTATTAAATCTCCAAGAGGTGCCTCTCTGGCTCTGCTAAACATCTGGGATGCAGGGACACATAGGAGCACCTGTTGACACAGTGAAGGAAACACTGGTCTAAGTGCATTCTTCTTCCCCATCCCCTTGTAATGCTCCTGAGGAGTTTCACCTTATGCAGAGAGAACTCTTTGCCCTGCTGCAAAGAGTTTCCTCAGCTGTTTCCTCCTCCCCCACCCCCATGAGAGTTCCATCCACTCAAAGGCCAAGTTTAACCCTGAATGACTTACCTAATCCCACAGTGAGCCAGTGGCTGATGTGAAAATAAACCCAGTAGACCTGAAGACTTCCAGTTAAATACTTGCTCTTGCTATAAGTATTAGATCACAAGTCCTACTCAAGGCAACGTTCTTTCCAGAGCTGCCGATTCAGGGTTGCATAAGTGACAGAAATATAGGAGGTACCAAAAACATAGTCTATAAGTTTTCCAATAAAAATATCCAGAAATATTATTTTATGCAGCATACAATATCACCAGGGCCAGAGAAGCTCTATGATTCATTGCCATCTTCCACCAAATTTAATTAGAGATATTGATGGCATGGACAATTACTTCTAAGTCAATTCTCCAAACCATTCATCTTTTTCTCCAGTGCACTCACTGCTTGTCATTTTTTTTTGCCATTCTTATACCTCCAGATCGCCTGATGGAAGCTGTCTGTGGTTTGTAATGCAAACCAAATGTTCCTTCTCTGTTTCATTTTTTTTTCCCCCAAGCTTTATTTTTCCAGCTTTAAATCTAAAAAGCCCAAACTCACTTTGTCTTCTGCAAACAAAATACATGATCTGAGCTGTGGCCATTTGGTTCAAATTTTTGGTTGGATATTAAACCAAGCATTTACAAGATACAAATAATTTGGTGTAGTTCCCAGATTGAATGCAAATGCTCTGCTGTTAACCAGACAGTAGAAAAGACAGAACTTTACTAGCAAGAACAAGGTGAGTTTTACATTACCGAGTGCTAGCAGCATCCTCTTTTAATCTAGATCTTGCGTCCTAATTTAATCTAGATCTTGTGATCTTACTCAGATTCATTACTGAGCAGTACTATTAGCACTGAACTACTGCAGATGTCTAGGGTTTCCACACAGTAGGAAAAGCTAAAGATTTGGAAGCTTTCTAATAAAGAGTAAGAAACTCTCAGAGAGTTGAATTAAAAAATAATAACAAAAAAAACCCTAATTGTAAAATAAAAATTCAAAAGGAGGAACTTACAACAGCGAGGCAGACAAACCTGACTCCTGCAGAAGGCTGTTCCTCTTCATAGGCCTGGCAAAAAAGACAGTGAATAATTGAAAACACACTCTCCTGGTGCCATGTGACTCAGTTTCAGTAATTCTGCTCAGTACATTGGAACGGAGCTATTGTCTCCTAATTGAGGAAAATGTCAGCAAGGCTAGATAAACAAAAGCAATGGGATGCAGTATTGGGGAAACTGTTTCCAGCAGGCTCCCAGCTACCCAGAGATGGCAGGACCATTTAAGGAGTTTGTGTCATTTGTTTTTACCCATCACTCTCTGGTCCTAGGATTGATGGGGTTTGGGCATGTTAGACCTACCTGAGGGGACTTGGGGCAACAGCAGAGTCTGTGTAATCCAGTGAAGGTTTTCTGTTGGAGGCTGAGATGGCAGGCATGTTCCTTGTATTTTTCAGCAGATATTTTAATATTAAGCTAGGAGGAGTTTCACAAATTCCACTCTGGGGGCAAAACATATTAGGTGGCATTCTTGAATGCCAGACCCCTGTATTGTTCACCATGAACACAATCAACCTACAAGTTCTTAAATACTTTCCCTTTTATGGGCTACACTGCAACTTTGTGATCCCACCCGAGCAAGGAGTCAGAAAATTGTTGTTTATCACACAGATCATGTCAGTCCCCACCTGTCGACCCTCAGTTGTGCTCAGACAGGCAAAAAACAATCTTGCTGCAGAAAACGGCTTGCTCTCAATAAATTTGTGACAAGATTCATAGGGAGTTTGTAAATTTAAAAAAAAAAAAACCTCCATAAAAGAAAAAATTGTATCTGAAACAGTTAATATTAGTTTATTGAAATAATCAGGCCTCTTTAGAGTGTTCTCATAAACCATAAATCTTGTGCTTTTCAGGAAAATGTAAGCATAAACCTGGCCCTGTCTGGTCATGGAAATGGTCAACATGAGAGTGCTTAAACAGCTGCTGCCCTCTGTGTTCTGTGTCTTAAAGCTCCTGGTCTTATTGCTCTGTCACTAACCTTGCAAAAGAGGGAGAGGAATTATAAAATAGGTTTAAAATATTGCGCAGGTAGGGTCTCATGCTTAGTGGTCCTATGACTTCTAGGTAAAACACAGACTGTAAGGACAAACATCTGTTCCATGAGAATGATTCCCATCCTGGGACAAAAAGGGAAGATGAACTCTCTGCCCTGTACCGTGTCTACAGGAGCCCTGGAAAACTCTGTCCTTGACAACACAGTTGTGGGCATTCTGTATTTTAAATGTTCATCAAGACAATTTGATGTTATTTTCCTAACATCTAAGTTTTTGGGATATTAGTTCCCCAAAGGAAATCTTCTCTAAAGGACACAGTTTTTACATGACTCACTGGTTAACAAATGATGTGGAACATTACCCAACTCTTTCAGAAGAACCAAGACTTGGTGCTGAGTAGTGATCAACAGTTACGAGGTAGCTTTCCTGGAAAGGACGAGAAATAGGGAGCTGACTTTTTATTTTGGGGAAGAGTTTGTCCCTGTATTTGAAGAGAAAAGGCAGTGGCCTTGTACATAAAATGGGGTTTTATATGTGGTGCTAGCACTGTAAAAACGAAATATCAACAAGGAAGCAAAGCCACATACTGTTTACCACTTCACTGTCTTTCACTACAACACACACATGTTTTTGTTTAGCAATAGAGAACTCATTCACACAAAATCTCAGCAGTCCCTGAGCTCTGATCCAAGCTGATTGAGCTGGAAGCTCCAAAGCATTGGAAAGCTTGCTTTATTTCTTCCCATTGTCACATGCTTTTGCATTTCCTGACTATGGACTGAATAATGTCATCCCTAAGCCACTGGGAGTTTTGTTCATTCCAAGTCTGGACTTCTGCCAGGGCCAGCAGCAGAAACATAAATATCACAAGGAGGGGCTGTTTTTTCATGTTGCTTTACTCTAACCTTTTGCAGTTTTTTCCATCTTCTCTGTACAGTAATTGTTCAGTGCCCAGTGGTGAACAGAAAAGCAGGTTTTTAGAAGCCATAAGGAAAAGGAGAGAGAGAGAGAACTTCTACTGTGCCTGCCTTGTTGCACTAATGGTATGCTTTGATATTGGATACTGTGGTCAATCTTCATTACTTAGCTCAAAGGTAGTGTAGCAGGAAAAAGGCATTGAACACTGATCAGAGGCTGGAATTTTGTATTAAAAGATTGAAATTATGTGGACTCTCCTCTGCAGAAAGGAACTGCATTGATAAAAGTTTATGAGATAATAGGAAATATGAGGTAAATCAGTGTGGTTTCTTTACTTCCTTCTCATGTGAGGGACAGGAAAAGAATGTGGTAAAAATAAAGAGTGTTCAAACAAATAAAAGGAAATACTTAAAATCTAAAGCATAATGAATCTGTGGAACAAGAAGGCAGCAGATATCATGGGCACTTTGAAGTTAGCTGTTTTGTCTTTGGTTTCAGTCGGAGATTTCACCCCAAGAGGGTGCAGCAGCTCCTGCTCCAGAATGAAAGTCAAACAATGCAGTTCGCAGACAGAGTGATGCTCCTGCCATGGGATAGTTACCATAAAACGGAGTAAGTTGCTGATGTCTGGAGTTAGTGTCTATTGGCAGTGGGTAAAGGAAAGAGAGGAGCCACTGGATTTAATACTTATGGCAATTCTTCTCTCTTGCATGGCTAAAATCAGGATGTGTCTGGAACCATAGCAGATACAGGAGTCGATCCCTCTTTTCTCCAAATTGTTTTCCATATACACAGGTTTGGATTCTAGAGGACAAATATGCAGACTATTCAGTACCAAATATTTTGCCTGTTGCTACTGGTGATAACCTTTTCCAAAAAGGAACATATAAATTTAAACAGGACATTAGTACTGGGCAAAGCAGATCTAAGTAATGATGGAACAGCCTCAGTCCTGATCTCCACCCAACTGCAAATACTGCTTGTGTTAACATGAAAGAAAGCCAATAGTTTGGAGTGTTCAAGTTTTGTCCTGTCTTTACATTATTCAGCAAACTGATCAATGACTTTTGCCTTAAACACAGTCACAGTTTTCACATTTGCCATATTCCAGACTACAGTTATGTTGCACAGGACAATCCATCCCCTCATTGCTGCTAAGGCAGGCTGGAGTAGTCATCTCTGTCTTGGGTTTCATGACGTTCACACTGCCCTTCCATCCATGAGAACACAGCAACACGGCATGCTGAGTCACTCTGAAAGCCCAGCTAATCCAGTATCCTTCTCCAGAAATAACTGATGGCAATTGTTTCAAAGGGATTAAGTTGTTAAAGAAAAAAAAAAAAAAAAAGATAGAGTTTGCTTTCAGGAAGAGTTCCTGAGTACCTTGTTGGTAGAGTGGACTGGCACTCAGAGGTTTTTGTATACTATTCCAAAATTCTTGGACATATCATGTTATGATATGACAGTCTTGTTTTACCAGAAGTTACAGCCCCATCATAGATAAGTATTGCATTGTGTCAAATTAGGTGAATCTCTTTCTAATTCCTTTTGTTACTTGGTACCTAACTTTTGCCAGGCAGCACAAAGATTTTTTTTTTTTTTTTTTTTTTTTTTTTGCTTGTACACATGAAATGAATCCTGTGTAGTAGAACTGTAATTTATCCATTTCTGGCTCCCATTAAGCTTTTGATTTCAAGAGTATCCACAGGCAATCAGTTTCATGTGTTACATATAAATGTACTTCCTTGTAATTGTTTTAAATTTGTTGCCTCTAAGATTTGTTCAGTTCTTGTACTAGGAAAAATATTCTGATCTTCACATCTCCATGGAATCCTTTTCTCATTGATCTTTGTACTGATGTCATATTCTATCTTCTACAGACTTTTATCTTTTTTACTTCTGCCCCTCCTTCCAGCTTCACGTTGCTTACATATGGTTGGAACTCCTCCTTTTGCTTCAGATCCTTTTTGAAAAAATTCACTTCCTTTTGTGAACTTTATTACCTGACTATTTCATGATGGTATCCTCCAGCTCTGCAACCTCCTAGACTGTTTTCATGTGAATTGCTTTCCTGTGAATTAATAAAAGTTCCTAGACCTTGTCTTGCCAGAAACATTTGTGTTTCATGACTTGCACTCCCACTCTGTGATTACGAACCTTTCTTGTTGCAGTGCCCCAGAGATGAGCAGTAAAATACTGCTTACATAGTTCCATGCAAGAGGGTCTAACACTAAGTGTACACCCACAAAAAGTATTTTTACCTCATCTTGGGAGCATACCCTGGAACTCCATGAAGAATATGTTACTTTACGCATACAATGCTTTGTTTGCAGAAAAAGTAGCCCATGTGATTTACGTAAGTGACTGTGCTGAGAGTGTGTGATTGAAAAAGTGCAGCACTGTGAGTGTAGAGGGTGTTGGCTGTAGCCATGCTGGGGTGCATGAGACAAGGCAAGACTGGTACCCTTTCAACTAAGTGCTGTGGGCTGTATTGTTATTTTAATATTTTTATGGTGTGTATATAGACTACGTGTATGACATTATGTTGGCCTTCGAGAAACACTAAATATTTATGTCAGCTATGAAGTTGCTAAATATCTGGTACTGAAGGAAAGGCCCATTTTTTTTCAAAACCACTGACTAATGCACAGTTTATAACTTAATGCAGCACCAGTGTAGTAAAAGCATTATGTGAGCTCTCCTGTATGGTGTCAGTCAAATTTAAACAAATATTTTTAAAAGTTATGACTTTACCTCTTCTTTCCACATTTCCAGTCACATAATGCTCCTTTTTCATCTGACTCAGTATTCCCTCTAATTTATAGTTCCCTAAACTGTAGGCAGACATAAAGGGCCCTTTAGGTTGAATGAAAGGAGAATTATCAATAGCAAAAACTATGATTTATAAGGGAAAAAAACATAAAGGGCAAAAGAAAACTGAATTTATTCTACCTGCAAAAAGGATATGAAAATTTTGTCTATATTTTTCATGAGTTCAGTTAAAAGGTGTATTTAGACCTGCCTTTTTTTTAACCTTTTATTGTGAATCCATGTTGGATTCTGTCATATTTGTTGCTACTACCTTCTTTACTCCTTAAACAGCTAGATGTGAATGGATGGAAGTACTGAAAAGGTGAATGTACTCAGTCCACCTGAGAAACAGTGGCAGAATTTGCTCTGTATTTCACACTCTGGTCCGGGCATCACTTGCTACAGCAGCCTGATCTCAGGCTCAACAGAGTCAGGGGCTTGTTATACTTTAGCATTTCACAGATAACCTGTGTGGTCCTGTCTGAGTTGCTGGGTTTGTTGGTTTGGGTTGAGTTGTTTGTGGGATTTTTTTTGAAGGGGAGAAGGTATTGCTGAGTGTTTTAGGGTGTTGTTATGGTTTAGTTTGGGCTTTTTCGTTTGTTTCTTTGTTTTTCTCAGGTAGCGTTGTCAGGGATTGGTGATGAATTAAGCAACCTCTTCTCTTGGATATCTGTGTCTGAATAAAATGACTTTACCACATTTGTACCGTTGTCATTTCAGGCACAAGGTTTAAGCAGTAGCTATTTCTTAGTATTTGTCATTCCTGGAGCTTGGCAGAGGCAAAGCTACTTAACACAGGCTGCTTCTTAAGGCTGCATTAGAAAAGTCTTGAGGGCTCTTCACGTTTCTGCTGCTGCACCTTATCTCTAAGGCTGTGACAATCAGAATGAAGCTGAGCAGACAGTTTTTGTTTGTGGTGTTGAAGATAACAGTATGAAGTTCCAATGGCAGCTCTCTTGTTCTTTGGCAATACTGTAGCTTTTAACTCTGACTTTAGTGGCAGTGCACACCACACGTCACTCCACCAGCATTATTGTTGACAGAAAAATGAGGTTATTTTACAGGTTTCCCATGAGGGAAAAGGTATGATCTGTCACATAAAAGGTCCCTGGTAAGGCACAAAACACAATGCTTCTGGCGCTTCATGAGATCTGATGATACCTTGGTCATAGGTGGGATAAATGGTGCTGGGGTCAGCTGTAGGATCCCAAACAGTCAGGATTTAGTGTCTGTGGGAGATTACTTTTCTTCCACATTTTGAAAGCAGCCTACACTTCCAGAGCAGCATCTAATGTTAAGTAGTTTAGAGCTAGTGGCTGAGAGATCTCAGCTGAGGATTCCTGATCTTGGGTTTTGCTTTTTCTGCAGAATCAGTTTTCAAGCCCAGAAGAAGTTGTTCTAATTAGCTAGTATAATTAACCTGTCGAACAGAAAATGTTAACCTGTAATTCCTGCACTGCTGAAAATAACTCCTACTCCATCTAAAGCTTATCTCTTAAAATAAGCACCAAATCTGAATGTAAAGACATTATTACACTGATCTTGGAAACTTGCTATACACTCAGAGTGTTACACTGCTTAGTTACCATGTCTTTTAAACATCACTGTGTCCTCATTTGCCTTTCTCCCTGTGCTGGCCCAAAAGAGCTTGACTATTGCTTTTATGGCCCAGTAAAAGCCTATGATCCCTTCCCCTGCACTTTTTATGAATATCAGTAGGAGGACCATGGAGTGAGAGGAGTCATGGAAGAGCAGCTATAAACTGGATTGTGGAACAGACTTTCTGCCTCCAGACATGGGGCTGACTTGTGAACAGACTCTGGAAAGGCTCTCTGGATCCACACAGAAAGCTGGTGTGAAACAGTGTGCTGACACTCACACAGTGCCATCTACTACACAGGCTTGGTGTGCTTGGCCACCGAATGACCCTGACCCCGCAGCAGAGATGTGCTCAGGGAAGTCAAATTTTCCAGTGTCCTTTTCTTATGTATGCTCATTTTTGATCCAGAGAATACCAAATAATGATTTCCACAAGAACTAATGCTATATCCTTTGTCTCAGTTTGGATTTCCCAAAAGAAGCAGCTCTTCTGGGATTTAACTCCCAAGTAATTGTCCAAAACTCTGTTCCAAGATGAAAATATGACCAGCAATATTACCCAGGATTTTCTTTTTCTGGTTATTTCCTTTTTATTTCAACATCTTTTAAACTGATTATAAATTTTTGTCTTTTTATTCACGGACTGAATCTTTAGAGAGTCAACTCAAACATTTAGGAATACCCAGACATTTGGGAGTTGCGTAAGTTGAGGGGTTTTTTTTCTTATTTCTGGCTAAAAGAAAGGACCCTAGATGTATAAAATTGGTATCAGGAAAATGATAAGACTTTGACAATATCAGTTTAGGCTTTGTATTAATCTTGGGCAAAGAAGTAAACTACCCATAACTGAACCTTACCAACCACATCTAATGCACTATAAAGCAGTGAAAATCTGCCCCAGCTCATTTTTGACTGAACACTCTAATTGAGTCTGGAGATCTCCTTCCAGCTCTGATGGCAACTTGCTGGTTTGACCCAAGGTTTGCTTTCCCTCCCTCTGAATCCTTGTCCTTATCAAAGAAAGAGGTTTATGGCCTTGTGGTCACCTTCTTTCTTGGGTGTGTGGGGTGAGAATTTCTCTGATGAAAAGTACTGGAAGAAAATTAAATGTTTGTTGCTTGTTTTTTTTAATGGGACAGTGGACAAAATAATTAACAACTGGTCTTAGAACACAACAAGAATTTGCTCGTGTCAAGTAATGCTATCCTACAGCAACCCATCTCCTCTTAAGCAGAATCTATTGCGTACAAAGCTTACTCCATATGATGGGGCATGGAAGCTATCTGACAGGGTGCAGTATGTGCCACGCTGTAACACAGGGAGCAGAAATGGTGTAACAGCAGGAGGCAAATAAAGCAGCAGATCACATCCCCGGTGTTCTCTGACAGCAAGGAGCTGCAGAAGCGATGAGGAGCCTGTCAGGTCAGTCCTGCAGCACAAAGCGAGGCAATTTGACAGCCCCACAGCTTTATGTCATCCCTGGCACAGGCTGGTACAGCGGGGGAGCAGGGGAGTGTTTTGTCCCCACCTCCACGCTGGGAGCAATCCCCCTGCAGAGGAGCAGCAGGGGCTGCTCCAAAGCCCCTGCAGTGACTGCGTGTCCCAAGGCTCTGCTCAGCAGGAGCTGTGTGCCCAGCTCAGGGCACACCAGCTCCACCAAACCAGCCTGCCCTGGCAGTATGGAGAGCCCAGCATCAATATCCGTGTGCTATACCAGCCAGCCTGCACCTTTTTCTGTGGGCTCATCCTGTTTGAATCAGTTACTAATGAGGCACATGATAAAGGGCACTATTAAGTGAACACTGCATTAATAATGCTGGCAAGGTTTCAAGTCTACAGATGTTATTTATAATGCATGACTAAACAAATACGTATCCCCTTTGAGACTGAGACTCAGGAGCAATTTACTGATTTCCTGTATAGGCTAGTTCATACAGAGATTTGAGTAAATACTGCTTTTGAGTGTCTTGCTTGGATCTATGCTCTGGAACTGTAGTAGGCAATTCTATTAATGTTTAATTTTAAAATAGTTTGAATATGTGTTTTCAGATTATTAGATACTGCCCCTTTCTAGTTCTCATCGAGGAATACATTTTTTCTGTATTGCTTCTTTAAAGAAAAATAAAATATTCAAAGAATGTAGCCTTCAGCTACACAGCACGGTGGAAATGAGTAGAAAGGTTAGAGAAAATTCTGGGAAAAAAATGGGCTTAGCAAAAGCTAAAATAAATCTATTTAAACCCTATATCCTCTCCTTTCCATCGGTTTTTGAAATTAGTTAACCTTATTTATGAAATTTAGTTGAGATACTTTGTAGATTTAAAATGTTTCTAAGTAACGAATCATTTGATCTGTGATTTTGTTTCTTTTCTGCCTCTTATAATATTGCAGGTATCCAGAGGCCTTCAAAACTGAAGAAAGCTGTGAACTCACAAAAGTCTCTGGTCCACTCTGCAGGCTTTTATACACATCAAGAGAAAAAGGAGAAATATTTTACAGCAAACTAGAAGGGTCCTAAATTAAGGTACTTCCATGTAGAGCATCTCTGTTTAATTAATAATGCTGATCATTGAACAATAATAATTTGCTTCAAATTTCTCAGATAATTTAAAAACAAAGCAGTGATAACACTGTATAGACAGACAAAAACATAATTTGTGAAATACCTCTTATCTGCTTATTCTTCTCTTTCAAATTCTGAAATTAAAGCAGTTGAAAATAATACATACTGACATGTAATGAGAGCTGACTGCATGATGCCCAAATAATTTGCTATAAAAATATCACTTACCATTGCCAAGTATCTTCTTATTTAAATCTGCTATTATCATTTCTTCTTGGATTTGAAATACGCAGGAGAGTCCATTCCCAGTGTGCTAAATACTTGAGAAAATAATAAATGCGGTGTAACTCCACAGTGTTTGGATGTTTGACTGTAATTCCTAAGCATTCAAAGTGACTACTCAATATAACAACTTTTCCTCTGCAGAAAATGCCTCGCTATTTGCCAGCAAATCTTTAGTGCTTTAGATTGGGTATTTCCAACTACCGCCCTACTTGCTAGGCAGATGTGTATAAAAGAGATGTTATTTCACTGAATCAACCACTGAGATCGTAACCCTTTTCCTGTACCACAAACAGAAATATAAAACCTCAGACTTTCCTTTTGGACTTTTACTGACTTGTGTCTGTTGTAAGAAAGCAAAACACAACTAGTCCAAGCACTAATATATGGAAAATGTGTTAAAACGTTTTAGATCATCTCATTGCTTCTCATTCCTGCAATTCATTGGTTAACTGGCTCCTTCTGTGTTTATGTAGTTGCATGGTACAAATACAACACCTAAACTTCTCGCCCAAAGTTGAAATGATTCATTTATTACTTTTTACACCACCCCCAGGAAAAAAAAAAAAAAGGAAGAAAGAAAACACACAGTGCTCATTTAACCCAAGTGAGTGAAAACGTCTTTCATAAGGTCTGTAAGAGCTTTAGGAGGTTTTCCTTTGGTGAATAAAGTCTGTGTAGTGGAGGGAAGAGCTTTGTCTGAGGATGGCAGAATTCAGGCTACAGCAAACAGATGAACTAGGATCCTTTTGCTGGGTGAAAATAAGGTAATAGTAAAGGAGGTGCAAGTGTAATTTATTCATATGAGATCAATTGAGATGGAGTCATTGTTCTGAGTGGAGGCAGGACGAGAGAGGAGGTATTTTTGTGAGGGTAGTGTCTTGCTCTCTGGAATTAGATCAACATTTATTTAGGTCCTTTTGTGAGGTGATTATCTATCTAGATAATACATAGGCTTTCCATCTTCTGGGTGCTTATAAATATTAGTTAACCACATTAATTATAACCACAGTGGGGAAAGCACGAGCAGAACAATAAATGAGGCCCACACTAAGAAGTGGAAAACAGGATTAAATGAAGACATTTCCTCTGCTTCTTTTTCTGTAGTGCAGGGCATGGGGCTGTGTGATAAGGCACCATTCCATAGGATGCACCACCCTGATCTCTGATACTGCCTGTGGGTCCAGTCACTGTTAGACAGAGGGGATTACAACGGGTAACCCTTGTTCTCCCAACAGCTCTGATGGGATAGTTCCTCTGCCTTCATTCATCCTCCTCTCCAGATGGACACTAGACTTAATCAGCTTCTAGCCCTAACAGCTTGTTTCAGGACCACAGCTGGAATCAGCATGTCTAGACTAGCAGTGATTTATTCTTGGCTCTCAGACCTATGTGCATGCTACTATTCCATATGCTTCCTGTTAGAGAGGTAATAATGCCATTTCACAGCACAACTTCAGTTTTTCTTTCTTCCTCCCCCTTTTATTGTAATTAGACATTATTTTGCTTATGTAGGAAAATGTCCTGCCCCTGCTCTGAAACAGATCAAACTTCCAGAAAAACAAAATAAAATTCACAAAGGAAACAGTTAAATTTTCTGACTGCCTTCACTGTCAGAGAAAATGCTCAACATATTTGTAAGTTATATAAAACTGCGTAAGTTCATATTTTCCTCTCCTGATTTCATGGCCCAGAACAGCAAAAGGACCTTGTGACATCTCTAGGCTCTCAAGAGTTTAGTAATAAAAATAAAAATAATCCTCGGCAGAAAACAACACTCCACACCCTGCTACTGCTGAGCAAATGAGTTTCCCATTTTCCTCACTTATCCTCAGACTAAACAATGTTAAATTTACAATTCTGGCATCTATTTATAGCAGGCACTCTACCCTAAGAACCACAGAGGTGTATCATTGTCCTTAATCTCCAGGCCAGCTTTCAACCTGGCATGTCAAGCAATTAGGAGAGAAACCTCCTGCCTTAATTAATATCTAAGCAGTTTAAGCACTGAGGCACGCACGATAAAGCCCCAAGGTGGGTGGTGTGGGGGGGGTGGAAGGGGGTGTTCATCTGCTGTAAATTAACCTCTGATGTTAGTTTTCCATGTTTACTCTGAATAGTAATTGATAACGTTAACAGCATCGTGGGCTTCTGTCGGGGGCCTGCAAAGCCTGGGAAGAACCTGTAGGTACTGCAGGGCGGGGAATTCCTGGGGCTCCAACTGTGCTGATAATCCTGACAGCACACACTGAGGGAAGAAAGCTGGGAATGTGCCTGCAGGAGGGGAAAGTGGGCTAAAGAGCCACGTGGGGAGCAGGGGGATAACTGGTGTGAAACTGTGGAAGCAGTAGGGGGTTCTTTGGGAATGTAGGTGCAGGGGTTGAGGAGAGGGAAGGGATTAAAGGAGGAAAGAATTCAGGTTGGGTGCTAGGCTGGATTGAGCAAGTGGGTAAAGGCTGAACACAAGATGCTGGGTATAGGCATCAGCTGAGCCTAAGCTGGATAAGACCTAGCACTGGATTGGGCTCTGCAGACTGGGCTTGGGAGAGCAGGGAGGTTCTGCGAGGAACTGAGCCTTTCCATTTTTCTCTAGAGCAGCACAGAAATTACATTCAGGCCTCATGCTCAAAAGGAGATCATCCACAGTCTGATTGTCACTTGTCTCAGTAGACATGACAAAGGGACAGATGCCCTCCTGCTAACCCTATCTGCAAACTCAACAGCTGAGGAACAGAGAAGCTGTTTAGAAAAAAAACACTTAATTTGAAGGATGTCACCATTCTGATACCCTTTAAATATCTTTCACTTTGTTTATCAATGCCCCTAAATACCATTTAATTTCTTTTTCCCTGTGATTCCCATTTCTTTTCACATAAAGAAAGCAAAATACCCTGATCTTAAGATGAAGAATACTTTGTCGACATATTTGGTGGTATTGTTGTTCTTTCCAGTATTATTCTTCCATCCATCTTTAATATAGCCTGACATTTTGTTTGCTTTTTTTGACCACTACTGTGCCCTGAGTAGAAGTTTCCATTAAGCTGTCTGCAGTAACGCCTAGATCTTTTTCTTGAGTGATTTTGCAAACCATCAAGTGTATGTGAGTAGTTCAAATTGTTCTTTTTAGTACACATTACCTCACGCTTGCCTACACTAAATTTCAGCTGCCATCTTTTTCCGTCCCTTCTTTTAGGCTTTTGTTTTTTCTTGTTTGCTGTTGGGTTTTTTTTTAAGTCATGGCTTTTCTAAATAATCACATAGTTCCCAGTTATGCTGTCTCTGCTACTGTATGCTTGCTTTCCAGATGAGTAACAAAGAGATTAAATTAACCCCAGTTTTGGTGTAGGTCGTAGGATCTCCACTTTTTAATATCCTTCCCAGCTCAAAATAACCATTGACTTGTATCTTTTTATTCAGACTTCACAACTTTCTGAGTCATAATGTATTTCTTAGTCCTCTGCTATTCTTTACCCTTAGAAACTTGATGACATTTAAAATAAACATCTAGGTTATATTCCCGAAATTATACTTTTATCCATTGTTCTAATGTCTTTATTAAAGAATTTAATAACAATTGACTGTTAAAACTTACTCTACAGGGACAAGTTCAGCCAGAGTAGCTATAGGCAAAGCTAGAGTTTACCTAGAGGAGCAGAATGGCAGGACAGAGAGAATCAAAGTCTCCATTCAGCAGAAGAGTCTCTTTCAACCTCTCCAGAGCTGCGTGGAATAATCCTCTCACAGCTGAATTCAGAAAAGCAGCTCTCAGGTGCTTGTAGTCTAACTACAGAGCCCAAGCACGTTCTTCTGTGCAACAAATGTCACTTCTCCATCTTCCCCTCCCTGCTTCCTCGGCCCCAGTGGAACAGCTTGTGGGGCTCTCAAAGTGCTCAAGCAAAGAGAAATGAGAACAGGAGTGGGGTTTGAGGATGCAACTCTTTTCTCCAGCCAGGCCACCCACCCTCACTGAGATCTTGGATGCAGCCTTGAAAATGAGTGCATGTGCCAAAAAAGCATCAAGGGAGAACAGGATCCTTACTACTGAACAAAGCATTAAATGAGCACTCCATGTCCAATTCTGGCACCCGCTCACTTTAGCACAGCTGGTAACAAGGTGGGAAGAGTTCAGAAAACCACTATAAGAAGTCCAAGGAGTGTGTTTTGCAGTAAGAGACGAAATAATTTGTTTCATTTTCTTCCAGCAGATTGCTGCAATGTGATGTCTTTGCTGTCTGTGTACATACCGTCATGAGACAGAATTCAGAGCACTGGAATGTGAAGGCAGATGCATTTGAATCAGAAATGTGGTCACATAAAGTTCATCATGACGGTAATTAGAACTTCCTGGAATGTTTATTCTGCTCTATGCAATTTGCCACAGCAGGACTATACTGGTTTTGGCGAAGTGGCTGATCTCATCTCAGCATTTAGTACTCTCATGATCAATTTTGGGAGCTACGTTTCTGTTTAGCACTTTTTCCAAAAGCCTGCTTGGTCATTCATATTTTGCATTAATGTTCTGGACTGGAAGAATGCAATGTAGTAATTGGCAAGATCAGGTGAAAGGAATTCACCTCAATAATGGTTTGTTTTCACTACCTAAGTGAAGCTATTAATCGTAAGTTACTGTGTGTTGTCCTGATTGTACTCAACAAGCAAATGTTACATAGCTTAATGAAATGTGAGACTCAAACCCAATACACTTTTTATTCCATAACCAGTGGCTTATCATGCTAGTATATTTTTTGCAGTAACAGGAACTGTATGAGACAAACTGGTTTTAACTGTGGCAAAGGTGAATTCTCTTTGATCTCTAAAATGCTCTTTCAAGGAAACTTTTTAACTTCAATGAGCAAGGGAGAAATGTATCAACACAAAACTTTACAGACTTTTATTGAAGAATATAACTGTGGCTATATTTGTCTCCTAAATTGTAATGATCACTGTTTATTTCTGTGGGGAAAATAACCTAGGTTCACCTGCAGAAACTTAATATCATATTGGATTCTCCCCAGGGAGAGGTAGTTCTGCAAGTTTAAATATATTTTGAAGGGCTTTAGTTTGTGTTCTTCTCTGTCTCTGTAAATTTGGTTTCATGGATGTATTTTCTGAACTCTTTAAGAACTCCTTTCGTTGCTTATCATTTCAGTTTCAACTTCATTGTCCCACCCTCAGGAAACTTACCATAGCCAAGCATGCTGTTATGTTGAAGCACACAGAATTCCAGGTGACAAATACTCTCCTCCTGACAGTTACACAGGAGGACTGCTCTCACTTAATCACACTGCTCATTGGCAAAAATTGCTGACCTACCCTGGCACAATAATAAGTTCTCTTTTGTAGAATACCTTCAAATATATTTGAAAAATTACTATTGTGCATTTATACCAATTCTGACATCTTTCTTTATAACAACAACCTGATATTATTGCTGAAAATATAAGATTGTTATAGGTTACATGGGCTGACCAAAAAACCTTCACCACTTTTTGGATTATATGTAATGCTTAACTTCTAAAACCAAACAGCAAATGGTTGTGTCATGTGTCAGGCCAAATGTGTGGTATAAATTGACTTTGCCTCAATTCTTTCCGTGATGAATGAACGTTCTGTTCTCAGAAATAATTGCTTGGATGAAAAGGTTGCACACATCAACCATAGAGTGCAAATGGTTACTCCCCAAATCCTTGTTAAGCTAATTTCATAGGAAGCAGGAATTTGTGTTGGTGTTTCTGAATGCTGTATGAAGCCCAGTGTTCAGAGGAAACCATTCAGTAGTCCCAAACCGTGGCACTGTTTAAAATCAGTTGGCACTTACCGACAAAATTCCGTAACCGCCCAGCATGGCACAATCAGCTGATTTATAGTTAGATATTAATTAGCAAAGGACAGATAAAAATGTTGAATTTCAAGTACTTCTGGAAGCACTGAAATTTTCAATAAGCAATGGGAACAATAAGCTATGTTGTATCAAAGGTCATACATGTGATGCCATACAAAGGTCATGTAATTATTGAGATAGCTACGTGCACTCCTTTTAAACAAACTGTAATTTGTTTCTGAAAAAGGAATGTGGAGAAAGACATGAGAGCCAGGGAACTTGTGTCTGGATAAACTGATAACTTAATCAAAATTATTAATTTGATTCATTCAACCTGTGGAATTTGGTGCCATTTGAGAGCAAGCATATGCAGACAAATTTTATGGAAAACTTTGGAATGCCAACATATTTAAGCACAATGAAAATATTTGCTTTGTAATGTTTTTTTTTGTTTTTCTCATTAGCACCTAATAAACATCCACAATCTACTTCTTACTACCTTTATGAAAGAGCTATGCCCAGTAGGGATAGCAATGCACAGATATAGTGAATGAGGGGAGAGGGCGCATGGTACACGCATGAGGGAGTGCAGAGCAGAATACCATTCCCTGTGTTAGACAGGGAAATGGAAACAGGTTTGTCTTCCTTTGAAACAGTGACCAGAGATACAAATCTCAAACAGAGGGGATTTTTGGCTTGCCTGGTCTGTTTTTTACCTCTACCATGATCACTGAGTTCCAGTGTTGCCATGAAAACAAAAGACAAAGTTTACTAATGCTCCTTACCTGAGCTACAGCAATTTACCACCTGTGTAAGAAATTAGCCCAGACCCCATCTTTGTAATTATGGTCTATTAGACATTCTACTTCACAGTAGGGATGATTTAATTTGTACTGCCGTGCAGCTGTGGGTGGCTGCCTCGTCCCATGGTGCTTGTCTAGGTGATTACCATGGCTGACTGCTTTCTTCAAGGGCTTGCCAGGCGAGAGTTAACTGCCCTAAGTCTCTGAGATTTGCAGTTTCATACTCAGCCCTTCCCTTTTATCCTGATTGGCTTCCCCTCCCAAGACAACAAAGCAGGAGGCACTCTTTAGTTGCCTTTCAAGCTGCCTGTTCTGTCTAAGAGCTTGAATGTTGATGATCTCAACTCTGCCTGCTTGGGACTCCCGAAATGCATTCAGCTAATACCACAGCAACCTGCTTAAATTATTAATGCAAGTTAGTTTGATTCAAGAACAAAAAATGTTTTATTGGTCATAAATATTTCTTACAATAGGGTGACTTCTGGCAGAATTCCTGGTTAGATCCAAAGCTGGTGTTTCAATAAGAAAGCCTTAAAAGTAAAATTCAACTGCCATTTTGGCAGCGAATTCACAAAACACAGTAAAATAAATTAGGAATTTATCATAAAACTTACGCCAACAAGGTTAAAAGTTGCTTTTGTTGTAATTATGAATTATTGACCACAAAGTTATCTAGGTCCTCCACTCAATATGCTCTGGAGAGAATTATCACCTTGACCGGCTTAGGAGCAGCTAAGAGCACAGCTCATAAGCTGGGCCATCTTTAAGCAAATTTCTTGTTTCTCTGTAAGACTTGTGACTAGAACCCGAGGTCAGCTGGATTTGAGGACGTGCAGAAAGCAGAAAGGGGAATGAAGACAGATAAGAAAAAGGGTGGATGGTGGAGCAGTAAGTATAGCTAGAGTGTTATTCTGGATCACCATGTGATGCTGTGGAGCCATTTATAACCAGACCTGAATAAGTCCCTGACCACTACAGATTACACTGAAAGAACTAATTACTTCAGGTAGTTTAAAAAGAAACCAGTTAATACTCTTACATGAGGAAAGATTGTTCTCCTGCATATGCTGAACTGGATGTGATTTGTGTGTCAGCATTAAAGTTCCCAGTGTGTGTATGTGTATATAGCAGCAATTCATTTATATTTCTCTGTATGTGTTTATTTTCATGGCAGAGTTGAATTCTCTGGTTCTTTTTGAGACTATAATACATCTTGGGTGTTCTGGCTATAATGATGCTGCCAAAATTGTCAGCAAAAAGACCGGAAAAGCTGATGAACCTTAAACTTTTCCCCAAACAACTGCTCAGTTGTTTCTTCAGGATGTAGAAGAAGCAGAAAGCCCAAGGAAGAAGAGTGGTAGGAAACCAGGGAGGAAGGACAGAAAATTCTGTCTGACATGGATTTCTAAAAACTCTGTGTTTGATCTTTTAGTGACCCTAAAACAATAATCCACAGTAATCAGCATTTTAGGAGTTTTAAGATGTTTGAATATAAAGCAAAGGTAGTTCAAACTTCAGTGCTTTGTTTATTCACTAGTTTCTTGCTTTCATTTTGCTTAGGGATTTAATATCTTTATAAATCGTACAGGTAATGTTTTCAGAAACATCTAAATATGATTTTTGAAAATTATCTCTTAGACTAAGATCTCCAAAGGTATGTACAACATCATTCCTGACAGTATTAACATGAACAAACTGAAGCAGCAGATCTTCAGTTTCTCAGGACTGGTGTCTCTTTTGCGAATGGGACTTGTGCTAAGGGCTGGTTAGGTATTTTTGACTAGTATGCCATATAATTAAAAAACTAAATATATGTATAAAAATAAATACTACCATGGATAATTCTTACTCCCCTCTGTGGGTTTGTCAGACCCACAAGGACAGCACTGTGGTTTGTGGGATCTTCTCCTAGCAACTCCTATTAACGTCAGAATTACTTGGCCAGCTGAATCTTCATACCCCACACTAAGAGTTTACTGTTTGGCATTGCTTTATGCGTAGATTTCATATGCCCATATCTCTGGCTATTTGCACCAGGTTTACTTCAGTTTTTTGTCATCTTACAAACACTTTTAATAACAGCTTTATGCTATTACTTACTGAGCTTTTCTGCTGTAGTTCTACGTGCTCGGAAAAAAACAATGAAGATGAAGATATGGTCCCTGCCCCAAGGAGGTTATAATTAAAACAAGACCAGCATTATAGAAACATATATTCCTAGCTGCCCTCTAACTGGATGGTCTGTTTAGTTTTGTTTTGACGTATTGTATGAAGCAGCATTTAACAGATGTTGGGAAATGAGCTCTCTGAGCTTCTCATATAAACTTAGAGATTCATGTGTATGAATTAATTTCACCACTGAATTTGGGTATTAATGTCATCAGACATTTTTAAATGTTTGTGCCTATTGTGCTGTACTTTGAATCCTCCTTGCCAGAACACGTAGAAACTTCTCCAGAGAAAGTGCCTCTGTGGTAATAATACTTTCTAGCACCATACTGACGATTCTCTTCTGTTGAGTGAAAGATGCTGCCTTGTACAAGCCCAGCAGTGGGAAAAATAAAAGGAAGAAAAGTGTCAATTGTTTCACTACATACACTCTACACACAGTGTCAACCAAAAAAACCCCCAAAAACCCCAAAGTGGAGGGCTCTCCCTATGTCTTTATGCCAAGTCGTCCCTCTTAATGCTTATTTATCATGCAAATCCTGTAGGTGATACCCTTATGGCTGCTGAAACAGCACACATCCAGCAAGGTGACAGATTTTCCCACTTCTCCTCTTTGCCAGGAGACTCAAGTGTGGAGGATTAGATTCCCTTTTACAGCTTCCAGGGCAAAGGCAAACCAGCATGAAGGGGGGAGCTGACAAAGCAAGGCTCGCCCCTCTGTGTGGGCAAGGAAATAAGGCAGGTCAGGCAGAGAATGGAGGCAAGACCCGGGACAAAGCCTAAAACAGAACAGAATTAGAAGGGAAGTGTAGCTGATAAAATGACACAGAGATTTCATAATTTCCACTTGTATTTAATGTATTTTGCATTTCACATCTGTATTCTTTTTATTTTGTGGCCTCCTTAGTTTAATTTTCATACATTGAAGTCTTAAGTGTTTCTAAAACAACAGCTATGGTTTTAAAAGATCATTTCACACCCACCCCACTCAAATTACAACAGATGTGCAATATTAATTTAGGATGATTTGGCACAGATGTTATCAAAATCACCCTCTTACCTGCCAACTCCACCAAATTTTCCAGTGCTTGGATATTTTCTTCCACTGATGTGTGGAATTTTATTGTAATGTTCTCTGTGCCATTTTCCCTCAGATGTTTTATCCAGTTACTAATCCTGCATATGGCTTCTTCCTCTATCAGCTATCTGAGCTAAAAGAATACTTCATGACAATCACTGAGAGAAAAGCAGCCTCTGAAGATACTGATGTGATTAGGTGTGAGCCCAAGAACTTGTGCTGAGTGCTAGAAGAGCACTTTATAACCACAGTAAATCAGTAAGTTTGGGCTAGACAACATGGCAGAGAAGTGATGTGATGTGAAATATAAGTTGGGGAAGAATGCAAAAGAGAGGGAATTGAAAAGGCATATTTGAAACTGGATTTTCATTTTCCAGTGTTACCAAAGTGTGAGTTAACCAGTCACCTTTTCTTTGCTGACTCTGAATTTTCTCCCTTACTTCAATATCGTGCTGCTAACACACAACTGCAGAGCAAAACGTGCAGATATGAGCACTCTCTGTGCCTCAGGCCTGTGAAAAGCCATTGTAACACAGCACTAAATTTGAACTAATGCACCCTGTCCCTCAGCAAGGGCTAATAGCTCAGGATTGGCTTCATGCTAACAGCTTTTGAACTGTCTGGAATGGAGGCAAAGCCAGTTTTATCTTCCCACAATGTACTTTGTGGAGCTATCCATATTGGGTCTAATTTGGAAGAAGCATTGAAAGCTTTCTTAATATGACTGTGCCATACACCAACAAAAAGCAAAGTGCATTGCAAAGGAGGGAAGCATCACTGCCCATATTTCATGATATGCAGTATTAGGACAAGAAAAAGCAACCCAGTGGTCAGGTCTGGAGTATGGTTCAGGTCTCCATTGCCTTATCCATGAGAAATATTGTGATTCTAACTGGAAATTGCAGGGTTGTTCATATTCTCCACTAATATTCAATCCTCTAATTCTTTATATTAAATCCTGTGTTTATCAACAAATGGATAAGTTACAAACCCTACACTGAGCTCTACACAGCCTGATTTTTTCCTAGTTTAATACCAACAGAATCAAAGCAGAATTATGTCAATCTGTTGTGAAAATGTACATAATTTTTATTTCTGTAAATTGGAGTAAGCAACAACAGTGCCCCTATAAAAATATGCATTGGTCAGCACACATCAAGTTTCATATCTTTACATAGAAAGTGAAGGAAAAGCTCCCAGTTTCCTCTAAGTATGCTTTGGTTACAAATTACTTAATGTTCCAATTAATTGAAAGAAGTTGATTGTACCCAATTCACAATGTCCTACGTTGCTCTGTCTACCTTTGTGCTTAACTTTATTTTCCAAAAACATGATTTAACATTAATGACATACCGTAGCCCAGAATTCAAGTCTGTTTTCACTTGTTTTCCTTCTGTGGCATTGTATTAGGGACTCACTTGGATTTACACGTTTCAGGTTGCTTCACAGATGGAGCAATAATTCTGCTGTTTAGAAAGATGTGCCGCCATCGGGTGGCCGATATTAAGAAGTGCAAAAAAGCAAAACGGCTTTTAAAAGAAAAATTGGGAAACAGGTAAGTATCTGTATTTGTTATCGTGAATTAGATGAATTATAAATATCTATTATATATGCACAAATCTGTGGGGGTAACAGTGCGAATGGAATCAGGAATATTGATTCAATCCTGTTTATTTTCAGCTCAAGAAGTCCTTTCCAACAAGCACAAAGTGATGAAAACACACAAGTCTCCAAGCCACTTTTAATCAGCCCCCAATTCCAACATTACCTGCTTTTGTACTCATTTCTGTATCTGTTTATCTCTTTGTTTTTCTTCTAAATCTTTACAAAACTTGTTTTTGTACAGCCTGCATTGCTTTCCTTCCACAAAAACGCACACACAAACACTCCTACCCAAAACATCAGCCAGCCCAGGCACTCTGCCCACACAGCTCTCAGTCCTGCATGAGTTCACACGAAGCTTTGTTTCAGAAATGGTTTTGGTTTAAAGCCTCTTCTTGTTTCCTACATTTGACCCAGAGGAAAGAGACTTAGAGTCGAAATAGCTGCATCTAACACCAGCAGAAGTCCACAATGGCCAAGTTAGAAACACTGCAGTGCATTCATGCAGTTTAAGTTTCACCAGTTTAATATCTACAAAATATAAGTAGACTCATGTCAATCCATTGTGAAAATGTGCAAATTTTAACCTCTGAATGTTGAAGTATTAACAGACCCTCTACAAACACATCACACATCATGTCACAAATCCTTACACAGAAAATGAAAGGAAAAGCAAAAGAAAAGGTTCCTAAAGATCATTTCCTGTATAACAGCCCATCTATAATAGATCATTTCCTGTATAACAGCCCATCTATAACAGATCTGTAAATCTTTGCACACAAGGAGTGTGATTCAAAAGCTGTCCTCTGCAGTGCACGCCCTCAAAGCAAACCTGCATGTCACAGCACCATGAGCTGTCTGCTGCTCTGAGATCCTGTATGCCAAGTGCCAGTTAGCTGATGCTGCAGTCTGCTGATTTAACTTATATTGAATAAAGGCAAGAACTTTGTAAGCCTTGCCTGTGGGCTTCAAACAGACTATTTGGGAATAGAGCTTAAAGATCCCTTCTTTTGTGAAAGTTTAGTGGGTTTGTTTTGGGAAAACTTAGAAAGTTTTAATTGACTTTATTAAAATCATTGAAGATCTTTGGAATCTTTTATGAATGGAGATCTATGTAGTATTTTACTCGGGTATTCACTTCCTTTGTGCAGAAAGAGCCTGTTCTTGTGGTACAGTAAGAGATGAAATAAATATACATTTAACTCAATGGATATAATGGAATGTCATACATTAAAAGATTCTCTGTGATGCTTTTTCAGCTTCCATATAAAGAAAGGTAAATCTATGAAGTAATGATATCTGTTTTCCAAGTCTTTGCATTTTATGCTTGGTTGATTTTGTTTTTTAAGAATATGTGAGTTTTGGCTGAAATCTTTACCCTTCAAAGGCCTTTTTTTTGTTTAATTTCATGTGGATTTTCTGTTGTTTAATTAGGTAAGAACATAGACTCCAATCTTTTTCTTACTGGGATAAACTTACAGCATCTCATATTTATTTTCTGTTTGGCATTTACTGTCATGCAACTTGTGGGTGCCTAATTTTCTTTCACAATTTTACCTTACTCTCAAACTTGTTAGAAATGACCATGTATTGGAAAATGCTGTGGGTGAGAGGTAAATGGAACATGGTGATGCATGGAAAAGGCTGTTGTAAGTATCTAGTGTGCATCACTGTGTTCAAGTTCTTGGTTACTTGATATTTAAGTGTTTAGAATATGTGGACAAACATAAAAAGCTCAATTTATATCCATGAATTAGAAGACTATTTCAAGATAAAAAAATCTCATTTGTGATTTAATAATTGGCAATGTTGTGCTAGATGGAGGGTGGAATAAGCTCAACAACCAGCTTTCTTTCAGATGAACTTTAAATGTCAAAATATCCCATGATAAATTTGCATGTGCTTGGTTTTCAGTGTTTTGGAAACTGTCCACTGACCTTTTTAAAAATTGTGACACTGGTTTGCCTTTGGAAGAACTGGTTAAATATACTCCAAGAGCCAGCAATTCAATGAAAATCTATATGCAATTATTGCTAATGGCAGACTTTCAATTCCATTTTTAAAACAAACATCACTCAAACTAAAATCTAAACAGAAAGAAACAAGAATCAGAGTCTCATCAACCTCTACTGGCTGTAGTCTTGTGCTTTTATATTCTCTGTCTTTTCATGAAACTCATTCATTCTTGTACCCTTCTGGGAGAGCTTCGGGTCTCTCAAGCATTGTACCATCTTCAGGACCAGGATTTCCTGTAACTATCTCCCAGTGGTTCTGATCGTCTTCAGCTTTGTGGGAGTCCAGATAATTGTGACAAATTACTTCAAATTCTCTTCCAAAATAAGACCTGCAAAGTCAAAAGAGAGGGGATAGGCAGGGAGAATTAATATATATACAAATTCAGCAAATCTTCATTACTTGTGAATTGTTCAAGATTTTCTCATTTTTCTCTTGGCTTGCTCAGAATCATCACCATGCACTTTCAAATAACAGATCCTTACAAGAAACACAATAACCCACTTTGTTTCCTATGAATAATTTAGGAACTTGAAATCCAAGGCAAATGCCACCTTTCTCACCTCAGAGCTAAAAGGAGCCCCAGCAGAATAAGGCCCTGATACACCAACTCAATATGTACAAGCTGGTTAAGCCCTCATCCCCACTTCTCTCTGACTGAGGAAGACTCTGGCTACTCAACTTTTTTAGCCTCAAACTTTCAGACCTTGCATCCTCAAAAATCTTATACAAATCTGCAGTCTTGCTAAGAAGTTAATGGGAAACATTGGTATACTCTTAGCAGTGTTTAATCAATATTAATTTAATACATGTGTATTAGCTGGAATTGTTGGATTAACTTCAATTTGTAGAGACATTGATTCAGATGGACATAAGCATACAGAGCTTTAAGCAGTGTGATTTTATTCAGTTCCCTTGTTCCTTACACTTCTTAGTATATCTTTTTTTTCCTTCAAAAGTAACCCAAACAACTGACATTGCCCAAGATACTCAAAGGGAGAACCACCAAGAAACTAGAGAAAACTAAAAGCATGATATGATAATGGAAAATGAAACAAAAAAAAAATCCAAACAACTAAGACTGAGCCAACTGTCTGCAGCAACACAGTGGCCAAAATGTAAAATAAGGGAAAGGAGAATGGCATTCTGCATTCCTCTCCATTTCCTCAGTGTGTTCCTAAAGCACCTCTATTGCTCCTTAGAGTAATTCTTGATGTTGGCACATCACTGTGCACACACTGTGCCAGCTGTAAGTTATCCTTACCACACACAGAAGGTCCTTGGAATGGCTAGGTTGCGATTGGTATAGCAATGAGTAATAATAATTTTAGTTTCTGTCTGGAAAAAAAAGAACAAGGTAAGACACTTGACAAACGTTTTTAAATAAATATTGTGAATAAAGACCATCTTTAACAATTAGATAATTTTGACTTTGTTTATTAGTGAGCTGATTCATGTAAATGAGTCTCAGTTCAAGGCTGTAGGGGAACAGTTGTATTTGTGATACTCTGCTGTACACCAGCACTTCAGGAAGTCTAGCAGTTATCTGGTACAGGAGAATACTGTATTTGCAAAAGGTTAAAAACATTTGGAAAATCATCCACTTATTGAGATGCCTTGAGAATTTTATTAGACGTTTAATCTACAGGAGCTGTTATTTAATCACATCTCCAAACATTGGAAATGGAATCTAGTGTCTCAAAAGGCCTGAAAAACAGGTAAGTACTGCACCCTCACATGATAAAATGTCAACCTTTTAAAATTTCTGATGAGAAAAACTGAACAAGTCAACCTCAAAATGAACACCAGAAACAAATATTTGTATAAGCAGATTCCCTAATTAAAGAGATTGTTCCTTCCCTCTCCCCCTTCCTAAACGTCAAGGTCAGAACTGGCATAAAGGACATATGTGAATAAAATGGATAACATTTTTTTTTCTCAGTAATCCACCTGTTTCAATTAAATTTTCATAACGTTTCCTACAGTTTTATTTTCTTACAGGAACTGGACATCCCTCATATTCAAGACGCAGCTGTGGATCCAAGGCCTTAGCTTGCCAGAAAGTCAAATAGGAAAGCTCAGCTGTCAAAAAGACTTTCTGAAGGCGAGATTTTTTAGCAAATTCTCGAAATGTTTTGTGGTCACTTGCCAGATAGAACTGTAAATAAAAATATATATTAATGATGGTGTTAATGTCAAAGAAACAAGATACATAATTTTAAAACATATTTTTGAAGAAAAATCTTTTCTCTTGGCTTCTGACAGATCAGTCTTCCCAGCTAAAATTATGCAAGCAAAACCCATAGGATAGATTCTATGCTGTTGATAAACTCATTAATTAATTATTCTATATGCAGATTAGTGAATACTAACTTAAAATTGAATTTACATTCCAAACATTTTTTATCTCACCAGAGTGACTGTTGAGAAGGAAAAATTTTTCAAAGTTGTGGTGATTTATTTTGCATGTATACATACAGGTAATACTTTATTTGCTTTTAATTTGCAGAGGGAAAGAATGTTACCATTTAATAGAAATCTGCTCCCTTGGAATGATAGAATAGTGCCTGACTTTGTATTCCTGCTATAGATCATCTTCATAAGAAAGGAAATCTTCTCATCTTGGAGTTTCAGAATATTCTGAATATTCAGAATATTCTGAGTTGGAAGGACCCACAAGGATCATCAAGTCCAACTCTTAAGTGAGTTGTTCAAAGTGAAAAAACCTAAAATCTCCTTGATGAATTCTTTAATGATTCACAGTCTAACCGTGATTTCTTTTTCTTTCCTTTTTTAGATCTCCTTTATTCAGTTGTTCTGGCTAACAGCCCCCTTGGTCTGCACACCTGATCACAGGCAAGTAGCATAAACTTTCTAATTAGGTATTACTTGTCTTGATCTATGCATGATTCTGAGCCTGTTGTGTGAAGTTAAGATGTTGAACCACTGTACAGCTTTATCTATCTATACTTAGATAAGGATTCAATGCACGTTATCAGTATATGCTACCATTGCCATTTGCAATTTTATTGCCTTACCATTTTGTCAGAAACCCCTCCTTTTGTCCCAATAAGGAAGTTTTGCCCGTATCTAAGTGGTTCACCCACTGCACTTCCATCAACACTGGTAAAATTGTAAAAAGGAAAAAAGATACATTCAAATAATCAGTTTTACTATTATTTAGGGGTTTTTGTCTGTTTTGGTCTACAGTTAGATGTTGCTTTGCGAACAATATTTTGTATTGTTTACTTTCTAAAATAGGTTAAATATCTTAACCTAAGGCAGAGGCTTTGACTATTGAGCAGGACTCTGTACTTCTCTTTCTTGTCCAACAAAGAGCAGCAATTAAATATATATTTGAGAAAGAGAATATGCTGGGTTTTTAGGACAACAGAACCACGTCCACTTCATGGAAAGCAAAAGCAATGACACATATTTCTGCTTGCAGGAGAGTGAATATTAATAGTAGTGGTATTTGGACATGTTTTGTCTGCAACTGGAATATGAGCATAATAAAAACAGCTGCAGAATTTACCAAATGATACAGTGAACTTAATTCTGTTATCACACCTAAGCTGATTTAGAGGTCCTTGGAATTAATCAGAGTATTATGCAGCACAGAATCAAGCATAATGCATGACTGAATACTCCTTCTTAAATAAATTAAATTTACTCAAATTCCTTTGTATATTAGCAAACGTCGCTGCCTATTTCCCAAAACAAGGTAGCTAAAGCTAAAATAATAGCTGAAAACAAGTCAGAATAAAGTACCAGACCTTACAATACAGAAAGCATTTCGACCCATAGGGTCCACGCTCTTGACTGCACTAAGTCCACGTGAGATCTGCAGGGGTTCATCCGAGTACAGGGATACTTCTTCCATGTCAACAGCCAGAGTCACATCACCAGAGATTTCGGGCTCCCTCTCCTTCGAGGATTTGTTGTCTGGGTTCATAAGCAACACAGTGTCTCCAAAGTGAACAAATCCATCAGAAGATAATGACAGCTCTACCTAAATTAAAATTTACACAGTATTTTACAGCATTATCTGAACCTCATATCAGAAGTATTTTAGCACATAAATTCCGTAGCATTCTTAGTGCACGCAGAACAATAATAAGAGCTATGCCATTCCATGGGGGGTCTTGGGGGGATGAACACAACCCTCTTTAAAAATTACCTTCTTGAAAACACTCTCTTGAAGTCTGGCCAATCTCTGTCCTAAAAGTTGTCCTTGTTCTCTCTTACGGATAAAATCCCTCAGGCGCTCCTGTTGGCAAAGGAGAGAGGAGCAGACGTGTTAGCCGGCACCCAAAATCTCGCGTCTGAAGTGGATTTAGAGAGCAGGGGAGCAGGCGGGCGAGGCCTGGGGTGGCGGTACCTCCTCCGCCAGTTCCTCCTCCAGCCAGTTCCCCACGCGGACCCCGAGCCGGTAGGACGCCATGGCCGGGCCGGGACGCGTCCCGCGTCGCCATGGCGACCGCGCTGCGCCGCGATTGGCCAGCCGGGGCGGAGGGGCGGGGCCGCGGTTGGCCAGCCCGGTGGGGGCGGGGCTGCGATTGGCCAGCCCGGGGCGGGATGGTCTGCGATTGGCCAGCCCGGGGCGGGATGGGCTGCGATTGGCCAGCCCGGAGCGGGATGGGCTGCGATTGGCCAGCCCGGAGCGGGATGGGCTGCGATTGGCCAGCCCGGGGAGGGCGGGGCAGGGGGCGGGGCCTGAGCGGCGCCGAGGGCGAGGGGCCGTGAGGGGCCGGGAATCATGGAGTGCCTGAGGGGGAGAAGGTGTTTCACATTATCCCGTCCCACTGTGAATCGAACACTGTCAGGTCCGCGCTAAACCGTGTCCCCCAAGTGCCACATCTGCACATCTTTTACATGCCTCCGGGGTGGTGACTCCGCCACTGCGCTGGGCAGCTTGTTCCAGCGCTTGACAACCCTTTTCGGTGTATCGGTTTCCAGTCTGAACTTCACCAGAGCAACCTGGGGCTGTTTCCTCTTGTTGCACCACTTGACATTTCGGTCTCTTCTCCCCGGTAGTAAGAACAGCTCGGCTCAGTCGAGTGCCCCTCCTCGGGCTCTTGCCTTTTACAGTCCATATTAGACAAAGAGGTGCATCAGCTTAACGCCGCGAAGGAGTTCACTCCGTTATCCCTGCGCTGTTGGTGAATACTGTGAATCATAGAGTAGCTTGCATGGAAAGGGACCCTCAGAATCATCTCGTTTCAGCCCTCCCCTGCTGTTGACAGGGACACCTTCACCTGACCAGGTTTCTCAAAGCCCCGTCCAACCTGGCCTTGAACCCTTCCAGGAATGGGGCAGCCACAGCTTCTCTGAGCAACCTGTGCCAGTGTTTTACCACGCTCACTGTAAAAAACTTCTTTGTTATGCTTAGTGCGAGCGAATGCATCAGGTGAATGTTTTGGTTGTAAATGTTTTGGTTTGTTATTATCTTTGTTTGGAATCTACATGGCAAGTTAAGCTAAGTGACTATGCCGTGTGTTTGTTCACTTTCCAGATAGGCTAAGCCAATGATCTTCAGAGATGGTGTAGATCCTTGCACAACACATTTAATCCCTTTACAACTGTCACAGTTTTCTTGTAAGCTTGCTATTCTATGATTTCAATGCTGGACAACTTAAAAAGATTAAAAGACAACGGGTTTTTTGCATGGACAGCTGGGCTACATGTTATCGTCAGGCAATTTTGACAGCAATTCACATGAATCTTGGCTCTTTTCTGTTTGTTTTTTAACCCAAAAGTTATTACTCAAAAAGTTACTTAAGCACATCCCGAACCTTTTAAGGGCCCGATGCTATCCATTTTTGTTCAAATAGCACCACTCAGTGTTCAGTTCTGGTAAGTCACACTTTCCTGCGCCCAGCTCTGTTGGCAGCAATGCTGAAACTGTTTAATTAAAATAAGGAAGAAACTCTGTTCATCTTAGCTGAATGCCAAAAGCCAAACACCTTTTTCTTGTTTCAGAATTAAGCCACTTAAATCAATATTCAGTAACATATCATTGTTATAAAACCATCTATCATACTTAGCCGTGTCATTAAGAGCACATTCACTGTCTTGCTGTGCATGTAGCTGATATACAGAATTCACAGCAAGCTTCCACATTTTTGTAGCTTTATGCACTGTCTGTACTTGGTTACATATGCATTCTGATGCAGAGAGAAGTATTTGTACTAAAATACAGTTGTGTACAGAAATATCTCCAAGCATCTCTTAGCAGAACTATCCTTGTCACCTGGAAGGATTTAATTTCTCATTACATAGCATTTCCTGAAAACAAACAAGAAGAGCTCCCTATAAACATGTTTGAAAATTGAACATCTTCCCTGCAGGAAAGGTTACAGGCCTATTCAGCTCAGCTCAGTTTCCTTTTGAGCAGATAAAATCTGTGTTTACTCCTAACAGTTGTTTGCTGTATTAAATGGTGTGAAGAAAAGCTGTGCTTGTGGAAGAATTGATCTATGTTTTGTGTGTCAAGTTATGCCAGAATACAAATTGACCAGAATTAAATGTCTATGTGATTTATTGAAAACAATAGTATTACCCCTTTTTTTTTTTAAGTCACTGTTAGGTAAAATTATAGCAATCTGCTTTCAGAGACTCTTCTCCTACTGTCTGGAGTTACAGATCTTTTACCCTTTTTATCTTCTCTTTCTGTTTTTTTCATGAAAGGGAGCTAGATGGTTGAGAAAACCCCAAAAAGCACATAGAGTTGCCTAAGCCATTAGTTTACATAAAAGGCTGGCCTGGTTGGACTTTTAATTGTGTTAAGCTTGTCAGAAATGTATGAGCTAGAACATGTTTTAAATACTTTAAATTATACAAGCATTGGTATATATCAGAAGTACAAATTATCATGTTTGGTCCAATCAGGCTAAAAGGACAAGGTCTGAACGGGTGTGAACATATATTAAGTCCATGAAAGATGAATGCAATCTTATTTGGAGAAAGTGGCAGAGCAAAAAATACTAAAAATAAGTCATCAAATGACACGTGTTGGATGAGAATGTTTTTAATACCTGCCTTTTCTGCCTTGGGAGTGTGTCTATGAATTTTTTTCCTGTTTTCTTTTCTTTTTCCTTTTGAAAATTGTGGGTATGCCAAGCTTGATTAACAGTACAGACTAAATAATACTGCACAGGAGGAAAATGTTCTCTGGAACAATTTGTCTCCTTTCATCTTATTATTTTACACTAGCATTATTCTGACACATGCTATGAATCAGTTTTCTTCACTGTTATACAGTTTCTTATTCTAACCTAGTCTCCAAACACTCCTCTGTTCACAGAAAAAAAGGAATTAAGTTGTTTATGAGATATGATTTAAGGATTGTTGTTTTGCCACTTTTGGAGATGCCTTCAGTTTTGGCTGTGAATTCAGTGTGGAGTTTTCCTGTAATGCTTGTTGCTGAGAAGCAATAAACCTGTTCATGGTACATTATTTTCTGAAGTGTAGCAATCTATTAAACAGATCTTTCAGTCTACCTTTTACAAGAAAGGGGAGCAGGATTCCTGTGTGTCATATTGGCAGTAAGTTTGCTGATAAAGTGACGAGTGGAAAGTTACCCTATATGGAATCTGGTTAAAGACATCCAAAATGGCTATTATTGCTCATTTAGTGTTTTATAACCAAAAAATTCTGTTGGAGAAGGAGGGAAGGGGAAAGAGAATAATTTGCAATGTGTCTAAGACCACCAAATGCTTGCCAATTAGTTTGGATTGAGTTATCCACATCTCCATGGTGTTTTCTACTGGTTTCTAATTTAGACTTGTACAGAGCATTCCCTTTAGAGAAATTGTATAATGAATATTTTCTCTTCAAATTGATCTGTTCTGTCATGACTGACTGTGCCAGCTATTTGAAGATTTTCTCCTCTGCCTGGCTGAATTTCGTTCAGCAGATGGACTTGAAAAACCACTAGAGTTCTGTATCTCTCAGAAAAATATTGTCATTTCAGAAATAGTAATTTATGAAAAGAATATAGAAATTTTAAAGTATGATTCCAAAAAATAACACTGTATTTTCCAGAGATCTGTATTAACTCTGAATAAGCTAAAATACTTTCATCAGCAAGAAATAATTCAGCTGAGAACACTGGTGTTTATTAGTGTGAGCAGACACACAATTAACAAAGTTCTTATATTCTTATAAGAAGCTTCTTATATTTACCTCTTCACAGGACTGTGCACTGTGTATGTCTACCCTTAGGCAATTTAAAAATGCTTATTTTCCAAGCTGTGGAGTATTTCTCCAAGGTATCATGACCAGAACACTGAGACTGGCCATGTCATTGGCTAAGGAAATGTCTCAGCTGACTTCTTTTAAGAACTGCTCGCCAGGGATCTACTTGAAGAGACTTATGATGTTCACCCACTTGCAAAGTACTGAGTGCATTGCATGTGCTGAACTGCAGAGTTCTGTCATCAGCCACAGGCACTGACACAAAATCATTGTGCCTGAGGCGTGGTCCTGTTTATAATGGGTGGAAATCAGGTCACTGTCTCTCTTGGTTACTGATCTGTTTAAACTTCAGTTTCCATGAATACTCATGCGCGAGATTTTGAAATTTGCTTTTTGTTAACAATTTTTGTATGTAAAAAGCAATAGTGTGATTGTCTGTAGACAAAAAAAAATAGCCCTAAACTCCATGACTTAAGCTGACTTTGACTGTGTGGGTTGTTCAGGCATAGAGTCCTGCCAATGTGAACATACTGCTCCTGAAGCTGGAAGGCAGCATTTCTGCATGACCTCTTGTGACCCAGATCATTCTGTTTGTTCCCACTTTAGGGCTATCTATAGACAGTGCTCAGGGCTGGTGTTTGCTTCCCATTTTAGCCTTGCCTGCAGCATGATCCCTCTCCTTTATTGTGAATTGCCCATTGGATCAATCATTGCCCCGTGATGTCACTTTCCTCCTTTTGGATTTTGCTTCCCTGTGAGGATAGAGTTAAGATAGAAACCAGTCTGTTCACTTCATTTTCCATGGTGCAAATATATGCTCCAGTCTTGAAGCAGAGTAATGATGTACACAAGTAACACCGGAGATACGTCAGTCTATCTTCAAACCTTTCCTAAATTTGTTTGTTAGAAGCTGTATCCCACTGGCCCCCATCAGAAGCTTGTTTGTGGTAGTTAAGGTTTAGAGATAAGGAAATTAGAGAGATCAGAGTATTTAGGTTTGTATGAATCTGTGTTACATAAAATGAACTGTCGAGAAACAGGAACAGAAACTGATTTATGTATTTATACCACAAAACATGAATCAGTTAAATATTTCTGGCATAGCAAAAAGGAACGTGATGAGAATCTTTTGTCCTAAGGGGGAAAGAACATGTGTATTGTAATTGTTTTTAACATTTTCTGCCACCATTCTGCTATTTAAGGGGTTGAGTTGGCTGACCCTACTCTGGCAGTGTATTTATGTCAGACATCACGGCCTACAGAAAATATTTTATATGTCTGAAGACCCTGGCAACTGCTCTAATTTGAGGCTTGGAACATTTTGGTATTTCTATGTCACAATGGGTTTGTAAATTAGCACTGCTCAGTTGGTGGCTTTTCTTTGAGCTGTGGGACCACAGTGCTGCTGCAATGTAATGCTGAGGATGCAACGGATGGAACACCAATAATGTAATAAATAAGAAATTTGCTAAAGTGGTCACTGCAGTGTACAATATACAAAGCTTTTCAGTTTGCCTGTCTAAACTGAAAAGCTGGACCATTCATTCCATGGACACCTGTTTTGCAGAGAAACAATTTTCTTGCTGAAATAACTTTTAAGTATTGGAAAGAGTCCTCTTGTTTGTACTGTTCAGTGGAATGGAATGATACAGAAAGGGCCATTTTTTCTCTGAGTTTTAGCTGAAGCCTCCTAGAAACAAACTAACAAATAAAATGGGTTAGTGTAAAAGCAAGGGCTGAGCTCTTTAGAAAGGAGGCAGGGTGTCTGATCTGTCTGCAGGAATAGTATTTTTGTGCTGCTCTCCTGGGGTCTCTAATGATCACACAGAGCCCTCAGCAGCTTCTACAAGGTGGGTCTGTGCTCCCCTCTTGGTCAGGGGAGTTCCTGGAAGCAGCTCAGAAATGCACTGGTGTTTCATATGCAAAGGGAACTCTTGCTTAAAGTTCAGAATAAAATGTGTTTGAAATGTGTTATTTATGTTCACTGAGGTAATCAAAGAGCAGCTTTCCCTTCTCCTGGCTTCTGACAGCAGAAAGTATTTTCAATAATATCTCAGAAATGATGGGAATGTAAGGACACATTATGAAGATCACCAGGCCATAGGCATTGCCATTATTTACACTTTTGAGAATCCATCTTGGAGGGAGGAAGCAGATACACAAAAAAATGTACAGTTGTCCTAATCCATACGATCTATTCATATCTTACTCGGTCCCTAAGAAAGTTTGTTCCTTTTTGATAAATTTCAAGGTTATTTAGCTTTTTAACCAGGGCTTTCACATGGAAAGAGAAACCCCAAATACATTTGAGCAATCTTAAGCAGTAGTAGCTATGACAAACAGGAAATTAAGGAAAAAAATTAATGATTAAAAACTAATGAGTTATATTCAATAAGAGAAAAGCTGTTAGATTTTCTTCTTGTTGTAGGGTACACAACTGATGTCAGTGGACTGATATTTGCATAAGATGATTATCAAAGAGGAAATACATTTGCATTTATCTCCATTTTATGTAGTCTTTTGGCATCAAAAACTCTTTTCTCTCTTAAAAAATTAATGTGGTGATAGAGTTCTCTGTGGAGAACAATCACTAAATCCACAAAGAACTTTTTAATCTCTGTTGATCCTGGCAGCAGTCTTTGGCAAAACTTAAAGAAGCAATGGTATCTTACAGAAGACTTGCTTGATTTCCCATGATGTAACAGGGTATGTAAATGATTCAGTAGAGTCAGCTTTGAGATAAAAAAATTCTCAATGGGGATGGTCATACAGGGATGCAAGTTCCAAGGCTTAAGAGTACAAATATGCAATTACGGTGACAAGGCAGGATTTTATGTCAAAATATTAGTGAAAATGCAAAATAAGAAACATCAGAAAACTGGTTACATTAACAAAGAAATTTCATGTGGAAATCTAGGCTACTTGCATATGATATGACTTAGGAAAACAGAGAATAAATTCAGAAAGGAGAAAGGTGAATTAATCTTGGGAGACCGGCTAGATCTGAACACTAGCTGTAAGGAGAGAGAAAAGTTTACCTCTTGATGGCTGGATGGAGGAATAGGTGGCATTCTCCTGATTCTTTCAGACCTGGAGCATGAAGAAACAATCAGATCTGACCATGGGGTTCTGGTTGATATGGAATGCAACAGTGACATCATGACAGAGAAGGAATCATAAAACCAGAATATCTTTTACACTATCCCAGTTGGAAGGGATCCACTGGGATCATTGAGTCCAGCTCCTGGCCCTGCACAGGACCACTCCAAAATCACACCATGTGCCCAGGAATGTTGTCCTAGTGCTTCTTGAGCTCTGTCAGGCTTGGTGCTGTGATCTCTTCCCTGGGTAGGCTGTTCCAGAGCTCAGCCACCCTCTGGGTGAAGAACATTTTCCCTTCTATTCAGCCTAAGCCTCCCCTGACTCAGCCTCACGCTGTTCCCTTGGCTCCTGTCGCTGTCACCAGAGAGACAAGAACAGTGTCTGCCCCCTGCCCCTTGTGAGGGAGTTGCAGACAGCTGCATTCTAAAGGAAGCTTTAGAATGAACATAGTTTTTTTTCCTCCTTCCATTCTCTTATCTTTCATGGTCCTGCACCTCTCAAATTCCATGTACTTCTGCTATCTTTCAATTTGTTTTCTTCATTCATTTTGGTTTGGTTATTTTTCCCAATCTTCTATTTCACATAACCTGTCAGGGCTGCTTGGTCCTTTGGGAATTCACAGGCACTTCAGATGAGGTGCTACTGTTATAGGTATTTTTGCTGATATGAATTCTTGTATCATAGATATTATATGCTATTTTACCCATTATTTTTTGTAACCACCTCTATCTTTTCCTCTCTTGTGCTTATTTGTTAAATCCTATGTAAAATGTGGACCACAATAGAATTGAAGGGCAATGCCTTGATCTGTTATGAAAGTTATATCAAAAATCCTGTTGCTCCTTACATATTTTTTATAAGTGTGTCTTGTTTGGGAGTGCCTTTATAACACTATTTCTGTAGCAAGCATCTTCTGTTGGCTGCATCTTCCATATTATGGCATATGAAAGAGACTAAAAGCAGCAATGATTTGTGGAAATTAGATGTGACCTTTCCCAAATTGCAGGTACATGTCATGGTTGTGTGAAGTTTGGCTAGTTTTATTCATAATAAGATTATATGCTTTCCTACTTTCAGTTAAAGTCTTTCTATTACACAGTCTGCATTGACTTATAATAATGATTTTTAAATCTGTTTTTCTTCCTCTGAAATGTTTGTGAAGTCTTGCCAAGGGGGGGAAAAAAATGGAGGAAGCAAACAAACTGAATAAACACGTATCAGAAAGAAGAAATGGTTGCAACTGAGCATGGCTGATTCTTCTCTCTGTGTACTCTTAGGAAATGCCAAACCGTGTCCTGCAAAACAAATTGTTAGAAATAGTCCTGGCTATTGCAAACTGATAGCCTAAGCTGATCAAAATAATGAGTTTCAGTCTGTAAAATCATGAGGGATGATTCTGTTCCAAACAGGAGGAAGATATGCTGGAAGCCAGGCAATATCTGGTGCTTCTTAATTTTTTTTGTATGACATCTTTTGTGCTGCTATAAATCCTGCACGATTCTAGTTAAATTTGGAAATCTGGAGGACAGCTTTGCTGCTTTCATAACTTCTGCTGCTCCTGTAAGAGGTTCATATTTGCATGCCAGTTTAGCATGCTTAATTTGCTACTAAGGTTCACTGTTCTCATTGTTTCATATCCTGGCATGAACTCATTTAATTTATTCCTTTGTTAACCTGTGTCCAGCTGGTGAACTGCTAGTCCTTGCAAAGGTTATCAAATGTAACAAAAATTAAACTAGATTTTTTTTCAGGAAGTAGTAAAGAAGATATTTGACTATGATATCCTTCTCACTTTAATGGCAGATAAATGCAACCACAATCTGCGTATAGTGCCTAGCTGTGTTTACTTCAAAGAACTGAAATTACAAAATATCATCCTTATGGTCATTTCTGTTGTCCAGAATGCATCTCTACCAAATTCCAGTGAGTGTTCTCTTAGCCTTCACCCAGGAGAGGACGAAGCACCTGTCCTATGAGGAAAGGCTGAGAGAATTGGGATTGTTCAGCCTGGAAAAGAGAAGCCTTTCAGGATCCACTTGCAACCCAAACCATTCTATGATTCTATGATTTTGTTGTTTTCAAACTGAGATTGGGCAGCATAGAGGACCAATTCTGGATTGTCATCTGTGCATCTCTTAGAGCTGTAAAAACTTCCAGCTTATGCTTCAGCTTTCCTCCCATCTCAGACAAAACCAGGGTGATGGGTACACTGGATAATGCATGATATCCCTAGGAGGCATGAAAATATTCACTTTTGTTGGCAGTTATTACAATGGTTTTTGAGATAGGCCAGTAAAATTTTCATTTTTTGGCCAGGTATAATAAATTAACTTCTTCTATGTTGCCATTTTCAGCACTAGGATTACTTGCAGTTTTGGAAAGAGAAATGAACTTGTGAGAAAAAGATGATTTTAAGGGCAGTTTTCTTTGAGTAGCATTCATAATCACTGAATTATTTGAGACAGGCATTTTAGCGCAGTATGAAGAGCTGACATCCAAAGCTGTCCAGATTTTTTCTGTTCTAACTGGACTAACATTGCTTATATGCTTATACCAGTCACTAGTGCAAAAAGGAAAAAAAGGCAATTCAAAGCACTGAAATTAAAAACATCCTTGTGGTATTTTTTGTTGTCCAGGCTCTTATCAGTTGTGTTTCAATGCTTGTTGCTAGAAGAAGCTTGTTGGTAGCAGATGGAATCTTGTAGTGGCCTTACCATTCTTTTCAGCAGCAAGTTATTCTCGTGTATTTCTGTGTTGTTCTAATCCTCAGGCTTTGCCACAGCAGTATCCTGAATGATGCTTTTTGTATATTTTCTTAAAGAAGTACTGAGGTGCAGTTTGTACCTCAGCTGTCTGGGCAGCACAAGCATTTAGAGTCAGAGCAGGCACTGGAGGCGAGGTTGTGTAGACATGAAGGGTAAAGACAAGAAGTTTGGAGAGGGAGGTTGCAATCTGTAAATGAGATTCAAGGAGGGAATGAAACGTGATGAGTGTCGAGCAAAGCAAATGATGATTCCAGCAGCCTTGTGGATACAATGGAGAACAAGGCTGGAACTTCAGGAAGGAAGAGGAGGCAGTGACACAGAATGATTTTTCTCAATGTGGTCAACAGCAAATAATACCTTGGTGATTTTTTGTTTATAGCAGTAGATATTCCAAAGCACTGTGATCCTTGGAAATTGATTTGTTCCGCTTGTTACACTGATTATGTCTAGAAATTTGCTGAAGACAGGAACAGGAAAATGTTTTTCAGTGGCAGTCAGTCCTGCAGGTAAGTGTTATGGCACCACAATGCCATATGTGTCATCATGCCTTAGTCTGAAAGGAATTTAGGATGGATGCCTGTTTTCTCAGTGAATAAAATACCATTTCACCCTAATTAGACTCATTTTTTTACTGAGGACAGTGGTTAAAATATTAACTATACTTCTCTCTTCAATATTACTGTAAGCCCTGATGGGAACCTTGCAGTTTGTACCAGTGACTGATCCTTTGGCTGATGTAAAACTGTACATGTGGGAGACATTTAATCTGGGGACAGGACTAAATCTAGTCCAAAGAGAAACCCTAGAAAAGTACATTGTGTAAGCATAAAGGCCTGAGAATAAATTGTTTTGATGTACTAGTCCATTCCTTTTGTGCCCAAATTACTAATGCAGACCTAACTTATGTTGACAAACTGGCAACTATTCAAATCTATTTTTATCTTTTATTAGGAGAATTACTCCAAACCTGTGCTTTAATACTTTCTAGTAGAAAAGAAACTACTTTTGTTTTTGCAAACTGGATTTGTTCTTTAGAAGGAAGTCTCCAGTAGAAAGATTTCTGAACCCTCACCCAACCATAGATTCAGGGAAGGACATACCAAACCTGCCCTAAAATCCTGAACTGAAGTGTTTTGTAACCTTACAGCTGGAAAGATTTACACTGCAAAGACACAGTGGAACTGTGTCGTCCTTGAGATTCCCATACACATCACTCATTCCCCTCCTCATCATTTTCCCTCACATTTTATGCTGTAAAGGTGATTCATTTATACAGACAGAAGAGAACAAATACCACTAGGCAGAAATCAATCTGTCTGCACAGAAGCTATTTTTAATGCTGTTTAGAACAGCACACGCTTTTTCCTGAAATGTGTTCAAAGATCATCATTCATGTGACAGAATTGTGTATTTGCTCATGTAATTTCTGTTGGATATTTTGGATTTCAGAGAAAACAGGAGCTGCTTGAGAGCAAAGAATTGCCCAAATTATAAACATGCTACCATATGAACTCTTGAAAATGCCCGTAAAAACTGACACATCAGTAGTGGATTAGCATTAAAAGCTCTGGTATATAGGAGGAAGCGGGGCTTAAATCTGGGGAAAACAATAGGCAGTAAGAGCCTTTGTATCTGGGAAGGATTTCCTTGGTTTATATTTGCTTGTAAACATGGCATGAATTCTGCTGAAACATGGGGGGCAGTTTTAGTGATTTACATGTCTGAGAACTTTCCCTGGTGACAAAAATAGCAGGAATTTTATTTTTAAAACTTAAATAAAATGCTCCTTAATCTGATTGCAGGGGACACAAAAGGTTCTATTTCTACCCACTGCATTCAGAGCTGTTAAACTGTAATATTCCTAATCAGATGTGTAACAATGCTTCTGATTTTCAAAGCCAGATGAATCATACAGAAATGCCATACCAACCAGGTCTTATTCTTTCTTACTTCTAATGAAAATTAATGGTTATTTTAAACCTTATTCCCAATTTTTCTGGGTGTTTAATCTCTCAGAACAAAACCAGCATCCTGAGCAAAGTTCTGATTCTTAAATCTTAATTCCCTGATTTTCTGCTCCACGTTAATATTTGTAAAAAGAAAACTGACCTGATGTTTTAAATTTTTCAGAATTGCTGTTTTGTTACCAGTGGCACAAGCACTTCTAGCCTTTTAAACCTGCTTTGTGCTTCTAAGTTAGTTTCAAGAAAGTGATTTACTTACTAATGATTGAAGACATTTAATAATGCAGGATTTCTTTGAGTTTTTCTAGCTTGGATCCTATCACCTCATTTAGCAAGATGTTATATAATATGAAGAAATAATGCTTTGCAACAAGTGCTTGAAGTGAATTAATAATCTGAATTTCAAGGTCAATGGTACTTTTTGTGCCAAGATGGCTCTTGTTGCTCAGCACTGCTGGTCTCTGCAGGCCAGAAAATGGGTTTAAAAAGACAGCAAGCTAAGAAACCAAAGTATTGCTTAATGACATACACATGGTGACTGAAGACATGGTGCTACTGGGAAATTAATCAATTTCTGTAGTTGTCTCATAATTAGGTTTACAGCCTTTAGGGAAGAGCTATGCTTAGGAAGATAGAGAACAAATGTTTCTAGAAGAAGGGGGGGAAGCCAGCCTTGAAACTCTTTCCAAAATATGGACAAATGAAAAATAGTCGTTAATATGTCAACTGAATTAATATTTAAATCTAAATGCCAGCCTGGCCTGTCTCTGCAGTCCAAATATTCATTTTACTCTATTTTTTCTTCAAATAAAAACTGGAGGCCATGGAGGCAGCTGCTAGACAGGCATTTTCATGCCACGATTTCCTAGTGAGTGCTTGTTTGCCAAACAGAACCCTAAAGGTCCAAAAAAAGCCTGCTTCCATGTTGTGCTTTCACATGGGAGTTAAAAAGCTCAGAAAAAAATCACATCAAATGCCAAATTTATACCCCTAAAGCTGGACATAAAATGATGAGAGAAATGGTGGATCTGTTACACAGATTCCTCTTCACACAGACCAGTTTAAAAGGATTTGTGCAAGCCAAGGAAAGACTGATTAGCTCAGGATGCAGCACAGAGCAGTGTGATTTGCCTTGTTCCAGCAGACCAGGGTCAGCAGCCTTGCAAGCTTGCCAGACAATATTTTCTTTTCCCAAATTAGAAGTCGTGTGTGCCAATAGTAGGTTTCCTGGTTAATTCTAAACTGTAAATTGAGGGAGAGCCAGGTGCCCTGGCCTCATCCAGAGTCAGGATAGAGCTAATCAGTGAGTCCAGAGGATCTCTCTGCCGTGAAATCCAGCAGGAGCTGTGAGCCCCTGGTTGCCATACAAGGGGTATTTTGGCCAGTCATTGGTGGCAATAGCCTAGAAGGCAATTCCTCTATTGCAGCATCCCAGTATAAGAAGAAAGTTATGATTGTCAAAAATCTAGCAGATTTAAATAAAATGGAAAAACAAACCATCACTATGGGGATGTGCAGTATCAAGACAGGAAAACATGTGCCATATTTAAAAGTATTTTCTCACTTCGAGACCTTACTTCAATTATGAAAAAAGCAGCAAATTAATTCTGACACTCCTCTACCATTGGATTGGAACATCAATAAAGTTTCTTTTTCAGTTCTTGACAGTCTTCCAGTGCTGATGTGGCAGATGTTCCTCAGCCCAATCACTGTCAGACACTCGGTTTTGTACGTGCATAAAATGATGGCTGACAGCACTGGGGGTATGGAGTGAGTGTTCCATGTTGCATTGGTGCAGGCTGCTGCTAATATTAGAACAGAATGAAAGCTCACTTCCTGGAGGCAGCAGCAAGCTTTATTTGCAAATTTTTTTCAGTTGCATCAGACATGTGGAATAAATTATCATAAACTGCTTGTGATTAAATGTAAAGTACCAGGAGGATTTGCAATTGTTAATCCCTTTATTTCTGGAGTCTGTGAAGAGCAAATTAAGCTGAAGACTGATACATAACTGGTTTTCATTAAACTAATGCTCTTATATTATAGTATTGTTTGGTTTAATTATGGAACATAATTTCAGAAATTATAAGCTTTAGAAATAAGGCAGTCAGTAATGTGTACTAGTCTATAAATGATGTTATATATAAGTTTATACTGTGATACTTTAAAAGTGACATTAGAGGTATTAAAACTTGCTCCAACATTTCATAATAAACTAGATCTTACTTTGTACCAATATATTACATGGCTATGGCTAAAAGCAGATTTTTCCCCTAAATTCTGCTGAAAGAAAATTCTCTATTTCCATATATTTTGATTTCAACAAACTTTTTGGAGGCAGTTTTGCTTTCCATTTAACTAAAATAGATCAGTTTCTGACATCTGAAAGGATTTACCCCAGCAAATGTGAGTCTCTGTTAAAAAAAAAAAACAAAAACACCGCAAACAATGAAGTCAAATTTTGTTAGCATGCAGTAGGAATTAATCTCTGGTCTGGAAGAGTGTGTGAATAAAAGAGAAAGCAAACAGGGAACAGTAAATGCACTTAGTTTCTCATTTGGTTCCTTCTCTCTTTCTCCTCCTTTTCCCTTTCCATGTCTACCAAAGGAGCAGCCCCACTGATGTTCGTGGTGTAAATGCAGCCGTGTGTGGAGCTCTGGACGAGAGGTGCTAGGAAGAAGGTGTTCTCCTCCTTCAGTGGCAGAAAAGGAGCTCTGGATTGCAGGTGAGTTCTCTGGGTCCAGAGGGCGGCACGATCCTGTTGGCTGAGCACGTTCTTTCCCCAGAGTCCCAGCAAAGACACCGGGTTAAGTGGATTTTCTGCGTGGCTCCAGGTGTTGAGGGAAACCTCTAAGCCTGTGGTTTCATGAGGCAAGGTGAGCTGATCTAGTAGTTTACCACTGCTGAAGGGATAATCTTGTTCCTTTGCTCCCGGCTAACACACCCAGCACTTGGTGTGTTTTCTAGACCTTGAGAGAGTCCACTTTAACCTGTTCACCCAGCAAGAAAAGGGCAGGATTTTCTCGAGTGAATAAAACCAATTGATTCATGAAAATAGGTGATTAGTGCCGTAGTTTGGGCAAGTAGCAAGGGTGGGACCACAGCAAGGAAGGGAGGAATGGCATAAAAGAGAATGGAAACAGAGTCTTACCTCTTTTTTTTTGTTTGTTTTTCTCAGATTCTTGAGAAACTTCACCATGAGATACAGCTCTGATTTGAGGAGGGAAATAGAAGCATTTATTCAGGTAACTGGAAAATACTTCATTGTTAAAGGCAAAGCAATAGATAGTGGAAGAGCATGGAGAGATGCTTTGTTTTGGTATATGTGCTTCTTGTTTGCCATATTTGTAGCAAACATTCTTTTTAAATATTTGCTGAGTTGATTAAGGCAAGGTCTTTTCTTCAACTAAATGGCATTTTTGTGTGTGTCAAATGATACCTTTGAAACACTGACTTCTCCACTGAAGGATCAGGAGACTGGAATAGAAAAAGGGGAGACTGTGTGCACACATCCTTCTTGACAAGGGAAAGCACTGGCATTGCAAGGCATCTCTGAATTAGGGTCTGCTTGGTCTGATTTCCTTGTGCATGTCTTCTTTTTCCATCAGGAAATTTGTTTGTTGGAGGAATTTGAGCCTTTCCTACATTTGTCCAGGATTTATGGATGTTAGTAGCTCAGGCAGAGACACTGTGCAGTTTGGAGATTCCACATATATTCATGTTACATTTTCAGGACAGACACAGAGTGCATTTGCAGTAAGTGAGATGTTTTTAGGGCAGTATCACAGAAGACTTCTGCAGAGATAATATGAGTATTCTCAATAATTCCAACATGAACCAGAAGTGCTGAAGTATTTTATAATAAGCACGTAGTTTTCACTGTCTGTGAAATCTTGCAAAGTATGACAGCCAAACCCTGCTGTAGGGAGTTGTGGGACTGTAATATGCACGAATAGAAAAGAATGGAAACAAAAGTGTAATATCAGCATGTGCAGTAACCCTGGCCAAAACACAAAACATGCCACCTTTTGCAAATAGAACTTGCCAGGGGTATACTGAAGCCTGTGAACATCAATTCACAGAATGCAACTTTTCCTGGAGAGTAGGAATTTTTTTCTAATTTTCTTCAAATTTTGCCCAACTGGATGTCCCCTCTGTTCAGCAGGTGTGCCACATTCTCAAGCACTGACATGCAGTTCAGTGAGCTTAAACCCTGGGGAACAATATTGCTTAAAGTTTTGGCTGCAGGGCTTCTGTTCCAAGGCACTTCAAACATCCTTCCCCCCAGGACCCACCCTGACTTACTGCTGGAGGTGGTACACAATCAGTAGCAGTCTCCTTCAGTCAGATGGATGTGCTAACAAGCTAAAGACAACAGGCAAAGGAAATACTATTCAGAGGTCTTGAGGTCCCAAGGGCTATGACTCAGATTTGGGACAGGGTGCGAGGAATTGCTTTATTTGGTATCTGTTGCCTTCTCCAGCGCCGTGTCATTGTGAAAAGTGAAAGGCTCCCAGACCCAGCACTTTACTCCTTGTTTATAAGGGGGAGGTATGTGGATCATACTCCTGTTAAACAAACAGAGTCATACAAGGTTTTCCATGTTCTAGATGTAAGTTGGTGAAGGCTGAGGAATCCAGAGCTAAGACTGCTGCTGCAGACATAATTAACTCCAGCACCATTATGTGTAACGCAGCTATGCAGCTCCACGTGGGCCATCCAGTGCTTACCCAGTTCCATGTAACAGGCTCAGGATACTCGTTCAAGTGCTCTGATTTAGCATGGGACTATATAAATACCTCAAAACATCTGAAAAATTTCTAAGAATGTGGCGTTTACAAGATAAGAAAGTACAAGTGGGTGCCCTATCGGCAACTGTAGCAGCAATTACCAGTGTAATGTGGCATGAGAGGAATAATCATAGTAAAACGATAATTATAATCCTCTGACCTGGCACTGATTTGCAGAAGTGCTGTGGCTGTAGTTTCTGAATGCTTGGCAGAGAATTCTGAGCATCCTAAAACCATTCCTTCAATCAAATACCACATGCTTTAAGTTTTAGGTTATTTTAAAAACGTCTTTATTTGATTCAGCCTTGGGTTAATTTTATAATGAAGGAGACAAGACCTCCTTAACAAACAACCTGATGCTTTTATACCCTGTGGTTTTGCAGCTAGTGGCTGTTATGTGAGTTAAATCACTTACATGAATGTTCTAATATCCACCATTGAGCTTGTAACTCACAGCAAGTTTTGGTGCTAAATAAACTTTATCTTTCCTCTGACTGCAGTCAGGACTAAGGTTTGCTCGTGTCAGCAACCACGTGTGTTGCTGTACTGCTGGTAATTGTGAGGAGTTACTGAACAAACTCAAGGCAAGGACTGTGCATTCAGTTTCTTATACTGCTCTCATGTCCTAATGGTCAAAATGGAATACTGGGAATGCTGCATTTAAACCAAGTCTGACAGGAAGGACTAACTGGGGCAAGCACTGATTTGAACTTGACCGTGAATGTTTCTGACATATTCAAGTAAGAAAATGTAAATATTGAATGTGAGGGACATCCTGATCCTTTTATCTGAGCTCACTATTTAGTAGGGAGGGGGAGAAGTTACTTTCACGTTTTATGAATGCCTAAGGATCTGAGCATGCTCTGTCAAGCAGGATACAGAGCAGACTGCAGCTCTGTTCTGTGTCTGTTAAGGAAATGAGCCCCACCTCTGCTAAAATGGGCAAAACATCCTTGGTAAACAGAGCATTGGGCAGAGCTTACACAATTAGCAATTACTCCATGAAGCCCAGGCTGGCCACTGCCCAACTTCTACTGAACTTTTATCCTCCTACGACATTTTATTTAGAAACTATTTTTATTTTTAAACAATAATACTCTCTAGCAACACCCATCCTAGAGGACATCAACTTCTCTGACAGTCATCTCAACTCCTGCTTAAGTTGGGAACAGCAGATGCCATCTCTTCTAACAGAAACGATGAAAAGTCAGTGACCAGTACTTCATGTCCTATACATCTTCATTAATGAAAAGGAAATAAATTACTTCCACAATGCTGTATTGTTACACTCAGTCCTGCACAAAGGCTTCTTCAGAGTCATTGTGACAGCGTGTTCTTCATGACAGAAAGTGAATATGTTGGAAAGCTGTCAGTCAGGGGACCAGCTAAGCCCTGAAACCATCTCTGCCCTCAGTTTGGATTCAAACTGTGTGCCAGAGACAGAGAGTATTTTGCTGATTACAGTTTATTCAAAGATTATGCCTTAGTTTCCTTTCAAAAATTTGACAAAAAATTTGAATCTTTAGTCCTCTGCTACTTCCAGTAATGTCTTAGAGCACCTCCTGGGAAGTGTTGGCAAAATCACCATTGCTCTGCGACAATTTTTGAGTTCTAATAGATGGGTACTTGCCCAGAAATACTTGAAACAGTATTAACCACTAATGCTTTCCCAAATCAAGTACCTCCTTCCTTTCCTACCAGCATATTCAGCTCTTCACAGCCCACAGCTTCCCAGCACTATTAACTGGCTGGTTACACTCTAAGCATAGCTATATTGCAGCCATGCTCTCTTTTTGAAAATAGAATTGAAAGTAGCACATTATGAAGAGGAAGTGATGTAGAGAAAACAGGAGGACTGAATTAACTTTTGTTTCATAATCCAATTACTTTGGATACACTGAATCAATGGGGCTATTCCAGCTCTGAGAATAAGGCCTGCTCATGTGACTACGTGCTTGGAATCCCAAGCTCTGCCAATTCATGCTGGCATAACTAAAGAGATTCCTGCTTCCAGCTCTCTGCCTGTTCTCCTGGATGCTGTCAGGCCACTGGGAGGGGTGGCAGCTGGGCTGTGTTCCTGCCCTGAGACACTGCTGTCTGGGGTAGCAGAGCAAGCAGCCATAAAGCTCAGTCTTTACTGAGCAGCAGCTGATGAAGGCTCCAATTCACAGTCCTTCCTGGATTTTGACTTCAGCAGCTGAAAAGGTCACTATCCTGCTGGCTCATAACTCCAGCAGAAATTGTAATCAGAGCCCCCAAACTCATTGCAGAGGGTTAAACCCTGTTCTTCAGAGCTGTCACCAGTATGGATCTGTCAAAATCATTGCTTGCATCCGAGGTCAGTGAAGTCAACTAGCCAATGTGTATTTAGATGCATGTACACACATGCTTTTAAATACACTTCTGCCTGTTAATTACGATCTCCTGGTGAGCATTTGATTCCTCCATGGTTCTAAAATGAAGCTGGTTTTGTCAGCAGTTTGTCAAATCATATACTGTGAGTTTTTCCCACCAAGAGGAGTAGTAGCAGAGCAGCACTGTGGGAAAAGTGATTTATTGCACACATGTCATGAGAGAAGTTGCTCTGAAGAATATTTATATTTATGATTTAAATGAGATCATCTGGGGATTTTTCTCAAGAAAGGAATAAGAAAATTTTAAATGGATGCAGCTCTGTGTCGCTGTGAGCAGTGACCATGATTTTTTGTAGGAATATATGAATATGAATAAAACCCCAAAACTCTTGCTCCCATTTTGAAAAATAGTGTAAGAATTATTTTGGGAGTATAGCCTCCAAATTCCTGTCCTTTGGGTGTAAAGCAGGCAAATGTCTGGATTTTCAGAATAAAAAACGATGCCAGTAGATAAATGTTTGGAATTATTTTGACTGCAGCCAGCAAATATATCTCATCACTATGGTTGCAAAAACAAACACCCACCAAAGAACTGTATCTGACACAGGGAAAATAATTAAGGGAAATGGAACAATTTGCAGCTTGTATTAAATTCTTTGCATTCCCTCACACAAATCAGTATTTAGAGGGGCGAACTGTGACCTCGATGTGAATATTCTGTTTGAGTTCTTGCCATTCTGACAGTAGCAAATAGGACAAACATTACATAAAAATAGAAAGGAACTTGACATGTATCCTCCTACTCTGAACCATTTTCCATCCCACATTTTTGATGATCGATGTGAATTCGAGAGTATAGTTTTGCTTTTGAGTCCAAATTGAAAATAATTTGGGGTTTTTTACCTTTTCTTTGGATGTAGTTAAAGACAACAGAACTTCCCAGTTCTTACTGTTAGGAGTTCTGCCAGCTCAGTTTCAATGGGACCAATCCATAGTTAAGCAAGCAATGCAGATCTGTACCACTAACAAAAATATTTCTGAAAGATGGTGCACAGCTGTGGGACATGCATCCCATTCTCTGCTAAGAAGGTGCAATGATGAAATAATACACAGAAAACTTCAAAACCCTTGTAAATTCTTCCTTCAAAAAAATGTGAATGTTCCTTTGCTACACCCCTTCCTTTTTTTTGGAGAAAGGGAATCAGGAAGGCTTAAAGACATGTGAATCCCAACCAGTGAAATAGTTAACCCTAATAAATCCTTGATAATATGCTTATTATTTCAGACTATCCCATACAAAGAGAAACATTATCTCACAGATAGCACAAACAAAGCTTGCACTGGAATGCTATCTGCATACTTACAAAGGTACTGTAGAATTAATACAATAATTCACTTCCAAAATCTTTTTGACATCATCTTATTTAAAAGTAAACTTCCATACTTAAATTGCAGTTCATGGATACCCACAAATTTTACAGCAAGCAATTCCAAGCTAGGAAAGGAGGGAGGATGTTCTACCTTACCTCATCTTACGTATTTTGCCTCAGAAAATACACCAAAATGTACTGAAATTAGGAATTTTCAATTACTTTATGTAATTTGCCTATAAATTTTAGAAAAGTAAGTCATAAATCTATTCACCTCCCCAGCCCCCCACGCCCCCCCGCGACAGCAGTAGGGTGACATCATAGAAAGGGAATGAACACAGTGCTGAAAGTGTCCTGCTGGTTTGTATTAGCCTCCCTGATTAGGCACATCCTGTGTAGCACCAGTTCAGCTTTACCAGTTTGAAAATAGACAGTCTGTGAGAACAAAGAGTGAACCAAGAGTTCACTGTGTGGAGAAGCTTCCCTGCACCCAGCAAACAGAGAGCAAAGCTGTTGGGAACTTTTCGAAGGTGAATGCACAGCCATTCCTCTTCAGACACAGTACATTTTCTGTACAAATTTAACACATCCTCCTCCTTCAAAACAGTAACACAGCAATGAGCAGGATGAGAGATAAAAGAGGTTAAAATTATAATAAATAATCTTTCTAAGTGACACCTTTCATCCTGACAAATGTCTACACACTTGTCAAAACAGATGGAGCAACTAAGCTGGAAACTAAGGAGAAAGTGGGTCCGTAGGCAAGGAAGGGAAAAATAAATCCTGTTGTATGTTTAGAACAATGGGGTACCGTGTTCAGACCTGATAGCAGAGACTACTCACAAAGTTTGGTTTTGTGGGACTTTAATGGGGGTTTTCTGTGGCTACTGCTACACATGTAAACAACAAACCCACCTATACCTTGTTAAGAGTTGGGAAAATTTCATTTTGTGAGGATGGATTTGAAAACCTCTGTGCTGAGAAGGGAGGATGGGGTGGCATTTCTCCCCTCGATATAAATTCAGGCTCTGATACTTTTAATAACAGCTGTGTGTGTAACTGTGGAGCTCCCAGAGGTGAAATGAAAGGCAACTTAAATATTTTTTCCTTCCTGAGTCCAGCACCTATACAATCCCTTTTGTCTATCCATTGTGTGTGTGTGTGAAATATATGGATGTTCCGTAGTAGCTAAGTTACTTTTGAATGCTGGACACAGCCAAAAGAGATTTCTATTGTCCCTTACAGAATCCCTTCTTGAATCCTTTGATAGCTTAACTGTGTGAAAACACAATCTTATCCTTAATTTATAATTCTTTTGTCAAAAACTTGAGTAACACAGTGTTTATGTGTCTATGAGAGATGAAGGCAACAGCAATTAAATAGTAACTCATTAAGTGTGTGTGTGTTACTTATATCTCTACCATAATCAGCTAAAATGGACGTGCTGTTCAGCTGCTGGTGATAATAAAGGCAGTTGTGTCACTGTAGTTAATCAATGGATGCTTTCAAAATTGAGGTCCTAGGGAAGAGTAGGAAGAAAAGGAGAAGCAAAAGGAAGGAAAACATGAAACAACCTTGTGCTTGAACTGGGAATTTGCTGAAAGATCTCAGCCCTCTGGTAGGAAGTATATTGAGCAGGTGGGCTGGCAGAAGTGCACAGACAGCTGGTTTTGTCTGGCGCACAGGTGTCTAACTTGGCTGCCTGCAGGTCACCTGTGAGAAGCCAGATTTTTTGAGGGGATCACCTTGTTTAAGAAGAAGTGACTCTGGTGCATTCCCATAATGAGTTCAGTGAATGAGGCTGTGAGGATGTTTTCACTTCCTCTCTGCTTGCCTCTTTGACACAGTCCAAAAACCCCATTCACCTTCTCTTGGATGTAGATGGGAGAGAAAACAGGCTTTGCAGGTATGGTATGGTGGTTTTACCTTTTCTTGTATTGGAAACAGAAGATGTAACAAAACCGGATGTTGCTGATGTTTAATATTGAAACTATTGTTAATAGTTTCAGAGAATTCTTTTTGGTTTGATTCTGATAGACTAACAAACATTAGCTGAGCTCTGTGTGCTTTTATTTGAAATATTTATTTTGAAATATTTATTTGAAATAATGTTTTTCAGTAGTTCCCAGATGAGCTAGTACTTGATTGTAAGTATTTTGGGATTTGGTGCTGTGAAAGTTTTGGGGTTTGTCCAAAAGTTAAACTGCAGAAATAGCTGTATAACATCAGCAAAGCCAGTTTGCTCTTTTCCAAGTCGTAGTAAGCCATAAAGTAAATGTAATGCACTGGTAATAGATGTCAACTGAGAATCCTCATGAACAGTGTCAGATACACATGATTAATATGCTGTCTGCTAGAACAGTGTCAAATACAGACCTGTGTAAGTAGGTTAAATAAGTTTGCCCCGAGCATAATTTTGCCATCAGTGCACTTTTCCTCTGATGCTAAGTGTGATTGCAGCCTGATTGACCTGGGACTGCTGTTGAAGGCAAAGTTCTGGTGCATTTTTGTTTCGTGACCTGACTGCCCTGTCAAGCAATCATTTGATTCCTCTTGCAGCTTTTATGTTTCCTGTATGGAATCAGATCTGTAAGAGTCTGGGCAACCTCTCTTAAATTCAGACATAAATTTCTGACTCTTGTAAAAGGACAATAGTCGAATGGTGATCTGACTTTGTTATCTTTAATCAAGAAATACGAATCTATGCAGAGTAAAATATTTTGTTCTTGCTCCACAATAAAAGCTGTATTTCATTACTTTAACTTATAAACCCTCAAAATGCTGTTAAAAAGCACTAATACTGTTCTTTATGAACGCAGGTTGTGCAGTCAACCTCCTGAACAGTGCACTGAAACTGTAATTCCCACCCTCAAGACGCACTTGGTCTGAAGAACTTGCAGCAACATCTGTATTTTGTGCTAAAGAAAGCTGTGTGAAGATTCTAAGCTTGTCAACTGAATTTTTTAACATTAATTTTTGTTAGCACAGGACTGCAGCAGCAGTTATAGTCAGTTAACGAGTAGCTCCTAAAACATGTGTGTCTTTTTGTGTGTGTATGATTAAATTATAAATAAACTCTTGAATGACCATTCTGTATATACAGAACGAGGTAGTTTTGTTGTCAAGTTTTCAGAAACTAGAATTTAAAATAAAGCTACTGGCCCACAGAGACAGCCATTCTTAAGTACTCTATGTGTATAATTGGTTTTTTAAGGATTTCTTTTTTAGACAAGAGGAAGGTATCAAATAACTGTAGAAAAAGGAATGTGTCTATGTTTGAGATATACAGTCCTGTCATGATATTTCCAAGACTCCTTTAATGCAGCATGTTTTCATTAAGTTTCAGAGAGATTAAAAGAAAAAAACAAAACAAAATAAAATAAAATGAATGAAAATGCAGTCAGAGCCAAGTAAGAGGGAAATAAAAAATGAATCAAGAGAAGTCTGTGTGTAAAGAAGCAAACTGGGAAAATGAAAATTTTAATGCAGATGAGTATCTGTGCCAGTCTACTTTTCAGAGACTGTTTTTTTCAATGGAAGTTCAGCTGGTAGAAAACCAGGATTATTGAAACTAAGAAAAGGGAGCCGTTATTTGAAAGTAATATGGATTTAACTGATGGAAGAAACAGGTCTGTAAACTGTAGAAATCTTTAGAAACACTAAATGCAGTTTGAGAAGTTTGAACTGCTCTTTTAAATATCTTGGTTTCTACTGTACACTTGCAAATCATGACCGTTCTCCATTTATGAAATGTGCAGCTTAGTGGATTTCTCCTAAAACCGAAATGCTGATTTTTTTTAAGTGTTGTGCATATTCCTATTTGTTCTCATGTGATTCCATGGACTAAAACCTTACACGTAGTAGTGTGTCTCAAGAAATGTTGTGGAATCTCTTGACCTATTATGCAACAGTCCCAGTAGCATTAGCTAATTTAACCAGGATGTATCTGAGGCATTTCAGCACCTGCCTTAGATGCTGTAGCTGTAGCTGTAATTGAAATACAGTGTTTGGGTTGCACTTTAGACATCCACAGTGCTTTATCTTACCTAATCAGTCTGCTAATATGAAATGCTTAGTTACAGCCATATCACTGTTTTTCACAGGTGTGGTAGTGCAAAGCTATTAAGGCATGGCCTGCAAATCCAGGTCAGCCGCTGGAATACCATAGGAGACCTGGATGGAGTGGGAAAGGTATTACACAAACGAATTGGGAATTTTGGGGTAGATGTATTGATTTTTGTTGAGTGGGTGGCTATCAGGAGTGAAATTTAGAAAATAATGCTGTGGCTCTGAAGAAATGACCTCCCAAGTGAGCAGTGCTGTTGTTAGGACAGTGACCTGCCCACAGCCTGAATGGGTATGGGTGCCCAGGGCCAGCAAACCAGGGGCTCAGAAGAATCAAAGGGTAATTGGAATTGGACAGACAAATTGTAAAATGATTGGCACCTTCTTTTCATAGCTGGTGCTGCAGATTGATCCCACTGAAGTTCCTCAGAAGATGGGTATGCCGGAAGATGTACAGTTCTGGGAGAGGGTAAGGAGAACCAGCTTCTCACCACAGTCCAGCACCCCGGAAAGTTTGCAAGAGCCCATCACAGCTGGAGCTTGTACTCTCAGCCTGAGGTAACCCATGAAATCTTGCTCCTGAACAGTCGTTTTGCTGAGTGCCTCCAAACCAGTTTTTGCAGTCATGCCAGAGAACAAGCTGCCAGTCAATCAGCTTAACTGAAAAGAGAGGGTGCAAGCTTTGCTGTCCTCAGTCCTGTGAGGCTGGTCTGGAAGAGATGGTGTCTGCTCCAGCCTCCCTCCCTGGGGTGCTGCAGCTCCCCACAGATGCCAACTGATGGCTGAGCAGCACAAGTTACACGTCTGATTGTGTCATTACTGGTGTTTTACTGTAGTGCCTGCTTTATTATGCGAGTCTGTGCTTGCACTGTAATCAAAAATCCATATGGCTTGGGGAATACAGGATAGGATAACAATCATTGGTGTAGGGTCAGCTTGAACCCTTAGGTGTTGAGTTGTCACCAAAAATATTTGTTTTCCCTTTAATATACTACACAGCAGATTGCCTTCTTATTCTAAGTGAAAAACTGATCTTGAGTTAGAAGACCTTGCTGTATGTGAAAGAAACTCAAAATACTTAAAAGAGGGGAACATAAGGGCAGTTATATAGAATGTGATATCTGAAACAAGAGCCAAGTTTAAAAAAATCATTAGTTTTTTACCAGCCAAAGAAAATAAGTCTCTGTGAGACCTAACCTGCCTACTCCTAAGGCTCATATACCAACTCATGGGAGCTCTGCAGTGGAAATGTACATTTAATTCTGATTTGTTTTACTTGGCAGCTGTATTCCTCCAACCTTACTGATTTCAGCATTCAATATTTTCATGATACATCTCAATAAAAAATACCTAAGATCTTAGTCAATCTGTCCTGAAAAATAATACAAATATCACTTCCATTTAATGACACGTGGCATTATTCCCAGTGATTGATTCAGAAGAAAAGGAACCAGAGCTGCATGTAGTACTATAGGATGTAGGTAAATAATGAGTTTACATGGTGGCAAAAAGATATTTCTTGTTTGGTTCTCTATTAATTCCTGATTATTCTTAGACTTTTCTGTGTGATTTTATTCTAAGAGATGTTGAGTGATTTGGAAAGAAAAAAATTAGGAATACTGGTCAGTGTTTTGGGTCTGCTTTGAAAACCCTGGAGCACAGTAAGACTTAGATACCCTTACTGTTCTTCAGAAACCACATAGATTTCATTTTGGACTATGTAATTTGGAATGGTGGGTCCAGTTTTTAGACAGGCATCTCTACTTCAATTCCTGTGTATTTCCAAGGACTGTGCATTGATATATAAAAATCTTTTAACAAAATGCTCATCACTTTCAACTGGATGGGTTTCTCCTTTAGAGAAATGCCATATACATTTTAAAATGTAAAAATAAAAAAATAGCATAAAATAGAAATATAATGTAGACTGTAGACTTTATGCTTGGAAATTCTGTGTACTTAATACTGTCTTACATGTGGCTTATGAAGCTCTTTTAACTACTTCATTTAACGGGAAGAAAAAAAATATACATTTTTTTCTTTTAGCATGTTCATCAAATTACACAGAATGTTTTAGGAATAGAAAAATTATGTACTATTGTAATGAATTCCATAGATTTTCTTCCATAATTGGCTTGCTGTTACTGAGTCCACTTGGTGAAATCATGTCTGCTATCACTTTCCATGCCTTTTTTATCTTTTTTCTTGTCCCTGTTTCTCTCAGACAAAACCAATTTTTATCATGTTGTTTGCTTAAATTAGATTATCTTCAATTATATCTTCAGAGCATAAACAATCAAACTAGGTTTACCTAATTAGTGTATTTAAAAGTACTAGTTTAGAGAGCAAGTAATTTACTGAATTTCACCAGCAAATCACAGATTTGACTAGTCCTTGAAAAATCCTTAGCAGGCAAATTTAGGATGGGTTTGAGGGATGTCTACATAAAGCTATGAATATATTTGGATAGCTTTTTCCATAGCTCTTTGAAAGTCTGGCCTCTGCTTTATAAAGTTTGTAATTTTTTCAGTTGTGAAAACAGAAGAAAATGATCTGGTGTTTACCTTGCTCCTTCACTTGCCAAACATCTCAAATTGAAGTAATTTCTGTATTGTAGCGACTCATTCAGTCAGAGAAACTTAACGCATTTTACTCACGTGAATGTTTTCACCATCATAATACTTTTGTGAACTAGTTAAGTGTTATTAACCCCATTTTACAGCTGAAAAACACAGAGATAAGAGAGATGAGAAACCACACTTCCGAAAGTGACCTCTGAAAACCGTAAGCGCAAAAATTCAGGAGCCCCTTTTGAATGCAGGTATCAGTCATTTTGCCAGTGTCTCCTAAGAAATTTAGCAATTTTGGCAATGTGTCTTCTGACTCTTACCTTTTAATATTTTTTGCATCTTAACGGTATTATTTCAAAATGAAAATAAATGTATACTTTATTCATTCACCATCAGATCTACTAAGAATAAATAGTACAATACTGACTTCATGGTGCTGGTGAGTGCTATGCTCCAGCTGTTTATTTAGTAGTGGTGCTATTTATAGAAAGCTCCTCCATGTGATGGTGTTGCCAGTAACACAGATGTCCCTTGAATGCACTCTGTTTTAAATAGAAGTGAAAAGCTAAGGAAAATATAAAAGAACCCACCTTTAATATTTCAATTTAACAATAACAAGCAGGGTGTGGCCACCCTGAAACTGCAGCTTGTTGAATGCTTGGGAGAAGGGAAGGGTGGGAAAGCTCTCTGCTCACCAGTTCCACAGTCTCGTTAGTAAAAACACATCTGACACCAGTGATTGTGGCCTGAGAGATACAGTGAGAATGGGTGGTGCTTTCAGTAATTGCTGTGAATAAACAGTCTTTCTAATATGTGCAATGTAGCTGTGGAATAAGCAGTTTTATGAGTGTTAATGTACTTATATTTTAGAAGCTGTGAATGAAAACTCAAGAATTCTTGGCTGTAAAAAAAAAGAAGTTATTTCTTTGAAATACTTTTTGGCCCCCAAGGACACGGTGAGGCTCTGCACATAAAGCTTATCCTGAAAGTTTCTTCTTCATGCTCAATTTGCTGTCCTTAAGCTGGACACTGGCATATTTTCAGTGTTTAAAATGAGACTTACCAGCTGCAAGTTACAGAAAATGCTGTCATTCCTATTTGACAGTGGTTTAAGAGTAAGTGAAATTCACAGGAATGTGGGAAGGTCAAAGACAGAAAAAATGCACATTTTACACTTGGATAATCCTCCCTGGAATAACATGGACTTCATATTCATTTGGGTTTGGGGGGTTCTTTTGTGTGTGTGTGTGCTGTTGTTCATCAGGGGGAGTGTTGGATTTTTTGTTGTGTATTTGTGGTTTGGTTTTGTTTGTTTGTTTTTAATTAGAGAGTGGCAATTTGAACTTTCTGTGACCTGAAAATTTAAGGCTTAAATAATATGTATTTACCTGAAATCAGCTTAGTAGAAGCTAAGCTAGCTTCATCCTAGCCCTGGAGAAAAAAATCACATATATTTCCAGCCAGAATAGACTTCCAGTAACCCACAGTCACCCAGAACTTGCTCTCCAACATATGAGGTCACCTGGAACAAGAGCTCAATTTTTTGAATTCTCCTTTTATTGGGATTTATTCATTTAGTTCTGATTCAAGAGGAGTTAGAAATGAAGAAAAAAATATGAGTGCTGTATAGAATCACAGCTAATGTGTTCTGCTGTTCCAGAAGGCTCTACCAAATAACTTCCATTCTGTTTTATCTAGCTATGAAGGAATTTTATTCTGAGAAAAGGGAGTATTTTTCAGAGTGTGTAGCATGGTTGAGTGTCTGCCATAAAATAGACTGTTCATTCCTCCAAAAATGCTACAAGAAGGTTGTAGTGAGTCTAGTATCTAGACAGATTTTGTCTGGGCTCGTTCAGCACATGGAAAAAGTATTTAATCTCATTTCTTCACAAACTGACACCACAAAGCCATTTCATTTATTTTTCCTGACATGTTGTTGTGTTGTTCAATACTGGATGTAGTCTCCCCTGGCTTTGGAACAAGCTGGTAGGATTGAGCAAAACCCTTTCCATTTCACAGTTAGAAGGAGAAAGGAGATCATAAAAGAGAAAGTTAACTACGGAGTAATGATTGGGCTCCCCGTACAGAAATGTCAAGCACACCTGAAGTAAATGACTCTGGTAAGGCTTGCTAGCCACATACTATACAGCTATTTTTGTTGCTTTATATACCTTAAGGCCTCCTACAATAAATTCTCACCTACTGAGAGTCTAGTGGGCTGTCAACTTGAACAAATTAGTGATGCTGCTGACAGCACAAAGTAACAGTAACTTCTCATCTGGGTCATCCTCTAATCAAAGCAGGAAAAGATCAAACCCCTTCCAGAGATAAGCAGCACTAAAAAAATTGCAGAGAAACTAAATATCACAACTTTTTGCTCCTGCAACTTCCAATTGGGTGGGGGAGGAAGGAAGATCTGCAGCCAGCTCAGAGAAGGCTATAGTGTTTCTGGAATGAGTGGGAAGTGCAGGGCTGTAAAACTTTCTGCTATCTTACACAGGAGTCAGGCTTTACTTGAACAAGGGAGATCTATTTTAGAGTTCACTATGGAACTGTGAAGGTAAAAGAAGAATAAGATGCATTACAAAGGTGTTCAAAAGGTGTAAAAAGCTTGATTTACCACTATTCTTTTGTCTCTGTGATTCTCTTCAACCTGGTACCTATGTTAGCACCTACCTATTTTTACACTGATCCAGTTTGCTTAACAGTTTGCTCGAATCTCTGCATAAGCAGCAACTGAGAAAAGAAGTAGGGATATATCTAAACAAAAAAGTAAATCATGACGGGAAAATTCAGGAAATGCAATGATGGCAGAGGATCCTGATAAAATGAGAGCAGAAAACCTGCAAGCAGAAGCAAGCCCATCATAAATGTGGGACCACCAGAGCTTCCCTCCTCCTAGAGAGTCTACTTTGAAGGAGTTAGCAAATAATTTATTCTAGGACTGTAATTCTTATTTTTGTCAAGGGCTACTGCAAAGAGATCAGAGTTTCCCCAAATTCACAACTGACAAAGCAAAGGTCTTTTCATGTATACCTTATCAGAACTGGGACTGCTGCTTGCTCGCAGTGGCTCGGATGAGTGGCAGGGAATTATCAGTCTTCTCTCATGTCTTTTATCATCTTTTATGAACCAAGATGTCTGCAGATGTTTAGATATCTGGGCCTCAAAAGTAAGTTCTACAAAAAAGAGTGCTGGTAAAATATGACCACTTAAGCGGTCCTAGAAAACATGAAGGGCAGAGGAGATGGGTGATCCCTCATAACTGAAATCCTAATTATCATTAATCAACCATGAGTTAACTGTGGTGTAACCATGGGCCTCGGGAGACATGAGCTTAGTTTCCTGCTTTATGGCAGATCTCACTCTCTGACAAGTAATTTAGTCACTGTTGGCCATCTCCAACACGGGTGATCAGCTCTGATCTTTTGCCTCTGTTGCCCCTGCAGACTAAAGGCTCCCAAAATGTGGCAGTCTGTCACTACAGTGCCTAAGCTCTGTACAGCCTGATTAGACATGGGGCCCCTTGCACAGTCATCTGGCAAACACCATAACACAGTTCATAAATAATAATATTTTACAATAGCCCTTTTCTCCAGTTCCCAAGGAGAAGACATAACACATTGTGTTAAAGGAACAACTCTCATCTGGTAATATTAAAAATGAACTGCTCTCTAGTCACCCAAGAAGTCAGATGAAGTTGTAAAATCCCTTTCAACAAGTTGGTGTGACTTTAACCTGTCTTCAAGTCCAAGCTTGGAAATTCTTCCTTTGAAGAGAGTTCCTTTGAACAACTAAGGTAAGAAATTAATTTCTCAAAATGTTCATGGTCTTTCAGGGTTTCAGGTTTTGTCCTGATATTTATCAATGCCTTTTGGCTTTCCAGAGCCTTTCTGGCTTGAATTCATAATTTAAGAGGGGAGGACAAGGTCAGCTATTCCATATACCTTTAATGCGAGGTGGTTTGTTGTATGTGCACTGCAAAATGACAGCAATGACTGTCTGAACTGTCCGGGCACAGAGAGCTGTTTCTGTCAAATACTTATGGTATGACTGAACACATGCTCAAAGTAAGATCTTTGTTTAGTAAATATTGAATATTCCCTAGTCCTTTATATCCTGTCGTCATTTCCTTTGTACAGCTTGCAGCTGTAGTTTCAAGCCAACGTACAAAAGTAATTGGTTAGGCAGAGCTCATAAGTGTGTTTAACTGTGTAACAGATATTTTTGATGTTTTTTCCTCTGAACAAAATTCTTGGAGTTCTATATCCAAACTGTATCCTGCATCCAAACTGGCCTACACTGACATCTTCTGTGTATAAGTCAGTAGATTCCTTCGTTATGCATTTAGTGAGTATAAATATACTGTAATGCACATATAATTCTATAAATATATACACATATACATAAATATATATAAAAAAGTAGGGAACTTGGCTGCCATGTGGTCAGTTTGTGGTTTTGGAAAACCACAGGCTCTAGGCTGGAGATAGCTGTTGCATTACATTAGCTATTTTCTCACAGTTTAAGAAGCACCAGCTCGGAACGCTTTGGTCCAGGCAGTAAAACACCCAGCAGGAAAGCAGTTCCTCCGTGTAGACCCATGTGTTTCAGCCTCTGAAAAGAGGTGGGTGGAAGGGGATGTTGGCTAGTTCATAGGTGGTCACAGGTTCCTGTGAGCTGGGCAGGAATGGGGAAAGAGGAAAATTGTGTAGTGGTGAAGCCTTGTGAGAAGGAACATACCCCGAGCTGTGTAAGACATGTGGAGGCCAAGGAGGACTGTGCACCCTCGGTCTTCACAGGACTCCCTCCACAGTAATGCCTCTGTGTGTGTTGGGTTTCAGAACAAACATGGAAACCACAATATTGCAGGGTGGTTTTGTCAGTTTTGATTTGTGGGCAGAGCACATGGGTTTTGGATCGAAATTTTCATTTTATTTTCTGCCCAATTAATATTGAAATGGATTCATTTTCTTGTGATTTTTTTTTTTCCTGTTATGTTGTCCCCCTCCTGCACACCCGTTCTCTGACTTGAGTGTGCCAGTGACTAACACTGACAGAGTTAATTAATTGAATAGTAAACATCTGTGTTAGGGCTGCCGCCTCTCTCAATTCTCACTCTCTTTTTAAGTTCTGCCAGAGGACTTGGGCTGTGTAGGGCTAGACAGAAGAGGAGTTTGGATGTTGTTAATGACTCTAAGTTGGGAAATGTATTGAAGGTATAAGCATCACTCAAGTATGCTGCTGAACAATTCTTACAAGGCAGTATGATTCAACTCAGTGGCTTACAGGTGGGAGGCAAACCATTATTTTCATTTGTCTGCCTTGTAGAATTCGTATGTGCTTCGAAGTCAGGGGATGAAACCTGCAAATTCTGAAAATATTTAAATTCAGTACTTCCTGGGAGTTGTTCTATAGATGATACCAGAAAAGTCACAGAAAAAAATAAGTAATAAAATACCCCCAAACAAACTGACCAGCAACTTAGATGAGGTGGAATTCATGCTCAGTTCTCTGGAAAGACTCCCAGCCTATGCACAGCAATCCTGAAAGGGTAGTGTTCAGCAAACAGCATCCTATTTTCCATCCTTACCAACTCCAATTGTTGTGATTCATCCAGAGATGGTTTTTTCCAGTGTTAAGATAATGGAACAGCACAATCTTCCATGAATATGAAAGTCAGAGCCTCTGACTGAAATTGAAATTATTCTTTTGACAGAGTAGCAAAAGAAAGATGATAAGTAACATTATCACACCAAGGGAAGCAATACATTTGCGGTGTCAAGGGTTTCAAACCAATGATTAGCATATTCAGTTTCAAATTAACCTCATTATAAATTGTAACTGTAAAATCTCTTTTGAAAAATTACTTCAAAACTGAACTTTACTCCAGACAAATGGCTGAAATTTGACCTCTTTGTAATAGCTTTATTTTTTCCCCTTTTACTATAATTCATTATTATGTCACCCATAAATACAATAATCTATGCCTTCTGCCAAAATACTTCACAAAATATTATCTGTCTTCCAGGAGGAGTAGGGAGGGGAGTTCTATTTGGTTTTTTTTAAAAAAAAGTGAATTAAAAAAAGAAAATAAATGTTATGTAGAATATGTATTTTATGATTCAACAGTCTGAGGCCATGTTAAGAATTAAGAATTGTGTTATTGGTGCTTCAGTGCCAGTATTTTTATGTCACAAATTATGTTGCTTCATGAAGGTTCAGACCCTGGATCACAGCCCAGAGCTTCACAGTTGAATCTCCTCATGGGAATTCTAACACAGGATTCCCCCAGGTGCTACAATTGGGTCAGCAGCTCTCCTGGGAGCTCGGGCATAGATGGGACTCTGTGGAGTTGGACAGCTTTAGCAGTGCTCACAGACACCATCCAGGGTACAGGAAGGGAATATCTGTTTATTTTCTTCAGGCAGAGTACAGAGTAGGAGCAGATCTGTATAATGGCTTTTCTGCTGCACAGTTCCCCAAGGCTATTGCTCAGCTGGAAGCAAGGGTGGGTGAGTCAGCAGTCTGTCTGTGTCCTTAAGGTGTCCTTATCCTGTGCACTCTTTAGGCAATAAAATTGTAAGATTTTTCATTCAGATCCATGATATGTGGTGGTGAACATACTGCACTGTTATTTCCAGAATAAAAAGTTGTCAGTGCAGCAAGAAGGGTAGCTCTAGCAGCACAGATTTTGAGGAGTAATTTTTTCTTTCTTTTCTTAAGACTCTGGATTAAGCTCTTTCAGTGTTATCTGGCTCTCTCACCTGTTCCAGCTGCACTAGCAGGGCTGTATTTAGTTTGCAAGGTTCAAGGTTACCTTGAGGTTGGGCTCAGACCATGGTCAAGGAATGTAAACATGTGAAAGGCACGTGAACACGTTTGGGAAATGCCATATGGTGTTCTTCCTCCTCCCCATCCTCGCTAGTGAAAGCCCACTGACATTTTTGCAGTGACTTCTCTCGGCAAGAACAGATAAACACCAAGACAAAACTGCAGCATAGCCAGGCTCAATCTCGGATGAGAGGTTTATCCCTCCTCTGAAAACCTTAATCAGGCCGAGCTTACGTGGGACTGGTGTTTGCTGACCTATTGTTTCTGCCTGTCCTTTGTGAATCATGGAAAGAAACGTATCCCAGTGCTGTCAGAGATGCATTCAGGCTGCTTTAACCTGTTTATAGTGGCTCTCGGGGTATGTCTGCATTGCACAGTAGAGATACCTGGTTTGGCTACAAACAAGTTTCCTCCAGAGCCCGAAGCAGGACAGCTGTGCCAGTGGGGCTTTGCATAAGACTAGTTGTCATGTGCTGCTACCTCAGTGTGGCCACGCTCTGGGCAGTACAGTCCTGCTGCCTTGTGCAGGAGAATGGAGGTAGCTCCCAAACAGTTCTGCCTTGTGGGCCACAAAGCTTTGCTGCCTTCATACGTGCCTAGGATTTCTTCTAATTTCAGGCTTTGTTGTTTCTGTAAATGCTTCAGCTTATTGTGGCCTTTCATTTTGACAGGAGACAAACTTACATCCTTCCCACCAGAGAAATCAGCTCTCACTGCTGCTAGCAGTGCTTAACTATGGTCATGCAATGTTGGGGATCTCCCAATATCTCAGTTTCCAATAAAAGAGACTGAGATCCAACAGTCAGGTATGACACAATGCTCCTGTTCTTGCTCTAGAGATCCTATTCTGAGAGCCCAAAAAGCCCAGCATCGTGCAGGATTGCCCTGGAAGCCCCACTGCTTACTGGGAATGGCTGCTCTCAGTCCTTTTCTCCCCAGCTCCCCTGCTAGTCCAGAACCTTCTCCCTTCCACCCCACCACTTTCCAGACAGCACCTGCTACCCACCAAACGTGTGTTGTATGGGCTCTGAAGAGGGCAAGAGATACATGTTTCACATCTAATAGAAGTGCATAATTCACAGGACTACTGCTTTGTACACCTCCAGGGAATTCAGAGTTGTACTGAAATGCCCAGTTTCCACAGCTGATTGGCCAATTTAAAGGACTCAGTTCCACAACCAAGTGTCCTGTGCAGCATGTGACTGGCTGGATGGTACCGCACACGTCGATTTTACTTTGAGGAACTGGGCACCCATCTGCAACTTCTAAAAGTTTAAATTTAGTTTGCTATTATTTGGTTTCTCATCTGAAAATTCCCCTGGTAAAAATATTGTGCTAGCTTTTATCTCCTTTCCTGCTTCCTCAGCTGCCTCCAGCCCATTTGAGCTGTACCTCTTGCCACCCTGGTTCATGTGAGTAAGTCACAGAGGTGACGCAGGATCACCTAAGTCAAGGTTAAAATTTCTATTTGTACCCACATTTTCTAAGGTAAAACTCATCTACTTCTTTTCCTTCATTCTTATCCCTGCTTCTTTTTTCACACTTTTGGGCACAGCTCTATGAAAGCTGGTTTCAGTGTTGATGTAAAACTTTAACAGTTGGCATTTGGTCTCCCTCCCACTCTGCATTTCTTTATTTCTTTAGCTGTGATCCTACAGCTGTGTGTGGGCTTGTGTTAGAAACTGGATCACTGAAATGGTACAACATTTATCGAGGGAGGGAGGGGGGGAAGGGAGGCAGGGAAGGAGGAAGAAAGGACAAGCTTGTTAAATTGACTTCACCAAAGTCTCTTAGAGAATGCAGCTTCCTTCTCTCCTTGCATGGCTTTCTCTCTCCCCTTCTCTATCTTTGCCCACCTGAGCAGTCCCACCTGCCTCTTGTAGATCACATTTCTTGCAATCAGCTCCTCACACCCTATGTGCACAGATGTATAACATCACGTTAACAAAGTTTTCTGCCTTGTGCACTTTTTCACCAATACAGAGAGAAGTGTACTTGTACTACTGGGCCATGTAGCACACAGAAAACAAGCAGCACATCAGGTTAAACCAGTTGCGGTTGTGTGTTGTAAGGACAATGTGCTAATGGGGCTTTTCAGGCAAGTCTGTGAACCTCTGAGTGCTCATGGGGGATGCTGGGTGGTATAACGACAGAATTTTCACATGACCAGAATTTCATTACATCATTTGTTAGCATATGGAGTACCACAAGGGAGTTCTACTTTATTTAACATAGTAACAATGAACAGCTGGCTGCATTACAGTCCTCTGTGTCAGAGAGGATACAGTCAAAATATATTAGTCTAGTTTAAAACATTCAAATTACTTTTTTTGTAGGCTGGCCAGCATGCCCCGTGAGTGAGCAAAAACAAGGAAAAGACAACTCAATAGTGGAAATAAAATGTCAAACATAATGAGAGCCTGAGCGCTAAGCAGAAGAAATGTTGCCATGAAAGGTGTTAGAGGGATTTAACCTATTTAAGGCACATGGATTTTAAAAGTATCTAGTTTCTAGGAGTGCTCTGTTGTCTACCAGGACTTTTAAGCCAACAGTTATATATGATACAATGTTGATATCACTATTCTGATAAAATTATGATTTTACTTGCCTGAAAATTCCAGTGTTAAAAATGTCAGCTGTTAGCTCCTTTTGTAGCTGTGTGAGTTTAGCAGGGACATTTGATCATTCCCAGCTACTGGCATTGCCTCATCTATCAGAGTTGTTCTGCAGCACCCCTGCTCCCTGCCCCTCCAGCCATATCAGACAGCATCACTGCTGCTGCAGTGAGGGCACTAGACATCTCTGACAATTTTGATATGTATTATACAGAGAAGTCTGGAACCTTCTGCACACTAGCACTGTGTGATGTGTCCCAAAAGCTGGCATGTGCAGTTGCAGCCCCTGTAATGGCTAACAGACTGGGAGCTGCTTCTTTCTCTGTGCAGCCTCTACCAAGTTTCCTACTTTTTCCAAGTCTCAACTAGAGAATTAGGATTAAGCATAATTTTCTCAAGTGTTTTGACAGATGGACAGGGTTCTGTGATCTATTCCATAGCAAAACAGAAATATCCTGCACAAACTCCCATTCACGTAGGATTTTTAGCGTTTACTCGAGTATGTACAGTATAATACAAGTTAATAATTGGAAGAAAGGGACTTGGATGTCACTTCTGGACAGTTTGTGGCATTACCCACAGACCTTTTCAGAGTGCTTTGCAAATGTAGTTTTACAAGCTGAAAAGGACATTGTGCTCCCACAGTCACTATAAAAGATCTTTTAATAGTATTAAAACATGGGATTGACAGGAAGCTTTCTCTCATGATTGGCCTGATTTTTTTGTTGTTTTAAGTATACATGGTTATACCTTGGCATTGTATTTTTCTAATAGCCCATAGAATAACACTGCCATTAGCTTTTCTTGCCATTAGGCACAGTTAGACATAGTCAGCATGTCCAATCTCACAGGAGCTGGTGTCTTTGAGCATTGGTGTTTGCACTGCTTTTTCCCCAGCTCACCTGCCATTCTGCTTTGGAGGCAGATGGCCAGAACAAAGCAAGGGTTTCCAGATTTGGCCTTACAAACCGCTGAATGAACAACCACTTGAGGTTTCGTTACACATTTAAATGTAACTTAGTCATACTTAAATGCCCAGATGAAAGGGGATTCAAAATTGGGAAGGGAAAGAAAGAAGAGCAAAATGCAGCAATAGTCTTGAGGTATCACCTTCAAAGGATGTTTTCAACAAGATGTTTAAGGTTGAACAACTGGAAAAAGGACTGAATGATGCCTTACAGATTTTTTTTTTCCCTTCAGAAACACTTTTCTGATCTGTGGAAGACGCTGAGACAGAAATGCTTTCCTTAGCCTCAAATCAAGTGAAACAAAATTCATCTTTATAGCTCCTCTGAAGCAAATACAAAGAGACTGACATTGTCTCACATCTTACAGTCACTGATGGGGAAAGTGAGGACTGAAGGTGGTCAGGGTGGGTGAAATCTGCCTACTGCATTGACTTTCAGCTGCTTGGGTCCATAACTGACAAATGCACTTTTGGAAATGGACTGGAAAACACAGAATGCAAAGGTTCTGCCACTCTGCAGCAAGAAAATGGCATTCTGGCCTTTCAAGCAAGAGATGTTGGAACACAAAGCTGCTGCTCTTAAACACAGCTCCTTGTGCAGAGGTGTTAAATCAGTTTATTTACCCAAGGCAAACATGACTAGAATCTGTGAGAAGGAAGGTGCCTGCCTCCTGCAGCATCCCAGCTGAGGAGACAAGCAGTAGGAGTGCTGGTTAAAGGAGGGGTGAAAACAATGACGACTCAGCTCAGGCTTTTGATGGGAACAAGTGAGTTAGAATAAGAGATGTAGCATTTCATGTTGGCTTGAACATTTCGAATTACAGAGAGGACACAAATGTAATAAAAATTGTATTGTCTTCAGAATAATGGAGAGATGTATAATGGTTTTTGTGTGACAGCAAATGCTGTAATTAAGACTGCACTATAAAAACAAGTGTGACGAGCTATTTTTAAGGTTCTCAAACTCTTTGATAAATTCTCCTTTCAAGCTTTCTTGCTTCCCCTAACAGTAGAAAAAAAATCATATCATGTAAAAAAAATCATAATCATAAGCCCTTATGAAGCTTGTTTAAAAAGAAAAAGTAGAAAATAAAGTACAGATTCTGATTCCAGTTTGCATAATTTTACAAAAATAAGTTTAGAAGCACCACAATAGGGCTCAATGGGAAAAAGTAGCTCCTATAAAGAATTTTCTATGCCAACATTTTTAGATAAAGAATAGCTTAACACAGTTGTTGCCTAAAATTATGCATTCTAAATACTTCAGCACTGAAGAGCTAACATGTATTGCTTGATAGTCCCCTTTTTGCAATTTAGCACTGCCATTATAATAAGGCTTTGATGTATCACTTTGAAAAGTCAGTCACTCCTCACTATTTGCTCAGTGCATGTTTTGCTATATAGGGATGAAACTAAGCATGTGCAGCAATTGATGATTCAGTCCATCCATCTGCAGTATTTCTGTGAATGCTGTGCCACAACGGGACATTCTGGTGCTCAGCAAGAGCTGATCCCAGGTGGGCTCTCCTACCTGCTGGGAGGATACTCAGTAGTTGGAGTTGTAGTGTTAAATAGCCTGCAACTAAAACATTTCATAAACCAGACTGTATTTAGCCTCTGTGTTTTCATTCTTGCTATTTTCCAGATGCCAAACGTTGAGTTTATTTTTTGAAGGAGACTCCAAAAGTACAAACTAGAGCATAACTTTTTATTATTTGTAAACGTTACATGTTTTATTGCTGAAGAGCAGTATCAAAACTTTACACAGGACATTGAATTCAGTGCTGGTAGGGGAAAATGATCCATCCTCCCTATGTAGAAAGGATTACATCATGAAGGGATGGAAACAAAGAGTTCTGAGGGACTGGGATAGGCAAACTTCCCTCCATTCACAGGAAATGGGTGAAGCCTTGCTTGAAATTATTATTCAGACGTTTTGTGCTGTGAAGGAAATGTCTCCTGATAGCACAAGCTATTGGTTTCCTGTTGTGAACTAACAGTTTTGGCATAACCAAGAATGGACAGGAAGGGCAAATGATTGGGGGTCATTGGAAGAACTAATTTTAATGAAAAGACCAGACCAAGTAAGTGGGAAGAAATTTGGCCGGAAAAAAACCCTGAAATTAAAATGGGGGTGGGGGAAGGGAGAAGAAAAGGGCTCAGATGCTGATTGCTACAGTGGAAATAAATCTTTGTGGAAATAAATAATAATAAAAAAAATGACCCCCATGAAATGTTCACAGGGCTAGCAGGGGGAACACTGCTGTTGGGCAGGAAGTATCGCAGGGGGAGAAAGCCCTTTGTGTCCTACCTAATTAAGAGCCTGATTCAACAAATATATATCCGGCTTCTGCACTGAGGAAAGCAATTTTTGGAAGTTTTCACAGATGCGGAATTGCTGGGGTTTTTTTGACAACTAGGACCTTACAACAGAGGCACTTTCAAGTGCTCTTTTTCAGGCAGGGTGTATAATTAGCAGTGCCAGCAGGTCCCTGCACTGCCCGAGCACTGGGCCAGCTGAGCGTGCACCTTCCAGGCAAAGGGAAAGGCTCGCAGCACATGCTCCTGCCCCGGGCCTCCTTCCCAACCTGCTGCCAGAGCAGAGAGGAGGAGGCTTCCCTTGTCTCTCCTGAGGTCTTTGGGGATCTGTGGCACCTTCACAGGCTCGCTGATGCCGTGCCAGGACTGCCCTCCCACGAGCACCGTTGTCTGTCACTCTGGCTCTTCTCTCGAGGGGACAGCGCGGAACTGGTCGCAGCTCCAGAGGCCACGCAGCCTTCCTGGCACATCCCAGGGGCTGGAGGGTGGCAGGGCAGGGCAGGGAGTGCTCGCTGAGCTCTGTCCTGTCACTCACAGGGTTTCACTGTTAGCAGCAAAAAGTAAATCTAAAAATCTCTGCAGTGGGGCAAACTGTTCTTTTTAAGATGGCAGCCTAAGTTTCACTTCAAGCATTCGAAGTGCTTAAAGGCTATTTCTAAAAATCAATGAAATCTTCTTGGACACCTGTGTTATGTACTTTTGGAGCAAGCATTTTCACCCTTGCAAAGATTATTTTGATTGTATGGAAATTCAGGTTGTAGAAAATGGCTGCCTGGTTCAGAAAAAGCATGAAAAGAGTCCCTTTGGTTTTTGCTGATTCTTAAAAGGCCACCCCTAAAGAGTTTTTATGATGCCAAACCCACAAGAGTTTGGAAAAATGTGCCTGAATTTGTTTTTGGATTTAATTTATATAGAATTTTTAAACCCACATACAACATTTCTGCTTTCTACTCTTAGAAAAATACCAACTTCAGTCACACTGGAATCATGCTTTTTTTTAACATCTCCTTTTAAATATTTTTGTTTCCATTTAGGACTGCCAGCATTACCATGGAAACCCCCAAAAATAAAGACTTTCCCAGCCTTCTGAGAGTACACCTGCAAGAGCAAGAATTGCTTATCAAAAGTGACTTCTTCATTACAGGTGTCACCTGAGGACATTTTGTGTCAGTATGACTTTTTCTCTCAAAATATACTGAAATTATATTCTTAGCATTGATATGGTTTGGAATCTTGCCATGGACCAGTAACAAATGTCTGTTGCTATCCAATAGTGCTCTCTTTAATATACTATCTCAGTTTCAAGAGAAAAACCAGCTCTTGACAAACTTTGGAAGCCCTGAAATAACAAGATGAAATAAGCACTCATCTCAGTGAGACAAACACATAAAATGAAGATCTAATAAGCTGTTTTAATATAAATCATTCCACTGGCTTCAGAAGGACTTGGACCAGAGTTACAAAGAGAATTGCAAGAATTCATCTGCTGCTTCCTAGTAGAGAGGTGGAGCATATTTACTAGTGAGCAGTTGGCTACTATCAAAATGGATCTGTTTAGACTTTCCAACATTGCTAATTTTATTTTTTTTTTGATACAGAATTTAACAGTTTGATCTGAAATTTTACAATTGCAACTAGTTCTGTGCAGTTTTCAAATTAACAACAAAAAATTTTTAGTTAACTACAATGGCTTAGCATGTATTTTTTCCAAGCAGAAGTCAGCTATGGTGGTAGGACTGAATTCAGATAATCTGGCAGTATCTATGACTAATATTTCAAGTCAATGTTCTTGTAATAACAAGCCCTCAAACCAACAAGATATTTTCATTCTTTTGGTGCCTACTCTCTGTTCTTAACTATATAAATTGTATATTCTGCTTGCCAAATTGTTAAAATTTCCAGTATATGAAGGCTTTTGATTTGTGTACTTTTCTGCAGTGTAGTGGCAATTTGACAAGTCTGCCACTGTAATGAGCACCACTGGGAAAACAGAGATTTTTTTGTTTGTTTTTCTGTATTAAGGACTTTCCATCATTCCAAAACCAATGAAAAACTGAACTTTAAATAATGCTAGAAATACACGTTTGTGGTATTACCAATAGCACAGGAAAATCACCTACATATTTTTTGTTGTTATTTAAGTGTACTGGAAAACCTAACTTAAATGCATTCAGGTGTCACCAAGATTTGCTTTTCAGTGCTGTTTTAATGAGCAAAGTCCTTGGCAGTCCTGTTTTTTAGCATAGGCAAACCTCAGAAACACTAACTGTAACATCTCCATGGTATATCTAATACCAAATGATCCTGTTCAAATCAATAGACACCTTGGGAAATTAGATGCTCTTCCACGTGAACAGGAACATCAGACCTCAGCTCTCTGGGAGTATGGAAGTACTGAAGAACAAATTCAGCCCTTAAACCAAGTGTTTGCAGTACAGAGCTGAGTCCAAAGAGGGAGAGATTCATTCAAGGATAACATGTAGCTGTATGTGAAAAATTAGTGTCATGACTGTTGCACCATCTCCAACTATAATCTCACCAGAATATTATATTTTTGCAGGACTGGAGCTTCCTGTTGTACAAACGACAAATCTTCCCGAAGAAGTTTGTAAGAACAAAGGTGTTTGTAAGAAGAAATCTTTCCAAAAGTACATAGGTACTAACAACAAGGTACAAGAGTATTGAAGGAATTTTTGCTCAATTTACCCGTTTTAGGTACTGCACTATCAAAGTTCTGGATGTTTGCAGTCAATAAGGTTTCTGTGTCACAAAAGAAATGTTTCCCCAACAAACCCTGATTCAAATGCTGTACATTTCCACTGCTTCAAGTTTTGCTCTAGGCTAAGTAGATGATTATTTAGTGTTGCTACAAGCTGTCATATTACTTATGCTGCTCCCAAAGAGGTGGCTGTGTTTCAGCATTAGGCAGGGAGTGTTCCTGTGTGTGCATTTGTGCCCAAAAGGACCATCTCAAAAGCTTTGTTGCCTATGTTCATTGATACCCTTTAAGGTTGATTGTTGTTGCAGATGGCAGCAGAAGTTGAATTTCCCTGTGAAGGTGGATAGGAGTGGCAATCAGATGAAACTGGCAAAGGATTATCAGTGTTTTAAATTCTTATGCGGCAGAAAGTGTGGAAACTGTGGACAGGTTAAATGCGTGAGGGGTTACCATGCAGGGTTAATTTTTCAGGAATGAAGTGGAGAAATGAAAATGAAATTATTTGTAATGGAATTTGTAAACCAGCATAGAATTGAGGTCAGTCATTGTAAAATTATTCCTCTTCCTCTGGCTGGATGCTCTGTGCAAGCTGCTATTCCCCCTCCTACAGTGTTAAAATCACTTCTTTTCATTTGTGCGTGCTTTCTGGAACTGATGAGATTAAAACAGCATAATACCACTTCAGCTCAATAGAGAATGATTGCAACTCAAAAGCATTTATTTATTTGATGTGAATCATTCTGTAGCACATTTCAGTTCCATACTGGAGAGGAGATTTTTTGTCTTTTCAACATTTACATAAATGGGAGAAGTGAGAAGATGTCCCTGTCCCTGGCACCTTTACTTTGCTAACACAGATGACACACACCTCACTTCCTAGTGCTGATGTATTGCAAGAGGACACCTAGGATAGTTTCAACTATTCTAGTGCTCATTGTTACCACATCAAGTCTTTGTAGTTGTTTATGAGGATGCTGGTCAGTGCAACAAAGAAAACATAAGGTAACATTAGTATCATAGAAAAGGTTACAAAGAAAAATGAGTGGGTTTTGTTGTAATGTCACTGTCTGTTGGCTCCACCTCACTAATAGTTTTTAAAATGAGCTAAACATTAAATAGTCACAGCTTTGTCTAAAAATAAAGTAGATGCTTTATGGGGAAAGTTTTCTCCTAATTAAGAGGACAGGTGAATTGTGGGAAAAACTTAATATTATGGTAACCATAATATTTGATTTGTAACTGTATCAAAGAACACTGCCCCTTTAATGACAGCTTTCTTACACTAATGCACACTTTGCTGCTTTTTTTTTTCCAACTTAGTTAACAGTTCAGATCAGATCCTTTTATTCCAATTTACATACATGCCAATCATTCCAGGATGGAACTAACAATTGTATTGTAGCAAGAGCGAAACAGAATTTGTAGAAAAAGAACATACACCAAAAATTCTTTTTTTAGGCCAATTAATATAATTGGAAAGAACAGACAGGCTTTTGGGCTCAAAATCCTTTCTCTGGGTCTGAAAAGGAGTTGCAGAATCTAAGATAGAGACGAGATTAGGCCCAATTCCTCTTAGTTTAATCTAATTATGTTAGTTAGGCTACTTGAGAGATAAGGGTACTTAACAAGCGTAGAGCAAAACTCCCTTCCCTTGTCACAGCAATCACACTCTGCTGGGAAAAGTTGTGCTGCAAGGAGAGCTGCACAAGCCTGTACATCAGTCTCCAGAGACCTCTTGGGGTCCCTAATTGCTGGCATGCACCCAGCCATGCTGGCAGCACACAGAGCACTCAGGCCCAGGCACTGCAGTACAGGATCTGGAGTGGCCCATCCAAGGCAAGTCAGCATCACAGCCCGAGGTTTGCATACAGGGCTCCCCTGGACCTGCGGCTTCCTCGACTGTCTGACTGCTGAGGAGCCTGAGTCCTGCTCAGAGACTGAGAGCAGCTCAGTGGCCATGATTCTGGGAGCCCCTCTGGGAGCCCCTGAGCTAGTGGGTGGACAAGATTCCAACCAGGCAAATGGATGGATTACCAATATTCCTTGGATTCCTTGGCCATCTGGATGTACTGCTACCACCAGGCTCATTTTTCAGCTTGATGAATCTAATGATTTTGGCAATGGTTGTGGCTGCTCCCAGTCATTCTTTTAACAATTTCCATTACCCTGGCCAGTTATTTTCAGGGTCTTGGCCTTTTCCTTCAGAGCTATGTGTTTTTACGTTTCAAGATCTCTAAATAGGAACTTGTACCAGTATGTCCCTTTGTGTCTGCTCCTCATCTTGGAGCAGTTTACATACAGCAAATGCCTTTTGAATGGGCTTGTGACAAAGTGACTCAGGCCCTGCTGCTCTAAATGACCTGCCCACAGACAGTGAGAAAAAGGAGACAAACATCAGCTCTCCATTTTGCTGGACAGGGCATGCACACTAAGCATACAGTCAGGTGGAAAGTGATGTGGGTTCCAGAATGGTGTCAGTAGCAGAGCCCAGCTGTTCCCTCTGATATAACACACATAGGGACTCCTCAGACAGGGCTGGTTTCAGCTCCATTTTACTCTACAGTTTTGTCTATCTTTAGGTTTTTTCAGCCCCAACAGACATCTTCTTGTGTATTTTAAGCTGAAAGAAAAGTCAGCAAGCAAAAACTGAGTCTACACAGGCACCCAGAAACAAAGATGTCATTATTATTTTCTGAAGCATTGCTAAGTCTTATTCTCTCAGATCTGTACACACTGTTCAGTTCATGTCTTAGACCACTGGGGGAAGAAAAAGTTCCCAAAGGTGCTTGAAATACTAAAGTAGTCCCAGGAGGAAAAACCTAAACAAACATTATCCCCCTCACCGAACACACCCCATCCTTCCCTAACCTAGGCAACCACTGACACTCTTATCACTTTCTGCCAGCAGCTCTGACTGTTCTGTTCTTCACAAGGAAGGCTTACACTGCTTGTACAGTTTTTTGTCACCCCTGTACGTTGGTTGCCTGAGTTACTGAGCCAGCTGTTCTTCTGATTCCTAGAAGGGCTTTCACAGAGAGCAATTCTATATAAGAATGCTGCTGCCCTGAGACTAGGTGGTGACTAGTGGTGACTGGTCATTAGGTCAGCCCCAGTGACTTGTGGTGACTGGCACCATTCGTTGCACAAGGGGCCAAACAGCAGACAGAGATTTTGGCAGAATGGCTTCTGAGTGACAAGTTTCCTATTATCAATCTTTACCAGTGTATGTACATACCACAGTAAAATAGACCAGGCATCTCTAATTACCACTGCTAACTCACAAAAGTAGGGTTGGCTAGTCTTAGCCTCTTGACAGAAGAAGTTATAATAAGAATTGGAAGCTGCACTTGGTGAAAATTATCAGTTACCACCAGAAATAAAGACATTTCAGATGCCATTTCCTTGAATATATGGTTAATAGTTTCAAATCTTAGAAAGCATGTGCCAGCTCCTCCCCATCATACAGCTGCACCGACTCCACAGCCTTTGGATTCAGTTCAAATCTTGTTTTCAGTTTGACAAGAACTTCTGCCAGCAACAAGAATAATTCCAGTAATAAGACAGACAAATAAAAATACCTTAGCAAGCAGGTAAGGATCTAAAGCCTTGGGAAAGGCTGGGTAAGTTTTCAGCACAAATAGAACCATAGCAAATTAAGCAGGTTTGTTTAAATTGTACCTGAGATGGCCACTCCTAGAAACAGGTCTTGAGTCACAACCTAACTTCTCCTTTCCAGATGGCCCTTGCAGACAGCCCGAATCAAGACTGTCTAAAAGTGCCATGTGCTCACTTCAGGCCACATCAGCCCTTATCAGAAAGGCCAGGGAACATCTTGTCTGGCTGGCCTCAAACTTATGGTCTCATCACAAGGACAGATGGGATGTGGGGAGGTGACAGGGACAGGTAATGCTCAGAGCTTGCAGCACTGCAGGATAAGGGTCAGATGCTGGGAGTGAACTTGAGTTTTTCTCCAAGTGTACTGGTTAGTTCAGCCATCCCAGATGTGATCCTGGGACCTGATCGGGAGTTTAATTCAAAGCAGTAAATTTGTGCTTTAGGCTGTACTCAACTCATGGAGCTTCTTTATCCACTGGATCAAGGAAAGCCCCAAAAATTACACATTAGGTATGCACAGTTTCATAGCAAATGAAAATACACACTTTAAATGAATGCAGTGGATTGCATTCACAGGGTGCTGGCAGCCTAGATAAATACTAGCATTTTCTTCACTTAAATGCATATGTAATTTATAACAGCTAACATCAGGAAGCTCTTCGTGCTCCAAGGCTGAAATATTTGTATGTTATACCTGTATAACACTGTACAACCTGTATATACTGTACTACCCCCAAACACTAATAGTGAAACAAAACAGGAAAATTCGCTCTCCAGAGGGGAGACTCCTCTAGGCTTTAAGGATATATAACTTCCAATTAAAACCTTACAGAAGAGGTGATACGTGCAGATAAGGCTCAAGACTACCCCAACGTATGTCTGTCTGATGAGGTGCCTATGGCACTGCTGTAGCACTACAAACATGTACCAGTAAATCCACCTCTGAGTGCAGTTCATCTCTCTTGGGAATGAAGTTCATCTTTCACAATAAAACATGGTGTTCTAAAAGAAGGAGAAAGAAAAAAACATTCATCATGCTTGTGCCAGGCAGAGTTCAACTTGAAAGAAACCGGATGAAATGTGTATCATTCATCTAAGGAACAAATTCACACTACAGATTTGTCTGAGAGACAAGTGAATGCGATCCAGAAAAGCTATCCATTTCAGAATGGGAGGCTTGAATTCAGTCCAGCCAGAAAATGCATGCTGAGTAGCATCCATTTATTCAGAGTAGTAATGGCTTCTTCTAAGAGCCCGTCGCCTTGATCATTGTGTTAAACATAGTATATATAACCAACACGAATTCCCATCTTTGCAAATGCAGGCTATCTGCCAGTTCCACAAAGGGATTTTTTTTCTAAATAGCTACTGCATAAGGGCTGTTGCCTGCAGAGCAGGTTTTGTGTGCTCAGCCTACTGCGATCATCAGGTCTGAGTGCACAGTAAATGGAATTCACAAGCCTTTCCAAGTCACCTCCTGCGTAAAGCCCTGAACAGACAGTCCCAGAAGTGAAGTAAGGAACAACTTCCCTCTCCGCCCCTTTGGGCAGCTCACATACATGCTTTTAGCAATACCTAAAACAAGAAAAACACCTACAGCCACTTCAGTGGGACTGACGGAAACAGAACGGAAATGACAAACTGATTAAGTGGAGAGCCAGCTTCACATGCAGAGAAACTTCCAACTTTCGTTCCTAATGACTTTTTAAAAAGTGCTTCACTTTTCCTTGTGCTCCCTTTGAAAAAAATAAAAAATCTTGGCCCATGAGCTCTCAGTGCCTACACAGATGAAAGCCGTGAGAGGCCTTAAATGACTTCAGCAGGAAACTACTGGGAAGGGGAGGGGTCTGTTTTCTGACAGTCCCATTACACATTTCTAGGAAAAATCTTTCCAAGTTCTGTGGACAAAACCGAAACAGAATTACAGCACTGCCTCTCTTTTGGAGACAATCAAAACAACGCTTTTCCTGCTCCCATGCTGGAGTGCTCCAAAGTAATTCCCTTCTTTTTTAATCTCCGCTTCTCTCTTTCTCAGGATCTTGGGGTCAGGAATAGCACTTCAGATTGAAGAAATTGTTAGAATCAATGCAGGCAAAGTCTACTCCAACAGGATCCATGTTGGTTTCAGGTAAACTTGAGGAATACTTTGTTCTGCAGTTGCATTCATAAATCCTTCTGCCATTTCCCAAACCCCTCACAAACTGTTTAGTGAGCTCAGGAGTTTTCTACTCAGCAGCGATGACAAAGCACTCGACTACTGCAAAACCACGGCAGGGAAGCTGAGCAGTAACAGACGTCAGCCAACGTCACCCCCAGATCACTGGGGTGGAAGGTCATCCTCAAACAGTATTTCCATTTTTCCCCTCTTGGTAAGTTGTTCTGGGAAAAATCCTCTGTTTTACTGTAATGTAGTTACAAACTAGAAAGTCACCACCACTTACACAAAGCTGCAATTTCTGGCCGTGTTGGGAATTTTAACTGATGTCTCCACCCAAGCAGCGTGTGGAACCAATGTAATGGCTAATACAATTCAGAGCTTAAAATGGAGTGATGTTGCAGCTCCAGCTGTTTTTTAAAGTCAATACAAGAGATCTTTGGAAGCATTAGAGAGGAAATAGAAACAGAGGTGAATTATGGCTCCTAGTCTGATGATGGGCACCGTGGAATACGTGAGCAACAGTGTAAAAAGCAAGACAAAAGTAAAGCATCACTGGACAGTATGGCATAGTGCCATGCTCTGGACCAAAACAGCCACAAAAAAGTGATGACTGTTGGGACATACCTCATAGGAAACAGGTGCATTGTTTTTTATCTGTGCTTTTAGAAAAGGCACAGTCCTCAAAGGTGAAGATGCATGACAGCCTGGGATAGACAATACAGCTTTTGTTCTGATGAAGAAGAAAGGTTCACTGTGAGCAGACTTGGCCCAACTGCCCTTAGCAGCTACTGTCACTCGATGTGCTCTACAAATCCCTCAGTTATCAGCAAGCTACAGCTCCCTATTTATCAGCTCATCCAAGCTAACTCTGCAAGGGCTTTTTTATTCCCTGAGAACTGAGCTGTACTGTTTGACCAAACAAGTTTCCACCTCCTTTCCCAGTCCTAACATGCAGAGACCCAAAATCACTGGCAGGGCACAATGATGACAAGCATTTACCTTTTACCAAATGTATTTCCCATGGAGGTCCCTACTTATAAGCAGAAGATCTCAACTAGCTGCTGGTTCTGATGCAGGTTTGTAGGAATTCAATAATTACTTAGTATTTAATGAGTATTTAGTAGTCATTTGGTAGATCTGCTGTCTATCTGGAGATGTTAGGGACAAAGAGTTTATCCAGTGAAGATAATCATGGTATAAACTCTGTCCCCACTGAAGACAGAAGCTGATTTGCTACCAACATCAATGCTTCATATCTGCACAGGCTACTGTGCTGGGTATTTAAAAAATAATTAAATAAACAGATAAGCAATGGAACTATTTGACAAGAACTAATGAGGGATGAGATAATCATAAAACACTTCCGGGGCTTTAATCTCTAAAAACAAATTTAAAAGGGTGCTTATAAATAATAAAAAATTCTGTTTCTTTGAAAAGTCAAAATACCCAAACCTCAGCTAATGCAGTTCTTAACTAACATTACATCAACCTCTCTCAGAACATGTTAAAGCTGTACATCCCAGTTTCATATCTGCACGCAGGATTCACTCTGCAAACTAGACCTAACTAGGAACATTTTTGCTAAGCACATTCTAAAAGGCTATAATTCCCCTCCAAAAAATGGTCTGAGGGAGAGAATCCTTTACTTTCTGGAGTGGTAAAATAGAACAGTTCGAAAATAGTTTGCTTCAGGCTCACAAGAGTCCTCAAACACTACTACAAATACAGCAGCATTTAAAATTACTAGGTTGAAATTATCATCAATCTGACTTCAGCACACTGCTAGCTTTTTCCCTTAGAAATAAATTTACTATCATTTCACTCTGTCACTAACCAGGATTATTTGATTCTGATGACAAATTCATATAGTCGATATCACTGAAGCACATAAACAAGCTGAGCACTTTTCTAAAATAAAACTGTAGGACGTCAATGCAAATCAACTGTAAAAATGTATTTTAGAACTATGTAAGAAGTAGAATAGTTACAGAGCACCTTAATGAGTAAAAGAAATGTTGTTTTGCAGCCCACTCTTGAAAACTAAAGCAGTTTCCTTTTTACCCATTGATAAAAAAACCCTGCTATTTTTTGCCCTAAACCCCCCAACATTTAACCTGTTATTTGTTGATAAATAGACTTTGAAAAGAGCAACACATGAAGGAAGGCTTTTGTGAATCATGTAGGTTATAAATTTTTTTGGCAGCTGAAATTCTTTAATTTTTGGAATTAATAGCCTTGAGGAAGAGGGGCTAGTTCAGTTATTGAAAGAGGAGTGCCCATCGTACAGCATTTTCCTACAGCTGTACTGTGAACATTCTTTATGCTCTATTCTCTTGACAGGAGTGATTTTCCTTGGACATCAGCGACTCATGGGAACTCCAGATCACTTCAGTAAGATGCAGTCTAACAAGGAAGAACCTGCAACATCTCGGAGATCACAGCCTTAAAAGGATCCAAACCCAGTCAGCAACTGCATCTTCCGTAAGTGAAACCCGTCCGTCTTCTAAAATCATCTCATAGGGAAGGACATGTCCAGTAACTGAATGTAACAGCAACCCAGGTAAAACTATGGCTAAGGCAATACTTTCGGGAAAAACTTTAAAAAAGTACTTTGACTCTTTTTTTATCATGTTTCTATCAGATAGATTTACTAGATTTTAGAAGTCTGTTTTACTCAAGCTTCTTTCCGATCACCACTGTACATTTGCAAAGCGTATTTATCATCCAGGGAAAGTCTTCTACAGACCACCATCATTTTCAAAGGAAAAGGGAAAAATACAGCGAAGGCTTCAAAGATGTGAGTGAATTATTTCATTCACAAGTGCAGCATGGACTCTCTCTTCTGTAATGACACAGTACAGAAAACAAGATGTAATTAATGCAACTCCTTTGCCAAATGAGTGGGATCTTATAAAGAAGTGGCACATAATTCTGACTTGAGCTTTCTTGCTTTACACAAAACCAAACCTAATACAGAGCAATATAATGTACTAACACAGTCCTTCACCACATTTTTCCTTTTCCCCCAATATGAGTGTCTGTAAAGTGCTGGGCCTGTAATCAAAGGACACTCAGTGTCCAAAGCAGCACTACTGACACAACAGCCAGACATTTCTGTGTACTACGGTACAGTCATCAAAGTGAACCAAAGAAGAACATTTGGTCTTTTGTTGTCTTACATGCCAAGACAGAAGAGCATGGCTCTTCCTCTGTTCTACCCAATGAACAGATGTGGGTTTAATCACATACAAAAGAAAATGCTCACAAGTTTCAGACTGTGACTTTGATATTTAGGAGTAAAATTACTTTTTCAAAGAAAGTGATTTTCATCTCATTATCTTGAAACTGTCCATAAAAGGAAGATAGGCAGGGAATTGGATAAATACATCAAATAGGGTTTCCTTTGGAGTTATTTTCTTCGGTTGGAGAGAAAACTAAGGTAATTTTCATAAACAAAAAACTTGTGGCAAAATAAGAAAAGAAGCCTCAGGATCCAATATAGGAAAGTTATAGGAGATTCTTCAATAAATAGATATTACAGAGCAGTGTAAATTCAGATGCCTCCTCTGTCTTGCTGAACTCAAAGCTGCAGATGAACTCAATACACAAGGTTACCAAACAGCAGTTAGGTAAAATAGAGGCAGAAAATGCCACAAAAGGACACCTTAAGGGCTGTAACTTTAAGCTGGCCACTAACCTACATCTCCCAGTATCCAGCTCCCCCGCCACCCCCTCAACTCAAATCACCTCATAAATACCTAAGTCAGATTACCCTTCCTTCTGAGGAGCATTAGAGCTCTGACAACGTGTGTGTGAAACGCAGATCCAGGGGATGTGGATCACAGGCACCTCTTCAGGACACGTTTTGAGAGGATGTACATGGCATGGAGGTGGCTGGAATTTGCATCCAGAAGAACAGGTATGTTTGTAATGCCACCTGGCCTGTGCTCACCAGGATCTATCTTCACGTACCTGGCCTCTACAGGGATAGTGTGTACAGAGTACAAAGGGATCTCTTTTCTACATCTGGGTGTTGCACCAGGAGCAGAGGATGGAGAGACAGAGATGAAATCTGTGATTCTGATGTGAAAGGAAGATGCACAATGCTGGCATCTGGCAACCATAAAAGACACATGAGGTAGAGCTGGGCCTCTGGCCTCTTGCCAACCAGGGCGCCTGCAAGGATAACAAGAGCTTGTAACCCATACAGAAGAGTCAGGATGGCAAGAACACAATTATGGCCCATGCTGGTACTTCAGCTGCAAATTTCCTACCTTCCTAGAGTTTCAGTAAGAGTCTACCCAACATCCTAAATTAATTTTAAAACCACAGGCATTCAAAGCTCATCACAAATGACCAGGCCCACAAAAGATCTAGATGTACACCTCCCACTGAAAATCAGTGGGAGCTAAAATATACTCCTACAGTTCGACCAAATATTTTCCTTTTTCCCCCCCCCCTTAAAAACTCCAAGTTGTGCCCTCTCTTTGAGCCTCTCTTGCTCATAGCTTTTTTCAGTCCTGTATTTCACTCTAACTTCTCGAGAGCATCACAGCCCGCAGTGCCCAGCCAGCAGCACCTATCTCTGGAGTTCCAGAGATAGTGCTGGTGTCTCTGGAGCTTGCAGTGCTCACTTCAACAACTGCTCCTCAGCCTACTCACGTTACCAGCTCCATTTACAGGCTGTTGGGACAAACTCCTCGAATGCCAGTTGCAAGACAAGATTACAGATCCTGAATGAATCCATGTCTAAACTCAGTATTAAGGAAATTCCTTGCAGACAGTTTCTCTTACAGTCTTTCTTGCAATGCCTATCTGAGTTTCTAAAAAGTGAGTTTTTAATTATGAGCAGAGAAACAATAGGTCAGTTCAGCATGAAAAAGAATACACCCACTATTTTTCCATGGCCTGTAATTTAAAAATAGTTCAACTCATTAGCTTTAAAGCTTTCAAAAATACTAAAACTGAAATATAGGGCTCAATTTCTTTTTGTTTTTTAAGCTAGACCCAGAGACTGAGGAGTTTTAGACCAATGACTACTTTAAGATGATGAAAGAGGATAAAGTTTTTGAACTATGAATCTAATATAGCCAGAACAGATTGATTCCATAGTAAATTTTTAAACAGAAAGTAAATTTTTAAACATTGACTAAATTTGAAGCATTTAAATAAGACCAGAGCATTAACTGCATACCAATTCAGAAGTGCTGCAGGGCCTGTAATTTGTCACACTGCACATATAGATCGAGCTGACTTTTCTCACTTCTTTCCATCATGTGCATGTTCAGAATGCAAACAGGGGCCAAAGTACACCTGAACAGCCAACTGAGAGACCTCCTATATGTAATGTGAACCAGACAGAATCAATACCTACTGAAAAAAAATTGACTAGAAAAGAGCAATTTCTTTCTCTGTACCTGAAAACATAACCCTGGGGGCCAAGATTGCTCTCTTGACATTTTGTAAGTTGACAACAACAGAGTTATGATTAGTGGGACATTGACTCCCAGTGCCTCTCAAGCACCTTCTGCATGACCTGGGGGAACACCTGGTGTGCATTCAGTATGAAACAGAGGTCCCTCGGTTCATCAGCACCCATGCCCAACAGGATTCGGGGCTGTGTTCTCTATCCCCAGACTAAAGCCCAGGTTCCTGCTGCCCACACAAAACTGGTGAAAAACTGCTGGTTTAAGATCTTGGTAGGTAAGTCAAACCCTACCAAAATCTGACTACTCTGAGCGATCTCATACTTGCAGTATCACTTCACCTCAAAATAATTTGATTTTAAAACTGAATTTAAGCAAGTTGTTAGTAATCACTTTTCAAGTATTTATTTATTTTGTTGAGGGAGGGAGGAGAGGAAAATCAAGCTTTCCAAGTATTTAACATAAAACCCAGAAGAGCTCCATCTGGCAACCAGCAGGATTTCTAAATAATCTAAATAGTATCTACATAAGAACCAGGCTGTCTATGGAGTGAGACAACTTCAACTTTTACAGCCACAAGAAGTCTTTATTAACATAAAAGGAAATTATAAAAAATTAAGTTAGAACAGGAACAAGAGCCTGGCAAGCTGACAAAAGACCCCAGGAATCTCTGCATTAATCCTGAAATGCTGCTTTTGACTTTGTTGGAATATAGCATCATACTCTGCATGCTTTTAAAAAAACAAAATAAAAAACCCTCTTAGGTTCAAAAGACTCCAGTACAATAAAACCAGCTCTAGGAAAATATTCAGATTAATGAAAATCAATATATAATTCCTTACTTTGCCACACAAAAAACAACCCTTAACATTTAAGCATAGCTTGGAAAACATTAGTATTTAATTACAGTCATGGACAAGGCCCTTCACGTTCATAAATGTCTGTCTTCATTAAGAAGATGGTTCTGAGTGCTGCTGTTAATTATGTTAAACAAATATACTTCTGAACTAGTCTTACATATAAAAAATATGATAATTCTAATTCCCAGGTGAATAAACACCTCAGAGTACACAGTATTTAATTTTCTGAGTTATTCATATGAAGGATCTGGCCTTGCACTTCACACCTAGCCCATCTACTTTTTGGATCATTTGTGAGTGATCCAAACCTGGTGGTGGTTTGGCGTCATATGGGAAATATTGAACTGGTTTTCAATGTTCCTGTCAAGTTGCCATTGGGATTTTCTGTCAGTTTCTTGGCAAAAAATCAGAGTGGAACAGTGGGCCCAAAAAAAAACATGTTATGGTGATCCTGTGAGGATAGGGCAGCCTTGAAGCCCTGCGTTTTCCGCTATCCCTGGGCTACAGGAAGAGAATTTCTATCTTTATCATTGCCCATCTGGCACCTTTCACAGGCAGCAAGAACAAAGAAGTAGAATGTACTGGCCCCTACCATCTGCTCCTGCTTGTGAAGTCTGAAAAGAGCCCGATAGGGAAGAAAGCAAAGAAAGATAAAACCCAACCCCTTTGTTTCCCACCAAACTGTTCTGGCAGGTACACGTTGTGCCTGTACTTCTTACAAATCTCAGGGCCACCCTAGAGACCTCTGGTTCCCTACAGCAACACAGCTGCTGAGCACAGAGCATCCCAAATGCTCGCAGCCCCACGTCCTCACTCGCAGCCTCCTAACAGCCCAAAAGAAAGGTTGTGTTGTCTGAGATTTGCTGTATTGGATCAGCCACTGTTTTATCTAGAATAGGAAAATTCCTGTGGGTTTAATAAGAGGTATTACCCTACAGATTTTCCCTGGTCCCACCTCCTTTCCCATCAGCCACATCCCCTCTTGCTGCAAGGCTGCATACACCATGTGTTGGCTCGACCCCTTCTGTCTCTGACAGAAGTTTGGCCAAAAAGAGCAGATTTTCTGCTACTTTGATCATTTCCTGTGGTAAAAAGTGAAGGGAATTATCTGACCCAGGGTCTTTTTTTTTTCTTTCTTAGTTTTGAAAAATAACATGGCTTTACATTTGCAAGTTCCCTTAAATAGTGTACTTGCTTTCCAATAGCATTTTGCTGCTGGTTTACTGGTTGCCTTACAGAACTTACTTTTTTTAGAATCAGAAAACACATTGCTCTGATCTCAAACTCGAATTCAGCTGCTGTATTACATCAATAATGACCTTCCCTATGCTGAAGCAGCAACCACAAGATAGTATCAAATTTACAGACAATACAAAGGTGGCATCTTCTTTGTTAAAAAATTATTACACTGAAAAAACAAGCTTACTTCTCTTGTGGTGGGGATAGCGTTGGTTTTGGCTACAATTGTGCATTGCATAATGTCTTTAGAAATAAGTTAACTATTTTATTAAACGCACTATTAAAGTAGTCTGTGACATATGTGATATAAGCACCCTAAAACGGTTGGGCTTTGGTTTTTTTCCATCAAAATCATCAAGATTCCAGATCAGAAAACATCTCATGCTTGTGTAAGCCCACGTTGAAATAGTGACAGTACCTGCTGACCCAACTGGTGTGGAAGCATTTGGGAACAGGGGCCTAGGTACAGTGCCAAGTGATAATCAGTGACCTCAAGGGGCCCTAAAAGTGCACCCTGAAAACTCGTCCATTTTGTATTTTTTCTGTCCCAGAGGGTACAAAGTAAACAAACAACATGAATCTACCTACTAAACTAATGTCTTGTATCAGCATTAATATTCTATAGGAATAAACTCCAAATAAATTATCACAATATACCTTAAGCCTTTAAAAACGTGGCACTACAGCATTTAAAATAGATATATATTCACACTTAGTAGTGGGACTCCACTCTTTTCAGCTCAGGAAAATGCTACAATGTGCAAGTTGTACTTGCTGGCATCAAAACCCTTTTTTTCTTAACTTTGCTGTGCTAATTAGATGAGTAGCACAGATTTTGACAGATAGAGTGTTGAGCTGAGGCCAGGGAGCAGTGTGTGCCTCCCTTTGTGCGAGTTGTACTCTCAAAAGAAATGATTGAACATTTTGAACTGTTAAAATTACTATTGTTTTAAAATGTTACAGGAAGTTACTTTGGTGAATTTACTATTTATGTATTTTTTTAATCAGCCTGTTAAAAAATCATGGCCTGGCTACGTGTCCTATTTTATTTATAAAACTGAATCCTTCCAAAACTCACACAGCTCAAAAGCAAAGGGAGACCTAGAGCAGTCTGTTTTCTTTCAGTATTAAAAGAAGATACGTACTTATTCATATATGTATGCATGTACCTCACTTAAAAATATAATAAGAAAGGGGAGGAAGAATCTACAGCAACCTTGTTAAAACAAAAATTGCACTAAACCACTTCAAACAAGATCTTGCCACAACAAAAAATCAGCATTATCGTTGTTAATAACACAGTGCCTTTCATATGCAGAGGTAATAAGGAGGCTGTACTGTGATCCATATAACCTCAATGATGTATAAATGAAACAAAAAGGATCTAATTAGTTCAGCAGCACCAAAAATTATTAAGTAGAAACATCAAAAGAGCCAGTGGGACATTACTTTCTTTTCGTCAGAGCTGCCCTTCAGAATTCTCTGGTTTGTATCTGGAAGGAGGAGGCTTCACCAATGTAGGTCACAGTAACTGAAAAGACCTGGAGCTCAAGGATGCTCCCTATACCTGTGCCCTGCCCTGCAGCTCCCCAGCACCATCCCTGCACGTCCCACACGAAGCCCTGCCCCATCCAGGATCTCTGCAAAGGAAGGGTGGAGCGGGTTCCTCACCTCCTGTCTGCGGCCGCAGGAGATAGCACATCCTGAACGCGCTCCGCCTGCTGCTGCCCCTTTTCCTCCTTCCCACAGAGCCCCTGCGGAAAAGGAGGAAGGGTCGCTTGGGAGGTGCCTCAGCTCCCATGGAGACAGCCACGATGGAGGGAGATCCAAGGGACAGCTGAGCAGATACTGCAACCAGCACAGAGCCACAGGACCTCCCTGGAGATGGCCTTGGCCTCCTACGAGTCCCTCCGGACTCCTACAGCTGCTCCTGCCATACCATTCCCATTTCCAGATGGGAAAACGTTTGTGTGTGCACACGTGAGAGCTTCTGAGGAAATACCTGTGGAGGCATCTCAGTCAAAGTTAGAACACTGTGTGCATGTATTTATTTATTATAAAACAGTGAGAGGACTTGTATACTTCACCACATAGCTGTGTGCACCCATGCCCCTGCAGCACACACAGCGTGGTGAGAAAATCACACCCCGCAGCAGCATAGCCTGGGCTGATTGTGGCAAAGAAAAGCCTTGTTCATACAATTCACTGAAGTCAGAAAAGCTCCATTTAAATATGAACAAAACCTAACACACAGGTCCACTGTACTTAAGTCAAGGAATTACTTTTCTCTAACCTTGGAGACACGGATATAGCTTGTATCTTCTCCAACAGATGTATTTGTCCACTACTCAGTAACATTTCACTTCACTTAAGTAAAAGCATCATATGCAAGAGAAACAATAATGATATAAAACAAAGACCTCTCACTATGCCAGGTCCATTCCATACCCAAAGCCCAAAGGTTTCCTTCTTCAAAGAATAAATAGGACAGTATTTGTTAAGGTTTAAGCCACAGTAACATTTTTAAGGTGCTTCCTCCAATAGCTTTCAACATTGTTCAATCTGCAGACCTATAAAAAGAGCCCACAACTATGCAATGGAGCAGGACAGACAAACAAAACCTCCCTGCCAGAAGACTTGCTCTTCTGTTTACCTTACACAGAACATATAGAAAGCAATAGGTCTCACAGAGCCACAAAGACCAGGGTGACAACATTCAGCATTGCAACTATGGGAACTACTGCAGCATGCACTAAGCTCTGCTCACAGCTCCCAAGGAATTCAACGGGAGGTCGGCTGTGCCTCAGAGGTTAGCCATCTTCTCCTGTAACCTACAACATCAAACTCAAACTGCTTTGATAGAAATCTCTACTGAGGAGCTCCAACACAAACCTCTGAGGAATTAAGGCACCCACTCCAGCAAACCTTCACAATCCCAAGCAGACATATGGAACACGCCCAGCTAACCAGCAGAGTTAAATTTTTCATGAAATAATACTGAAACTCATAGATTTTTAACACACAGATAGCCCACAACATCTGCAAGAACTGAAATACAAAACCTTCTCAAAAGGTAACACCGAATGCTGATGACAAACAAAGCCAGGCTGTGCCCTGCTGCAGCCACCAGCAGTGCTCTGGAGAGCAGTCCCAGTGCAGAGCAATCCCAGTGCACAGCACTCCCAGTGTATCCTGGCCCAGCTGTCCACAGATACAACTGGAGTAACTCTGTCAGAGGCTCCTGGGGAGGAGGGGTAGTACTGGGAAAGGGACAGTATTTATGGAAGAACTGAAGACTTTATGCTGCTGTCTAGAACTTACAGTTACATTTGTACCACCCATTCCCTGGGGGAAATGACATACAATACAAACAGGCCTAGTTGTTCAATTATTCAAGTATTAAGAGATTCACAGAAAGGCATCTGAGAAACATAACATTTTAATAGATGAAATAAATACTCCAGTACATGCAAGATAAAAACTGACATTGGAAAAAAATTAAAAATCACTTTTGTTATAGTGTAATTTTGTTTGTTTGTTTAAACACTCACAGTAGCTTTTCCCCTAGTTTGGAAATCAACACATGGAAAACATAATCACAACCTCCAGTCCTTCCACTCCTACACACCAAATGCACTTCTAACCTAACACTTGATGCAAAATAAAAAAAGTCATACAAAACAAAACCAAACAAAATAGTAGCTACATCCATCATCTATGTGTTGTTGGGTTTTTTCATTTTTTTAAATGAATAAGAACTGAGGTAACCTTTTTCCTGCACAACCGAACAGCAAAATTTAGAAGGGAAATTTCGGAAGACAAGACAAGACAAACTTTAAAAACCGCACCCAGCGCGATTAAAGCTCTTTTTTTTTTTTTTCTCCTTTTTCTAAGATACCCCCACCTCCCCAAATATAAAAAACTTTGAAACAGTTTTACCATTTGTGTGAAGACCTTGTTGAATAAAGGAAAATTTATCTGCGGATACTTAAAGTAAAATATAAAGAAGCCCAAACTGGCTACCCTTATTAGTACATATAGTTTGAGTATGTTCTGCTTCTTCACCACATGAAATCAGAGGATTGGGCTCATCCAAGCAAATTCTTTGGTATACAAAAAAGGGGCGAGGAGGTGGGGTATTATTTTCCTTTAGCAATGACTGGGATCTAAACAGAAGATGTGGGGGTTAATTCACAGAATTAGAGTTCACTGGCGGTAAAGTCCTGGGTGAAGATCTTTCTCTTAGTGCCTGAGATAGCAGGTTGCAACCATCCGAGACGGCGCAAGCTGAGTTCCTCAACCTTTCCCTGTAATCGCTCATTTTGGTGCTACTTTCGGGGTGTTGGGCTATATCCCTGAGGCATTGGGTCAGGAGCACACAAGCAGATACCACACTCATGGCTCCTCCTAGGATGGCAGTTTGCACAGCTTTGCCCTCTGGATTAATGGTGGCAGCTTTACCCAAAAACTGGGGCTCAGTGGCAAAGCCCACCAGAGCATAGACAGACTGCACCAAAGGTCCACTGAACAAGACGCACCGATTCCTGGTCAGCTCGCTGGGTGAGGTCTTCACCTCCTTGACACAGGCCAAGAGGGCAGAGGCGCTGGTGCTCATACATTTGACACTGAGTTTGAACTGCTCCTTAGCAAACTTATCCTTGGATTTCTCACTGGCCAGCACGCAGGCGTCTGTCAGGAATTTCAAGTTCTTGGACATGTTCTGAGAAACCTCCAGCAGGAGCTGAGGGCTCATATCTGCCAAAGGGGTGGTCTTCAAGACCCCGCAGCCGTGCTCCACCTCATGCCTACATCGGGTCACCTTGTAGCGATCCACCAAGCCAGGCATAGCAGGCTGGGCCCCCGGAGTCTCCACTGCAGCCAAGTAGGCAGCGTGGGCAGAGCACTCGGTCAGGGAGACCACCAGCTCCCCCATCTCCATCAGGCTTTCCCCCACCTCTCCAAAGCGTCCCATGTTGAGCTGGCTCTGGACGTCATGGGTCAAGATGGAGAGTCCTTTGGTCCTGGCAATGATCGTGTCCCTGCACTTCTCAAAGGACTCACCGAAGACAGACAGGCTCTCGGTGTTCACCGGCCTGGTCTCGCTCGACAGCAGAAGCAGATCGGCCACCAGTTGCATCTTGATCTTGCAGTGGTCGCAGATAGAGATGAGCTTCTTCCTCTGCAGGGAGCTGCTGCTGGGGATGCCGCCGCCGGAGACCTCGCTGCTGGACTTGCCGGAGCCACCGCTAGCCATAGCGCCGGGGGGGCACTCGCATGCCGCTCGCTACCCCGCTGCCGCCGCCTCCGCCGCCGCCCGAGCAGTCCCGACTGAGCCCGGCAGGATCGCTCTGCCTTTTCCGCAACATCATTCCATTAATCGCCGGGAGGCAAGAAAAGGCTCTGGGCGCCGGGGCTGCCGCTGCTGCGGGGACCGAGCTCGGCCGGGGCGCCCGCCCCGCTCCGGCGCCAGCCTCCGCTCCTACGGCGCTCCCGCGGCGGGGCGGCGCTCGCCGGGCGCCCCCGGGCACCGGTCTGGCATCCTTTAGCTAAAAAATATGTAATTTTTTTTTTCTTCCTTTCCGCACGCTGGCTCCCCTCTCTTCCACCGCCTCGTCCGGCTTGCCGGCTGCGGGATCCTGCGCGAAGTTCCCTTTACCAGACGCAATACCTCAGGGACGCGCCGCCGCCGCGCGGAGTTGGGGCAGGGGCGCAGCCCTCCAAGTTGCTACCGCGCCCCCGGCGCCTCCGGTCGGGGAGCGCCCGCCGGGCGCAGCTCGCAGGGGCCGGAGGGGCGGCGGCTGCGCACCATGTGCCGCCCCCGGCGCCCGCCGCGGCCCCGGCTCGCAGGAAGCGCCGCGGAGGGTGTGGCCCGCCCGCCCCGCACGGCCCCGCCGCGCACCCGCGGGGAGCCGGCCCGGGAGGGGAGAGGGGCACGGCGGGGAGCCGGGACGCGGGGGACCGCGGGGGGAAGGAAAAAAAAAGAAGAAAGAGAGGAGGGGGGGGGGGGGGAAAAAAAAAAAAGCTCCACCGGATCCGGGTGCTGGGGCGGGCGGGCGGATCCGTTCCCCTTCCTTTGCCGCTGCCTCACTCCTTCCTGCCGCGATCATTCACGCGGCCGCTGCGCGCTCTCTCCCCGCCGCCGCGGTCCATCCCCTGCGCCCCGGGCCCTCCTCGCCGGCTCCCGCGGTGGCCGCCGCCGCACCAACTTAGGCTCTTCCCGCAAACAAGGGTGGTGGCCGCGGGCTGCAGCCGCGGATGCTGCGACCCGCCCGGCCTTGCGCTCCTCCTGCCATCTTCCCTGGCTGAGCCGCCAACTCCCAGGGGAAAAAAAAAAAAAAGAAAAAAAGAAAAAGAAAAAGAGGGAAAAAAAAGAGGGGGAGGAAATCTTCGTTTAAATTCCCTTTCTCAGGCTTTCAGACAAACTACTGGGAAGAGGCGGCTGCGACGGCGCTGCCAGCCAGACGCTGCACGGCTCTGGGGGAGCTCCCCCGCCCCGCTGCCTTTGCTGTAACCTCACTTGAGCCTATCGAAATCTTTTGTGCGGTGTCACCGCCCTTCGTTTAAATCCTGCCCTCCCCCCGCCGCCGCTCCGCGCCCGCTGCCGCTCGCTCCTCCCAGGCGGAGGGGGCAGCAGCGCCGGCACCGCCCGCCCGCCCGCCGCCGCTGCCGTGTCCCTGCCGCGCGGGGCTCCGGAGGGGCTCCGGGGATAAATAAACAACGGGGGTGCCGGAGACAGAGGCCGGTAGCAGGAAGGTGAGGGGCAGCCGGAGAGCGGCCGCCGGGAGAGCACGGCCCGGGTGCGCGGCGGCGCATCGAGCAGTCGGATACCGGCGAGCGAGGAGCCGTCCCCGCCCCAGCGCCGGGGCAGAGGCGGCCCGGGTGCCGCTCCCCGCCCGGCCCCTGCCCCGGGCAGCCCGCCAGGTGAGTGCGGCGTTCCGCTCGGAGCTCCCGGCCCGCAGGGCAGCGCCCGTGTCGGGCTGTCCCGGTCCGGGCGGCAGAACCCGTTCCTGTGCCAGCCGGCCCCGGGTGACAGAGCCCGAGGCAGCGCGGCTCGGAGCGCGGGGCCCGCCGCTCCTCATCGCTGGGGGCTCCGGCTGCCCCAGGTCCGCTCACCGGGGTGCTGTAAACACGGGGTGGGGGATTGCTGCAGCTTTATTTACACAGAAACAGTGCCCTCAGCTCTGGCCCTGACCCAGATTTTACACCAATGAAGACGAATTTGGTCTGTTGCTCTCCCGTTTCTGTCGCTCCTTTTGAACACTGGTTACTGTTAGACTTTAGCAGGGAAAATGTAAACCTACTGACACTGCTGTGTACTGAAAGCTCTACGAGGACTTTCGCTGATCTTCTTCCATTCTGCAGCACACCAAGAACTTTCTGAGACGATCCTTGTCAAAAGCAAGATGTTACGCTCAGTAAACCTGAGGCACAGTCCTGTTGCACAGTATCTGCATAAACAATTCTGATTAATCAAAGTCCATGTTGAAAACACATCTTACATTTCTTACATATTTTGCTGTAGCTTAAGCTGCACCTAAATAATAACAACATGCTTTTGCTCCTTTCAATCAGAATTCTCTTTTTAAGTTAGCCTTCTAATCCTAGGTACTTGCAATGCATTTAGCAGGTTACAGAACTCCAGAAGTACATTTGTCCCAATTCACAGTTAACATCCTGCTACATTCCTACTACTGCAGGGGTATAAGTGACCTTGAAATAAATGGAAATTGGACCAGACTCCTCACTTGAAGTTGCAGGTCAGATCCAACGATGTCCTGGCACAAATAGAGCCCACCTAATGGATTTCATACATTTAAAGAGCTTCAGACAAGTTTATTTGCACATATTCTTAGCCATTAGCTTGAAGAACCTTTGGCCTTCTACTTGTAGAGCAGGATGTGAGCAGGATGAACACAGATATGAAAGTGGGGGGTTAATAGGATGTACCTGTTTGGGGAGTAGGGGAATCCCCTGCCATAAAGCCAGGCCTGAGGAAAGGTGCAGATACTGGTCTATGGGTGTGTCGAAAATAGGGCAGTTCTCCACCCATCCCTCCTCACAAAAACAGTGTGAGGGAAGTTCTGTTTTCTTGAGTCAGATTATAGCAGTTTCAAGGAAGGTCATGATTTGGGCCTAAACAATTTTGGCTTACTGCCAGCAACTTGTTTTCAGAAGTATAAATAGGAATGACTTCAGAGTACTCTGAAAAATAAAAAATCAATGGGCAGAAGAAGCCAGCTGAACTGTATTTCAGAGTTATTTCCAGATATGTCCTTAAATGAGGTGAGATAGTATGCCACACAAGAAACTTCTCTCCTAACCTAGTTTATCTTTAATGAGGATTGACCACATTTAATTGGGGTTTGAAAGATTTCATTTTAGAAAACGTAGGTCTCATCTCTGACTGGAAGAGGTGTTATGTGGCCTAATAGTCTTTTCCATTTTTAGATGCTGCTGCTTGCCATGATGCTCTGTGTGATTTGCACCATTCCCCAAGGACAAAGCAGAGAGATCCTTGGTTTGGACAGGTCCTGCAGTGCCTCCTCCACCAGCTTTCCTCCACAGAAACCCAGCTGGGCCTTACCCGTGGCAGTTCCTGCAAGTTGACAGGGCCACCAAAGCTCTTAGTAACTGCTGCAATATAAAGCAAATATTTTTCTAGCTCTTTTAATCCATCCACAAGACTGATCCAGTGCTTATCTGCCTCAGTCTTAGCAAGGGGGAAAACTATTAATTTTTGTCCTGTAGTAAGTGTTGCATGGGGACAGTGTCCAAGGAAGTCTTGCCAAATGCCATTTCCTCTCATAGTAGCCCTGGGTGTTCAGCTTTTCTGCATATTAAATGTCTGGGGCAGAGTGACCTGGCTTTTGCTTTTTGAAAAAATAATGTAGAAAATACCACCTTCATTAGTCATTTTTGCCATGGAAGTGGCATTTCCTGGAGCAGCTCCCTGTTAGATCCTTCCTACAGACTGCAGGGTTGCTGCCTAAGTACGCCTGGCCTGGCTGGATTCACTCATAGTTTGTGTTCTCCATGAACATACAGTCTCGTTCTAAAAAGCAGCCTTGGAAATGGATTCTCTTGGGCTGGTACCCTGAGCAGAGCTGAGGGTCAGCAAGGTACGTGCTTTAAAGTGCCAGTACATGCATCTCTGGGATTTAGGAGGAAACTTGGACCCAGTGATGTTTGAGGTGCATATCTCCTTCATAAGTCTTCTGCACATCTCTTTCAAGGAGAATGTGTTCATACCCATTTATTTCATGGCTGCTAAGTGCAGAGGTGATCTACAGGACTTGGGCAGCTCACTGAATTGGTATAAAAACTTGGAAGACGTGAAAATCAGGTGGCCATGCTTGGCTTTAAAAAGATTTCACTGACAGAGTCTGAATGAAACAACTCTCTGGGGTTCAAACCAGCAGGCATTGTCAGATACAAGGGATTAAAAGGCTTCTTAATGTGGCTTAGTAGTGTACACAAGATTGGCTTACTTGTATGAGCTCTTCTTTTGTCACATTGATCTTTATTTTGCATTGTGCTTAGTACAACAGAAACTGGAGGCTTGAAGTCGTCTTTCCTGAATCATCTGACAGGACTTGGCCCTTTTATTGCTTAGTAAAATATTTTTTTGTGAAGGAGGAATTGATTTTTGCCAGTGTAGCCACTGTTGAGTAATAGCTGAAGAATACCAAGTTGTAATAATTTCATGAGCACTGTATGTGGCCAGGTCGGTGAGAGGAAATTACTATACAGTGGGTTGTACTTCTTTATATTACTTTCCTGTATAGATGTATCGATCTAACCTAATAGGGAGCTAGCTGATGAAGGAATAAAAGGCAATTCAGTGGTTCCCCTGTGTCAGCTCTATGTGACTAAACCCATGAGGTGGTAATTACAGGAATGATAGCTCCAGTTCTGAGGGATGCAGCTGGTTTGTCAGGCTGCAAACTAAAAATCATAGGAGGATAAAGTTGGCAAGGACTGATGGAAAAAATACTTTAACACCGAGGCAGACTTTGTAGAAGAGGCTGGAAGAAGCTGGGCCTTCCTCTCTGCAGCAGTCTAAGTCACAGTGTAAGAAGGAAGGGCAAGTGTGTTGACCAGCTTATTGTTCTTAAGATCTATTTTGTCTTAAATGTTTTGGTGGTGAGTAAGTATTTTGTGGTCAGTACTTACAGCCATTACTTCATGAGAGACTAAAACCGTGAGGTCTGGATCTGTCTTGGGTATGCAGAGGTAGCCATGGTTGATGCACTGGGGGTGCAACCTGAGAACTGGTCTGATTGCAGCCAAAAACACAGATCTGGAGGAACAGTTAACTGGGCACTTGAGACAGCAAAGTGCAAAGACAGTCACAAGTTTTGTTTCTTCTTTTGTCTATAAATAAATAGCTTTTAGAATAGTGCGTGGGCTTTCACATACAGGTTTAATTAACCTTGGTGTTCTGACATGATGGCTTGTGTTTGTTCTTTTTTTGATATGGCATAGTCAAAACCACAGTATCAAAGGTAAGAACAAATTTATTACATAGACACCATTAGTGTAAATACCCCAGTTGTGGGATACTGGCCAGCTCCTGTTTCTCAGCTGAAAGATAATACAGCAAAAGAGGTTTTTCTTTTATTGTCCTTTTATTCACCATTTATTGCACTGTTTTCACCACTTGCTGTACATAATCGATTGGTTGTCCCCTGCTGTTACCATGGATATTTAATACATCGACATGGAAAGGAGACACATTTTCATGAAAGGGAAAATGCAGCTACAAAACTCTTGCACTGAACGGACAGCTGTGCCATATTTTACGTGAACACAGCCAATAATGGCTTTTTGTTTCTTGTTCTTGCCTGCCAGCACAGCTACACACACAGATACCCCTCCTGCACCTCGTGTCCATTCTCCCTCCCTGGAGCAGGTGAGAAAGGCCAGAGGCAGGTTTGTAGCTCAGTTGCCTTGAAACTCGGAAACACGTAACGAAAGAATGGCAAATGCTGTTGGTTAGTGTGGTCCAGCACAAACAGGAATCCAAGACCCTCCCTTAGACTCTTACGTCTGGGTTTTCTTGAGATCAAAGGGGAACATGGTATTTTGAACAAAATGTGCAAGGGCCCACCCTTCCTGAATTGTACTTTTGGTGGTATGTTCTGTCCTGCAGCTGTAATGCTCTACAGGAGGGTTTGGGTTTTCCCCCTCCCTGCCCTCTTTTAATATGTATCATGAGAGAAATTTAATGGATGTTTTCACAGGAGTCTCTGATCCTACACTGCTCTCATTGTGCCTGTGTGTTCTGTGAGCAGGGCTGCTGATCATTAACAGTTTAAGCCTAGCACCTCTAATTCATCAGAAGTTCATGTAATGTATTACTTACATTAGATGTAGGTGCCAAAACTGACCTGTAAACCTAAAATGAAATTGGGACTACAAAATTAATTTCATTTAGATTGTGAAAATTAGACTATAAATGGAATTCCTGTGGGAACTGTGTAAATCTTCTTTGACATTGATTTAATGTAATTCTTTTCTTAATAGGCTAACTTTAAATTGTGTAACGAGTACATAGTCTTAACCAGCACAGATTCGTAGCAAATCTTGCAGTAAGATGAGTACTAACAGGAACATTCTGTGGTGTTTCTGGATTTAGAGATCACACTGTATAGCTTCAATGCAGATGACTAGACAGTCAGGCATCATACTCCCTCCCCAACTCAGAGCAGATAGGTAATGACACAGAGCTGTCATGTCATCTCCATCCCATCAATAAATTTTAATTTATAAAATGCACATGCACAGGATAACACAAATTCAGGGTGAAGATTTATGTTCAAAACTGAAGTCGGAATCTGAGTTTCAAGGTTAGTACCTGAATCAGAATTTCATGTCCAAATCACAATAGTTAATCTCTAATCTGGGAAAAATTTGAATTAAAGACTTAATTTTTCAAACTGGATCCAGGAATTCAAGGTCTGACTAGCTCTGGAAGAGAAATTTGCATTCTCTTAATCGATGGCAAGTAAGTGTGCTTGTTTTATGCATGAAATTAAATTGAGGACTGAAATTATTCTGAATCATTCAAATATTCGTGCTCTAGATGACATCATATTCTGCTTGCCACGCTGCTTTTTTTCTTGGGATTTAGACATGTTCTTGTTGTTTTTAAAGATAACATGTTCAGGTCTGATTCTTCAAGTTTTATTCTGCCTGTGAGTAAATTCAGAGGGTTGGATTAACACAGGCACTCTCTGTGCATGAGAGCTTGGGCATTAGCTTCTCTCTGCAGGGGAACATTTAAGGTGCTTGAGATAATTTGACCTATGAAAACAATAATTTTGAATGTTTCACTGCAAATAACTCCTAATATCCTGGCATTCTGTAAAATGTGTGACAGTGCTTTTAAACAGGGAAGAATATGCTGGATGCTGGGACATCTCAAAACTTGCTTGATTTTTCTGGGTCTCTTACTCAGCAAGTCTCCTGTACTGTTTAAAACAATAGTGTCCTGGTCCTGCTCTAAGCCAGTAGGTGCAAAAGCAGTTCTAATGCCTGTCAGGTTGTGTAAGAGTCAGATCTCAATCATTTTTGATACCCAAAATTACCACTGCAAGGCTGCCTTGCACAACACTTAATTCATCTGGGCCTCTATTAAACATCCTTTTGTGTCAGTAGAGTTCTTGAAATGAATTGATTCTTCCAGACTCAGTGAGTGCTGAGAGCAGGTAGCCTTTGCATATTCATTCCCCCTTCTGCACGCTTAGGGCTGATCTTCTGTCTTAATTTCCTTCCAAGAAGTCAGGCACTGCCTTAATGAAGTCAAGTTCTTTGTTCTTTCTAAGGTTTCATTCCAAGAAATGTCAAAGAACAAGATTTAAGACTCTACTGTACTGTATTTGCAAAGAAAAGTAAAATGTGACAAATAGGTAGAAAATTGCATACAGAACTCCACCACCAGCAAAGACTTGAGAGAGCTTTTGGCAGTTAAAAATTCACATTCTTCTCCCAACTCATAAGAAAGATGAAAGACTGGTATGGGAAATGCATTTTGCACAAATATAGCTCCAAAAATGGAAAAAAAAAAAAAAGAATCTCAAAGTTCATTTACAGAAATTCAGAACATCCTGAATCCTCTCATATTACAGCTTGACCCAGCCCTACTCAATAGTGAAAACAGTTTACAAGGGAAGGTAGTTTTGGCTTTCTGAAAAGGTATAACTTTATAATTAAAGGTACTACTAATAAAACTGGAGTGTTGCAGAAGCAAAAATGACAGTCACAGCTTTGACCTTCCCTGGCATGACTAGATGGGACTTTTAGCTACAAGGTAAAACATTTAACACCTTACTCTTGCAATCTACAATGAAAGTAGCCATCTATTATCAGATACAATCTGTACTGCAGTCGTAATAGTGTTAGCTGCTACGACTATAGAAACGATGGAGAAATGTGACAACGCTTAAGCTATAAAAAGCATATTGGCATGATTCAATAGATGCTCTGATCACAACACAATGTGCTCCAATAAAAAGAAAATGCAATTTAATGTGCCCCTGTCAGTGGTATGTGCTGCCTTGTGTTTGTTTCTTGCATGGGAAAGAGGAACAGCAGAGAACAGGGGCTGAACAGGTGTTTGTCCTACAGCTGACCCCGCAAGCAGCAGACTTGAACAAGTCTTCCCAGACACAGAATTTTGCCTGAACAGAGGTTGTTGCAAAGTCAGACCCAAGCATGAAAACTACCTCCTTTTCAAATTAAAGCTTTAATTGGCACGACAAAGAAATGTATAGTGGTGTTTGGTGCAGTGCTGGGTATACTGAACAACTTGTTCACCTACCAAAGGGTTACTTTTGAGATCTGTATCTGAACATAGTATCAGATATTAAAGAAAGTAAGTTGACTTGTTCTAGCAATTAAAAACAGAACTGAAGAAAATATTTCTTAGTGGAAATTCAGTGAAAATATTTTATGCTGCAAGTCCAGCATTCCAAGATAGAATCTTTATTTTTTTTTCCAGTGAATGTATGCACAATCCAGTACTAACAAAAGTTAGCAGAAACATATTTTAGTAAAACCTCATTAATCATGGCAATCTGATATAGTATACCTGATATTCATTATATTTAATGAGAAATCACCAAGCAAATGTGCTCATTAGTGACTCTGGTATTGGACAGCTCTGTGAGAGGTACTTGTCTAAACCCTGTGTACATTTAACAAGCTCCACGAATAGCTCTGGGCTGCTTCCTGTTCCTCAGGCACTGGGAGCGTGTCTGAAATGTTATAAAACGCATGGAGGCTGGTTGTTTATGGGGGTGCTGAAATCTTGGATCCCACATCCTCCTCTGCTGTTTCTCACGGTATGTGTGCTTGGCAAGCTGCTGCTTCATGTGCCGTGTCTCCCTGGTGTTCACCAGCTACGTGGCCCTGCAGTGTCTGATCACTTCAAGAGTTCGTCCAGGCTTTGGAGAGCCTCCCCAAACCCATGCCCCTGCCTCATGTCTACTTTTGTTTTGTATTTGCACACCTTGCCCATAAAGGCAGTGGGCTCCCGGTTCATTGCAGAGTCAGAACTGGACCAGCTGGGGTTGGAACTAAATGGTCTTTAAAGTCCCCTGCAACCCAAACCGTTCTATGATTACAGGATTCTGTGATACAGTGACAGAATTGGAGTTGGAGAATTCTCTCAACAGCATTAGTTCCTCTGCTCTGAACCTGGTCTTCCTTTCAATGCTGGAATGAAAAAGCAGCCTGTTCAGTACTCAGCCTGACTGCAGTTAATATCTACCAGCAGCAGTAACAGTGATGCTTCCTTGAATTCCCAAGTTTAAACTTATTGGAATCCAAGGTGAAAGGTAGAAGGGAAGATTGTGCTATTTGTAATTAAAACACTACCATGAGGAAAAAATGAAGACTGAAGTGAGATAAGGCTGTGCAGACATCCATGCATGTACTTTGGTTTAGATAATGGAAAAACAGCCTGTACAAATAAAAACCCATCTCTTTCGTGTTTTTTGTGGTGGTCAGATGTTCTGGAGTTGTGTTTTAGTAACAAGCAGCAATAATTTTAACAGTTTTCTTTTAGAAACCTAATGTTGCTGAGACAGTAGTCAAAATCAGAAGACTCATGGAACGGGCCCAGTTCCCATCACACGGATTAGCAAACCCGGATACTTTTCATCCTGCCTTTAAAAATAAGCAACAAGAAGCAACCACATAGTTTAGATCCCAGGCGCTGCGCCATCATTTATTTACTCGTTTTTACCTCTCAGTGCCCAGCGTTCACTCCCTGCCCGGGCCCTACAGGACCGCACCGGGGCTGCAGCGCCTGGAGCGGGGCTTCGTGCGGGGACAGCGGCACCCGGGAAGGCGGCGGGGCAGCCGGCAATGCCCGGCAATGCCCGTCAGCAGGGCCGCGCCCGGCCCGCCCCGTCCCTCCGCCCTCCCAGCTCCGCCTCCCGATCCGCCCCGTCCCTCCGCCCTCCCAGCTCCGCCTCCCGATCCGCCCCGTCCCTCCGCCCTCCCAGCTCCGCCTCCCGATCCGCCCCATCCCTCCGCCCTCCCAGCTCCGCCTCCCGATCCGCCCCATCCCTCCGCCCTTCCAGCTCCGCCTCCCGGCCCGCCCCGTCCCTCTGCCCTTCCAGCTCCGCCTCCCGATCCGCCCCGTCCCTCTGCCCCTCCAGCTCCGCCTCCCGGCCCTTCCCGCCCCGCTATCCTTCCAGCTCCTCCTCCCGATCCGCCCCGTCTCTCTGCCCTCCTAGCTCCTCCTCCCGGCCCTTCCCGCCCCGCTATCCTTCCAGCTCCTCCTCCCGATCCGCCCCGTCTCTTTGCCCTCCTAGCTCCTCCTCCCGGCCCTTCCCGCCCCGCTATCCTTCCAGCTCCTCCTCCCGATCCGCCCCGTCTCTCTGCCCTCCTAGCTCCTCCTCCCGGGCCGGCGGCGCTGCTCCCGCCCATGAGGCGGCCGGGGCCGCCTTCCCGTGAGCGGCAGAAGATGGCGGCGGCCGCGGGCTGGGCGCTGCTGGCCCTGGCGCTGTGTCTGAGCGTGACGGCCGCGGCCGGCGGCACCGAGGGGAAGCGGCGGGACGGGCCGCCCAAGAAGAAGGACATTCGGGACTACAACGACGCGGACATGGCCCGGCTGCTGGAGCAGTGGGAGGTGCAGGAGGGGTCGGGGCCGCGGGGTCCGCCCGCACCACGCGGAGGGAACGCCGCGGCTGCCGAGGGCGGCAGGGCCAGGCCGGGCTGGGGCAGCTCCGCGGGGCAGCGGCCGCTCTGCCCGGTCCCGGGAAGGCGGGGATCCCCGGGCCTGGCCGGGACCGGACGGGAGGGATCCCCGAGCCCCGTGGAGGGTGGCCAGTGCTGGGTTTCTTCCTCTGAGGCTCTGTGTCCGTGTGTGTGGGTTTCAAAGTCGGCGTGAGCGGCCCTCAGCCTGCCCTGCCTGGCTGCCCCTGTCCCGCCTTCGCAGCACCCAGCCGGGCGCTCGGTGCCTGCCAGCAGCCTCGTCTGGCTGAAAAGTCTTTTTTTCGAAGTATTGAGAGATAAACATTTTGTGACCGAGGGGTGGATACCTAGGAGGAATATTTATTTCACGCTTACGAAGTAGATACGTTGTTGTTTTGGTTTGGTGTTTCTTTCCTATCTTCCCTCATAGTAACAACTTCTAATTCCAGCCCTCTCTCGTCGCCTTCATCCTTATCAGCCCGCTGCCTTAACTTTCCTTGGCGGTTTCCCATCACTCTCTTCTCCATGTGGGTGTCATGCCACTGTTAGGTTCTTTTCACTAAGTTGTGTTCCATCATCTTCTGATAAATGCCAGAGCATTCCTCACTGTCATTTACTCTTTCCCGTGAGGTTTTTCCCTGGAATATTTTGCAAAAAACCCTGAAGGAAACAATAGAGAGAAAGCTTCTGTTTCATATAACACCAGTTGCAGCAGTACGTCAAGGTGGAGAAGTGTGTTTTATATTTGAGTTATAGATAAAGTAATGAGAAATATGGATGCCTGCCTTGGTCCTGTTTGGCAGATTACGGACTTGTTCATCCTATGGATTGTTACCGCATATATCCCTTTAGGAAGGGACATTCTTAGAAAACAGAGTTAAAATTTTAAATAAGAATTAGTAAAAAGTTCACTTCTCTGTTAGTGGTGTCAGTCAAGGACCCAGTAGGCCCAGCTGCTAAAAAATCAAGGCCTAGTATTGCCCAGCTTAAACCAAATGTGGCCTTGTAGGAAAAAAAATCTTAGAAGGTGAGCATTTCTTTTTAATGAGATGGCTGAAAGGGAGACTCAAGTTAATGCTGTTGTAACTCTTGGCTGTATATTCTGCCCCAGTCCTGGTGGGTGGGTCAGGAGGCTGTTCAGGGTTTTTTCTTTTCAGCTGGAGCAGGTCCGTGATCCCGGTCAGGTCGCGGTGTGCTACACAAATGCAGTTGTGTGCAGATGTGGCAGAGCAGCTGGGGAGTCACTGCTCGGGCTGGTGGTGTCCCTGAGGAGAGGCACACAAAGCAGAACAGGGGCTGAGGAAGGGCTCAACAATCAGGGGTAGTTTGGTCTCTGGGATGGTCAGCTGTAGGGCATTTTGCCTGGTGGGAGTCAGGACACATATAGGGAATATGAAAGGCTTGAGGGGGTGGTGGCTGGAGAGTGGAGAAGAAAGGGCGTGAGTGTACTTGATGGAGTGGGATGAGAAACAAAGAGGCCACTGTGAATTTGGGTAAGAGCAGAAATTACGCTCGGGAATGAGGAGCACAGGGCATAGATCTGTACAGAATCAAATGTCATTGCTTTCAAGTGATTTCAATTTCCCAGTATTTTTTATTTCCATGGCAATTAGTCTAAAACCATTGGAGGATGGTGGCTTTGACATGCTTGGGTTCAGCCGCAAGCCTGGCAAGGCTAAGTCTGTGGCTCCAGCCAGGATCTGGTGCTGCCCCTTGCACCGTGTGCATGACTGCACACACACTCCGGGAGAGTGATCTGGTGGAAAACAAGGATGGGCAACGGGGAAAAGAGGCAGAGGTACTTCAGTTGCACAGCTAGAGCTTGGAGGAAGCCACCAGAGGATTTTCTTCATGGAAAGGGGCTCTCCAGAAGCCTCGAGTCCTGGGGAGCTTGGACACAGAACTGAGATTCTGGGCTGGAGGTCTCTTTGTCAAGTGCTTTAAATAGTTTAGTGTTACAAGCTCAGGGGTTTCCAGGCTTGACTGATCATTGAACAGGCAAAGGAATTAAGTGGCATATGTTACTAATGTTTTTAAAAATCAAAATGTGGGAAATTTATGAGAAATTTCTGAGAATGGGAGCTGAAGGGAGGAGCAAGGGAAGGAATATGTAGTTTTTCCTGTGTCTATGTAATGCTTTCCCTCTGGAACCTCCTGTTACTGTTTAAGTGAGTGAGTCTGCTTGACTTTTCAAAGCAAAAGCTTACACTTTTCCTTCAGCTTTTTGCCTTTTAGATAGCTTTAAACACTGCTGCATGATAGTTTGTACAGGATCAAGAAAAGAAATGCCCTGTAGGGGAGCTCTTGGCATCTTCTGGTAATACTCCCGTTCAGAATGTAAGAGTACAACTTCAGGAGCATTTCGTTAAATAGTTAAGGGAAAAATAGGTAATACATGTTAGTAGCTTGTGTTGCCACTAAATCCAAAGTCAGTGTCTATATTTCATACAGAGTATTTGGAAGTGTTTATTTTTGCCTTTCTCTTTCAAAACTCTGAAATAAACTGGCTCTGCTCTAGTCAATCCAGATTAAATTCAGGTTCAATTTGCTTTTAATTCTGGAGAACGTTTTTCATTCAGTCGCATAAGATTTTGTATTTTCACTGTGCTTTACCAATTTGAGCATTCTCCAGCTTCCTCTAAGTAATGTTCCCACTTGGTGAGGGCAGGGACTTTCCTTGGGCTCTCCTTCCCTCCCAGTTCACTCATTTCAAAAATTTCAAGGCGTCTGAATTACTTGAAAGCATGTTTCAGACTTGCAAAATTGAAACAAGGGCATAATCAGTAAGGAAAGAAAGGATGAAATCTAAGGCTCTGACAGCTTTTGTTCTGTGGTCTCTGAACTTTAAACTCTTGTCAGAAAGACAACAAACTGCAGGAATGAGATGGAGAAAGAACATGGGTCACCCGTGTGAAACCATAGCCTTTGAGGGGCATGGGATGCTCCGTGGGTGTTGTAGGAGGATGCTGCTGGGTTTGTGTATATGCAAGCATGTGCAGAGATGTGAGGGTAATGCACTCTGAGCTCTGGAAATCGAGCTCTGCTCCTGATCTTTGAGGCCTCTGAAGGACACTATGTACTGCTACAGTTCATGTTCTTAGTGGAGTGATGCCTTTTGAAGTCACGACAGCACCTAAAATTTCTGCCTTAATTCCTGCTCATTCAGTAGTGCTTGGGTGGATGCCAGTATAAGACTTCTGGGGTTTTTTGTTCTGTTTCTTACTTTTTAATTCTATGATACAAACACTGTTTCAGAAATCAGGTTCTGGCTTAATGTAAGTTGTCACCATATTCACCTCACACTTGTGAGCTGTTTTAAGGGGCAGCAGTTTGAATTGTGCCTTTCCAAATATTTAAATGGCTGTCAGCCTCAGCAGAGGCATCAAGAGGGTTTTTTTTTTTCTTTTTTTTCTTTTTTGTAGGAGTGATTTTCTCTGGGTGATTATGTTGTCAGACTGAGCTGCATCTGTGCATTAGAAAAGACATGAAACCTTTAATCAAAGTCTTTCTATGGCATAAGCATTGAAAATCTGAATTCTTGTGGGTTACATTGTTTAAAGACACAAAGTAAGGAAACTTAAATTCTCAAGCAATCACATGATTCCCAGAAGTGAGTTTTGACCTCTGAAAGCAAGATCAGATGAATGGTTTTTTAATATATGTGTGTATGAGGCTTTTTATTGCAACTTTCCCATTTCATCTCGCATACATAATAAATTTTTGTGAAACTGTGAAGAAAGTAAAAGTATTATTTTATGAGTTTCCTAGGTGGAATTGTATTGAATTAGCCTTAAGGCTGAAATACTTCTCGGTATGTGATAAAATGAGATTCCACCTGTCAGTATGAAAATGTGCATCATTTTGAGGGGAGGGTTATAAATGGAAAGAGCACTCTTGGTGAAGTATCTTGAAATAATGGTCACTATTTCTTTTGGTTTCACAATCTCCATCATTCAGCTAAAAAATATTTTATCAAAGCACAGTTATTCTCTAAACAAAGAGAAATTTAAAAAAAAAAATTGAGAAACAGCTGAGTTTAAAGCTTTCTTGTCCTTTTCAAAACAGAAAGATGATGACATTGAAGAGGGAGATCTCCCTGAACACAAGAGGCCTCCAGCACCAATAGATTTCTCAAAAATAGATCCAGGCAAACCTGAAAGCATCCTGAAACTGACAAAGAAGGGGAAGACTTTGATGATGTTTGTCACAGTGTCGGGAAATCCCACAGAAAAGGAGACAGAGGAAATCACCAGCTTGTGGCAGGGCAGTCTCTTCAACGCAAACTACGACGTGCAAAGGTGAGCTGTTGTGCTCGAGGATAAAGTTCTTGGCTTTGCAGAGCCCTTTCTTCCTGAAAACCTTTTCAACTGTTCATCCTCTGCTGTTCCCCACCTCCATCATCCATTACTATTTCTCTGTTTCTGTGTCAGTCGTGACAAAACTTGTGGTGTGGTGCAGAAACCTCTTCAGTGTTTATGCACCATGTATGTATGTATAGCCCAGATTCTTTTTATCTCACTGTGGTTCAGCTGTTTATCAGTTCTAGCTGCACTAGTGTGCCTTTATATGCTTGATGGAAAACATCACACTCTGGAGACTTCTCACCACAAAAGGTTTTTTGTTCCCCTGCTAAAAAATGTGGCTCTTTCTCGCTGAGAGAGAGCATAATTTTGAAACAGAGGAATGTTGCACTCTTGCATTGAGGCTGAGAAGGGTTGCAGTAAATGTATAAAGCAAATTTAATGTTCGTTAGTGGATTTTATGTAGTGCCAAATTAGTTCTAAATTTGTTTCCTCGTTCTTACTTCATTGGTTATTTATTTATATACTTCATATATTTTATTCTTAAATGTCCTAGAAGATTGTTCTCTTGTCCCCATTCCCAGGCAACAACAAGACCAGCGTCTTGCTTTTAAACATATGCCTCAGTCATGGAGGCTCTCTGAGCAAATGCTGGAGTGTTTGAAAAGCACAGAGTTAACTGAAAAGAATGTGGATTTTTCCTCTAGGTTTATTGTTGGCTCCAATCGGGCCATCTTTATGCTGCGGGATGGTGGCTACGCCTGGGAGATCAAAGACTTCCTGGTAAATCAGGAAAGGTGTGCAGATGTTACTCTGGAAGGTCAGGTTTATCCTGGCAAAGGAGCAGATGGAAATGAGAAAGTGAAAAACAAAACAAAACCTGAAAAATCAAAGAAGAAGAAAGACGCAGAGAAGAAATCTAACGGCGTCAAAGAGGACAACCGAGCAACCAGCCAGCGAGAGGAGCTATGACAGCCACGGCACCCAGACTGAATCCTGCTCTGCTGCTCCTTGAAGGGAATCTCCTGATAGGTCCTGGGCTTTCTGGGGGTGGGGAGGAAGGAAACAGAGACTACTGAGGCTTAAATTTGTGTTGAAATTCACCAGTTTACTCATTGCTGTTGGCCATTTGTTTAGTTACAGGAAAGGTAACGCTTCATGCCAGCAATTGACTGCTTTAGTTCGCAATTTTTTTATGCTTTTGTTGTTGTTTAAAACTAGCATACAAATCTGTGTGTCTAACTTCACAAACTTTAGTGGAAAAGAAGAATTACGGTCTCGATACTCTGATGTTCATCTGTAGTAGCTGTGTCCATCTTGGGTGTGCAAATCATGGATTCACAGCTGCTGTCAGAGAGCCAAGTGCAGTGTGAAAAGATTCTCTTGGAAGACGGTTTGATAGACCCAGTTGGCACAAAATTGCCCAAAGTTGCAAAGAATAGTGGCCAGAGATGCCTGAAATTACAGGGTTTAGGACATGTTTGGTTAGACTGCCTGTTTCTTTAAAATAAACTCAACCCGTTGTGTCCCAGTAAATCTGAGGAAGTGCTTAGGAGCGTGATGGAAGCTAGGTAGGAACTCTGCTAATGCACTCCAGATCTGTATGGGAAGGACACTCTGTGTCCTTCAGAAGGGAATGGAATTATAGCACCTGCATGAGCGGTGTCAGGGTGAAAAGAGGAGTCCAGGACATTCAGGTTGCTCCTGCTGCTAAAGGACCGTGCCTATGGAAGCAGATGTTCTGTGTGTCCCAGGCAGTGATGTCCCAGTTACCCAGGCAGTGAGCTGGAAGAAATAGCTTTAACTCTGAAGTTAATTTGGTTTACTGATTTAATGGTTTGTTTAAGTATTTGAAAAAGCACCAGTTACAGCACAGAGTTAAACTTTGAGTTAGACATATCACTGATGCTTAATAACCAGATTTTGGTGGGGTTTTCTTTCTTGGTACAGATTCCTGACTGACATGGTTGATTGTAAATGATCACTTGATCCAAATACTATGAAGTTGGATGTATGGGAGCCAATACTTTGTATAATTGGGGAGGTTTTATTATTATTCAGATTGTATTTAGTCAAATGCTTTGCTTAGAATTGTTTCCCTTCTGCCTTACTACTAGTTAGGGACTAAAGGCACCAAGTAGCGTGGTCCACATCATTTTGCAGAGGATGAGCACAGTATCAACTGTCTTCATTCAACACTAGTAATGTGTTACTTTTTCTTTAAGGTGCTAAAATCCAAGTGTTTTGGATAAAAGTTCCTAATTGAACCATAATGGTTGATCTTGTGGAATACTTCAGTATCAAAAATATGAAACTGTGACTGAGTCCTTGTTCTAAAATAAAAGATGTCACTAAATGTACTGTTTTGCAGAGTAGTAAAACCTTTTAAATAGATCTGCATTTGGTTATGTATTCAAGAGGCAGACTAATTCATCTTTGGTTTCTGTATTTAAGGACTATATTTTGTTCGTGAAGGTTCCAGTTGATTCATTTTGTTTAATTTTAATTATATTTGTATGAATTTAGGATTAAAGAAAGCTGCACTTCATTAAACAGGCCTGTACCTGTTTTGAGTTGAAAATTAAAATTTGTTTCTTCAGGATTAACTATTACTTTTTATACTCTACTACTAATCCAGATGTGCAGTGGAGTTGAGAAGAGTCTCAGTAGATATTTGGATAGTTGAGATGTGCAGTCCAGTTCTTGTCCGTAACTAATTGATCATTTGGTCACATATTCTGGGTTTGCACCACTCTTTGTAAATAATATTGCTTCTCATCTCAAGGGAAGAACAGAGGTCAGATGAAACTACAAAAATGAAATATTAATGAGTTTTTGCTTTCTGAAGTTATGGTATAGAGATCACAATTCAGATTTTGATGAGAAACACATGGAAGTGCAATTTTGTACTTCTCCTAATGTTATTATTTCTTTTTTGATCAAATTGGGTTTGAGACTGTTGGAGAAACAATTACTGCATTATAGCTATAGCCCAGCTTTCGAGTATAGCTACTTCAGTCATTCATAAATCTACATTTACAGTAGGTTGGGTCTTTCCCCTTTGTAGTTAAAAGGAGTTTTGTTGAAATTCACCAGCCAACTGACCAGGTTTTTATTTGTTTGGTTGTTTCTGAGTCAGTTGCCCATGTCAGGTGTACATATGGCTTTTGCCATGTCAAATTTCAAAGTGTTTGGGGTTTTTGTTTGTTTCTTTTTAGGTTTTTAATCTGTGTAATGACTTGGCAGTTGTTTTTTGACATAAAACAAAAAATGCTGCTTTCACGTAGGTTTCTTTTATTGTCTTTCATTTCTCTTCTCCCTTTTTCATGCTTTACACTCAACAAATAGTGAAATATACCAGTCAGTGTAATGTGGCAGTCTGGCAGGAGCTGCTTTACCCCAGCCAGTCTTTCTCTGCTGTCACAGTTCATTACTCAAGAATAACCTGAATTGCCTTTTAAAACTGGTAAAGTCTTTGAGACAGTTGCACTTGTCCTGGGACAGTGCTACATAACCAAATGGCTGGTGATGATTTAAGAAGCCCAAACCCTATCACACACATAAATATGTGTATATATCAAAGTAAGTATCCTCAAATAGTTACCTAAGGTCACTAATGTTCCATGAGCACCTCGGAAGATGGATTCTCCCCTGGAGGCTTATCAGGCTTTCAGTAACAGGTTTTGGCTCCACATACAGGACATTCAGATACCTCCTTTAAAACTAATTTCAGCAAGTAGGGTGGTAATTATAGCTCTTACTATTTCCTTTTTTCTTCAGTTCTATACAGAGGTACGTGGAAAATCATCTGTTTTCATGACAACAAAACATTTGCTGCCTTTCTCCTCTCAGCATAGTGGTTTCTCTGTTCTAGTGCTATAACTAACTTTTCTGAGCTACTGTTAAATTTTTAACCCAGCTGTCCCACTCAGAAAAAACAGTTTGTCAGTGATACTACACAGGACGTGGTTGCACTTTGTGAAAAATTTCCAATGGACAATCAACTTTTTATGTAATAAAATATTGGAAAAAGTATTCAGGCTTTTGTTGATTTGGGGTTTTCCTTTAAACTGTTCTGACACAAACTACAACAGGATTTCTGATCTTAACTTAAGAGTGGTGAAAGCATTTCTCTGAACAATCAGGTCAGCCTTGACTTCCAAGAGAATCTACTTTCCTGTCACTGTTCCTGAACTCTTGCAATTTTGTCCCAAAAATGAAATCATAAATTAAAGCACCATTTTGTAAAGATAAGGAACAACCTATTTTTATCTGATATTTGGCCACTGTTCTCAATGGGTTTATGGTAAGGCTTAGAAATTATTTCCATTCTTTTATCTGTGGCTCATTTCCTTTTTTATTCAAGGAGTAACACTGCTTTTTCCAGAGGTTTTTACTTTTAATTGCATCAGATATTTATAGAAATTCAAAGAACCTGTGCCTGAATAGAGAGCATGCCTCTGTGTTTAAAATGCCTTATTCATTGGTACTGTCATGTTTTTCTTTATTAAGATTGCCATGCTACTAGGTCCATTGATACCCTTCTATTTGATAATTCTTATTCTGGGATAAAATGAACTATTTGTGAACATCACCATTTTCTACTTCTATCACTGTTGAATATCACTGTTTTGTGTTTATGCTGTACCCTTTTAACAGGACAAACCCCCCTGAATTCAGGTAGGATAAAATTGCCAGGAATGCTAGAACTGCTCGGATCCAAGAAGGAAAATCACTCCACTAGGATTTTTGGACGATGGTATTTTTTCTCCTGTAGTAGTCAGGTGGTGGAAGGGTTTGGCCACACCGTGGCTCTGGTGCAGAAGAGCTCTGTGCAGAGCAGTTTTTGATTAGCATTTAAAAAGCTGCTGTAACACACAACAATCAGGCATTGCACAGTGCCAGACCTTAGCCAGGGGCAGCTGGGAAATGCTTTGTTCCTTCCCCGTGTGCTGCTACTTAACAGAGCAGTGTTGGTACTGGCTGAGTTGTCAGTGGCATTATATCAATTGTTTCTGTGATAGGAAAACCAGATCTGTTAACCATCGTTTAAGTTAACTAATGATGGTTTTTAAATTGGTGTTATATATTTTTTTATTATTACTATCTTATACACACTGGTATGTTGGGAGGGGAAAATGGAACAGTTAAAGGAGCTTCAGCCTCTTCCCCATCTTGTTGGCAAAGGCTTCAACTTCTCAGAAACAGAACCTTTTTTTCTTTCTTACTCCAGAATTGCTGTGTCTTTCTTGCTGTGGGACAGAAGACACCCTTGTTTTTTTTTTACAGAAGAGAGACTGGAATGCTCTAATTCATGAAGTTTATAACCAAAACGTTTTTTTTCCCTTAGGTAATTTATTGATACCTCCAAAAAAACTGTGGGCCCATCTTTACTGCTTGTAACATCTGCTGCTTTTAAAGGTAATTATCAGTTGTGTCTAAAACAGAGGCTGGACTTCTGTTTTGGCACCCTGCCCACTAATTCTGTGGGAAGCACTGACCAGAGCATTGAGCACTCATTAAATCATTAATATTTAAATCAGTTCAGCTCCCTTAATTGGTGTCAGCGTTAAATGTCATCAGGGCTCTCTGTGCATTGGAAGGAGGTGAACAGCAAGGCCCTGGATTTGCTTGGAAGGTGCAAGGATTGAACAGCACCATCAAGTGACCTGGATCTTGCTGTAACTTACATAAAGTTTTCTCTGTAGTGAGGAAGACTGAATTATACAGGAATAATTGTAGTGCAAGGGTGTATTGGAAACAAGATCATGGGTGAGCACTTGCTGAGTCAATAAAGAAATAAGCAAAAAGGTTTAACAGATGTATTTATGTGGCCATTGTTGTTGTTTCTGAGATTCATGCCTGCAGGCCTGGGGTTTTTTTTAACTTGTCCCTAGTGCAACTCCATTTCATTCAACTTCTTTTTGCAAAAAAATTAGAAACGAGTCAGTTTTCATCCCCTCAACTAAAATGATATTTCAGAAGTGTCCAAAATAGTGCATATTTGAAATTACACGAGACTTTTATATGAGTATTTTATTATTCATCCTGCCAGTTGTATCCACAGCCATACCCTGTGCCTTGCCAACCCCTGATAGTCAGCTGCTGTCTTTCAGGTGCTGTATAGCATGTTAATCACTGTGTGGACTTTAGATAATTGCACTTATAACAGGATGGAGTTGCCAGAAGCTTAATGGATGCACAGACATGCAAATGCTTTGGCATTTGAGACAGCAGTTGAGCACAAGATTTTGAAAAAACAACTTTCTTGCCTTTAATGTGGGTACCAGGTAGTTTGTTGTGAACTAATGAGCTGTGTAACCTAATGAGGGACAGACCACTTTCCATTTTAACACCGCTCCTCCCAACCTCTGTTCCCACATAACATCACCATTAGAGCCATATTGCTCAGCTCTCAGATAACACAACTAAGGCCTGAAATGTGTTTCAGCCACGTTGTTATTTCTGTTAGTAGTGATGAGCCAGGACAGGCTCGCTTTCTGGGGTGAGAAAATCAGCTTTGGATTTGTAATCAGAGTAGCCCATGTTCAAGAGATGTAGCTGTACCACTTGAATACAGGAGCTGGTCTACAGGAAAGCAGAAATAAAAGTCAAATGAGCTGCATTAATTTCCTTAAGTGTTGCTATCAACTGTCAGGCCCTTTGCTTTCAGGTGAGGTGTCTGTGCTTTAAGAATCATTATCCTGTACTACTCATCCTACACTAACACAGTAGGAGAGGAGATGGGGTTATGGTGCTGCTGGTACTGTCATCGTGATCTCACATTACACCCTCTGACAAAGGAAGAGAGAGATTTATGTGTAGGGGACTTCCTCCGGAGCAATTTCCTCTTGAGTCCTGTCACTATTCCCTTATCACAGGCCTCTTACCGTGTCCTGACAGTGCTGAGACACCCCAGCTGAGATTTACACTCAGAAATCGCAAACCGATCTGTTTGCAGTGTGCTGGAGCCCTCCCTGGTGCTTTGTTTTTAAGGTTGTACAGTGAGTGTACGCGCCGGGTTCTGTGCCATGGACAGGGGTCACCAGGGGGAGGAGTTTCTGAAGGTGTTTCGTGAGGAAGCCATGCAAGAAGAAGGAAGGGTGTGGCTGCAGCGGTGGTTTGTGCACATCCCTCCCCCATGCTTCGGTCCGAAGGCGGTGTGGCAGAAGAGCCCCTGACACAGCTGCTGGCATCGCCCTTCCAGCGCCATCCAGCCCTTGCAGGCTGAAAGAGCCGGGACCCCTCCCGGCGGTTCAGCTACAGGCGGAGGTGATGGACGGGCTGCTCTGACAGCCTGCGGGGGCTGCATAAAAAGCGCTGCGTTGGGGGACACGGACAAACAGCGTTTCCTGCGGGCCAGAGGATGGGGGAGAGTCAAAGCTCCGGGAAGCAGCGGAGGGAGCATCCCTACAGCTCGTAGGTGGGAGAGGAGCTGTCACCGCTCCGTTTGGCGCTTGCTGCCCGGGAGCGGCTGAGCAGGAATGTCCCTGCCGGGAGCGGAGCCCGGGCGCGGCCACGGGAGGGCGCGCGCGGCCAGGGAACGGCCTGGTCCGGATTAATTTAATATATACTATATTATATTATAATATAATATAATAATTATATATTTTATTAGATATTATATATTATTATATATATTATATATACATATAATATATATTTTATATATGTTATATATTATATGTGATATATTTTATTAGATATTATTATATATATTATATATACATATAATATATATTTTATATATGTTATATATTATATGTGATATATTTTATTAGATATTATTATATATATTATATATACATATAATATATATTTTATATATGTTATATATTATATGTGATATATTTTATTATATATTATATATTATTATATATATTATATATACATATAATATATATAACTTATATGTTATATGTTATATATTATATATTATATATTATATATATATATATAAATATATATATATGCTTTGACTTTCAGAGCAACTGATCTAAACCAGTATCTGCCCAGCCTTTGGAATGACACACAGAATCCTTGCTTTTTAGTCTACCTTGCCACTGCAAGGTAGCATTTTTGATACTGTGGGGAAAAAATCTTAATTACATAAATAATATATAATAATATGTAATATATATATAATGTATGTTATATATTATATAGTATATCATAATATATAATATATATATAATATGTAATATATATTATATTATAATATATGGTATTATGTTATTAATATAATAATAATATACCATTAATAATTATTAACATATAACATATTATTAATATTTAGTACTAATATATTATTAATATATTATATTACTATAATATTATATTATATTATATTTACTTTATTGTATTATAACCTATTTGTTATATTTATTATATCATAGCATAAATATAAAATAAATCATAATATATTATAATGTAGCATTTCTGGACATGGCTTTATTGGTGGGCTTGGGATTGCTTGGTTATGACTGTTGGACTCAATGACCTTAGAGGTCTTTTCCAAGCAAAACTATTCCATTCTAGTCTATAACACCCTTTTAAAAAATTGGTATTATCTTTATAATATAAAATATAAATATTAAAATACATTTTATTAAACATATTAGAATATGTTATAGTTTTATGCTTTTCAATCTTAGGTAAGACATCCACTCACCCCCTCTCTGGTCCCAGATACACAGACACACGTGCACACACACACACAGAGCAGCAGTGGCACAGCAGTGATGCCTGCCTGCATGCTGGCAGGAGCTGAGGTGTGGGGGAGCCCTCTTCACATCCCCCTTGAGCCCCTCAAGTAGGCAGGGTGCATTCCAGTTTCCTGGCCTGTCACCCAATAGTGCTCCACCTGCCCCAAGCACAGGCCTTTCCCATAGCTGTAATATCCCCTTGCCCATTCCCATCTCCTTCCCTTCCCTCTCTCAGATCCTGCAGCTGTGACCAGGCAGTGAAATGTGCTGTGGTCTGTGTGGACCGGCCAACAAACTCACACAGGGGCTGCCTGGCCCCTTGGGTTTTGTCTTTTGAAATAAGCAGGGAGACAAAAATAAAATAAGAAATTTGCACTGAATATTTATTTTGATAAACATTGTGTACTCCAAACAACTACGTGTTATTTCAGTTGTAAGCCACAATCTTTTGGAAACAACGTCCCAAGAGCTCTTGTCATCATAAACCCGACAGTCAATGCACCACCACGGTCTGTGGACATAGAGAGCTTTCAAGTGCAAAGCAGATTATCAGAAAAGACACATTGCCGACCTCCTTAACAACCTGGACAATGCTCAACTCCAGTAAAAATGCTTCATATGTCTGCAATTTAGTTGTCTTAGTGCCATTGTAATAAATTAATAGAAAATATATCTTTTTTCATTGGAAAGTCTATAAGAAAATGTACAAACATCTAACTCCGAAAAAGGACCAGCTGTTTCGGCGACAGGTAAAACAAGCATTTGAACAGAGGCAGTAAAACCCAAACATCCAAACAAACAAAGAGACAAACAAACAAAATGCAATCAAAAAACCCCCACTCCACCAATGGCAACTGTGTAGGCAAACATGGAAACATCTGCAGTAACAGGACCTTCCAGGGAGGCTCACTGCAGCTTGTGCAGGGACTCTACAGGGTGGGCAGAGGACAAGCACTCGGGCAATTCACCAACCACAGTGTGCATGTACAGGTTCTAGAACAGTCAAAGATTAAACAGGAATCCTGTGGCACAAAGCTCGTGCTGCCTGGCGATGGCACCAGGCTCCATTCTGTCTCCAGAGCACACACTGATGACTCCAGGCCGTGCAGGTTGGCAGGAGCCCTGGGCATTTCCCTGGCACACGATGCTCTGCTCTCCCTCGGGCTGACAGACTGCAGTGAGTCCCTGCTCCGTATTCACAGTGGGAGACCCTCCCCAGCTCCAAAACAGGCCCCATGTGACAAGCTCGGCATGACAGGACAAGCTGCTTAGAAGTTTTCGTCTCTTAATAAGGGGAGATTTTTTTTAGGAAAGGAAAAGGTTTTTCCTAGAGCCAAGTCTTATGATTTCACCCTGAGAAGTCCCAAAACAGTAAAATCAGAAGCTGCACTTCAGCACAGAGGCAGCATGCTGCTAGAAGCTGAACAAAGCAGTCTAGGGGATAGACCAGCCTGGTGGGTTGCTCCTGGGAATTTTCACACTTGCAGGGAGCAGGGGAGGGGAAATGGCCGTGGCCAGTGGAGTACTGCAGAGGGCAAGCCCGGCACTGAGGCTTGTACAAAGCCAAATCCCACTCCAGGCACATTCCAAGCCCAGCTTTCCTGCCCACCATCTGCTGAGTGCTTGTGAAGGAAATACTCCTGCTTTGGAGCATCTCCTGGCAGCAAGGGTGTTCCACCAACACTGCTGCAATGGGATCAACAGCACTGGCTCAGGGCAGGGAAAAGGTTCAGACAACCCAAACTGACAGACCCAAGGGAATTCCTGTCACCCTCTTCCCCTAACTTCATGGATCTGGCCCTGTTTTGGCTATCACGGGATATCAGATAAACGTTTTGGATGATCATGGTTGAACCACCAGTGAGACTGACTCTTTCTTGGAATAATTTGTGAAATCCCCAAACTATCATAACAATTTGGGGGGAAAAAAACCCCACCTTACTTGCCTTTTACAAAGGTTGCCCATTCACTCTGTAAATGGCACAAATGCCTAAGGAGCATTCATTAACAGACTCTTGTTGGGAAGCTGGGAGGGAAAGCTTGGCTCTTCTTTTTTTTTTTTTTAATACAATACACATGACATTCAGTGAATTCAAAACAATTATGTAGTAAGTCTGAAAAGAACATTTCCAGTTTCAAAACCCAGGAGAGGCTTGAGGGGAATGTAACCTACAGTACTATCTCAATTTTCCTCATGCTTGCTTTGACTTTCAGAGCAACTGATCTAAACCAGTATCTGCCCAGCCTTTGGAATGACACACAGAATCCTTGCTTTTTAGTCTACCTTGCCACTGCAAGGTAGCATTTTTGATACTGTGGGGAAAAAAACTTAATTACACAAACAAAGTAGCCATCAGCAATTAGAATAATTTGGCAATGGGGACAGGCAGAGATAAAGTGGGGAAACAAACCCGAGTCCTACTGGCAAGGCTGACATTCCTGGAAAAGCTTGTCATGATGTCTTTCACACTTCCCCCCTGCCCCTAGATTTCTTAGAACAGCCACAGCCTCCAGAAACGCCTTTGTGGTATTTCTGGGCAACAGATAGAAATATCTCTGAATGCTAGAAATGCTTTCAGTGCTTTACGAGATAATTTTTAATTTCCCAGCTCCAAGAGATGCCCCTGTAAAGTCCTGATTGATCTGCCTTCATTACCCAGGTACTGGTTTGCAGCAGGGGGAAAGGAGATACAAGACATCCAACTAGTGCATTGAGATTCCCACTTTAGTTCTTTAGCCACCTGGAAAGACCTCATCCATGTCTCATGTAACTCTTACAGGAGGACTAAGACATAATGTCTTAAGCTTGAGGACAGGATCAGAAAGCAACACACAGCAGAGCAGTCTGATCCTGTTCCCTCTGGCGTCCCGGGAAAGGTGAGGACAGCTCACGCTCTTGGATGCTGAATAAGGTAAGTCCCAGGATTCCTACTTAAAAATTGGAAGCCTTGAATTGGGATGGCTTTAACTGGAAACCATAAACTGATCCCGAACGTTGCTATTCAGAGGGAAAGGCTGTATGGGAAAGGCTGAGAAAATACATGTGCTAATTGACATTGCTCTCCTTCTAGCCTGCAGCTGCTTGTTGAAGGAAAATTTCCTATTTGCACAACTGCCATTAAAAATCCTTGATCCATATGAAAAACACAGTTTTCTGAGGAAGCAGAAATAGGTGGTTTCATCAGTCTCTGCTGGCCTGTTTTGTCCACTCCTTCTGTCATCTCTTCCCCAGCTATGTGCCGTGGGTTGCATGTACAACATACACCCCAAAGAGCTTGATCAAACCTCACAGAAGCTTTAGGAGAAATGCTTACTGTCCAGTTATGCTTCCCAGCATCCAGGTAATCACTGAAACACGCTCTTTCTACCCCAGATTGTCAACCAGTCTTTGAACTGGCATCCCATGTCTATGTGAGCAGCTAGTTACACTATGGAAAAGAAAAAGTCTTCAGACAACTTAGAGGCTGGTAAAAGCAATAATCCTCGATGGTCTTCAGACCAAGAACTCCCCTTTAAGAGGCAGCACTAAAGTCAGTCTGTCCCAGGGGTGCTGATAAAACCAGCACCTGGTGAAACAGCTCAGACCTTGCTCAGCACTGCGAGAGTCGGCCTCGGTGCCCGAGCCAGCCTGAGCTGGCGAGCACAGAACGCACGCTGGTCACAGAGGAAGGCTTTTCTGTCACATGTGGCCACGCTAGCTACTTACAGTGAGATTTCTTTTCGAACAGCAACAACAACAACAAAATGCTACACTGGCAGCGCAGGCGGGCGAGGCCCACGCAGAGCGGTCAGTAGTCCATCCGTCCGTCCGTCCGTCCCACAGGGCAGTGCTGGCGGCCAGGAAGCACAGCAGGGTGTCCTCACAACTTCATTTTCTTCACCACAGGAATTGGCAGTGCTTGGTAGATTTTAGCTGACTCCTCGTTAGTGACCAGCTTCACCCAGACGGGGCGGAAGCTGCCTTTGAAGCCGACAAAAGCCATTTTCTCTGCAAATCGGAGCAAATACATTCAGAGTGTGCCAGGACTGCAGCAGAAGCCCACCTGTGTGCATGGCTACACCCCATGGCTGGAGGGGTGTGGGTGCACAAGAGCCAGTATAACACACACACCCCCAGATGGAACCATGCCCAAAGCTCACGGAGCTGAGGGCAGCGATGTGCACGTGGAGCTGCATTCTAATGCAATGTGTGATGCTCTGAAATCAGTATGTTTTGTGCCATCTAATCAGAATGCTTCAAGAGAAAACCAGCTGAAAACAAGTTCAGACAAGTAAAAAATCCTGGTTTAGGGCATTTAGTGGGGGAAAAGGCTCAATGTTCCTATTATTAAAAGGAATAATAGTTAATTGTTTCTAGTTAAAATTAATCTGGAAAATCAAACCCCCTGAATTATTTACTTCTAAGAACAACTGCCAGAGTTCTTTTTCTATTTACAGTTTCAAACTGAGGTTGTTACCCAGAGCTCCAGTGGATACAACCTTCCTGAATAAATAAATTACTGGTCCCAGGATGTTTGAGCACATGCTGATAGAAACAAGCAAGGCAAAGTTTAGAAGCAGAAAAAAGGCCCCTTTACTGGAATCATGGGAGGTTAGAACTGAGTTTTTAAAAAAGTGGTTACCTTTTAACCTAAAACCCTCTCCTGCTCCAAGTTTCTCCAGTATTTTAGTCCATGGTCCTCTTGAAATTAATCTTCCTTTAGATGTCACCAGCACTATGGAGCTGAAGGAAACAGAGATGAGTAAATGGATGGAGTCAGAACACATTCCTCATTTGTTTGTCCTGAGCACTGGTAACTCCTGCCTGTCTGTTCAGACACCCATGAACTACAGCAGCTTCAGCTTTAATGGCTTTCAATGCTTTCCAACAGTTTGGTCATAGATTATTTTTCCAGTCATGCAAAACACATTAGAAAGCAGACAGAAGCCACACTTTTTATTTTTAAACATGGTTTTCTAGGATGATTTAAATGTTTCCAACCTGCAGTTCCATCCTGCTTTGCTCAGAAAGACCCATCTTCTCCCTGAGATGCCCTTAGCAACTCTCAAATGATTTCTTGTTCTTTCATTAGCAGGTTAATCCTGAAGTAATTCACTTCTCTGAGACTTCTGTTGGCCTGATGCTTTTCCTTTCAGTGTGCTTCTGTTTAAAAAGTGTATTAATATTGTACCACTATTCCTGACCAGGACTGGATGTAGCCTGGATTGAGATTGGGTTTTTTCTAAAGCAGGATGATGGTCTCTCTGAAAAGACTTCTCATTTTTTGGATGAAAGAAAAGTGAGCAATTACCATGCTTCCCTGAAGTAACTACTGTGGTGTGATTTTTGGAACGTCTAGAATTATTTAAGACAATAGAAACACATCTGACTGCACCTGCATGGCACTCTGCTCAAGCTTCCCCCAAGTCTCTAGAGCAAATGCCAGAACAATATTGATCTGCCCACAGCTATTTCAGATGATTCGTCAACAAAGCACTCATATTTGCATTAAATGTTACATATCAGATTTCAAATCCAAACAGATTTAATAACATTTAAATGTATTCACTGCCCAGGAGCACTCCACAGGCTAATGTGGGAGCAACCCCTTTGGTTAATGGATTTCTGATGTGGTTCCAATTCTTCCAGCAGAAGAAGCCATTGTCCCCCAGGATGCAGGAACATTTTTTGGCTACTTACCACCCATTTCCAAAACTCTGCATTCCTGGCTGCCCATACTTAAAATATAAAAGAATCCAGCCTTTAGGTCTGTGCAGGGGAATGTGCAAAGGGGAATGTATTTTATTAGTGGAATTATCTGCAATTTGAGAGGACATACAGGCAGTAAAAATGTGCAAGCTGTGCACATCTGTATGGATCTGTGCTTTGTGAATTTAAGTCTGCAGTTTGTCTATAACCCACAACATAAATGTAGCTCTGCAGTTTACTAATCACATGCAGCTCTGCAAATTATCTGGGGCTCAATCAGTCTCTAAATCAAAGAGCTTGCATCCTGCTGCTGCCTGCATGTCCTGCTCATATTTGGGCTCTTTTGGAGTCATCAGGCACAAAACCACATTTTTGGGTGTCTGGCCTATGTTGAGCGATAAAATCCAGGAAGAAGATGAGTGTTATGCAGCATTTTGTACATTGCACCTGAGTGACAACAGATTATTTACTCACTGATCTTTGATGTTGTTGACATAATTTTCTATCTGTGCTGGGATTCCTTGTAGAATGGAGTTTTTGAATGTTACTCGATCAACAACTTTTCCATGGTGTCCATCAATCACAACCAGCTGGATACCCTCATCAGTGAGGAAAAACCTGACACCATCAACCTGTGCAGGGGCAAAAATATTCTTCATCTCTCACACTAACACAGTTGCAAACAGCCACCTGTAAGAAGCACTGATAGTCTTGAGTCATGGGACTGCTCTTTCCATCAAAGGGCAGAGCTCCAGGTCTCTGAGGTCCAGCAGTCCTGCCTAATAGGAGAAGTTACAGACTCTTCTTTTTTTTTTTTCCCCAAAACACAAAGCAGAAATGACCTGAATTTGACTCTCCATGGTAACTTTGTAAAGAAGCTTTCTATGAAGATGAAGCAAGTGTCTTAAAATTGCACCCCATTAAGGTTGTTGAGAGGATTTGCTCACCTCAATGTATGCAAAGTCATCCTTCAGGTGGAAGTACTGTTTCTTATAAGTTTCTATTTTCACTTCTATTAGGTGGTCCTTGGTCTTCTGTTTGCAAACGAAAAAAACAGATTTTCTAGTGAGAATGTCCATTACCTGAATGCTGCATTTTCAATGAAAACATTTCAAACCTTGAAATTCAATCAACAAGGAAGCAACCTAATAAGCACTGACTTGCCAAATTAAATTGCTGATGAAACTGGGCACAATGGTAACCTCTCTGCTCATCCTGTCACCAGTTAAATTGTTCTACCAAATGGCAGTGATTCTTACTTTGCAGAACTGACACATAGCTCTCCAAGGCTTTGCTGTGCATTCCTGTTTCAAGGGTGGTGAGTGAAAAAACCCAAATAACAGATTTGCTGCTTCCCCCCCCAAACCAGACTGGATACAGGAGACTGTGTTGTGCATTATACAAATGAGAAAAATTCAACTCAGCTATGCAGTCCCCCGTCTGTCACTGCTGTTCTTGCAGCCTGGAGGAGCTGGAGGCTCCAGAGTCACATTCCCTGGACCAACTTGTCTTCCAGATCATCAGTTTTCACCCTGTGCTTCCAAGCACAGCACATCACATCAGAGCCCCAAAAGACCAAGTATCCAGCTTCAACCCAAGCCTCATGTGCCTCTCTGCACATTGCAAGAATCTGTTTCATATTATTTCACATGCCTGAACCATTTCAGAAAATCAGGCACAGCATATACTGACCCTGGCCCAAAGTTTTTCTATGTCTGTGGGCACAATATGTGCCAGATTTACACGAGCAATGATTCTGTGATAAGAAATCAGCTGCTTTACCAGTTGTGCACTAGAGAGCTTCTTTGGCATTGGCACTTCCACTATTGGTGTCTCAATGTACTTGGGATAGGCCGTGGCTTCACAGTCGCTGACACCAGCTGTCTTTGGGATCACAGCTTTGATTCTTATTCGTTCACAGCCCTTTACAGAGCAGAAAGCAAATTTCTCCTTCTCATTCTGAGCTTTGAGCTTCAGAAACAGCAGCCTGCAGGCAGGAGAAAAAAACCAAACAGCATGCTTCAAACCTTTTGTGCAAAAGAATACTGACCCCCAGTTTTGGTGGACTCCCTCCTACGCTTTGCAGTAATTTTCATTGCAGCCCTTGGCACCATGTTTTACAGTGCCCAACATCCCACATGCAAATAAAAGGGAACACTCATCTCAGAAATGCTTTAGGGAGCTCAGGGAAAGTAAAACAGAGAAATCAGATAGCACCTGAACACCCTGGGAGCTCTATTCTATAGTGATACGTATATGTAGAAATACATGCACTGTGTTTTAGGTCTTTCTTTCTTTCCCATTATTTTAATCCTTTAAAGTAACGGGTTTTACACTTAGTTCCTGTGCATCCCCCTCATGGTGTTTATAATAGTTGCTGTTCAAAACAACGAGGGCTGTGCATGTCTTCAGTTAAGTTTCGTGGTCTGCACTTTGCTTTTGTCTTTCTTTTTTTCTTTTCTAATTTGTATTCACTTGGCAAAGCATTTCCCAGAGTAATTGGCAGTGCAGCAGAGGCTGTGAATGACTGGCAGCCATGGGAGTCCCAGGAAAATTAAACACTGGTCACATTTCCAGAAAACCTTTCTGGTTTTGTTGCGATCCCTGCATTAGCCAAGTGGCTCACAATTCCAGCAGCATTCCCAAAGCACTGTCCAAATCAGCAAGGCCTGCTAGCTTACCCAGTGTCCTCATCCCAGTAGTAGTATCCTTTGGTGGGATATCTGTGCTCCAATTTCTCCATTTGGGAGGTTCTGTAGAAAGTTCCAGTTTTGTATGTTTTCTTCAAGAGACGGTTGTGGATGTCTGAGAGAATGGAAAACGTCGTCCCTTTAGGATAGCAAAACCCTACTTGGATCCAGTCATTCCTAAAAATAGCAAAGACCTGCATTGTAACAAGCTATAACATAACTATTATTTTCCCGGGCGTGCTAGAAGCCAAACTAAATAATTCACAATAAGTTTTTTTCCTGTCCAGTTAAAATTTTCATGGTTTAGAATGGATCAACATAAATTAGACACAACAACCATGGGTTAGTTAAGCAATGCAGGGCAGATCTGCTCCTGACTTCTACACCTGTGACTTCCATGTCACCAGGAATGAATCAGCTCTGAACTTCCAAAAATGAACTGTGTTATCTTACAGGGCTTCCCAGGGGAGGAAACAGGAATCTGAGATGTCTCCTGAAAAGATGGTGAACTCAATGGACTTCCTGTAACAAGAATGTTCATTCTGGAAGAGCTCATATGAGGTGATGACCTCACCCATTAAAAATGTGCAGTTACATTACTGGGCTGGAATGCTGGAACTCAGATCACTCACTTGTTGAAGTTGATGAGCCATATGGCCAGCTCTTCAGGGGCTGTCTTGTCCCAGTGGATGGTGTAGCCTTTCCTCAGAGTTATAACTGGCTGATACTGCTGGTAATGAGTGCTTTTGCTCAAAGCCCCTTCCAAGTAGAGTGGGTGATTGTGGTAGTCATTTTTTATTATTTTCATTTTCAGGTTGGCTGGCTTGTAGGCTTGGATGTATATCTAGATGGAAAAAAAAAGAAAAGATCACCAAGGGTTTGATGAACTACACCGAAAGGTTCAGATACTCAATAGATGTGAGCTGGTGCAAGCCCTGTGTGCTGGGCAGGGACTTGTGTGCTGTGAACTTATGTTCAATTCCTTAGGCTTCTGTTTCAACAAAGCAAACTGTTTTCAGAAAAAAAAAAAGGCTCATTTCCTCATCCACTGAGTTCAAGTGCATGTGCCAGAGGCTGCAGCAGGGCTGAGATATTCCACAGCATCCTGCAGCCTTCAGCAGCAGGACAGTATCTACCTCAGACATCTGACTTGTGCTGAACAAGGACCTTTCTGTCTGGATTTCAGAAGCCTGAAACCCAGCTCAGTGGTTAGAAATTGGCTGTAGTGGCACTACACAGAAAAACCCCAACTGTTGCAACACCCAAGACAAAACCAGGCACTCTCAGCAGAGGAAAGTGAGGGCTCTCATGGCAGTGGCACTCAGCACTCCTGTGGTGGGAGGAATGGTTTGGTGGTCACGCACGGGATGAAAGACCAGGAAAGCTGAAGTTTAATTTCGACTGATCAGCACATTTCCCATAACACTGTGGGCAACACTTCCCTCCATAAATCAGGGAAAAATAACTAGCTGACAGCCCGTGGATTTATGAATATTAATCTGTGAATGGCCATGGAGCTCTCAGGAGGCTTCAGGCAGAAGCTGTTGGAACTGTCAGCAGCCAAGGCCAAAGTTTCTGAAAATATACCACAGTATTTCTCATGTTCAAAGCCACCTGTGCAGACATGCTGATAAATAAACACTGAGCACCCTAAAGAAAGTCCATTTCTAAAGGTCCAGCTTTAAAGTGCCAAGAAATTTAAAATAAGCCAAAGTGATAATGATACTGCAAGGTAAGCAGCCTTACCTGAGCAAAGTGCCCACTGCAGATGGAACCTCTCCAGTCAGGCACATCAATGCAGTCAGGGTGCTTGATCAACCAGTTATCTTCTTTGATCAGGTATGAGCCTGGATATTCTGACACAGAACCATCTACATCATGAAAAACTGATGTTTTGTCACCATCCATATCCAGATCATTGAACCAGGGGCCAGGTTCTCCAAAGAAGACTCTTGAGGTAATCTAAACAAAGCAGTAAAACACATTTACATCTCCAGAAAGGAATTCATCACTTAGAGTACAAGCAAAGGATGCCTTTGGCCACTACAGCGGCTCAAATCACCGTTTTCTGACTTAAAAGGTGCGTTTGACTTGTCAGGCAGAGCAGACACACATTTCCCTGCTGACCATGGGGGAAAGGCTAAAACAACCAGAATTTCAGCCTCGGCAGTGGGAAGGTTTGTTTTAAAATTCTGGAGGAGGGTTCAAGAGACGGGACGATTTCACGAGAGCCACTTCACTCATTGTTGGCTAACACAGTTCTAAGGTTCCAAAGCCACATGAAGTCACACCAATGTGGGGAATAGTCAGCGACCTCCTCTGGGAAATGGCTGCTCAGGCAACTTCTGACTGATATTTTTATCCAGCATAAATAAACATCATGTCACCAGCCTGGCTCGTGCAATGTGAGAGTGACCAACCAACACTTTTAGGGGAATTTTGCCTTTCCCATCATGTTTGGCACCTAGTCAGCACTTTTCCTGACCTGTGAGCAAGCCTGCTAGTTTTTTTGAAAATTAGGCAACACACATAATTTCAGCCCAACCACTTTATTTATTTATTTGTTTGTAGTGTTTAGCAGTTGGATTCAACAGCTGCTAAAGGTGAACCTCAGCAAAGCAGTTAGCACGTATTTGTGCAGGCAAATACAAAAATAACTCAAAAGAACAGGCCCTAGGACGGGTTCAGACCAGCACCCAGAGGTTCATACTGTAATTCAAAGTTTGGCAAACCCTTTTTGGCTGGACTCTGCTCTCATTTATGTCTGCAGAACTGGAGTCTGGAATTACCCTGGTGTGCAGGGCTGCAGAATTACCCTGCATCAGCTCAGTTTCACTGGCTGTTCCCCAAAATCAGTATTTTCTGCTTCTAGGTCAGTCAGGCCTTTCAGAACAGACTTCCTTCTGCTGTTGCTTTTATATTATACCACTGTTGAAAATAAAGGGGGGCTGATTCTTCAGTTTCTGAGTTGTACAGAAAAGGAAATTATTCCCTCCATTGTCACTATTTTTGGTTTGTTTTTTATTTTTACTGACACCTGCACCTCTTTTGCTGCAAACCTGACAGAGAATTGCATTTTCTTGCTATCGCACCCATCCAGTTCCCTTTTTCCTGTTGTTGTTAAACTTCTGGCAAAGACAAACGCCAAGATCTTACGTTTTTCCCCGTTTTGCCCACAACCCCATTTCCAAGGCTGAAAGGGCTTTCTGGGAAGGGTGACTCACGGGGACATCTTCGAAGTGGATGCCGGTGACGTTGTTGTTGGGGCAGCTCTGCCAGGCGTTGTTGAGGCGGAAGGCCAGGGCACTCGTGTGCCGCCCGTCCAGCGCCGCGAACTTGCGGAACGTGCAGTTCTGGACGTTGATGGGTCCGTCGTAGAACTGAATCCCCCGGATGGGAAAATCCCTAAAATACATTTGGAGGAGACAGAGAGACTTGGTCATGACATGTTAGCATCAGCAGGAGGTGTATTCTAGACACGCACAGTCCCACAGTGCTTGTTTCTCAGCTGCATTCATTTCTCGCAGCCCATAGGATGCCTCCGAAGTTCCTGCTTTGGAAGAGAAGGGATTTCCCTCCTTTTCAGCTCTGTGAAGTCCTCTTATCCTTGCAAGTTCAGCTCAAGTTCTCTTGTGTTGAACAGATCATCTTTATTTAGTCTGTGCTCCTCCAGGGAAGGAACTTACAGCAATGCCAAAGCACTGACCTAAAGATGAATAAATTCGTATTTGCCATCAGAAATGAGTTCTGCAGCAGTGAAACCCGAAACTCAGCAGAGCTGTGCAGACTCCTTGGGCTGAGTAATGGCTGGGCTAAAAGAAGGCCCACCACATCTTTCAAAGGGATTTGGAGAGAAGCATTGCAAATCAACTGCAATAAAAAAAGTGGTTTTGAAAACAAGGAAAGGTCCTACAGTCTATAAAGCTAAGAAGAGTTGAAGGGGCAGATTAATTATTCTTTATCAGCCTTTTCTGATAGCATCTACAAGGTAAAGATGACACCAATTAAATGATCAAGATGCTTAAGCTCTTTAAGAGGCTAAGAAAAGACATTTCAAATTTCACTTATGATAAATAAATTTGATCCCTTCCTCATATGATCCCTTAGAGAATTCCTGCCTGCTCCAGTGCATTTGTTCTGAGTTTCTGCATACAACATCCAAGATGAGATATGTCTATATATATGTGTGTGTGTGTAAAGGATGTTAGGAGAGTCATAGCAGATTGGGTTTTCATGATTGCTATGGTTTATAATAAGTCCCCAGCATCACTGCTGACAGCAAAAATGAGGCCTGCAATATGGCAGAAAAGCATCAGCTGAGCTGTTTGCTCACTGTGGGGCTACTTCATTTTAGGAAGCTAAAGCACTGCACTTCCAAACCAATCTGTAGGACTAAGGTCTAGGAAGAGGCCACACATGAAGTTCACTGGCCATTTCAAAACTACTTAACAAAGGCATCAAAGTCCTTTGCAGGAGCAACTGTAACAGCAGCACTGAGCACATCCATGACCACAGTCCAAGCCTAGGAAGGGGCTTCTAGGAGCCTTCCTGGCAGCTGATGGAGATTGTCGCATTGCTCAGCACTGCTGATCACACATACAGAGGTGCCCTGCTAGCACAGAGTCCTCTTGCTGTCCTCTCAAATCCTCTTGCAAAGGGGAGGGGGAAGGAAAGAGGAGCTTGATGTGTCTTGGCAGCCTGCAAGGATGTACCTGCCAGCAGCAGCTGCACAGTGAGGGCTCTGGGATTGGGAGACGTGAAATGAAATCCTTTCTGTGAATGGTTATTAAACTGAGCAGTGCTGAGGAAACCACATTGGGCTGGAGTCTGTGCTGGGAGCAGGAACAGTGAGTGCTTTGATGTGCTGAGCTCAACTTACGGGCCGATGGGCAGGGTCCTTCCCCGGTGATCCAGACCTCCAGGCCCCCAGATCTCATTGTCTATTGTCTCGGTGCCCAGGTTTCCACTCTCGCCAACAAACAGGCTGTTCTTGATTTCTTGCTTTGAGCCATCATCGTGAGGGAAGGTCCCACCACTAAGAAGAAAGGGCTGGAGGTGAAAGGGCTGCTCACACCCAGCCCCACCACTGTGCCCAGCTGCCACACAGCCTGTGCCACACTCACCTCGCCAAGGTCAGGCCAATGCCGTTGTCAGCAAACCTGCAACGAGAAGAGAGATGCTTCAGAAGAGATCGGGTTTGCTTTGGTTTATCATGTCAAACTACAACAAGCAAGCCAGTGGAGGACAGCAGGGATTAATTACTATAAGTGCTCAGAGGGAACTTGGGTTTTTCCAGACTTGCTCCCTGTTCAGTTTTAGAAGATCTCTTTTGGCCCATCTTGCAGTGTATGCAGATCACATGAAGCAGCAGACACGCACCTGATTGCTCCAGCTGGGGTTAAGATGGTGATTATTAGCCACAGTTTACTATGATAAACTTTATCAGTTGCCTGATAAAGCTGTATCCCTTTGTCTATGATCACACACTTTTCTCTGTTAGACAAAAAAATCATGCTTATTTCCCTCTCCAACTAGCTTTTATTATTTAATGGTGCTTTGCCTTACACGCTGTGCTTCCCTTCCTTCATGTTTCAAAAGCTGCTTCAATAAAAGAGCTTTGCAAGGAGATAAAAAGAGAGAAGCTTGGCTCCTCTTTCATCAACAGGAATACAGAGATCAGAGCTTCCTCATTAAAAATAAAAGCAAAAATTAGAATATCATTCCATTTTGTTGAAATTTCAAGATAAGATAAACCAAAGTTGTTGTTCCATGACTCCTGCTTAGAGAAAGGCTACAGAGAATTGATAGTTTGAGTCAGTCTTGATGGTGTCTTCACACCGGAGTCACTTCCCACGTCTGTCACTGATCCTGGCAGTGGTTTGGGAGCAGATCCCCTCACTGTGCTGCTGTCTGTAGGTGGCAGCCCTTCCCATCCTATCGCCTCCTTGCTTCCCTTCAGGCCACATTAACGCTGGCCTTGTTAATGGGATACATAAGTCTTTTTGTGGCAATAGAAATGGAAATGACTCTGGCTATAAAGACAATTACAGTTTGATGGCTGCTTCCTCCAATTCACACACACTCGGAGATTTGCTGCTGGAAACTCATAAAGCACTCGGTGTTTTAGCACCCTCCACACGCTGCCTTTGCTCCATCAGCAATGCAAATGTCCCAGTGACCTGAGTGGGATCTGTGAGGACAACACTTGCTGGCCACAGAGCGGGCTGGATACTTGTGAGCCATAAGAAACACAAAATGTATTGCCCAATAAAACATTTCTGACTGTCCTGCTACAGACCCATTCTCACCAGGTCCCTATTGCCAGCTTATCCCACTGGTTGCTTTAAGAGGTTTGGGTCACATGAAGGTAAGGCAGCTCTGGGTGGGAATTGGACACCAGATATCAGCGTGGCAGCCATTCCCACCAGGATTATCACAATATGCCTCCTAAAGGGCCTTTTTCCTTTTTCTCCTCCTCGCTGGGATTGATATCACAAGCCTGGCTCAGAAACAGAAACTGCAGCAGATCATCTGTTTTCAAGTGCAAAACAAATATCTGCTCTGGCCAGCGCAGGGAATGGCCTTCAAAGAGCACAACACACACTTGCCCAGACTCTCTCCCTTGCTGCTGTGATGCATAGTTTTATGTCTGCTTCATCAGTACCTGCTTATTCAGCATAACACTGAACCACATAAAACTGATCTGTGACCAGGCTGAGCCAGGAAAGGTGGTGCATTTCGCTGTTTTCTTTGCAAAGCACCTCATTTTTCAAGTTAAAAAAATCAGGTTTTTTTTTTTAGTTTTTTGCATCTGTGTGTCTGTGTATGTGTATTGTGACCATTTCTGAATGCTGGTCAGCATCACACAGAGAAACAATCTGAGGGATCCTCAGCTCAGACAAAGCAGGTTTTGTTTGTGTAAAATAATGCCTGTGCTGGCTTAACATTTTACCTTTATTCCAATCTTGGCCATATGAAAGGTGCAAAGCGATATAAATAGTCTGAACCACAGCTATGCTTGCCATAAACACCAGGCTGAACTCTGAGAGTTGAAATAAGGCAAAACTCACTGGCAGTTGTCCAGCCACACATCTCCACCTCGCAGCCAGGCCCCGTGATCCTGATTCTTGTAGGCAATAAAGCGCTCGATTATTGCAGGTTCCCTGGGCTTCAAAGGATCAGCGTCCTTGTGTGGGCTGTACCTGCAAGCAGAAGGAGAGAGGAAAGGTTGGCGAGGGAAGGTGGCCTTGCTCGCTGCATGGCCCTGCTAAACATCTGGTTTATGGTAACTCAGGAACAGCTTTGGGACCACAGTCCATCCACGTAGCATGTCTACTCAAGCTGTGATGGCCAGACCCAGCTGCCAAGGGAAGGAAGGTCCAGGCAAGGCAGTTGTAAAGACCTGCTCCAAGTTTCCTTTCACCTTTCCGGTATTGTATTGCTGATATATTGCTGAAAGCATGGAAAGTTTATTATTGCTCCCAAAAGTTTGTGATTTTTTTTTTTTTATCCCTTACTGCTATCCTTTAGCACATTCCTGTTATTTAGATAAATATCCTTTTGTTTTCCCTTTTGAGCATTCTTATCTCCTAACTCTGGCTATACTGTGGCCATGAGTACCACTGCCAAATTTTTCTTGCTGTGGAAAGAAATTTAAAAATCTTGGAGAGGGGCTGAGAGTATGTCCTTCACTACTCCCACTACACAGGACACACGTACAAGATTTATTAACCCTGAAGTTCTCAGTGTGATGAAATATTGGCCTGATGTAGCAAAAAAAGCAGAAGTAGAAACTGCAGCGATGTGTGCCCTCAGCTGCTCCCCGACAGCCACTGCTTGGGCCACAGGATCAGAGCAGGGCGATGCTGAGCTTGGCTGTCATTTACCCCATCCCAAGGCACCACTCTCCTTTCTGCTGTTGGAGGAGCATCCTCCATCACACTACACAGCTTAGAAAACCTGACAGATGAGTATCCAACTCTGTGCCAGCAACGGATGGTCCAGAGATTAAAATTCATTCCTCACCAATGGATAGCGAGGCCAAGCTGTCAAATTGCTAACAGATATTCAATAGCACTTTGCTTTGCTTAATAAGCTATCATATCAATCTAAAACTGAGCATCAGGCTGATAGGGTTCCAGTAAATGAATATTGCTTTGGCAGTTTCATCACTGTGAATTTACGTTCAGAGAGAGATTTAGTATCAGCTCTTGTGAATTCCCCAGGCATTGTTAAGTACAGATATCTTGAGATGGATTCCAATTTCATTCACATCCATGATAACTGGAGGAACACTACAGGGTCCAGAATTTGACTTGGACATTTCATGCTGTAACTGAAGGCAGAATAATCTCTCCAACTCTGTCACTGTCCATCCCAGCTCACAGTTTGCCGCAGCCAGCCCAACTTTAGTCATTTATTCAGCGGCTCAGTCTTGACAGGTGAAAAGTGGAAAATGGAATAAATAACCTGAGCTGCAGCCTATGCTGGTGGGTAATCCCTGAGCACAACCATGACTTCATTATGAATTGTTTGGCTTCCAGGGGCCATTCCTGCCCTTGTATGGCAAGGGAGAAATTGCCTTTTGTAACCACTAACTGCGCCTGCGGCAGCAGGCAGTTCCCCAAGGCACGTGTGCATGGAAAAGCAGCATCAGGCTCCCAAGAGCAGGCTGCTCTTAAGTTATTTTTTAGCAGCTACTTTTACCATTAAATTAATCAATTAAATTAAGTGAACATTAAAATAATGTAAATAACATTCACTTTTGAACATCTTGTTAGCACCAGCTGCTAGCCAGGGCACCGGGGTGGTGTGGATAACTGATATCTGAGCTCCTGGCTGGGCTCCCCTGGGGAGGAAGACTGATCTCACCCCTGTCATGCTTGCCCAGTGCATGACTACAGTAGTCTGGGTAACCCACACACCAGAGATGGGAAGGAGAAAAGGATAAAGTTGTCACTCTCCCCTGCTGAGCAGAGGCTTTCAGAAGGTTTCTCTTCCTTACATGGTTTCTTCTGTCAAGAAACGCATTCGTGGGGGAATGTAGGTTAGGGTGCAACTGGAGGAAATTGGTCTGTCAGGAAAGAAAACTATGAAATTTGAGAATATTTAAGTCCTTTTACATGTCTGGGGGTTGGTAACTAAGTTAAGAGCCAGACTCAACCTCTAATGAGATAGAAGGGTGCAAGTGCAGTCCTTTCATCAGCCTCCTCTGGGGCCAGCTCTGGGGAAAAGCGTGGGAATTCTCAGAAGCCACCAGACCACCAGCCACCAGCAGTAGGTCTGCTGATACAGTCTATAGAGAGGTTTCCAGTATTTCTAAATTACTCCATTACACCACACAGGGGCTGTGCACAGCAGCAGAAAGGAAGGATTGCTCTGCATGTTTAATTGTGAATATTATTGCAGGGTCAGACCTGGAACTAGACCGAAATCTGAAATCAAAGTGTGAGCCTATGCCATAAGCCCTTCCTGTTCAAGTGGGTTCTAAAAGAATGAACAAAAGCAATAGCATTCCCAAGAAATATTAATTTCTTATTCCTAAGAAACTCTTGCAGCAGGTTCTGCCCAGAGGGACTGCTGACCAGGCAGTGAATTTTCTTGCTTATCTAAAAAATTCAAAAGTCAATGGAACACCCTAGAGCAGATGTAACATCCACACCAGCTCAGCTCAGAGCTAAAGAACAAGCATGACTCCAGAGGGGTGTGGGTGTTGAGGGTCCCTTATAAAGGAGAATGGAGAGATGAAGTTAGAAATGGCAAAATGTATCTAAGTGAAGACCTTTCCTCAAAAAGAGCCACCCCAAAGGCATTGCAATGATTCTTGTGAGCTTCCTTGGGGCAATTTCATAGCTTTCAGTCAGTGTTTTAGAGAAGTCTTTTCCAAACCAAACCATGCAAAACACTTTACCTCCCAGAAATCAGCGTCAGGATAGGTCTTTTGTCCTTGGCAGAGGCTGGGGTGGTTTTAACGCCATTATCGATGATCATTCCAGCCTAAAGGGAAACAAATGCAATTATCTCAGTATATTTATAAATTTTACAGTTCTTTCCATCTCCAGACTCTAGCGCCAATTGTTCTAAGCCAAAGTCACTCACATGATGCTAAGAACAGCTTCTGTTAATAGCATCTGAAACAGAGGGCTGCCAGGACTATCCAGACCTGCATATACCCCCCAAAATTGTGGCACATTTCAAAAGCTGCACTTTTCTCATAATTGCATGTATTCCCATACACATGAACCCTCTGCTGCAGTCTAAAGCCCTGAGCAACACACAGCCCCACACCATGGCACGCCAAGGGAGCAAATACGCAGAGAAGGCGATTAGACACAGCGGCCGTATTTATCCCTCTAGAAGCTGTTCAGTTAATTGCCAGCGTTGGCAGGGCAGGTGTATAATTAGACAAGCTGCCAACAGATGCTCCTGGAGGCAGTATTTTGGGAGCACAGAGGCAGGGAAGCAGCCTGAGCAGAGGGGAGAGCCGCTCTGGATGCCCAAGAGGCAAAGCGGAGCCGGTGCTGGCGGGCTCCGAGCGCTCCCACGCCAGCCCGCGAGCTGCCTTATCTGCAGACCCAAACAAGCGTGCAGGAGCTCTGAGAGAAACAGAAGGCACAGGCACTGACAGCTTGCAGGCCCCGGGAGCTGGAGCGAGGGGAGGGTGTTTGTTCCGAGGGCAGCGTTCCCGTTGCGCGCAGACTCACCCGGTAGTTGGAATGCGCGCGGTTGTTGGAGAACCTCCCCATCGGCATGTGCTCGGAGTAGCCAGGGGAATACATGCCTGCCGAGGGGCCTGTCGGCACGTGGTGCAGGACAAACCAAAAGCCTGTTTCCTGAGAGAGAGAAGGGACATCTGAGACTTCGCTGGTCTGCACTAGCCCCAGGAGAGCTCAGCAAAGCCACAAGGCGTAAGCCAGAAGATTTCAGGGGAAATCACAGCCCTTGACCCATGTAACGCTCTGCAGCAAAGAGTTTAATGCACATGAACACTGACATTCACCCTTCTGATCTTCAGGGTGCCTTAGGTTAAGTTTTGGCATCCATATTGAAGCATAAGTGAGACTTTTGAAACTTAAAAATCAAATAATTTTTATTTAGTTACCTAAAGATTTATCAAGGAGTCCGAATCTAGGTACTCGAGATTTGGAAGCTTTGGAAAGACCACATCTCTCTGGTTTAGGCTTGGTTATCTTGTTTTTATGTCTTGTCAGGACAATAAGGGCTCCTGATGTGACCAAAAATGCCTGTGGAATTAGCATTAGGGCTGCCTGAAATTTCAGAGCACCATTATTGTACTGCAATCAACAATATCATTGCCAAAGGCTTCTCTGTGTCTCCACAGTCACATTTATTTAATTTATTCAGGCTGCACACTCTGAAATTTTGTTAAATCCAGCTCTAGAAATGGCAAGTGACAAGAAGTGTAGAGTGAAAGGGAAAACATTATTTTTATTGGTGGCACCAGCCACATTAATGCACGTCTCGATCAAGAAGCTTCAAAGATATCTGTGTCACAAAAGCAGGTTTTATCCCAGTGAGAGCCTCCCTCAGCCTTGCAGGGCTGTCGCTGGCCTGAGCTGTTACCAAATAACAAACTTGTGCACTCACTTCAGATCCAGCAGCTGCACAGTTTATAAGGTTGTTGTGTGGGTTGGCTATCCAGAAGGTGGATACGGCACTGCAGGTCAGGAAAACAAAGAATAACGTGAAAATGACACTTCTGAGCACGCACCAGAGTCACCCATCAACTGCCCCAGCACGGGCAGGGCCGATACCTCCCCAGATAAGGGGTCCTGCCTAGGGGCAAAAGGAATGTGTTTTTTCTTTATTTTCTCATACCTTGTGTCCTCTGTGGTTTGACAGAGAATATGGCCTTATCTTTTAAAACACCAAGTATTAAATGAGGAATTTTGACTGCAATTCCAAGCCTGCTATGAAGCTGTCAGATGTCAGTCATGTTTTATGATAAGGTAAATATGTTGTTGCACAAGTCACAGAAAAGAACTTTGCCCCCACATAAGCCCTCAGGTTCATTAGAGACTTGTTTAATCAAGGGACCCAATGAATTGCCTCTTAAGGGCTTTCCAAGTGTACCCCAGTGCCTTTCCCAAGAGCTGCTGTGATTCATTAACTTTATTTGCTCCCACCCTCCTGCACATTTCTTTTGGGACAAAAGCATTTCATTTGTCTAATGCACATAAAAGACTCTTAATTGAAAGATTCCCATCAAGGAGGACAGATCAATCCATCACTGTCCATCCTGTGACATACAGCATTCATTAACCAACAGGCAAGGGAAGCAAGCAGCACTCAGCCAGCAGACTGACCCCTAAATTTGCTGGGTGAGATATGCCCTTCTGCAGCATATGAACCTATGGGACCCTTATTTTAATCTTGCCATGAGGGACTTCACAGCGGCTTTAGGCCAACAGATTTTGCTGATGCATTTCCGTTTGTCTGACTTTATCATGAAAACATAGCAAAATTTTTCTATCTTGGGCGTGGGACTGGCCTAGAAATAAACAAATTTGCATTATTTATAGACCACCTCCTGCTGCGTAGGCAAGGGCAAGGACAGTGTATCTCCACAGTGACCTGTCTTCCAGCCTAATCCCTTTCCTCAGAGCCACATGGATTGGGCAGGTTATGGTGTCATTTGGCACAATCCTATTGTTTTCATTCCTAGCAGCAACTCCCTGCCTGTCTCTCCCAAGCTGATGGAGCCACAGCTGGTGCTCATCCCCTGTCCCTGCACTGGCACTAGTGTTGGTGTACCCGTGCACTTCCAGGCTGGATGAGCCCAGTGCAAAACAAGCTGTTTTTCTGATCAGACCTTGAATTCTTTTATAAAGGAAGACAGGGCAGATCAGAGTACCAAAACACCTTTCCATCAGAAAACACTCATTCATGTAACAGTCTTCAAAATGACACACAAAACATGTCCCTATGACTATTAAATGAATTATCAGTGGAAAATGAGCACAATGGCTGATTAACCCTTATTTTAAGAATGGGGACATTAGGTGTATTTTATAATACAGATGTGAAAAACAGCCTTGCATGAATCCCTCTCTTTCCCTTGCCAAACTAAAGAGTTAAAAATACCTTTGTTTGAACAAAACTGCAGTTTATTCTGATGACAAAATGGATGATACTGAAATCTTTTCAAAATCAGCTGCCAGCTGAAATGAGCACGAATGTAAGAACACAGCCCATTCTGAACTCAGCGACTTTTTGCTGAGCCACTGGGTTCAAGACTCCACGAGGCACAAGGCAGGGCTGCACACTTTGAAAGAAAGGTTTCCAATATTTTGGGTGGGAACCACCTCAGTGGACTTTATGCAAAAAATTTAAAGTACACCCTAGGTCCGTAGGCATCTGAACAGCACAGGGATAAAGACCCCAAGGAAACTGCTCCCCCAGCTTTGGGGCAAACAGCCCAGACCCCTACAGACGACTACATAATCACATACACAGAATGGTGTCTGTTATGGCTAAGTGCTGCAAGGAGAAGGAAGAGAAAAGGAAGGCTCCCACTCACCTGCAGTCCTGTCTGGGCTTAGGGATGTACCCCGGGTAAGCTCCCTCTGTGATCAGCTTGCACATCCTGCTGTCGCGGTCGGAGGGGAGCAGAGTGCTGGGTTTAACCAGCAGCCCAAGGCAGTGGTCAAACGTGTTGCGCTCTTCTGGTCCATCCTCCGTAAAAAAGCAATGGCCCAGAGCATCGTACCCCACCACGTCCTTCACCTGCATGCACACAACAAAGGTCAGTGCTCAGGTTTTGTGCTTCAGCCACTGCATAATTAGAACAAGCTTTGCAGCGATGGCACATAGGAGCCTCAGCACCCTTTTGAACTCAGGGTCTATAACCAAAGCCAAGAGCAAGATCCCTCTCAGCCCTTAAGAGCTTATAGTCTAAGCAATAACTCTAACACTTAATTAGAATTTGTCATCACCTAGGAAATGCTCATTCCATTCTTTTGTTTGCCTGTGAAATCAGAGACTTTCTTAGCATGAGGCTGGAAAAAACACAGGGTGGGGGATGAAGAGAGGAATTAGATGTTCAAATCACATCTGGGCTCATTCATCTTCATGTGGAGTTACATGAGCAGCTACATAAAATGCAACTCAAAAATGCAGCTGAGATGAAAAAATATTTTTCCAGGCTATCAGAGAGGCAGAAAGTTGTTTTCCAGACAGGCTGGCTTGTTTTAGGTTTGACCTGATCTTTTTTTTCAAGTTGTTGACAGAAGCTTTACGTGACCCTAAGACAAATCAGCTGGTGCTAATCAATGCTGCTCTGGTTTTGGTTTGGATGTTGTTAACATTGGGACACTGCTGGTTGGACACAACCACACCCCTCACACCACTGGAAGATCTGAGACCAGGAATGTGAGTTTGAAGCCTAAAAATACGGCTGGGTGGGAAGCAACAGCCCTTAGACACACAGCAAGTGTGTCCAGAAAGTCAGTTGTCAGTGGATGTATCTGGGATATGGAAAATTATTTCGGGCCTCCATTGAAGGTCTGAATCTCCTGGGCTCTTTCCTTGCTGCTCCTATCAGCCATCATCCATCAATCACCTTGGACTCAGGAAACATCCCTAGTGAAGGTTAACCTGCCACTGATGTGTTCTTCTAAATGCTTCTGATGAAACAGGAATTGTCTGGGCACAAAGGACTCTATTGACCTGGACAGAAGACCTGCTCATCTCACTGTCACTGAGACACCTGGGCATTCAAGGGCTTGAAGCATCTTTGTCACCTCAATGCCTCATTCCCAAGGCAAGGGGCACCAATTTCAAATAAAATCCCAGGATTAGTGTTGAAATGATTACAAATATGTTTTCACATGAGAAAAAACACTTTGCTTGCCAAATCTATTGCCAGCTTACAACCACACAGGCTTCTCTTACGTAGCATCCGTGCTCCAGTGTAAACACTCAAATCTCTGAGCACAACTCATCACAGTAAATTAAACACTGCTAAAACGACCTGCAAAATGCATTCCTTTAAGCTACCTCACTGAAATTTACTGCTGACTTCCCTGGTCTAATAAAATGATAGATTTTGCAGGTTTAGGCTTCTTTATTTAGTGTAAAACACGTGTACTAAACTGTCCCCCCTTGGAAGCATGAACTATCCCAGCCTTGTTCTGATAAAGGTTTACAGGACAGAACATTTCAGGAGAGGGAGCAACTTTCAGAAGAAGGTTTCCAACAGGTAGAGGAAGTCTTTTAACCACAGAGATGTCAGAATTCCACAGAAACTGCTGCCAAATCCTATTAGCTTTCTCTCACAGGACAGTAATACCAAAAAGACACACAAGCAATGGTGTTGGGACATTTAGATGATGGAAGCAGTTTCCCCAGAGAAATGTTAGCCATTCTGGCCATTTATCTTTCCAGCCAGCACAGCCCTGCTCCAGGACAGGCACATGGAAACCTGCAGTGACCAGACTCACCTGGGGAAAAGCAGGGGAGTGCCATCCCAGGGGATCCCATCTCCCAGAACAGTGAGAGAGGACAGCAGCAGGGTGAGAGAGGCCTGTGCACTGGCAGAGAGGCTCAGAGCCAGCAAACACCCATTGTTCCCCTAACTCATCCTTGAAAACCCACAGAACAACGAGGAGAAATCAGCCAGGAATCTGGTCCCTAAGGCATTTATCACCCTCTCTTTGATTAATTATTTCCCCATTAGTCATCTGTCAGTCACCTCTGAACTTGTTTCCTGTGTGTGTTTTCATGCACAAGCCCACTACTGAAATGCTTGGATAGCAAATGAGATGCTTGTTCCAAAATCACTTTTCTAACGTATTTAATTTTTTCTTTGATTAAAACCTTGCTAATAGTCCATAATCTTACATTAACCATGAGTAATTTAGAGCCAGATAATGCCCTTCCTGGCAAAACAACTGCTGTGAAGTATAGCTGGATTAGTAAAAGCAGATAGCACTGAAGCTGTTAGACAGCACAACCTCTTATTCCATGAAGTGCAGGTCTCCCCTGGATCCTGCCAGACTATTTACTGACCCCCATTTAATTTCCTTCCCCAGTGGCTGTTTCCATTTTAGCTTGCACACTGGGATCCAAAGGAGAGAGTGGGAATCAGAGCAAAGTTTAATCCCTGGGATTGCAGTGGTGTGACTAGGTGGTTTTTTGGCCAATATAGTACAGAAAACATTGGGTAACTATTGCACTTTAAAACAATATTTGTGGTGAGAAACTAATTTCTACAGATTTGTTTCAGCTAATATGAATTCACAGACAAGAACAGAATAACCCACCAATGAGGTGAGCTAATGTTGAGACAGCTACCTCTAACAGACTCTGCGGAGCCACAGAAAAATACCTGTCATCAGAAACAACTGGATACTCTTTTCTCCTAGACTTTTCACCATCTATGATTATCCCTGAAGTGGTATGAGAAAAGTGACAGCAAAGCAAGCAGGAGAGCCTGTATGTGAATTACCAGCCTGCTTTAATGGCAGTAAAAAACAACTGATGCCCCTCTCCCATTTACTAAAACATTTGCACACGTACTCTACAACACTGGTGCAAGAAGCAACTCTGAAATCAACAGCTGAATGTTAAGGACATCCTTAATGCTGTGCAATTTTGAGGTTTAATAGTCCAGCTAGAATTTTTATGGCTATTCTCAAAGTTGGTTTGTGCACACCATTAAGGCAAATTTCCCTCAGCTAAGTACACTTCAGATCCAGGTGATGTCAGAGGGAATGAATGCTACCTGGGGAAAGACAGAGCTCACCTCTGTTTGCACAAATGGTGTTCTTGCATGTAGGAACAGGTGATGCTGCCCAAGTAAAAAGATAATAGGCAGCTGGGAAATGTTTATAATAACTACTGGAGTCATCAGAGACCCATGTGGGTGTCTGTGAACGTATCCAGAGAAGGAAGACAAACGGAAGGAAATTAGGGTCAGAAAGCAGATGAGGAGATTGTGGTGGGATCACCTGCTGAATCAAGGCATGGAGCTGCTGACTGCAGATGTGTATCAGAGCCATGAAACAACACCTAAGTGATGCAATGTTTGGAGCATGTTTCCTGTGATGCAACTGAACAAACTTGATCAGATTTCTTTAAGTCACTGGGGCTTTGTTTTCAGCCATCAGCAATAATGATGAGGTTTAAAAAAAAAAACCAAAACAAGTATAAACAGAACTTTATATTCACACATCTTGATAAACTAAAATCAACAGGGATTATATTGGCTAACTAATGTCCTAAATTACAAGATTTCTCTTGAGTGCTTCGTCATGGAGGCAAAGTATGGTCATTTAGGGAATTGTGGTTGTTAATAACAGCAAGAGAATCAAGTTGCTTTCATCAGCTACATCAGCCTGTCTAAATTTCACCATGCCATCTTGGCTGGAAAATCTTGAACACAAGGGATTCCTGTGCCAAGGATCCCCCATGGCACAGCTGTTGCCCAGAGAAAGCACGAGAGACAAAACTATTTCCAAGTTCTCTGCATGAACCCATCCATCCGACTGATAAGAAAAATGCCAGGCTCTGGGTTATTTGGTTTGGCAACAGGGAATGAAGATCTCACATTAGATCCAGAAGCAGCTGCAGCTCCTCAGCAGCTGTGCAGCCTCTGTGCAGCCAGAGGATGTGCTCATGGTGCCACTGGTGCCAGCCCATCACAGTGGGACAAATGAAACCTGCAATGCTGCCCTGCCACCCTGCACGTTGATTGTGTACTAAGCCCCTGTACTGGCAGCTGCAGATTGGGCAGACGCCACATGACCCTGAGTGATTTATATAATTTGTACAGTAGAATGTCTCTTTAACTCAGAAGCCACGTTCATTTGGTAGGTTTTCAAGGTCTTGTCATAAACTTAGAAGGACAGAGGTCAAACCCAAAACCTCAGATTCATAAATAGCAGATAAAAGCTGCTCTGCTTCTGGAACTGCAATTTTAGTGCCTTTTGTTCAACTTCTGTGCATTTTAATTATGCCTGGGACTCTCCCTTTCAACACTGGCACTTCTGGAGGTATGAACTCCTAATGCACAGTGACCATCCAGGTTACAACTGCCAATGATGTGTTTCCACTTAAAACTCTTATATATAGTAGCAGGGCTCTTGACAGTACAAATTCTCCTCTTCAGAGCTTGGATACACTTTTTTCCTTTTGGAATACACTGCCACTTCACTGAATGAGTGAGAGTCCTTTGCCTAGAGAAATCCCACACCTTTGAGATTTCCTTCTTGAAGATCCTCCAGTCCCCCTGGACTCTTCTGCCCTTCAGGAACTGCCTCCCAAGGGACTCTGTCAACCAGGCTCCCAAACAGGCCAAAGTCTGCCCTCTGGAAACCTAGGGCAGCTGTTCTGCTGACCCCACTCCTTACTTCTCCAAGAATAGAAAACTGCTGTAATTTTGTGATCTCTATGCCCAAGACAGCCTCTAACCATCACATCACCCACAAGTCCTTCTCTGTTCACAAACAACAGGTCCAGAATCCCTACCCCAAAAACAAAGGCATCCCTAGATATGGGGAGATTCTGAACATGTTCTTGACATCTCTGGTGTGCTGTAACTTGTCTGGTAATCATCAGTCATTCTAGAGATTTATCCTAAAGGATTTCTTGTTATGGAGAGCAGCTCTAGCAAATCACAGCTCTGTGAGTGCTTAATGTTATGACTGGCATTGCAAACCCAAACCTTCATTACAGGAAAGATGAGGCACACTTAAAGCTTCTGATTATCCTCTTTAAATAGCAAGCTCTGTGTCTATAGAAAGATCCAACCACTCATTAGAGATGGGCTGGTCTGCAGACACTGCAGTACCCAGGCAAATGCTCTGTCTGCTCCGAGTCACACACAGCCCCCAGTGCCACCCTGGCAGGTTGAGATACTCCATGTACATTCAGAGTGGGAAGAGTCAGGCATTGGTTTTAACAATAAAACACATAATTCTGCAAAAGTTAAGCTGTATTCATGCTATGAGGAAGATTTTTTGCTGCTGCCTTTATCTCTAAGGCAGGCACTGGGACTTCTTACCAGTAAACCATTGGATCCATGGACAGTGACGCAGCGGGAGAAGGTGGTGTGGATGGAGGTATCCTTCACATACGTTGGAGGGTTGTAGCCTCCTTTCTCATCCACATCTCCAGCCATATGGAAATGAATTGGGTAGTGCCCCATTGTCTGCTGGCCCATGTATTTCAGTTCTAGACCTTCAATGTGGGTGGCCTTGAAATCAAGACCAATCTGGAGAACAAAAGAACATCAGTGAAGAAACACAAAAGTCTGTTGAGGGCAAGGAGAGGGAACACAGGCAGAGGAAGGGTTGCACTGTATCTGCTGGAAAGATTTACTGTGTGGAGGGGAGTGTGTGGCTGCAGGGTGAGGGAGAGAGGGGCATGGTGGCTGAGGAGACCAGAGTCGCTCTTTGATTTCTCCACTGCTGCCATCGATACATTTAACTTAATTTTAGAAGGAGAGCAATTTATATTTATTGTTTTCCACGAGTTTCAGCCAGCTGGGGTCAAATCAAACTTCCTGGGCGAAGCACCACCAAAATCTAGGGAAAACTGGGACTGGGATGTGGAGACTGTGTCTCAGGTGTGTTGATCACCAGCCTTATTGGCTGAGCAATGTCTGCAGGGGCATGACAAGCACTTCAAAGCCGAAGGACAGGCAGCAGCAGGGGCATGGGTCTGCTGTTCTGTGGGGAGAGGTTGTTTGCTCAATGGCTGATGAGGAATTTTTCCCTCCCTGCGTCTTGGCTTCCTCGGTATGTGAAGGTGTGGCTGGAAGGAGGAAGGGGCAAGCAAAGGGCTTTGGCCTTACCTTGATGTGTCCCCCAAAGGTGTCGAAATCAAAGAAGGAGCACAGCTTGCTGCTGTACTCGTAGCACTGCTGCTCCATCTCGCCCATCACCACGATGTTGCGGCTCAGCAGCCCCACTTCCGCCCGCATGTCGACGCCGTCGACCACCTCGCCCATGTGCAGGTACGTGGCTTTCCCTAAAGGAACAAGATCCACTTTCAGGATTACCCTGCCAGTGCTGCTGGTCTCCCGTGGGCTTCCCGTGGTGGGGTTGGTGTGGTAATGAAAGGAGAAACCAAGTCAGCACAAACTGTTGGCTGACACCTCAGAGGAGGGAAGGCCGGAGCACAGGTGACACCCAAGGTCTTGGTGAGATATTTGCAACAAAGGAAGTGGGATTTTCGGTCTTAGGTTGCTTCATTTAACCAGGGAGTTAAACCAACAGTCTGTTAGACAAAACACATTTCCTACCTCGGAAAGGAACTGCGTACTTTGGATTACAAATGGCTGTGTATGAACATCCGATGCAAAAAAAACCTGATGATGCAGCTACTGAGAAGCCTAATCACCAAGGTTAGCACAGCATTTCCTGTAGTAAGACACTGGGAGCTGCCCAGACCCTACAGCACTACCCCCAGGTGAACAGCAGTCAGATCCTGCTAACACCGTGGCTGTTGATGCGAGCAAGGAGCAGAGTGGGCAGAAAGCCTCGCAGGAATTGTGGCTTGGGACAGTCACAGCCCCTCACCAAGTGGGCTGTAAAACCTCCCACTCCCTGTCCTCTCAAACCTCTTCCTTTTAGATCTACCCTCACATCTCCAATTTGCTCCCAAGGCTTCCTCCCGCCCTGGTGCAGTCGGAGTCACTGGGATCTTCCATCTACCCCATGCCACACCTCCCTTTGCCAAGCCAAGTTAACTCATAACATCTTCCACACACGCCCTCCTCCATGGAGGGGTTAAAAGCACAGAAAACTTTCCCTGGCCTGACCAGAAAAGGGGGAAATCCAGGCAGTGGGGATCTCTAGAAAGCAAACCATCTCTTTGTTGTAATTTCATTCAAACGTATTCCTATTACCTCTTTCCTTCCGCAGGTTTTTGCAGAGAAAAGTCAGTAGGGAAAAGGTTCATCTTACTGACTCCATTCTGTATTATTCCAGTAAAAATAAGTAATAAACTCTTTAAGTAAACACTGAACTTTAAGGAATGCTACACTTGCATGTATTTAATTTCCATGGAATCATTCAAATCCTTAAGTAGAAACAAATGGCAAGCCTGAAGCCTGGCTATTGCTGCAAAGCACTTTATGCTTAAGCAGAGGTGCCAAGTCAAGGGGAGGATTTTGAACACTGAAACAATATTATTTTTCACCAAAACATGATGCTTTGAGTGTACAAAAAAGGTAAGCAAACACCATTCACTCCCCCTTCTGAAGCTAGAAGCAGTGCAGTTTGGGGGTAACACTGGGATTTGGGAAGGGTGAGTGCTCCGCCTTGCTCTGAGACTGATGTGTTGTGGGACAGGGTTCACGCCACAGCATGTGCCTTCTGCCTTGGCACCTCTGCCTTCAAAATAATCTGATCTTGTGAAAAACACTCTCTGTTAACTAAGGGAGTGGTGATTGCCAAAGAGCTGCATGCTCATCTCAGAAATGAGGGGCTGCAAGGGACCCTAGATTTGCCCCTCACCCACTTTTGCTATTGTCTCCCTACAAAGTCCTGGGCTTATCCATGCCCATGTTGTTGGCCTGCAGCCAGTGAGCCTCATCAGGTGTGTGGCCAAAACCAGACCCAATCCATCCAAAAACCAGCAGCTTTGCTTCCCTTATTCACATGCATGAAAAAAGCCACTGCAGTGGCATGGCTCCACATCAGGATACTCCATGCTGGAGCCTTGAGTGAGTCTGTAAAGGAGCACAGCTTCTCCTTATGGAACTGTTTTTAAGCTGTTATTTTTCAGTTTTCCCCAGAGCTGACCTCTCCTTGATTTACTGAAATGCAGGAAGAATTTCAGATAATCACAAGAACATCCTATTTGAAGCCACATCTCCAGGATTTGTGGTGGTGAAATTAGATAGGCAGTTTTGTTATTCCTGTGCTGAGCTCTAGAATAATAAATGTCATGCTTGCATGTATTTAATTTAATTTAACACCAGTCCAGACATGCAAAACAGGCTAAACACTGACAGGAATGTTAAATATGGACTAACCAGTTTCTAAATATAACTTCTTGGGTGCATGTTTTTCACTCTATGCTTTTGCTGATTTGACATGTTTGGAGATAAAAGGAGAGACGGAAAGCAATCCCCTTCCAAAGTAAAAGCAGATTTTGAATAATAGCTCCTTTAATAGAGTTTTGAAAAACAAACCACTTCTCAAGGCAGACAGAAATTCAAGCTCCCTGCAAGCAACGAGGCTGAAAGAAGCTTGTGGGAGACAGAGCCTGGCACGGGAGCCCTCGTGTGCTGTAAATGACTGCTGGACACCAGCACTTCCCATGGGACCAGGAGCACTGAGAGGGGCATTTACAGACACGTGGCACTGCCAGGGAGATGCCTGGGGCATGTTTAGTGGTGGGCATGAAGAAAACCCACAAGAGTCTGCTCTGTGGCAAGTTCAGGGAGTTCACACAAGGATGGGAGGGTCTCACTCTGAAAGTTTCAAGTTTGGCTGCTGCTCACTGCTGGCACATGGAACCTTCCCAGAGAGCAGCCAGGATATCTGAGACCCTGAGCTCTGACCATGGGCGAACCCCAGCCAGGGGTTTGCAAATGGGCACTGGTTTGATACTAAAAAGGCTGTGCTTTGAAAGTGGGAGGAATTTGTTGCTGCTTCAGCATCAAAGCCAGTGGCTGTGATTTCCCAACCACTAACAAGCCCTGGGGCCACTGATTCACCATCTCCTCCTTTGGGCTTGGGTTTGCTGCATCCCTTATGGGTAGAGACTGCCCTGCCAGTAAGCCAGGCTTGTGCCATGTTATAATCTAAACCAAGCACAGCCTCGCAGTGACGCGGACCACGTCTCCCCACAGCAGACAGATGGACTAGGAAAAGCTCCTGGGCTGTGCTGCTGTGTGTGTCACACCAGTGCCTCCAGTCAGCACAGAGTAAATTCACAGGGAAAACTTCCTTAATATGTGGGCTCGCTTGGTGGAAGCCTTGATTCAGCAAAATATGAGCATATTTCCTTGCTTATTACTCAAGACAGTGAGTATTGAAGTCACCTGTTGTTGGTAAGGACAAGGTAATTATTAAAAGGAAGTATGCATTAAAATAAACATAGATGATCCACTAGTCAAGGGCATGCTTATGTCAACAAAGCAATTCAAAGCAGAGTTTCTCCAAATGGTACAAAGCTCCAGGAAAATCTGCCACTTGTGAACCCAGCCATAAAACCTGGGTCTTGGGCCTTATCAAACCTGGGAAGGGTGGGATTTTAAAACTATTTAAGCTGCTGCAGATGTGCTCAGCTCTGGTGACTTAGACAGATCTCTTGGAAAACCCTGCCAGGTACACTCATGCATTCCTAAATCCCTTGGCTCTAAATGGCCCAAACTCCTAAATCTCCCTTTGAGAAGTGAAACAGGCACTGGAAGGTCTGGGTTTGGTGAAGATAAAGTGAAGCTGAGATTCTCCTGAAATATTTTTTTTCTCTAAAGGGTCTTTTCTTCTCCTTTGGGCTCTCTAGGGATAAGACCCAGTGTCTCATGGTCTTCTGATCTTTCCTAATCAAGTTTTTAAGTGAAATGCTAAACACAATTTGTCTGTTCAGCCCACATGACCCAGTGACAGGGAATCCTTCAGGGCATCTTCTTTAAAGTCAGTGCAACTCATCGCAGATGCCAGCCCAGATCTGACAGATTTATCATTTTTGCCAAGCACTTGTCATCACTGGTGGTAATGCCCCTATCACTTACATTTAATAACAAACAAATGTTCACACTGGCATCTTTCAAGTCCTCATTATTCTGAATTATCTTGATGGGCTTTGCTGTTGCATCCCTAAGCCACAGGCCTGTAACACAGCGTGGGCTGGGTGAGCTGGCCAGCTCCTTGAGTCACACAGTACAACCTGATGTCTTAATCAACAAATAATCCACTTTTACATGGAAAATTAAGTTTCTGGCAAATAGACATACAGCAATCAGGCACAAACTCTACCCTTACGAACTTCTGTGTAAACCTGAGTATGATTCTGTCAGCTCAACTTCCAGGCAATGCCCAAAGGTAGAAGGAGCTCTGAAAGATTGCTAGAAAGGGCCATTTCACAAGTTCTCCTGCCCTGCCCTCAAGCACCAGGGTTACCTTAAAAAAAGAACTTTTGGCAAGTTCCAGCCAAAATGATGCCAGCTTCTAAACAGAACACCCTAAACCTCTAAAAATATCTTCATTTTGATAGTGGAGTAAATTCTCCCATCCTTACAGCACCACATGAATGCTAACACAGGCTGTGAATTTGTGAGTCAACTACGTATTTATACTTTTAATTCAAAGTTCTCTGCATGAACAAGGTCACAGTAAACTCCTTATCTCGTCTAATATTCGCAACCCAATAAGCAGGATTTAAGAGATGTGTGCTTGTAATCATAGATTCACCAGTATGTGGGATAATTGGAGCAATTATGGCAGGCACGAATAGTTTTTTCATCCTTTATCAAGAGCATATAGGAGCACAAAGAGCATTTCATCATTTCTGTTCCATGGTGAAACTTATCAGCATCAGTAGAAACTTCATACAGAGCAACCAAGATGCAGATAAGACTTGTTTCCCAGGGGAACTAGACAAAACACTTGATCTTTCCTACTATCCAGTTCTATCATAACAACACAACCCTTCCTTCCTTCCTTCCTCCCTCCCTCCTCCCTCCCTTTGCCCTGCACTGTCGTCCCTCCCTAAACCTTGTTAAGTTGGAAGATCAAACGGTTTTAATCTGTTCCCACAGTGAAAATAATCTAGGCACAAAAATGACAAGCAAGAAAAAGAGCTAAACAAAGAAAGCAAGTGGGGGGAAAAGTTCCATTTAAGTGAGTGACCATTTGACTGGAGCAGGACCTGCAGATCTGGGTCCTCATGCAAACCACACTTACCCATGGGAGCCACAGTTTTTACATTAGTGCAGTAAAGGAGTGCAAAAGATCAGAGCCTGTGTCCTCCCTCACTTTCTACACTGAGATTTGCAGATGTCCATTCCATAGTTAAATAACTAAATCCTCCTAAAACCTGATGGCAATTGAGTATTAACTTCATTAAGTTCTTTTGAAAAGCTCTAATCAACCCATTTCTAGCAAGTAAAGAAAGTATGAGTTTCAGCAGGAAGTATCAAATATAAATAGGACATGAGCTAACTAATGAGTTTGACTTATTTGGCACAATATGCTAAACCATATCTATTAAAATACTATTAAACTATGAGAGCATAAATTATATTAAACCTTGGTATGCCAAGTTGCTGCCACGCCAAACTGGCTGTCCACAAAGCAGAGGTTTTCTGCCTTTTTTATAACAAAGAGACTCTTAAGTAGTTCAGATCTGACATTTAGGCTTCTTTTTAAAAATAAATAGAAAGGAAAAAAAATAAAGATTAAAAGGGAAATAAATCATCATGGGTAGGAATGGTTTTATCATTTGTCTTTCAAAGGGCAAACTTTTGGAGTTCCCAGCTGCTAAACTAAACCTCTTAGGAAAATTAAGCCTTTTCACTTATTACAAATGACATCCCTCTGAGACCCTGTATATAAATGTATGTGTAGAAGGCTTTTCTCAGAAGGAGCAAAGCAATCTCACCTATCTCCATAGCAAAAGGCAGGCAGACATTTATGATGAATGTTCTTCTGCACCCAATTACAAGCCTGGGCCAGGCACACAAGGCCAGGCTGTGCCAGGGCTGCTCACCTGTGCTAAGACCAGGGGCCATTAATGATCCTTATTCTGGCTAATTACATGTCATGGCACAGGGCAGTGGATGAAGTTATGCCATGGCCAGGCACAGAGCAGCTCAGGGACCTCCTGGCTCCTAAAGACTGGGGACATCTCAGCCTTGCCCAGGTTTCATTTCATCTAGACTGAACTTAGATTCAGGCAGATTATTTTATTTTCTAGTGCAAATGTGGTTTTGTTACAAGAAAGTTGGACGTGATTTTTATAACTGGACTAAAGTTTTTCTTGATTTATATAATCAGTGAAATCCCATTGACGTCAATAGAGTTGCCTGGATATAAGAAAGGAGACACTTTGGCCCTGGTGTTCATGTCATTTGTGGTAATAAAAGGAATGTCCTAATTCTCCTAAACAGCAATCAGAGACCAGGAGCACAATTACTTTAACAAGTGTTTCCACTGCTTCTTTACTTGAAATTCACATGAATTTTTTTATTGCTTTTAACCCATTATTTGTTTCCTTAAACTAACCTAGCTGTCATTGTTGCAGAAAGTGAATGCAACTACATGAATTCCACAGATCCATTCGATTATGGGAAGCCCAAATTCCTACTCCATCTTTATTTTTACTGGAAGTCTTCCAAGACCATCTTCAGGATGTGACTTGTATCATACCAGTCTGAGTCCAACAGCTCAAAAGTTGCTCAAGAAAAATATTCAGCTTGGAAATGTGTCTTCTTTGAAAGCACTAGACATTTGAAGTCATAAGACTATGACACGTTCAAACTGTGAATAACATTTTTTTTGGCCTGATGCACACCTCCAACAAGGAATGGCTGCAGCTCTGTGGGGAGGCAGCTGCCAAAGGAAGTATATTGGTACCTTCCAGAAAAAGTTGCATCAGAGATAATGTTGAAGTGGCTCATTTCAGAGAACCGAGAGAACTCCCTGGTGCATTGGAGGTTCCAAGTGCCCTCATGGTTTCTCAGAAAGAACTTACTGTAAATACAGACAAAACCTCTGCCTAGAGCAACAGCCAGGGTGGAAGCAAAGATAATGTCACATGCATGATTTACCACCAGGCAGATGCTGCCACTGAAATACAGTTTCAGCTTCTACAGACTTCTACACTGTAAAACAATGTTTGCTTTTGTAAATTACAGAAACAAAAAAATCCTCATCTATTCAGGTAAGGGGCAGTTCATGTGCTATTTCCATGCTCTGCTTATCAGTGTGCCAAAACAAGGTTCTAGAAGGGAAAGACGACTTCACAGACTCAAGGGAAGATTAAATCTCCCACTCTGGATTTCAGTTTTATGCTCATGCTGGTAATAGTCTGTGCTTCATCACCGTTATGCTACTTAATTGGACTCGGTGTCCAGGGGCCACTCTACAATCATTGGACTACAAAATCTATTAATCAAAAGCAATTTGTTTTGCATTTGAGCTGGTCACCCACAAGAGAAAAATGCTGGGGCTCTGCAAAGGCTCTCATTCCTCCTTCTCAAACTCACTGTGGCAACACCCTGCCACTCCATCTCCCCAGTGCAGAGGCTCAGGACAGCTCACTGGCCACCAGAAATGTTTGGTTAACATCACCTCTAAGCAATGCCCTCTGGAGACACAGTAAACGGGCAACAGTAGCTTCAGTAGTAAAAAACAGTATTTCTAAAATGTAAGATTACAGTTCTTGTTAACTAAAACTGAGGAAAGCAGCCAGCTGGACATTACTTCACAGCTTTACAGTCTCTCACAGTCTGCTCCTGCCCCAGCTCGCTCTTCACATCAGCTGTGCTCATCTGCTTTCTAGGTAGGGGTTTTGAAAATTTCAAATGCATAACCTGCATCTGTTCCTCTCAAGTAAATACACCCACTCAATAGCATGCTTGGGGACAAAAATGGAGTCAGGTATGAAAAGGGAAGGCAGGAAGGAACCAAAATCAAGCTAGATGGTTTTCAAACACAAAAGTTCTGTATCCCAAAAGCATCTAACAACCAGCCATCAAATTCAGGAGTCTTTCAACATTTTTCAATTCTTTTTGGAATCACCTCAGTGCAAATTGACAGAATTTGTGAACTGCAACGTTGGAGTGATAAGATGTAGCACCTCACCTGCTACCTTGACCTGGGTGGGTCTGCAGGTTCTGCATGGCAGCATTTGGAACTCCTCTGCCTGGTACATGGAGTAGTCAGTGCTCGCCACCACCAGCCTGTCTCCAGGCTTCCATGAGCTCACATCATCCACCAGATTCAGGATCGTGCTGTTCACATTGGTGTCAATGGTTACTGTGAGCTTTGGTTTCACTGAAAAGCCAAAATGCAAGGGTGGAGAATTCAGTCAATCTTATCAGAAAAAGCTTGCTCCTTCTCTTTTCTTCCCCCCACCCCCGCCTTGGAGAGCCACCAAAAATTACGATTTTCTCATGCTAAAAAGAAAAAAAAGTTAACTCTTCCCAGCATGTTTTTTACTGGCTTCGGCTTGGCAAGCAAGAAAACAGGAAAGTGTTTTCCTTTAGCTGCAGGCAGGTGGATTTTCCACTAGCCCCAGGATAAATTTAAACGTAGCTCTTAATGGCTCATTCTCGCCACACCCACTTAGCAGCAGCCCTTGTGGACGCTGGATGCTGTTGTTTACAGCAGCCTAGTGGTCTTTAATTTAATGACTGTTTTTTCCAGCAAAACAACAGTCTTTCACCCTTCTTTTCCTGCCAGCACCAGAAATCTTAATGACCTGTCTAATGAGCAGGTTAGGGGCAGAGGTGTTGGAATTAACAACTGCAAAATGAAGTATTAGTTTCAAACCCTGTTGCCTTCACACGTCCTGATTGACTAATCCTATGTCATTCCAAAATGTTTTTGCAGAAGACAAGGAATTTACAGGAAAGAACTTGCCAAATATTTCCCACAGCCTTACTGGGTGTTTGAAAAACCACCCTGCTTCTTCTGCTGGTGCTCAGGAATTTTTCCTGAGATCAATCTTCAGCCGTTCTATCTGAGTTTGCATCCATAGCCCAGCCAAAGCTTTAGCTTGGAGAAATTACTGAAGTTGTTCTGACACCAAGAAAGAGCCAGTCATGGGAGGATTTCTGCTGCTCTCTGTTCTGGCTTTCAAAGATGGGGCACATACCAGATTTGCCACACAGGAACCTCACTCTGTAGTTGCGGCAGCCCTCGCCTGTCTGGTCCTTGCCGTGGCACAGAAATTGGTAATCGTGGCCGCTCTTGTAGAAAACCTCCGTGGTTAAATTCACTCCATCCAGCGTCATTGCCTGGAATGAGGGCGGAAATACAACGCAGGTGTTGCTGTGAGGTGAAGGGCTTTCACCAAAACGTCTGTGCCATCAGAAGAGGCCTTTGCTTTGTTTTGGGTGATGGCACAACCTCTGCATGATGAACCCCCGTGACTGTGCTCTCCAGCCGGCATTCCCAGCTGGTGCTCACACGCAGCTACTGCTTAGGTGCAAGCCTTTCTCCTGTGTCTCTACTGTGGGCTGTTTTGGGAGGAGTTTGTGAGCTTCACAGACATCTGCCTCAGTGCCCTAGATTTTCTCTTGCCACTGGTTTGAGGGCAGATGGAAACACTGAACACGGATGCTTGCACCCAGATGAACTCATGGCTTCTGCACTGTACTCATTCCATTGCTTGTGGCTAGGCTCTGTCTGAACCTTGCAGAAGGAAGGGGGTGGGGGTTTTATTTCTCCATTACGTGGATAAGTCTCTCAAAAAAACCCCCGAGGCTGCTGCAACACTGCTGTCTGTTCCAAAAGAAACAAGAAATGGCCTTTTCTCACAGGCAAGTACCAGCCTGTAGAGCTGCCTTGAGAAAAAAAGGCTGTATCATGCCAAGAAGCAGTGAGATATGTAACCTCTCTGGTGTTCCTGCTGGGGCAACATCTCAGGGTCATGTCAAATTTCACATTCTGTCTCTATAGCTTGCATTTCTCTCGACCCTTTCACAAAAATGTGGTGCATGGCATTGGGCAATCCAAATACCGTGGGCATTTTGGCAAGGCACCAGGAGAAAAACCATCTTTCAATGAGGGGTCTGATCCTGATTCACTCGTGCAGACTTCCCTTATTAATGCATCCATCCCGCTGCCGTGTGTGGGATTAGCACCGTCAGCTGGAGGAATGTGCCCCTGGCTGTGCTGTGCTTCTGTTATTATCATCAGATCTTCAATTTTCTCCCATGTACCAGAGCTGGGGCAGGCCAGCTGCTGTAAATCAGTGTAGCTTTATGAAAGCAGTGAGCAGCACCAGATTACACTACCTGAGGATTTGCCCTAAGATCTGCAGGATAAACTGAAAAATGTCTTGCTTTTAATATACATGGGAAAAAAGACCCAAAAGTAACTTATTTTGCAGAAGAGGAAAAAAAGCCTTGTTTCTAGGACAGAAGAATATCTTCCTTCTTTCTCTTTTAACACGCATTCTAGAAGGGGATGTATCATAACAAACATCTGACCCCTGTTTTGAACACAGTTGTCACTTCTAATACACGTATATGGAAGCAGAAATGAATGTGGATTTGGTAAGACCTGGCAGAAAATTATAGGGCAGTTTTTTCCTTTCTGTTCAAGAGAGATTCTTTACAACATCTAGCCCTGGAAACTTTCACTCATACTGTCAGCATTCCCGTTTACTTCAATAGCCACATTCTTGTGAATAAGAACAACTCCACTGGCTCAGAGCATGCAGGAACCTTAGGCTCAGCCTCACACAAATGTGAAGGATTTTATAGTCTTTTTCTAGGCAATGCTTCTGCTGTAGTATTTTTCCCGGGTAGACATATATACGGTGAACGTATACAAAAAAAAAAAATACCCTTGTTTCTTGCTGGGGACTTTTTGTCCTGAAAAGGTTTTTGCAGTGAAAAGGTATCTGACTGCTCCTCAGCATGCTGGCCTGATGGCATAAATATAATGCTTAGCTCCAAATAGAATTCAAGAATTCAGAATTCTTTCACAGAAATAAAACAATTGACTCCAAGAAATGGCTGAAAGCTCACCAATATTTTTGACAACCTGCTACAGCTGGTAGTTGTACTATCTCATTACATTTTGTGATTAATTTTTTAGGTAGGGTCCATTCCAGGACCATTTAAAACCTTTGAAATTTTCATGTGCTTGCTCCTTTTAATCTTCCAGCAGGGAACCACATATTTCATGATAGCATCTGTGCTGTCCAATGACCCCATCTGTACACCTTTTCATGCCAGGAGCCAGAATTTACTGAAAGGAGCTCAATTCTATCAAATTTGTCTCAGAACAACACGAAGCTGTACACAAGATCTTGTTGGTTATGTATTAGAGTGGTAGAATAATTGGTGTATTTTATTTAGAAACAAAAATTACTGACAAGCACAATTATTTGGGGGGTTCAGTGTCAGTCCAAAGAAGACTTGCCCCTCTAAGGTGAGTGGTAAACCTGCCTACCTGGATGTCAATGGGCTGCCTGCAGATTTTATCAGGATGAGCAGCTTTGAAGTCAGACAGCTTCTCCATGTCCTTAGATCTCGCTTTGTCAGGCTTCTCAAACCACTCTGTCCATTCTACATCTGGAGACAAGTGCAAACAAGAATAGTCATTTGAAAGTCAAGCTTAATGAGTGCAGCAAAAATGCATGAAGCATAATATGATCTCAGATATCATTCACAAGTTCCTTCACTGATGATCTGATTCCTGCCTCTTCCTGCCAGTCTGTCAGCCACTTTTAATGATGCTGTGAAGTGCAACCAGCCAAGGGAGAGCAGAGTTATTAAAAGCTACATAATTGGCATGTGCACTGTAAGCATTATTAATAGACAGGGATTTTGGATCTGTGGCCGCCTTAGCTGCCTTCTCTGATCCTCAGATCAAGTTACACCAGTTACTGTGCGTTGTCTGAAACATGGACATGATGACTGTGCAGGGAAAAGAAGTAAGAGGTTGTGTGTGAGCTCTGAGACCGCAGGAGATGGAATTTCATACCCAGTGGTATGAAAAAGGAAAAAGGATCCCAGTTATTCAGAGGGTCCTGGAGACAACTGGGGAAAGAATCTGTGAACGTTCATTAATTGGGTTAGTGACGACATAATTAGCAGCTAGCAAGTCCACTCTTCCCAAATGGAAAGGATTGCAGTAAAAGGGATGATTCACCCTATTTGCCAGCTGTCTACCACCAAGTGCCATAGCCCACAGACCTCTTACCTTGAACCCACTCGCTCGTTGAAGAGACATTAAAATGTTCTCCATTCTCAGCTTTGAATAGTTTGAATACTTTGGCCACAGCTGACCCTTTGTGACCTGTTAAAAAAAACCCAAACTTTGGTAAACTCATTGAAATCAACTGGCAAGATCATTGAATGCAATTGATAAGAGTAAGAACTGAAAATGTAATGGTCTGTGAGCTTATTTGCATATTTTGACTGTATTATTCAAAATTAGCCCAGCACAACTTCCACAAAAATTTACTGATCTTGCAATGAGGCTTCAGACACTTTTGTAACTGCATGGATGATCAGGAAGAAAAATCTTCAAAGATCAGAGAGGATAAAGCCCACAATTTTTTGTCATATATTGCTATTTTTATTTAATGTCTTAGCAAGCCATGTTGTTCATGTCATCAGAAGATGGAGACTCTAAAGTGTTCAGCTTGCAAGAAAATGCTTTCACAGGAGGATTTGAGGCTACTAATTCAGGATACACTGATTAAATTTTCAGCTGGTGTGAACTGGGTCTGTTCCACAGATTTGTGTCTCAAGAGAGGCAGTGTCTGAGCTCAGTGAAGTTACACGGATTTACACTGGTGCAGGATCTCACCTTTTACCTAAAGGTTTGGATAACCTAAGCTATCCCCCACTCAGCTACTTCAGAGGCATTAGTGGGAAGAAGCAATACATAGAGAGAGCAATTCAATCAAATGTGTCAAACCATAAATTGCTCATAGCTTCGATGCAATGCAGTGGGAAGTAAAAACTCCAATGGCCAAATTAATCTCAGCTATAAGTCCAGTACCTTTCAGAGATCAAGTCAAGACAGCATTTTGTGCATTAAATACCTTGATATTCTATGTGGTCCTCAACAGAAGAGGAGGGATTTCCTTTAATGGTAATAAAACTCCATGGGTGCCTGGAAAATGAAAATGAGAGATGATCACGTTATGTCAAGTACGAGAGGCATATTTCTTATAGCCCAATGTTCTTAAATTTCTCAGAGGCACCACATTCAAAACAGTCTGATTAGTGTCACAGGCAGCTTAGTTAAAATTAAAATTATCTTAACACTCTTTATTTCTTCAGTAAATATATCAGAAGAGAAGGAAGTTTGAAGACAAATCCCCACTTAAAACATGCCTGTAACAAGTGTATTTCTTTTTAAAATGAGTGTTTAAAGAAACTTGTATATGACAAACCCAAGAGACACTGGCAACTCCTTGGGGAGCCTGAAAATAAATCTTGTGTGTATACACTGAAGAATATGAAAAGAAACCACTTCTGCTTAAATAAATTTCGCTCCTGCTGAAACCTTGTGTATGACAATAGTCTTTGGAATGACCCATGAGAATTTCTAATAGACTGGCTAGGAAATGACAATAAAAAATGCTTAGATAGTCTCTTCATATCTAGTTTCCTTCTTTTGAACATTGAACAAGGGTAAAGGTTTATGGCTCTGAATTATCTATTCAAAACTGGTCCCATGTCAGAAGCCAGTTCATTACCATCTGATGGCTATTGATCAAGTAGGTTCAATAGCTATCAGTCACGCTGGAGAACGACCACATGGATGAGAAATCAGTGGAGACAGGGACTAAAGTACCTCCCAGCCTTGGAGGTGATCAGGTGATTAGTAGGGATCAGGGGGGATTTTTATCTTCAAAGTAGAAGTAGTTCAGCCATATCTGCCCTTAATGACCAAGAGAATAAAAAATATGCTTTCAGGGTGGGAGGGAGGCTGTCCTGAATTACCAAACACTCACAGAGTTTAGATCATGTCTCTATATAGTTATAAATACCTGGTCATTTCAATTGCATCAAGAGTATTGCAGGTCACCTTACATTGGTGTAAGCAAAGTTCCAAACCACTCTGGGACTCCAGAAGGAAACACATACAGACATTGACAGCCACTAAAACACACCCAAATCACAGCTGCTGTGGGCTGGGGTTTGCTGGGATTTGCTGCTCTGGGGGCAGCAGGGCAGGCTCTGGGTGAGCACTGGTGCAGCCCACGCCGTGCCATGGCCCCACAGGACACGGCTGCTCAAGGGGACACTGTCCCAGCAGTGTGTCCTCAGCCCCAGCACTGGCCAGGCACAGGGGAAGCTGCCAGCACCACTGCCTCAGGAGCCTGCCAGCGAGCCAGATGCTCCTGCTGGAAAATTTGCCTGCGTGCCAATTGCCAAAGGCACTGACGGGCTGTGATCTCCATCCAGGGAGAGAGGGGGGATGGGAGCAGGAAGGACACTTTGTCACTCAGCAGTCTAGATAGATTTATTATTATTATTGTTATTATTATTATTGTTGTTATTATTATTATTATTATTATTATTTTGGTAAACCAATTCGAAACAAATGACAAAGAATTATGATACCTCAAAAATAATTAAAAACTGATTTAAAGAATAAGGAGTTATTCACTTCTGCAACTCAATGTTTGGCCCCATTTCATGTGTTAAAATACTTGTTTCTCCCAGCTATTTTACCACTAAAAATAGCTTTAAAGTAGTTGAACCCTGACACATAAGGGCACATGCAATCTGTTTGGGCTATATGAAATTATGTGACCAGTAAGTCCAGAGCCAAACCGGAGGTATTTGTGCGGAATTCCAAAGAGAACAACTATGTCATCAAGTGCAAAAAGGCTTTCTCTTCATTTATTAGTAAAAGGGAAAAAAAGAAACGGCTCACACTGAAAGAGTAAACACACTTTTCAAAAGGAAAACAATAGAGGAGGAATGCAAGATTTTCCTTTCATTCCTAATGTTCTGGACTCAGCAAATAGGCAATTAAAAGAAATTCCAGGAGCACAGAAACATTGCTGAATAAATCAGCACTGCTCATTGGTGCTGCTACAGCAAGGGGGAGTTGCACAACTTTACAATCTGGCTGAATATGGAGCACCTGGAGATGGACAGGAGTTCCCTGCCCATATAACCCCTGCCAGCACCCCAGCCAGAAACCAACACAATCTACGACTGAATAGCCTGACTCAAGTGGCACCTCACAAAATGTGAAATAGAAATTTCCTAAGCCTGGAGCTTACACTCTTATCCTCTCAGGGATGGCCATGGCCAGCCCCAGCCATCATCAGGAGCTGAGAAGGTTTGACAGCCAGGATTCAGCAGGACCAGCCAGAAAACCCCAGTGCTGGGCTGTGAGTGGTGACAGGCGTGTTAGAAAGAAAAATCCATCTGCTCTCCTCAGCCAGAGCCTGCCTTGGCCACAGAGGGTAAAACGTGTGTAATTTTCTCATTCTGAACATTTTTTTCTAAGATACTCCAAAGAAATTTCAAAAAGCACCTGTCAAGTGCATACATCCTTTCTCATAGTTATAGCTGTGTCTGAAACGTAAACCACTAGGTCTAAGTCTTGTTACACCAAAGTGGAAGTTCAATTTGCTTAAGAGGAAAAGCTTGGATACACCTAAAGCTGCCTGTGCTCCACTGTGCCATCAAACTGCCTTTCTAAGTCTGGTCCCAGCTGCCATCCAGACAAGGTGGTTTTTGAGAGCAGATGAACTTAAACTCTGAAAACACTCCTAAAAGTACGTTATTTTAAATAATGCACCAGATATTTTTCCACACACCAGTATGCTGGTGGAAGACAGTGTTGGCCAATTACTACCTCATTATTTATCCGTGTCTCTGTAATTCATGGAATTCAGTTTTGTGGTATTTCAGATAACAGCATGGCAAGGATTAGCTTTCTGGCTGCAAACAATAGCAACTCTGAAAGTCACACTTCCATGGATGAATTTCTGTGGTATTTCCATTATAAACATTGATGGCAAAGTGATGAGAAGCTTGCATTAAAACACCACAGGAGCCTAAAAAAATCAAGTGCCATTTACTTTCATAAACATATGCGAAACCCATCAATTCCTTCTTGTTGCACAACGGGGGAAAAAAAGTATAATGTTCAAAAATCATGTTCTGTTTCCCTAATGCCATCATTTGGAAAAAAAAAAACCTCAGCAGGCCACTGGGCTGTAATATGAGGTCTAGATTTGAGAGCAAGAATTGCACTGATGGAGATACCCTGGTTTTGGAGACCATTCCTTGCCCCCTTGTTGATTCTTTGCAATGTGTTGTCTGGTGCACAGGAGTCCCTGTAACATTTGACACAGCCTCTTCATCAGCTACCCCAGATCTTGCTCCATCTGTGTGTGCCCAGCTGACACATGTCTCTTTCCACAGACTGCTGTGTTGAATCACTTCTCCCTGTAAGGCAGATTGTGTGTGTGTGTGTTCTGCAGACACCCTCTTAGTGCCTCATAAAAAAAAAGCCTACAAAATAAGAAAAAAAAGCCTACATAAATTCAGATAAACACAAAAAATATAATGGCTACAGTTGGGTAAATAGCAAGTGTTCTCAACAGTGTGTGTGCCAACACAGACACTGTTTTGGCCACAGAAGTATTTACAGTCCACACCATAAATCCATGTTTGCTAAATTTCTGTGCTGCACAAGTCCCCAGACCTGTACTGGACAGGCTGAGGAATGTGCTGTATGTGTGTCTGTATGGATGCAGCCAGGGCTACACAGCAATTATTGTACCCTCCTTAATGCTCAGCCCATCTAATCCTCTTTGTGTGTATAAATATGCTTCTTAAATCTTGGGGGGATGGCTTGAAAATAAGTTGGAATAAGCAACCTGTGGGAACAATATCTTGGAAAAATATCTTTTTTTTAATGTGAATCATATGCTATTCCTCAATCTGCTAATAAAAATACCCAATATAGACTCTGAGTGCATCTGAAACTATCTAATTAACTGCTAAAACTCCACATTGAGAAGTTTCCCTCTTTTTTAAATTTTTTTTTTCCCATGTGAAAGAACTTTGTGACTTTGAAAGAGTGGAACTATTTGGACATCTCAGGAACATAATAAAGCCTCTGTGCTGGGAGAACTGGCAGGACTGGCACATACCTAAACCCAAGGTGGAGGAAATGCTTGCTGCCCAGTCTGGTCATTGCTTTCCTGGCCAAGTCATCCAAGTTTCTGGATCCTTCATCGTTCACTGCAACTGACAGGATCATGCCATTTGCAACTGTGCCCAAATACTGAGCCAGGCGGATACTTTCCTCTTTTGCTCTGTAGGTATCAAACCTGAAATGATAAAAACACCCATAAACATTTACTGCAGTGATCACCACAACTTTATGAACTGAAAAGCAAGTACTATAAAGAAAGTACTCTTTTGTGCTGTTCACAGTAATATCACCCTGTTGCAAAAGCACTTCTCTAGCAAGGTGTGTTAGGGTGTTGTGTTAAGCCAAATTGATTCAACTCTAGCTGACAGACTGCAAGGTAGTAACGCTGCTCACTCTGTGGTGTTGGAGATTGCTGGTCTAGGAAGAATTGTACAGACATGCAGGAACACCCATTTGAACAAGATGCTAAAAGGTGTGGGTTTGAGCTTGCTGAGATGCTGTCCCCAACCTGTTCCCAAAGATCCTCACCTCTAGACACTCAAAAGGTCACTCACCGATCTGAATGGACAACTGCCCCCGTCTTTGGGTCAATAACATGGACAATGACACCTCGGTGGCCCCAGCTCCTTTCAAAGTAATATCCACCTTCTTCCATGCCACCAGGATGAAGAGTCTTGTTTAAGAAAGTCCAGGACAGCTTTTTCTTTCCGTGGATCTCAAGGGTGCCACCTTTACTCACTCCAAGATACTTCTGTCCAAAGTAAGGGTTTGGCTGGCTGCCGTCATCCGCTCTAAAGCAGGAAGGGAGGAAAGGGACCAGGTTTGGGTTTGTATCTGAGTCAAGGAGCCTCTCTCCTTGTGCTGCTGTGACCCGAGGAGAGAAGTCTCATGATTCACAGTGCAATTCTTTCAGGCACTCCAAGAATCAGGAGTTTCCCGTGTTGTACAGAAAATAAGTTATTTTAAAGAATAGTAGCAGCTACTGAAGACCAAGAGCAATCTGGAACACAACTTATACATGCTACATTCATTATATCCAGGCCAGAGGAGGCCTGGAGCCCAGACTGAATGCCACATCTGCATTTTTGAATCTTGGAGGCAGGCAAGACCCTAAACCAGAGCTAAGAGGTCTAGCAGTTGCTAAATATGAATTTAGCATCCTTGAAATTTTAAGAGATCCTGTACCCATCTGCAAGACATAAACATATTATCCTTTGGCTCACCACTTCCATACAGAAAGAAAGGATGTTTAGAGAGGAGAACTTTCAGACAAAAAGAGCTCCTCAGGTTTTAAGCCCATTCTGGAAAATCAGCTTGAGCGGTGGGAAGGTACATGCTGATTCTCTGGCATGCCCAAACATCCCAGTGTTCATATCCCAGTAGGAGAGAAAAAACCCCAGCCCTGCATCAATTTCTGTGGGCCATTTAAATTGTTTAAAAAGTTACTGAACTTTCCACAGAGCGCTGATGGTAAGTGTACCTGAGAACATGTAATTTTAAGGAACACTTTCATTCCCTGACGTGGAAGAGAGATGCCAGAAGGTTCTGAGGGAGTATTTCATCGTGCATACGTACCGCCCATATAAGATGATAACCACATTGGCTTGGTAAGGGCACAGCTCGCTGCCAATGTGTAACTCTCCATCATTTTCAATGAGTATATGTCTAGTACGCAGAATGATGGGCTGCACATCGTCTTTAATGACCAGTTTTCCTAAACAGAGAAGGTTAAGACATTTGCTTTATCACACAGCAGCTCATCAGAGGTTGTGGTGTCATTGTGCTAAACCCAGTGCTGGGTTCTCATCTCAGTTTTTGAAAAATTCTGTTCATACACCCCCAAAACAACTCTCAATACAAATCCTGAAAACATTGGTTTTTATTCAGTCAAATTCTCGAAAAATGCAATTAAGATTTGCATGGAAGAGGACCCATTCAAAACTGAGACAGAAATTCAGAGTTAAGATGAATAAAAGCTATTCATGCCAGCAACACTATGGCCCTGTCACTGGAGACAAAGGGGCACAGAAGCATCTGCCCTGTCCTGAGGCCCTGGTAACACAACTACTGCAGTAAGATGCTGTCAGGCCAATGGTTTAGTAAAAAAAATATTTTTTAAGCAAATGGCAGAAGTAGAACTGATGATTACACTGAGCTACTTGTGTAAATTCTCGAGACAGGACAGAAAATGGACTGGTTACAATGGTCGAAGAACCTCAGCTCCTCAGCTGCCACCCAGCCCCCAACTGAGGTAAAGCTGTGTTTGCCCAGTAGCCACCCACTTCTCAGTAAGAAGCAGGAAGCTCTCCCAGCATGACCCACAGTGATTTAAACAGTCCCAGTGGAGTGGAGATGCCACCCAGCCTTGCCAGCAACACATTTTACCTCCATCAGTGATGTGGATAGAGTGGACAGTGGCAGAAGAAGAGAGAAGCAGCTTCCTGCCACTGCGGATTTCAACGCGGTTTTCTTTGTTGTGACCTGGGTTCCAGATTTCTAGCTCGGGATCTCTGTCAGGACACGTGACAGCTGCTTCTGCTGGGTAGAGATGGAGAGTGAGGACAATCAGCGTTTGTTCGGTGTGAGACAGAAAGCTCTGCACCTGGGCACCTTTACAGTGTCATTCAGCATCCCCCCTCTTGGCTGACTCCCTGGAACACTGCAATACCTCAGTGCAGCAGAGTACACGTGGGTCACGACCAAAAGAAAACAAACAACAGCTTAAGCTGTTTGGTTTTCTGTTTTCTGGAAGCATGGAAAAACCCAATGCAAAGGGGATTGCAGTTTCTAGAAAACTACAGAGAAGGGACTTTAACTGAGCCCTTCCTGCAGTGGTGTTCAGCTCTGTCCATACCATCGAGACACAAAGCCCAGGGAAGGTGTGGATAAAAGGATAAAACTACTGCTACCTTTAAAAATGCCCCCAAAATACCCGCTTTGTTTAATATAAAGATGTTAAAATACTTTTGCATTATATATTTTCACTGGAGATAGAAAGAAGAAGAGAAAGTGTGTCTGGTTTTGTGAGCTTTTCCAGGCAGAAGCAATAAGGATTAATTCACTTTGAGATCACACACCTCCAGTTTCCACACACAAATTTGATGATGGGCTGCCATGACGTGTTAGTCTGAACAGCTCTCATACCACATCCAAGAGTCTCATGTTGCAACTATTTATTTAAGATAAAATATTTTCCTGATACAACCTCAGTTGATATGTGAGCCTCATGTTGTACTCTAATCAACAAAACTGTGAGTGAGAGTCTCACGTGTGATGCATATTTTCTGAGGGTAGAACCCTTTCTAATCCTAGGAAGCTGAGGTCAGTGGAAGTTTGAACAATGAGCCCTTTGCCTTCAGAAAGGGCTGGGAGTTCTCACCAGCTTTCCAATTTTTATCCCTTAAAACAAAAACATCATGGAGAAAACTACAGAATCCACAAATCAGTGGCAATGAGCATGGGATAAACACCTTGATCTCAGCAGGGTTATGTCTCTGGACCTTGGTGTAGTAAACTTGGGTGGGTTTTGCCCCACAGATACTAATGCCTCCGGGTAATGGAAAGGACAATGATGTGAATCCATGCAAGGAAACATTTCCTGGTGCTGGTGCAGTTGACAGGCAGTTGTTTTGTGCTGCCACTGTGGAACTTGAAGGATATCTGTAATTCCACAGCAACAGAAACAAAATCCGTCCATCTGCATTCAGTTTCCTCTCACATTCCTCCACCAGCTTCACGTCTTAAGAAAACAATAGAATTGGACCAGCCATGGCCTTAAAGTCTCCAGACTTTAAGAGCCCCAATAAATAGCAGTTTTCAAGGTGAGCAAGGGATGTTCCATGTGGGCTGCAGAGACCTTGTCTCTCTGCAAGCTTTTCCCACATACATGAAGTAAATCAGAGGGCCAATAATCTACCAGCCAGCAAGTCAGATACAAAAAACATCCAAGACCTGATTTTGATACCTCTGTGCCAGCTGGAATTGTACTAGTAATGTCAGAGGCACTTTCTCCAATTTACAGTAATTGAGAAAAATAAGGAGGTGTTTCTGGGTTCCTACCAGAAGACACACAGAATTAATAAAAGCTAGAAAAGATAAATATTTCAGACAGGGAATGGGGCTTGCATTGCAAATAGATGTTCAAATATAACTGCAATACACACTTCCAACAATTTAAAAAAAAAAAAAAAAAAAGCTGTTATTTCCCTGAGAATAAGGATAATACAAAAATTTTATCATGATTAGAAGTGATATAAAACCAAAAGAATCAATTCAAATGTAAAGGTATAATTTAGCAACCAGATGAGTTGGGCAGGATAAAAATTGTGTTCATGTTTCCATTTACTTGAATATGCTAGTATGCAAGGAGCTTCCTGCAGTCTTGAAAGATGACTTGTGCCCCCAAATTCATTATTTTGAAACAGAGAGGCAGGCAGTGAAGCCTAAGGGGAAATCAAGAGGAATTTACACTGGTATTTGGGATGACAAACAGCAAAAACCAACAAACCAAAAACAGAGAACCCAAATTCCCAATTTCATTACCCAATTTGTACCGGGAGCTTTGCACATCACCAGCATCTGCTGTGCCAATCACACCATCAGGCTGAGCATCTTCTGCCAGCTGGTCCAGTTACCTTGACAGCTTGATTATTACTTTCATTGTCATCTTTTAAATAAAAGTGCAAATTCTACCCAGCACAAGGAATTAACTGAATGTTTGCTTCTTGACCAAAGGGGCCTGAGCATGACAATGAGAGGTTGCTTCATGCAGCTGCAGTGTTTGGGGCAGGACATATGGTGTCTTTGTTTCAAACACATACAAACCTCCAAATTGGCTGTATATAGAATATGTAAATCAAGCTCCCCTTTCCCCCTTCCCAAAACTGCTCAGTAAGAGAGCTGCTTGGAAGAGACAAAACCCAAGGGACAGGGCTGTCCCAGCCCAGAGCTTTTTGCTCTCCACATCTGGGCTTGAGGAATGCAGGAAAATGCTTGCCTTCACCTCCCTCAGCCACAGCTATTAGGACCTGAGGTTTCTTTTGCTATTTCTTTGTGGCAGTCTGTTGGGTTTGTGTTTGGTTTAAGAGCATGTGGCAGAGTCTGAGGGATTGCTGAGGGTACTTTCACCTGCTCAGAAATTTCAGTCTTTGCCACTCCAGCTGCCCCTGACTGGGAATATTGGCACACCAGAAAACTGCTTTTCTCCTGTTTTTTCACTCTATCCTTGACTCTTTTTATACAAGAGTGAAAAGCTGGTCAATTTAAACCTATTAAAAATAGCATTACAAACCATGGCAAGAAAACTTACCTGTGCTTACTGAAGAGACTACAAACAGAAAAAACCCCAAACTTCCAGCCAGGTACTTGGAGGTAGGTAGAGCCATTCTTCAGGATTTTCAATTCTCTGTATGGATAGCTGTGAAAAAAGAGTATCAAGAAAATGTCACTATTTGTTTTTTTTCTCCAGCTCATTCACTGCACCAAAAAAAAAGAAAAGAGGTTAAATCCTGCTTTATGCCAGACCACTTCCACTCCCATTCAGCTGGATGGCTGAAAACACCTTTGCACTGATTCAGGACCAGCCTGAACAGAGCGAGGAGCCATGGGCAGCTCCTCACCCTTTGTTTGGTTTAGGATAAACCCACTCGGGAATCCAAATAGACACTCAGCAAGCAGCCACAAGCTGTAACCAAAAACGCCTTAGGAATGTGGCATAAACACATCCAGTGTCAGGGCTCTCTAGGGCTGCATATTCACATGTGCTAGAAAGTAATGAAACACAACAGAGAAGGCGTTTGCAGAGTGACAAATTTTCACGGAGTAACCTCTCGGTGGCACCTCTCTCCCCCCGAAATACCCACGCATTTTTGGCAATGGTGTTTTGTGTAACCCCCAGATAAACCATGCTCACACTTCCATCCTGAAGCATGCAGTTTCTTAGATTTCAGATCTAAGAAAATATTGTCTATTTAGTGTGCCAGCTCAGAATTTTCTCGCAAAGCCAAAAGCTGCTTTTGAAACCAGTCTACCTAATGGTGTTTTTGTTTCTTCCATAGCCAACCCCCAGCAAAAACAAACAAGCAGTGTCATGAAAGTCAAAGTTAGAATTAATGTGATTCTCTCTGGTCTCCAGTGATTGATTCTGCAGCTCTGCCCCGGGCTCATGGCAATTTATTGACATGTGTATTCACAGGGAGGCAAGGACACCCACTTCTGTATTCATAAGGCACTGTTTAAAATTCACATGTAGTCCTTGGTGTCTTTAGGTTTTATCATATAAGCCAGTGTCTGAGGAATATCAAAGACATTTATTTGTAGCTGTCATGTCACATCCCACTGATGAAACAGGATAAATGTATGGATCACACATCTTAGTTCAACACAAAACAAAAAGCATTGAAAAAGAATTCCAGGGTGCCCCAATTTCTCTAGGGCAAAAACACACGTTATTTTTCATGTCACTTGTTAATATAAGCTAAAAAAAAAAAAAAAAAAAGAAAAATAGAATGAAAGGAGCCAGGATTTAGTCTGGAGCACATTTTGCAGTGTATATATGCAAAACACATCTGTACTGTTCATAAAGGTGATACAGCGATACAGCTCAAAGTAAAATGATAGGTTCCAAACACATGTAATCCAATGATTGCATTTAAAATAGCATTAGGACCAGATTTTACAGGAAATATTTTGTCAGGGAAATGTTTGTTTGCTTTGGTACAGTGTATTTGACAGCCCTGAGCTCTGGGAAGAGCAGAGACTCAGGGCTTGGTAGAGTCTATCAGGTGCTGAAATGCTGTTACAGAGCAGTGGGAGAGAGGAATGCACTTAGCAACGCTATAACTTTGAATGATATACATTATCAGAGAGCAGTGCCGTCGCCATGGAATTTGTGCCAGATCCAGGCTGCACGTGTCTGACATTTTAACAGCATTAACCATCAACTTTGGACAAGCCAGAGCTCTTTTAAAGAAACATTATTAGAGGTACCCCCGAAGCACAGCAGTCATCATTAAAATGCCAGGATTTATTAGTGATTATTACACAGCCTGATCTGCAGACCCAGTCATTAGGCTCTGCTTTAACGATCGAGGAAGAACTAAACAAGAGGTAGTACCACAGGATGGTCATTGCAGATAAATCTTAGAGCGTGGGCACAATCGTGTGTTAGTGCTGCATAAAGCCAGATTCCAGCTGGTGAGGTTTTGGTCATGAAATACATTCAGATGATATAAGAGTTCACAAGAATAAAGAGAAGGGAATTGTTTCTTGGCAGTGATGGCATGCATTTTCTCTCCTATTGCTGAGTAGGTAGCAAAGGAATGTCTTTGTTCTGGCCCATTAAAAGCCCAGAGGATCATCTGTTCTGTCCAGCTCATGACCTTACCTCTGACACAAACCTGACAGCAAAGTGGTAGGAAACTACATCAAGAAATTTCTCAGCCTTTGCTTTCTTTAGAGCCAAGAACTGCACAGTACTTACCATCAGGTGGTGCAAAATGGCTTCTGGTTTTATATCCCCACTTACTCACCGGGGACAGCTTCCCTGATTGCATCCATCCATCTTCATCAGCAGAGATCAAAACAAGCAATCAGACACTGGGAAGACATGTCATTCTCAGAGGCATCAGCTGTGTGCCAGGGCTCCGATGTTTTCGCAGTGTCTGATCTGCCACAGTCCAAAGAATATCCTGCTTATTTTGTGACTGAGGTAGGGTGTTTGAGCCCGAGTTCATTGGAGTGTTAGTATTAACTGGCACTTGGGTTGGAAAGGCTGGGAGCCAAGAGGGCCAAGAGGATCCGACTCCTCTGATTCAGCTCTGACTAACATAGGTCTGGAAAAATGCTGCTTGGAGGATAATCTCAGGAATTTTCCTTCAAAACCTCTCAATTAAGCATCTTTCCCAAATACTGGGTGTAAGCAGTGGCATGCCTGATTTTACCATTCAATATAAGAGGAGGAAGAGACTCTCCTGGTCCCTGTGTGCTGCTGGAGCGGGCTCAGGAGCAGTTATCTCCTGCCAGGCAGCGTTTCCTCGGCTCAGCGCTGGGAGCCGCGTGGGGATACAGCCGCACGCTGCATCCTTGAACGGGCGCCACGTGGCCGACTCCAGCTCTGATGTAACCACCAGTGTCAACAAATCTCCCTGCAGATTCGGGCACTCAGAGAGCACAAGGGCCATGCAAGCGGCCGCCTAAGCCTATCATCTCCAGCCTTCCTCAAATACCATCTGGGACTTGTCTCTTGGGCGAGAAAAGCTTTTATATCTAGCCATTAAAACCTGCCTGGCAATGGCAAGTGGGACTCGTATCCTCGGATCTGGCAAGGCAGACTCTCTGAAATGATTCCCAGCTGCTGAACCTTTCCAAAAAGTGAACAATAGCAGCAGACAATGCTAAAAGTAGATGCAGGAAACCATTAGTCCTCAGCTGGCTGCTACCACAGGTGTCAGCGGCGATGCTGAACTAGAAAGCAGACTGCAGAGAGGAATCCCTGACCACTGCCCTTCCCACGGCTTTAATCCTGGAGGCAACACACTGCAGACAATTCTGAGAACAAAACAGTGAAGAAATGCTCTGAGGAAGCTGGATTGTCACAGGCATCGTGGTGAGGTCACACAGACACCCTGAATCTGAAAGGTCAGAGAGGAGCTTTCCGGGGAGGTGCTACCAGAAAAACACAGAAAAACACACCTTGACTCACCCCCTTGCACAACTCTGGGCCAACCACCCCAAACCTGGCAACAAATTTTTTAAAAGTTACTCCCAATATTGAGTATTTAAAAGTGCTTTTTAAGACTGGCTTGACTCTCTTTGGAGGATGTACCTTCAGCATCTGCTGGAGACAGCTCCTTTCAGTATGTCAAGCAGGGCATAATAGGATCATTCACAATCCGTTAAAAATGAGGCAAGGACTGGAAAAAAGCAGCAACTACCTGATCTCTCCTGAGAAAGATGTCAAACAGGGGCAAGAAACCATGTGGCTTCTGTTGCTGCTACTGCCCAGAGAAAGAGACCACCAACCTGCATGGGAGCAAAGCGGGGATCCAGCAGCATCCCCAGAGAGCAGGGAAGGCTCACAGGGAAGAGGCACCTTTTAGCCTGATGGGGAGTGAACTCTCAGCAGACACTAAATTGCCCGGGTGCTTGGGATGACCTGTGAGTAGAATGTCTGTTCCCAGGGGCCCACCTCTGCCAAGGAGATGCTCTCAGAGACCCCAATGGGTCAGTGCCAGGGCTGTGGTGCACCTAGCCCAGACCCTCCCACAGCCACCGCTGATGCTGAGGTTGCAGCAGTTTGGTAGCGAGCTCTGAAGCCTTGCTGCATGTTTCCTCATGCATATGCAGGAAAGCCAACATCGATTTGGAAGCTGATCCTGAGAGAGGGAGGAGCTGTTAAATTAACGCCTCTGCTCCCTTCTTGCTGACATTGCATGGCAGCCAGTCCCCTCACCCTGCTCATGGAATTCAGTATTTTAGCCCCAGCTGGGAAGATGGATTTGAGGTGCACATTTGCTTTTCTGACCTGAGAACATGCCAGCCTTTGCTACAGTGACATTCCTGTGCAGAGGGGGTTTTCACACACCCAGCCACAGGCACAGCTAAAGCCTTTAGAAAATAAACACACGAATTTCTGGGGATTGCTAATGGAAATGCTGTTCAGTCCCAGCTCATGGCAGCAGCGTAGCTGCCTCTGCTCCACATCTTTTTCTTGTGCTTGCCACCCACACATCAGCTGCTCATTTTTACTAGCAAGAAGAGGAGGATTAAACTCAGGAACAGACTTTAATTCTCAATGAATCAATACTGGATTCAAAAGCAACACTCTGACTGTTTTCCCAGTCAGCCTTGGTTTCTTATAAATTTATCTAATAACTTTCCCAACAAGAAGGTTATGCTCACATATTCTGTATAAACATCACTACAAGTTCCTTGGTTCCTGATGTCCATAAAAATAGATTCTGAATGAGGACCAGGAGTTAGAGGAAATTTTTACAAAGAATAAATTAAAGAAAATGAAGGTGTTTTCTAATTTGTTGTAATGTTGGCAAACTATTTTGAGACACAAATAAAAGGGGGGGGGAGAGAGCTTTTTTAAAGCTGTACTTTTTTCAGAATTTACTTTTTCTTTTTTCTTTCTTTTTTTTCTTTTTTTTTTTTTTTTTTTTTTTTGTAGAGGCTTACAGACCTTGAAGAGGAAAGGAAGCAATTTTTGGCTCCGTTAAAACAAAATCATTTGCAATTCCCATCACTCCACCCATCCGAGGCTGACTGACTCCCAGTTTCACATGCTTTCGAAGTGCTCAGCATTTCACTGGATTAAACCCTCCTCCACAGCATGAAGTAGTGGGAAGCTGAGCCCCATTTGCTGAGCCTCAGGGTGCACTGACTCTGCTGTGCCTGCTGCCAGCCAAGCTCGTGCTTCCAGGGAATGCTAGAGCCACTGCAGAAATGCTCTGGGGATGACCAGAGTGGCTGTACACCCTGAATGCATGAGATGTGCTGGACACACCTGGATTAGCTGCAAGTCCACGAGGACACACACAGTCCCTGTGGACTCCAGCATGCGGGTGGATATCCTCAGGAAATCCCCAGGAGGAATAGGAATAGGGCAGCTTCCTTCAAACACAGCGTCCACGCAGCACTTACCCCACAGCGTCACACACACAGGCTCCTGGTGCATGCCAAGTTAGCAGCAGCCTTTGAAAACATCCCCTTGAATGTCCCAGCAGTCCCTGGAGGAACTGTATCCTCTGCAGACCATCCCTGGTTTGAGGGCTCTTTTCCCTCCCAAGGTAAGGAAAGTGAGTGCTGTGGCTGAAGAGGAACACAGCATCCTGAATCCTCTTCAAACCACTGCTTTTAACTACCCAAATAACTGCATCAGGATGTAAATATTTTTATTTTTGCTTTTGTGGTACTTCACTGTTTGCATCTGGCTCGCCACAACTCCACACCTTCCTCTCCAGGACATTTGCCATTTGCTCTCCTTCTGGGGCAGGAGGAGGAATAGAGATTTTTTCAGAGGTTTAGGCACATTCCTCTCCTTCCTTCACCAGGCTCTTCCCTTGCCAATTGTTTAGTCTCAGCCTGGGATTAGAGCTCTGCAAAGCTTTATTGTGGCCCAGGGTCTGGACATGTCACAGATTGTCTGAAAGAAGCTAAAAGCTTGCTCTGTAAGTACTTGTTCCAATGTTGAGCTTATGCTACGAGCCAAAAACATCTTGCTTTTTTCCCCCTGTACAGCATCAGAAATCATAACAATTAGGTATCAATAGGAGTTCATAAGGACTTCAGGGATCTCCCTAGAGGGTCAGTTCCAGCTGCTCAGGCTGTTGTACCAATTCTCATCCCCATGATGTCCCGTGCATCACAATTTACCTTACCTTTACTGAGCAGCATCAGTGATTTCTTCACACTTTCTGGCAAGCCAGAACCTCTTCCCCAGCCAAACCCAACTCACACCTCTCCCACCTGGTATGGGGATGGAGCCACGGTCTCCTTCTCTGCCTGTAAACCTTCCAGGTGTCCTCTCACCCCACATCCAAGGACCATGGGCAGAATGCATCTGGTGGAGGAAGTGTCCCATCCAAGGCGTTCAGTCCCCACTCAGAGGCACAATGTCAGCTGGCTGGCGCGTGGATGCCAGAGCAACTCACTCACCAGGGAGCAAAAGTCTGGCCAACAAAACACTAACCTTTCCCTGTAGCAACTTGTTTGGCCATTTCTGAGAATTCCAAAGAAACAACGGGACATTAGTTACAAAACCTTCACCCACCTGTTTGAACAGCCCATGTTGTTCAAGGACAGGGATAATCTGAAATCATCTGTCCTTTCACTGTAGCCACCAAGTAACATCATGTCAAACCAAAGTGACTTTTTCATCAGTTCAGGGTCACTTTGTGCTTAACTGCAGGCAGTGAGGTCACCAGTTGTTTCTCACTTTGCATACAAAGCTCTATTTTTGTCTTTACTTCAAACAGCTGGAGCATAAACATAAAGCAAAGAGAATTAGCCACTAATACTGACAATATTTCAGTCCTCAAAGGGAGCTGAAAGTCGATATGAGCATTGAAAGGAACACAAAACTTCACCCTAAGCAGCACGTACTTTAGCCTGGGTTTTATTCCTGTATGTCTTTAATTAAATGTTCACATCAGTTAGACAAACACCATTTGACTAGTCATTAGCTTCAGACAGAAACACATTTATAACTCCTTGTTGTGCCCTGTGCTCAGTTCAATTACAAGACACTGTCACCAGATCACTGCACACTGACAGATGTTGCTGAGTTCACCTAAGATGCCACAGCAGATGGACACTTTTTTTAAAAAAGCAGACATTAAGGGATAAAAAACAGGACTGAAGGGAGAATTCCCTACCTGTGCTTAAGTTCATATTTCCCTGGAATTGCTAAATTTCCACGCCAAATTTCATTTGCAGTCCCACGGTTACCAGAGAACAGCTCTTGCCTTTAAAACTTACCTTCAATGCCAAATCACAGATATACTGAAACATTTCCCCTGGGGTAGGGCAGCCCACAGGCTGCTCCTGTTCCACTCTGTAAGGCACTGGTTGAAAAATAAAGCTCTGCCACAGAGGATAAGATGAGAATATATTTATTGGTTATAAAATATACAAGTGAACACCATCAGTTTGGTACAATCTCGTAAGAACAGCAGGTTTGGTGGTGGTGCTGGGCTCTGCCTGGCTGGCACTCCCCAGCAGTGCTAACCCCGGGGTGCCCCAGCCTTTGCAGGGATGTGCTCCAAGCAGGTCTGAGAAAATGCAAATTTTAGTGGCTCAACAGCATTAGCTGGATATTGATATTCTTTCAGCTTCAAGAGAAGCAGCTTTCTGGTAACTAGCATGATTAAGGACTTTAATCCAGGATGGGTTGGCTTGTCCTTTACAGCCAAGCATGGCAAAATTCCCTGAAAAACAGACACAAGGAGAGAAGTGACCCTCTGGGTGTGGTAGTTCACTTACCAGCAGCACAGCACAGGTCCCTCTGCACATCATGGACATTTCTTAGCTCTTCTTTTCTTCCCTGAATTAAAATAACAGAACATATAGGAGAGAGACAGGGTGATGGAAGTGGGAATGAGCCTTGCTGAAGCCATAAACTTGCTGCATCACGGACCTGCTGTTATTTCAACAAGCTAAGCCAGGTACCCAGATGTCAGTTAGCAGGAACATTGTTTTACTCTATTTTTAAATAAGACTGGTACTTTTTCATATTTGACTACCTGAAAATGGTTAGACACTTTGAATCCTTCTTTTATTACTTTACATATGTTTCTTCCTGTTATGCCTAAACTATCCCCCGTGTCAACTCTGCTCTGGTCCTCTGCTGTCCCAAAGTACAAAGGCATTATATATTCTTCCATTTTAATAATAATGGCTTGTGTTTATATTATGTTTTTCATTGCAAAGACTCCCAAGGCTATTTGCAGCTGGTTGGATCGAGACTATTCCTGTAAACACTTCTAATTTAAATAAGGTTTTACAAAACCAGGAAACAAGACCCTAAATCCTGATCCCGCTGGGGTCAAGAGGATTGGGGTTTTTTTGCATTATCCCTGGCAGAAGCAGCGTGTGCTTGGCAGAAATTCTCCAGCCTGCCCTGAAACGCAGCCCCCCCAGCACGGAGCAGTCCTGGAGCTGTGAAGTCAAATAATCCAAATACCTGAACCAGCAGGAGGAAGCTCATGGAGCAGAACATAATTACCCAGACTGGAAATCAGGGCAGACACACAGGTGAGCACCCTTGCCCTTAGGAAAAGCAAAACAGGGGCAGCCTGTGATCAGCCAGCAGCAGCTGAGTGCCACTGCCAGTCTCCAGCATCCCACCGAAGTGGCAGGGTGAGGACAGGACCCTCAGCCAGCGTGTCCCTAGGAGAGTGCTGGCCCTGCCTGCTGCTTTTTGTGCCCCTGGAGCAGTCAGGGCAGGAGGCTGAGCCAAGCTCCCAAAACAGCCAAGAGGATGGTACAGGTGTTTCAGGGAACAAAGTTTGGCAAAACAAACAAAAAAAAAAGAAAAAGATTCCTTTTTAATCAAAAAATTCCTTTCAAAAGTATTTCAGGCTTTGATGAAAGAATGAAACAATGAAGTTTCAGGACAAAAACAGAAAAGAAAACCTTAAACTTTTGCTTTTCAAAGGATGAAAGAAGAAGTAGCCTCTCGGGAATCAAACACGCACAGAAATGGAATCACTGCCTCTGCTCTAAAGACTGTGTTGTCCTCCCCTGGAATGGTCACAGCAATGAGCTTTGAAACTTCAACCCGAAATTGATATGAATTTCAGAAAAGCAGTAGGCAAAAAGTCCCCAATGCCCTGAAACCTGCTCCCCCTCCTTCCCCCCCAAAAATAAGAAACTGGAAATACAGCCAATTTTCCATCTGATCTCTGCTTGTGGGCCTGAAATCTGAATATTTTCTTGATTTCCTTATCACTCACATTACTCATCCAAACCTGGACTCAATAGCCCCTAGCTTTCCAGTAGGAAACATGGATCCAGCATGGATTTTCTGGACCAGTGATACCAATGGATTTCTTGCAGCAATACCAGGTAAAATTGTAATAAGGACTCTCCCAAACTGTTGCTTTCACTGTCCTGCTATCCAAAAAAATAAACAGTTCCTATTTCATTGCAGACTGTTTTCCTTTTCATCAACTTTTCAGGCTATGATTGTTTTTCCTCACAAAGCAGTGGAACTTTAGAGATGGAATCTTTATCAAATGATTCTCTTTTTTTTCTTGGGTTTTTTTTTTTTTTTTTTGTTAGGAAAAACAAGCTTCCTCTAGGATGAAAAGTTTGCAGCATGCAACTTCTCACTGGCAAACTGGGGTCAAAATCCTGAAATAACTCTAGTATTTCTCAGCATCCCTAAGCCAAGAGGTTTTCACACTGGCATTTGCAGCAGGAAATATATTAATAAGCAGTGTATAAGTGAATGTGGATTTTTGCTTTGGAGACACACCAGTAATTCTGCTGCATTTTCCAACCTAATAAAAAGCCAAAGAAACATGAAAAACCATAAAAAGCCAAAGAAACATGATAGAATAAATATATTTACCTCCCTTGTGGAAGATAATAGGCTTTACCTGGCAAAAACAGACATTTCAGAGCTGCCCATCAAGTCTGTGATATTTCTAGAGCACACAAGAACAAGTGATCTGAAAAGGAGAACAGTAATTACTGCATGATTGCAAAATGCTTCATTAAGAATCTTCAAAATCTTTAAGTTCCAATTCAGAAAAGTATGCATGAACTTGCCTGACTTTAAGAACGTGTTTAAATCCCCTAGTAATAATTCCGGAGTGTTCAAATCTTTGTCGTGAGCTGCTCAGAAATATCTTGGACTGAAAGTCTTTTCTGGTTACTTGACCTGCTTCTACCAGCAGCCAAGAATATATCTATCCATCTCTGTTGTTCCATGTTTATATGGCAACACATAAAACCACAAAGAACGTGGGACAGACGCAAACAGAGATGGTCCAGACCATTGCCAGGACCCACACAAGGTAGGAGAGCCAGCAGGCAGGCAGGACGAGTCATTGGCTCACCCGAGAAAAGTCCCACTGGAAAATCTGGCACACCTATGGTTTTCATCTGTCACAAGAGGCAAAAACAATCGGTAAGAATAAACAGAAATGGACTTGTTTCCATTTTGGAAAACTGAATCACTGGCTGCCAGGAAGTGGCTGGACACTGGCACGGGTGCATAGGATTGCGAGTGTCATTGCAGGGACCTTATCTACTCCATGCTGGGAAACCACTGGTTTGTTTAGAAGAAATTGTTAGTTTTCTAGAAAACCTCTTTCTGTCTGCCCTAATCTGTACAATCCTGGGGGAGAGATGCTACTTCTCTTGTCTGGCTGATGCTTGGGATTTGTACAGGTTTAATCTGTGTCAGATTTCTTCAGAGCACAGGATTGGTTATGAAATGAATTAATTTTACTTTCTTTGTCTATCAGCCACAGGTTACTACACTAAGTGGAGTCTCAGCAGTTTTCTTACCTCTCCTTTATGGATGTTTGAACACACTCAGTTTTTGCATGGGCAGTGTTTTCACTGCTAACTGTGCCAAAGTTCTGCCTACCCACAACTGCTCCTGAACAAGCATCCAGCACCACAAAGAATATCCCAGTGCTGGTGAACAGGAAAACACTTTTATCTGCAACAAAAAAAACAGACATAGGTTGTATGGAGGCAGGCTGAGGAGCCTTAGACTGTGATCCTGCTCCTCCAGAAGGGAGTTACAAGCAAGGAAAACATCTACATTTTTTAAATGGCTGTAATTTTAAGTCTATCATTAGTACAAGATGAAGTGACATCATCGATTGTTGGTCAGTGGAAGGAGGAAGCAAAACCCCTTCTCAAAGGGGTACAAAACCATGAGCAATGAGGTCATGAGCATCTTCTGTGGATTAGTAAGACACATTTAGGAAGCCAAGAATCCTGAGAGCAAAATGCTTAGTTCAGCCTTAATACAGTTTCCTTTCATGTGGGGAAATGACCGTCACTGGGCAAAGGGGATTTGACCATGGAGCAAGGGAGAGGTGCTGAGACAGCACATGGGGGAATAGAGGTGACATGCGCACTTTTTTTGTTTTCCCTGCAAACCTAGACATTCAAACCAACTATTCCTTCTCGGAAGGCCTCTCCCAGTGCCTCAAAGAAGTTGTAGCAGAAGTGCCTCCTGCTCTTCTCCTTTCCTACAGCAAGAAGTCCTTCCCCAGGTTACACATCTCAAGATGTGCCACAGTATTTACTTTCAGAAAGCCAAAAGCTCTCTGAGGAACCTGCCACTGATGTCTTCTCCCAGCATCCTGGGGGACAGCCCATCCTGAGAGAACAGAACCTGCACCAAGGAGAGCAATGGCATAGCAAGGTCAAGCTGTCAGAACACCGAACCCAGGATACACAAGACTGCAATATATGTGGTTTTCCAAAGCCTATACACACCAGGAAGTTCACATCCCATCAGTCTGAGACATGTATGTCTCCAGGGAATATAAGACCAGACTGGATGTGGGAGCCAAGTGTTAAAAAGTGGCTTCTGCAAGATGTCAGAGGATGCTGAATGCAATATGGGGTCAAGGGTAAGGGAAACATGAATGTCCAGGCCATGGGTGGGCAAAGGGGAGTGAGGAGAAGCAAAGACAGACAAAATCTTTTGCCTGTCCTGGCTGTCTCACACTCCTAAATGTGGGAAGTGTGTGAAAGTCTGGATGCAAGCACAGCAGAGAGCAACCACCCCTGCAAACAGACCTACATGTGAGCCACTGCAGTTCTGATGTGTGTCCTGTCCTGTTCTGTCCCATACACAAGCTGCACACCCCTCGAGGAGCCAGCACACAGCCCTAAGGGACCTGGGGCAGGACACACCACTGCCAGCTCACTCAGCCCTTGGGGAAGCTTGGATCAGAAATTTAAAACATCTTTGACTCTGGCATTTCGTTCAGCAAAACAAGAACAAAACATGTCCTTCTTCATTTTCCAAAGTTTCTGCGCCTTTTAGTATTTGGGGTAAGAATCCTCCTTTAGGCCTTAACCTTTATCATTTGCCTAGCCCAGCCTTTTCCACAGCTAGGAGTACGTGTTGAAATTAAAACTTCCTTAGAAAAACAACACTTTGCTTTAAAGCTTTAGAAAACACAAAGAAGCTTTGAGGATACTCCACCTGTGCCACGAGTGCTGCACACACAGGTGGCTGTGCTTCACCACGGGGAGGATGCTGCCTCCACTAACACCTGCTTGCTAATGGCTTTGGATAAATTTTTGGCGATGCAGCCAGTGTCCTAGCAAGAAATCTTGGCTGCTCCTATTCCTTAAGGATGCTGTACCAGCTTTGCTTGGCATTTGTTGGCATTAATTATAATTCAGTAGCACGCAGGCATGTAAGCCTGGGCAGCGTCCTTGCAAGATGATTTCAGCCACCCTTCTCTGTCTAGACAGACATATAAGGCATGCCCAGGGACAATCTGACAGTTCCAAACCTCTTCAGTAGTGAAATATAGGGTTTTTTTATCTTTTAGTGCAATGCCAGCAGAGAAAATCAGAAAAACAAACTTGGTTTTTTCCCCCCACATCCTTTGTAAACAATGGCTTCTGGTTTGCTTTTTCCTCCTCTTCCTCTACATTAGAGTGATGGTGTTAATTCTTCTTCTGAGGTGATAAAAGGCCTTTTTTTTCCACTAAGAGCTCAAATCCTCATCTGAATAGAATACAAACCCTCAGTGACTTTAATTGAGTTAATTTTAAGGGAGAACAATGCACTTGCCCTCTTCCAAGGGAACCTCCCATTTCCTTCTGCCAGGGCTCAGCAAGATTCTGCAGTAACTTTCCTTGGAGATAAAGTTTCCCCTGTTTAACCACTACTTCAAATGCAGTAAAACACAAAATACCTTAATGAACACAGATATCAAGTGGTTTTGTATGGCTGCCCTACCAAGAGACTGGATCCAGATCCTTATGTACTCGACTGAGGCTGTGCTCATGACAGCAACCTGCAATTACACCAGAGACAACCTTAAAAATTCACTTGTTAACTGGTTTTCATCAGCAAAATGACACTGGGTAACATGCTCAGTACAGACAAGATCCCAAAAGTAAGAATCCTTTGCTCCATTTATGACCCTGATTCACATTTAGGTGTTCATTGTTATGACAGTATTTATAAAAGCATCATTGTAATGCAGCTTGAAGGACCTTCTGATAAACCCTCTGGCTCAAAGTAAGTTGAATATGGATTTCATATATTTTGCCTGGCTATAAAATCAAGTGCAGATCTGTACGAGCCTGAAACAGCTCTGCAGGATTTAGAGTGGGGTGAATTTACAGTAAATGAGGGGAAAAGCTGGCTCTAGCTTTTCAGTTATTCCTGTTAACCAGAATTACTTCCCGCTTTGGAACACAGCAGCAATGTTGTACTTTGGAATTCAAAGCTAATCCAAAATAAGTCCTCCCAAGAGTCCTTTTGTTCTGGTTTAAAAGAAAGAAATGGAGGGGAGATGTGCCATGAATGTGCACCCACATGCTTCTAGCTGAGCATTATCTTTGAGGCAATATTTGAAGCACATCACAAAAGGCTGCAGAAAATCAGAGCAAAACCCTTCAGTCTACACAGATTATGTGATGCTGGGCAGATTCACCTGAGGGAATTCCCTGCACCTCCTCCTTACATGGCTGCATGTTCATTGTGTAACACAGGAGGCTGTTTCACCCATCAGGGTCGGTACCTGTGGAGCCCCACACGCCCAGCAGTGGCACACGGGGTGCTGGACCATGGATGCGGGGTGCGGGCAGCCACTGGCCTCTCTGGGAAGGGGTTGGGGCCACAACACCCCACCAGAGAAGGAACAGCAGCTGTGCTCAGGCTGTTGTGCAGAGGAACACAGGTTTGCTTGGAGTTACCAGCACCAGCTCACTTCATTGCAGAGCTCAGCCCAAAGCATGCATGACAGAAGCTCCAATGCAGCCAGGTCTTCTGGCCTTTAGAGTTCGTTTTTATTTCTAACTGTTCCAAGTATGTTTTCAATCCTGTCCATGCTGCAATTCAGGCTGAGGAAATTATATAAACAGCTCGGTTCAGCTCCAGGATCAAAAAGATACATGAGTTTTACAGGGATTCTTCGTTCTATTTCTTTTAAAACTAAATATTTGTTTCTATTTGTCTGGAAGAAAGAATGAGTAAGCTTGGTTCCTTTCCAAGGATCCAGCATGTGGGGTTAAAAAAAGAAGGGGAAACATCCCACTCATTATGAAATAGCCTAAAAAACAACAACAGGAAAAGAAAAAAAGCTAATCCAAAAACTTCTGTACTCTGAAAGGCTAAAAAAATAACTGCTGAACTAAACAGAGAACCAGAACGCTGATACTGCCAGAATTCAGTTAGGTTAGAGCCCAGTCTGCATGTGCCAGGTCCAGATGGCTGCTGGCAGCTCATGGGTGTTCCCCCCCAGACCCACACGTGTGACCATTTTTCCTGCTATTTAGTAGTAAACAACCTGTTTACAGAATTTGGGCAATCTTTTTTTTATTATCTCTTCTTTTTAAAAAAGGAGGATTCATTACCAAATTGATGTTTCACAATTCCTGTGATGAGAGAGACCTGGCCATCTTCAAGGAGCCTGGTTAGCAGGGAAGGCATTCCGGGATTCGATTGCTCATGTGTTATGGTTGAATGAATAAATATATCCCATCTTATTTTCAAATCTGGCATTTGTGGATTGATTCCTGAAGTAGCTACTTAGTCAGGTGAAGCATCATGGGACTCATGGTTAAACCACAAAACACTTTTTTCCTGCCTAACTATTTTAGCTGACTGAGAAACATGGTTTCGTAACATGTTTTTTTAACCAAAGGTGTCCTAAAGTCTCACAAAGACAGTGCAAGAGTTTTTGGACAGTCTTCATGGCTTCAGAATAAAAGATGTGCTTTGGTGCTCTCCTTTTTTCACAAAATCTGATTTTTAGAATGTGATCATTTTAGAAATCTCTTCTCATGGGAATATGAAGAGGTTGAAGCTTCACAAACTGTCTCAGTGTTGGTCACGAGAGGGTTCTTTTTCATGGCCCCTTGGGGTACAATGGGTTTAAACAAATATTTACACCATGCCCACACCTGCAGCAACCTGAGCAGCAGGGATGCACAAGGAACTCAGTCCAGCTGAGAAATCAGCCCTTTTCTGAGCAGCACTGCAAATCCCTGCTCGGATACAGACACAGACCTACCCCAGCTACTCCAGCCTGGAAACCCATTTTGATCTGAAATCAGTGAAGAGAGCGTGCAAGGTAGACAGACCTGGATTTTAACTAGGAGAAAGAGAAAGGAGGTGCTGGGGTAAGAGAAAGACCCCCAGGGCTTGCTGCCCACCCAGGGCACAGCGGGGCTCACCCCGAAGCTCTGTTGAGGTGGAAGAGATATTCGGGTTCCACAGAGAGCACGGGCCCAGGAGGGAACAGTGAGGCTGGACACTGTGCACTGTCCCTGTCCCTCACTGGGATATCTGCCACCACCTGGAAAAAGGCTTCCCTGGGATAGCAGAGGCGACAGGCAGCCAGTCTCCTCTGTCAGCAAAAAGGGCAGGCAGGGCCAAAGGGAAAAAATGCACTTAAGGGCTTGAGTATGAGAGAGATGGTCTGCAGCCGAGAGTACAGTCTTCAGAGGAAAGCAAAGAAATGCCCTTTGAGGTTCTCTTTCTGCTTTAAAAAAACACAACAAATCCTCAAAGCCAAAGAAAAACAGATTTTTTTTCTTTGTCTGGAAACAACGGCTGCTTATTACAAAGGTCTGATCCAGGCACCCCGGCTGACCTCCGAGGACTTTGAGTCAGGTGCCAGGATGGCTTAAACCCAGGGATTTTCTCTTCCTTGCGCCATAAGGCTGAGGTACAACCAGTCACATACCCACTCGTGTCTCCTGAGGCAACCAGTTCATCCAGAGCTGCTGCAGGAGAGGGAACCAGCATCCAGCAGACATTTCACCAGGGGCACTGATTCAGGAATTAGAAAGTAATCTCCGATTTGAACCAGAGCCACAGCCTAAAGAGACCTGCTTCCTCCACTTTACAGCAAGGTTTATTATGATGGTTTCCATTAAAACTCCCTCTCCCTGGCTGTTTCTTCAATGTCAGTTTAGAATAACCAAGGATAAAGTTAAATCATCTTTTAACTCCTGTTTACCCAAATTTTGGCGTACACATTTACAAAAAAAAATGGTCCCTATGGCTTTCCTTCATCCTGTGATTCCCATTGCCAGCCTCTTTCAGAGAAAAAAAAAGCTCCAAACTAAAAACCTTTGGTACAAGCCTTAGAGCCAAAGCTGCAGTTATAATACAATTCTTATACTGATGGAAAGGATCTCCCACCAAAGACCCCAGCATCCATTCCTGTCTGTGAGATGCACTTGTGCTATGCAAAGCAGAAAGCCACAAGAAGTTTACACTTGAAAAGAAAAACTGAACACCAAGATAATTAGCTTTTTGGGGTTTTTCTCCTTCCTCCCCTCTTAAGTGGCTCAGTGTGTAACACCAAGATGCCTGAACCAGTACTATGGTTTACTTTCCTTGTGTTACCAAACCATCCAGGATTTAAATGTATTCTTTGAAATACATCTGGATTCCTGGTTAAAATGGAAAATATAAATTTGGCTTACAGAAAGAAAGCATCACCTTCATCATCTGTCTCTCTTCATTCTAAAAATCTCAGGAAGTCAAAGTTTCTCCAAAGGATTCCCTGAGGTGACCCACCACCCATGCCTGCTTGCAGAGTGGTAAATGAGGGGAAACCACTTCATTTTGGTGAAATCAGGGGATCTGCATGCCTGGACCTTTACTTTCCTTTACACATGGAGAGCAATAAAGCAAAGCTATTTCAGCTTTGTTCTGTTTTTTTCATTAAAACAAAACAAAGCTATCTACAGGATGGAAGAGGGGACAGGCTGTTCTAAAATAATAAATCAAAGCTACACAAAGACCCACCAGCTTAAGCCAGATACTGCCCTCTAGATTTTAACCAACTCCAGCTGTGTCATAACACAGGACAGCTCAAAAACGGATGTATTTTCAGATGATCTGGCCTCTGACTAGAGGAAATGAAAGAAATGCACCAGAGCCATATTCATGGAATATTTTAAGGACAGAGTCCCAAGACATTTGGCTGTTTCATAAGGGTGATTTGCATTGCATTAGCAGATTTCATCCCCTGAAGTCACCATCACACAAGGAGCTTGTCACTCCCCCAGATGCTGGGAACCAGCTTTGGTGCTGTACTATGCTGACTGCCACCTCCCTGAGGAATGAGAAAGGCATTAGAAAAGGAAACTAGAGGGTGAAAGAATAAAAAAAAACATGATAAAACCCCAGCTGTGACCATCTTAAGTTGCCGGGTCATTTGGGAATAGGAGTGCTGCAGTCTGGTGTGCACGTGAGCAGGCTGAGTCAAGTAATGAAATAAATTACACCAGAACTGAAAAGATCAAATGAAAAGCACCTCCTTTGGAGTTTGTAGAGGAAGAGATGGAAATAAGTACTTTCTCACAACAAAGGGCTTGGGAAGAGTTGTGAGAAAGGAGGGTATTAGAAATTATCCTCTGCGTAAATATTGGAAAGATTAAGGGAGTTGTTTTCTCTTTTAATTAGTGGTATTTAACAGCTTCCTGTTTAGTTCTGTGTTTCAGTTATGTTTCTTCAGCTTGTACAAAACCCACTGTAAACCCTCCAAAATACCTGTCTGTGTGGCTGAGCTGGGCTCCAGCACCTCCAGGAAAAGCAGAGACGTCAGCACGGCTGCAGGATGGTTCCTGTGACCCTGCCTTGCAGCTGGGCAGAGGATGGGGGTTAGATGCCATTGCCAAAACTGAGGGAGAGGTGCAGCCTCGGGCAACAAGCAGTAATTAGGCATGGCATGTCTGGGACATGGAGTTCAAAGTAAAACAGATGTGTGTGCATCTTCCTCAGCCACTGCGCTGGCCAGCAAGGACCTCCTGGCTGATCCCGAGTGCAGGAAGCCTTCCCCTCTTTCAGGGTGGTGAATAAACCATGGGTCCTGCTTCATTTCTCTGCTTAAACCTCTCAATTCTGTATTATTTAGCAGCTGCTAGTCTGAAAAAGAAAAATCTGAACCAGCCTAAGCATCTTGTAGGTGATTCCTACTTTTGCCACTCTCAGTACTGGCTCATCAGGAACACCACAGGTGTCCGGAGGCTTGTGGACACACACAGCACTGGCAAGAAATGAAAACACTGAATTCATGGTAGATCCCAAATTACACATTCAAAGTAAGTTCAGGGCCCTACCTGAAGGCTGGGGCAACATATGTAGCTTTAGATGCTCTTGTGCTTAAAGACCAGCACAAACAAAGGAGACAAACTCACTTAAAACACAAGGAGTGGAAGTCAGACTTGATAAATAAAAATCCAGTGGAGAAATACACATTTTTTTGTCTTCTACTTTCATTCTTAGGAGTTTCTTGCAAGAGAAATGAATGAAAATATTTTTAGGTAGAAAGTCTAACTTTCCAGTTTAAATAAAAGTATGTGTGTAGAAAACTAACTTGAGCTGTTTAAGGTATTTGCACCCCAAAACTAAGTAACTGCGTTCACAACCTTTTCTTGTGAAAAAGTCAATTTCATTTTATATATAAGGAACATTCTTCTTACTTTTTTTCATTCTTGTTCTTAATCAGGCCAACATTTTATGTGTTTTTACCAAAAAAGTTTGGTCTTTGAAGGAGAAAAGCTAACTATATGCTAGCAAAAAAGTCAGTGTTTAGTGGGTCCTAACAGTTTTAAACATTACTTTGAATTTTTTTGTGAATCTGCTGACACCAGAATGTATAAAACCTGACACTTCTGCCCCTCTGGTACTGTCATTCAACAATCCCCACTGTGCACTTCATGCATTTTTACCATTGTGCTTAGCCTGCTTGTTTTCTTTGGGAAATGGCTGGATGAAACAAACCCAAGAAGTCTTTTGGGTTTTTTTCATTAGGATATTGGCATTTGCTGTTCTGGCTCTTTCAGGTGAAGCAAAGTCATCAGACAAAGTGTTAAAAAAATGTTGTTCTGTTTTGGCAATGAGCAGGCTTCCTGGGATAAGCAGAAGCATAAAAAGGACAGGGGAAAGGCAAGAAAGCAGGCAAGAGGTTTCCTGTTCTCAGACATGTGGTAGATAGAGATCTGCACGTACACACATCCATACCTCTTTTACAACCCTCAGAACACCCCCTCCAGTTCAACTCTGAACTCTCAGAAGCAAAGACACTTAGAGACATGTGATCAAGCAGGCAAAGGAGGGGAGTCTTCTGTGAGTGGTGGGATGCAAAGCAAGTCACGTAACTTGGAGATGAGATTTGGCTGGAATAAACACAGAAAAAGTGCATGTCTAGGGCTCTGACTGCCTGGGAGAGGATGAATAACACTTGTTCTGAATTGTGAGCAATACATAATATTGGTTACATCAGGTGGAGTATGAGTCCTGGGCAAATGGGTATCACCTAGTGCTGGGGTTTCTGGTTGTCCTGGATGTCAGTCCTGGCTGTATTTTAGTAAAGGGAACCTCTAAGCTGATGAATGTTTTTCTAGAAAACAGCCCTACCATGTTTATTGACATGGTGTGTCACATAGCTGATGAACATGGAAGTGCACAGTCCAAATCCTGACTTTACTGATGAAAATCTGGGGTAAACTAACGAGGGAATGCCATAGAGTACAACTAAAAATTACATATTTTTTCCTTGGGCTTGAACAAACAAGAGAGTTCCATCCAGTGAGTCAGTCTCCCCCAACTGTTATTACTCCTATTTAAAAACAACCCCTCTGACATTTTGTTCAACATCTACGTGAGCTGAACTTTCAAAGGGAGTGAGAGGACTGGGAATTTAAAACTTTCCTGTTCGTAATATGGGAACCAAGCAGAAATCCCCACATGCTGCTTTGGTAAGTTTGTCTCTCACAGACTGAATTTTATACTTCAAAGGACAAAAAGAAGCATAGCCCCCATTTAGCCTCCAACCCATCCCAAGAATAAATCACAGGAGTTCAGTGCTTCTTGCTCTCAGTGAGTATACAGCTGTTTTTTCTCTCAAAAAATTTCTCCCAACCTCCCAACAACTTGCCCAACACTTGGCTGAATCTCCTCTGGCACAAAACCTGCTTTCAGGACAGCTCACCTCATTTTCTGCCAGCATCACTGGTGGGGAAAGAGGAATGAGAAATACCCACACATCTCACTGGTACTGAGAAGATCAGAGAAGGGGCTGCAAAGGATCTGGCCATGTCTCTGCCACTTTCTCCCAGTTCCAGCTGTTTTCCTTGAGCCCTCATTCCTTCCCAGCTCCCTGCAGCTGTCACTCGCTCCTCTTTTGTTAGATTTTGGCTTTTTTAAAGGTTTCCTGCCGTCAGCTCAGGTCCAGCAAACACACCCAACCCCCCCACAATGACAAACACGGCTAGTGGGTGAACATCCAGCCGATTTTTTCCAGGGCCTTGTTATTGAGGATAGACTCTTCTGGAGGACTGCTTGTTGCAGGGATTGTAACAAATGAGGTGTGTGTTTACCTAACTAGAGCCAGGTGTATTGGGATTTAAAGGCCTTTCCTAAATAGTGCTGTTTAGGAAATGCCATTAAAAATTCAAAAGCATAGGCCATAAATTAATATAAATTAAAATTTTTATCCACATCTCCTTAGGCAAAAAGAATGATTCTTGGTTTTGTGAAGCTCAACAAATTACAGGAGGGATCCTGCCCTGAGGTACAGATCTGCTGATCTTCATGAAACCACAGTCTGACTCAGACAGCATTTGGCTTGCAGACAAACGTATTCAAGCAAAAGTAAGAACCTCCTGCATTTAAGCACACTACATCATCTTATCATCTCATTTCCCACCCTACATGTTTTCAAGGGGGAGTTACATGCCAATTCAATTGCTATCTTTTTAATGTCTTCCTAAGTTCTCTATCACAGACTTACTGTGTATTTTGTATTTTCCTGCTGCTGTGCCTTGGATGCACATCAGGTCAGGAGATGCTCCCTTAAGACCACCAAGCCCCAGTCCCTGGGCCAGGAGAAGGAAAAAAGCAGGGAAACCCCCTCAGGTTTCATATGCCAGGCTGCAAAGTGACAAGCAGCCTGGTTTGCCACAGCCATCTGGGTCTGATGCTCAGATTGTTCTAATTCCGGCTGTAATGTGATCATCTCAGGAAGGATGTGTCTCCTCAGAGCCATCTTGTTAATCCCAGCTGCAGAGGACAGAGAGCAGCAAGGGAGCAGGCAAGGAGGCAAAGACTTCAGGGCTTCAGGATCACTCAGACACGGCAATGCCAGCACTGGCTTCACCCAACTGTACTGAGTGGTGCAATCTGCAACCTGGTGTTCTGGCAAATGTTTTAGCTTCCTTCCAATTATAAAAAAAAAAAAAATATATATATATATATCTTGTGGTTTTCCTCCATGGGTTGATCTGTGGGTGATTTAAGGGATTTAAATAGACAGAAGGGAATTCAAATATATCTGCTGACTTCTGTGTTGTGTGGATGATTAACTCTGAATCACAGATGTTGTCAGGAGGGGCAGGCTATGAAACCCAAGTAGCATTTTACTTATTGTTATTGGAAATCGTGGTGGTGTTCCTTGTATTGCATCCAGATCTAGGAGATGGAGGGGTCAGGACATGCACATATAACATATGCACATATAACAACAAGAAAGCATTCCCAGCCCTAAACTGTGAGCTCCACTACGCCTTCCTGAGCATTTATCAATCTGGGAAGCAAGAGGAAAAGCTCACTTGCAACCAATCTGAAAAAGAAACAATTTAGGAAATATCTCTAAACTGGGCAAGACTGCAACAAGCACATTCTAGCCTTGTCTTGTTATCTTTGTTTTTCTCCAGACCTTATCACCACCAAGGAATTTAATCGCAAAAATGACAAGTAGCTGAAAGTATGAATCAGACTGGCATTGAATAATAAGCCATAGGAAAAAATCTACCTACATAACCTTGGCAAATACAAATATAAGGAGTCCCCCAGAGTCTCAGTGCAGACTTGGGCTGTGTAAGTTTCCCTGCACTGAAATCTCCACATCTGGATAGGCTGCAGCTTCCTGGAGGCTTTGTGTCACCCAAGGTCAAAAGGGTCTGGGATTTTTAAAGAAAAGTTTAGACATAAGCTCATGTTGGGCTCTTGAATTTTCAGATAATTAAGATTATTCACTGGTGAACATGATAACAAGCCCCAGCACAGGTCTTCAGCCCATGAAATAGAGGAGTTGAGCAGTGAACTTGTGCCCATCCCTGCGCAAACACCACAGCAGGGGAAAGGCTGAACCCATGCCTGAGCACTCACATGGGCACCTGCCCTTTTGTTTGCTGTTGACAAGAAATTTGGCCCTCTCCCCCTAATTTTTTTTTATAGGACTCTCATAAGGATCCATCTCCTTCATCAAGGCACTGAAGAACACCAATATGATGAGCCTCACCCCTCCAGGCACATTTCCCTGAATTCTCCTTGTCAAACCATGGCAGAGAGCCCTAACAAGGGGAAACCCTTCCCTCTGAGCCTTAGCAGACACATATAGAGGTATTTCCCTGTTCTCATTAAAAGCAAGGAATGCTTAATCTAACTGCCACTACTTTCAGGCTGCTTCAACAACATGACTTATTACACTATACTTCAGATACGTGCTTTGAGGAGCTAGAATTCTTATCTTTAGATGTGCTGATAGCACAAAGAAGCCTGGCTGACTTACTGAACAGCCCTATGCCTTTGATAATAGTATTTGCCTTTGCTGCTTTTGTGATTAGAAAATTTGCACAGGCACAAGGCCTGGGTCATTAAATTGAAGGATTAAATTTCTGACTCTGATTACGCTATGAAGTGCCAATCTTTGTACTGCAAAAGAAAGCACTTACTCGCAACCAAATAATATTTTCAATCCTCTCCTTCAGGCTTACCAGCCTCTCTTCCATCTTGTAACAAGCCTGATGTTCTCTGTAGACCTTTTGTGCTTCAGGACAATAATTTTGAGGAAAGCCCTTAACCAAGTCTTACAGATAATTCTCAAACTTCTATGAAGCAGAAAAAAAAAAATACCAACACACACACCTCCCCAAAAAAAACAACCCCAAAAGCCCCACAGCCACTCCAACGAAGAGACAAAACCCATGGAGAAGGGGTCTAAGGGTTCATAAAGGTTTTGCACACACTTTTTCTGCCCTGAAAGAAACCCTCAGCAGATCTGGACTGACTCTGGAGCACACTTCATTCCTATAGCCATTAAAATTCCAGCCTGTGCTCTCCTCTGCCAAAACATTCAGAAGTTACTTGCCCTGCACTACCCCTTTCCAGAAGCATCAATACCTGTCCTCCTGCTCATCCTCACAGGGAAACTCCCAGGCATTAGACAGACAACTCTTATCTATAGCTTAATCAGGCATTTCTGCTGAGCCTGCAGTGCTCCCCAGCAGGCTGAAAACACAACCTGCGGGTCTCCACCACGCCTTTATGTTTGCCCATCAGTCAGTGAGAGACACAGATCCCCTGACAAATGCGAGCCAGTCCATCTCTCCCAGGGAGCGATGCTGGCGGGTGCGGGACAGCCCGTCTGTAGCACATGGCAGCATGTGGAGACACAGGAATTCTGTTTGGTTCAGCCACGTAGTTTGATGGAAACAAAGAAGCTGAAGGATTACTCTAAACGTGGTTTGAATCAGTGGGAGGAAGGCACAAGTACTGCAGCAAGAAAGAAAGAAAGAAAGAGCACAACAGAAAGATAAAGATCTGCTGGGTGCCTGTGCTGTAACTGGTGTCCTCCTCCACTGAGCAAATCCACCCGAGCGGTGCCTCTGAACTCACTGGACAAGATTCACAGCTCACAGAGCTGCCAATTTCAGTTGAGTCATGTGAATTCATCCCCACCAGCTCCTGCCCACCCCAGGAATCTGGGCGTTCCAGCCTTCTAACAGATGTCTGGACTGGCACAGGTTCTACTGGGTCTTTCTACGGTGCCTCAGAGGCAGGGAAAGTGTTAATCATGCAAGTATTGAACATTAATGCTATGCCTGACTTCCACAGAAATCCAAATCCTGGTACATATCTCCCATGTCAAATTCTTTATGTCTCCTCTGACCTTCCTTTAGCCAGCACAGAGCAGATGACTCTGGAAGCGTGAGGGCAGCCTGCAAAGGCAGCATCCTGGATATAGCCATCCATCAGCTTACAAGCACAGGACTGAAAACACTTTAACTGTTCATTCAGGCTATTTCTGAAATTATTAATCCTAGAAGATCACTATTAAAGTTCATCCAAACATGATTTGGTTTGCATCGCATGTTTGGCACGGATATTACTATATTAAGAGATCATTTTTTGGAGATTATACAGTATTTTGAATTTTAAAAGAACAAATAAAACATAAAGCCACTTGAGACAGGTAAAAGTCTGGTTTTCTGTCTCTGATTACTCTGGGCTCCACAATGTGAGATTTCTTTCATTCCAGAAATCATTGGAATACAATGCTTAGTAGAGGTCATACATGAAATTGCTTACGCAGGCACTTACTTTCCTTCAAACTCCTAAAACCTCTTTTTGTCCTCAGTTCCTTCACCCTTCCATAGGAATCTCATTTCTCCATGTTTTTCCATGCAGTCTGGGGATTTCACTATTGCATCAGCCCTAAGTCTCACCCTAGTGAGCATCCAGCATACTTGAGGTGTAGACGGAGCAGCCACAAAATTCATTCCCAATTATTTCTTAGCAAGATGCTCTAAACAAAATGAAGTAAAATTGTGGTTTTCCTTTGTTGCATTATATTTCTTGCTTATGATTCTTCAAAACAGATACCTTGCCAACTGTTTCTGGATCAGAAAACTCTACAAACCTTTGCCCAGTTCAAATAGCTGGTTTCATAAAAGACAAAGGGAAACACAACCACATTGTGGTTTTCAATAGTAAAATGTAGTTAAACTGATGCTTGAACGAGAGTTAAACTTCAAGCTGAGCTTTACCACAGTCTTGGTGCTGCCTTCAAATTTATATCCATGCTTGAAGATTGTGGGCCAAAGCTTTGGCAAGTGTGAATTGGCCATCAGTGACTTGGCAGAAGATTTAGCTCTGCAACTGCAAGGAGAGAGCTCACCATTTTAAGACAGATAATAATTGCAAAGCTCACATTGTCCATGAGCAACTAGAACTCCTCTTCCTTAAAGTACACAAAGATATACTAATACAGAAAATAGTGATTTAATTCTGGTAACTCCCCTGTGACAGGAGTGTCCAAACACTGATGATGTAGCAACTCAGTCAGGGTCCTACAACTACTGCATCTTAAAATCAAGAGGCCAGGTGTGTGTCACTCCCTGGAATGGGCACATATAAAGAGGAAACACTGCCCTTCTCAGGTGCATTCCCATGGGCCTTCATAATGGGAACAAAGGACAGTACTTTTAGACTTTTTCAGCTCCAAAGTTCAGGGGAACTAAAGGGAGCTCAACCATCTTACCCTAAACTCACAGCAGGGACACTCTGCTGCAGGAGCAGCGGATGGGTGTGGGATTTGGTGGTTAATACTGGAGGGACTTGGGAGCCCTCCAGGTTTACCAGCAGGACATGCTGCTTCTTGTCCCAGTGCCTTTGCCTTCTTTCATGCCAGCTATCTCAAACCTGCTTTGGAAACCTGAGCCTCTGTTGTGCGTAATCAGGTCAGGTTTCACTTGCAAACCTCTGTTCTTTCACCACAGTGTGTTTTTAACAACAGCTGAGGACTCAGGCAAACTGCAGAAGCCAAGGTGAGGGCCAGGCTTTTTTGGGGTGCTCATCCCCTGCAGCATCTCTGTGCAAGCCGTGGCAATGCCCACCCCTGCTAAGATGACTGGGCTTCAGTTTTCTCCTAACAGAGGAACCAGCACAAAGCACAAGTAATTCCACTAAAATAAGAACAGCACTAAAGACCATAAATGAAATAATGCAAAATTAAGAAGATTGCAAGGGAAAAAAGCAGCATCTAAAATGGACATACCCTGTCTTTATACAATGCTAAGAAAACTTGTGAAATAAATAGAGCACAGCCTGCAATTTGGCTGTCCTGAGACCTACCATTTTAAAGCTTTAGTTAGAAAGAAGCAATGATTCCAGTGCTGTTTGGATTACAGAAGATGCAAAGTTTTGTGCACATTCTGACGTATTTCTGCACTTTATATATATGGGAGATAAATTATGTGTGCAGCAACTAGTACAAATAAATGAACCAGAGCCAGAGCTCTTCTGGAGGGATTTCAGGGACAGCAGGCCAGGACTTACTTGGATTCTATTTCAAAACTTCCTGGAAAGAGAAGCCTCTCTGCACATCAAAAAAGCTGGAATGGAGTGAAAGCAGAAGCATCTCTTTGCATCAGTTAGTGTCAACCTTTAAAACCTTGCTTCCACACTCCCAGAAATTGCTGAGACCTTCGAAAGGTCACTGATGAATATTTTGGGAAAATGAAAGAGCTCCAGACCTTGGGGGGGAAAAAAAAAAGAAAGCAGTACCTGTTGAAGTTGATGTGGTCCAGCATGACATCCTCAGGTGCTCTGCCATCTCACTGGATGATATAATCCTGCTCAAGCAGGAGAACAGGCTGGTGCTGCTGGAACACAGCTCCCTGTTCACGCCTTGCAGCTGCACGGGATGGGAAGGGAATGCTGCTCTGGCAATGCACAAGGTCAGGTTCTCAGGGCATCTGGCCTCGATATAAAGCTGAGGGTGAAAGGAAAATGGCAAACATATCCATTAAACCAGCCAGGGCAGCCGTAACATGTGCATTTGATCATCGTTGCCTGTAAAGGATTTTTGCCAATGAAGAGTTCAGAACATTTGGAAAGTCACTGAAACATTTCCAGTTCAAATAAAAAGGTAAACCAGAAATAGCATCTGCAGCCATCCATGGAGACACCATGAAGTGAGATATGAGTTGTACAGTGCCGTAAAAACGTTCACTATTCAAAGTCTTTAGGGAGAAGGGTAATCAAGGAAGCATCACAAAGTAACTCTTTTTTTATGAATTCAAATAACTCTGCTTTAAAACCAGGCTTATTCCATTGAAAATACAGAAAACTGAAGTTATTTCAGGGGGCTTTGGATTAGGTCCAGTTATCTAATAGAATCCACATCTTTGCTCTCAGATAGCAGACTAGGCTGAAATTCTGGGGGCTGAAACTCGATGTCCTGACTACATGACCTTATAGACTAAATACCAAGGTCCAAGGCTTCAGCAAAGCTCTTCATGCAGGGACTGAGAGATGCCTCTGACCTGTAGTTCAACTCTACAGACCAGCTACAAAACCACACTCCAGCTGAGTGCGTTTTCTGCCCTGCCATCACTCAAGCAAAGCCAAATTCATGTGGCAAGCATTAGTTTTAAGGCATGACGCTCTGCTGCTTTCCAACATGTGAAATTCCAGTGCAGAAGGAGAATGCACAGCTAGTCATACAATTCCATCTCTGCACGCAGGGCTGTTGCAGGCAGCCTGTCATGTTCACTGAAGGGTTTCAGATGCACAAAGGACAGATGAGGACATCTATAATCCTGCTGCCTTCATTCTCCTACAGTGTAGAATAACACTCTTTGCATCAAGAACTTAAAACCTCCAACATAAAAATCCATGGTAGCTCAGAAATGTCTACGTGAGCATCCATCCATCAAAATTATTTTTAAACTCAATTTGTGTCTTTGAGGTAGATCTAAATGGAAGCAGTAGTTTCTTATCAGATTTTAATTTCTTAAGGATACAAGTGTGGCCAAGACAAGCAGAGAGGTTGAGACTCCATCTATCAGGACATCTGCCTGCTAATGCAGGGCTCTCACGTCTCCAGATCTGCTTATCTTCCTCTCATCTACACAAACAGAAAGCTCTGCAAAACCAGATTGTCTCTCACTGGTTTGTATGTGGGCTTATTTTAGTTAAGGATTCTAGCAAGTTCACCCCCTAGATCCTTCATGCTCAGAAGGATCCCACAGTTGTGCCTGCTCCTGGGGTTGAGTTTGAGCTCCTAAGGATCTCCAGCAGATAGGCCATCTTTGCCTACCCCTCCCCTCACCCCTGGACCCAGCAGCCTCAATGCTGAATGCTTAAGTTAAACATTTGGGTCTCGTGCCAAAGGAACAGTCCAAAAGTGGTTGTGAACGTCTCTCAGATATTTAGTCCACTCCTCCTTTCACACCATTGCACTTCAATGATGAGAAGCTATTCTGAGTGGTGTCTGCAGGTACTAGAAGATTAAAGTGGATCCCAGAATGACATTAACATAAATTTTTCCTGATGGCTGATACTATTGATCAAATAATTCACTCCAAACAATCTCTGAGCAGCAGCCTGTTTGCTCATTCTTGATGGATCAAGGAAGAATAAATTATTTGTACAGTCTGATTAAAAAGCCTTTTATATCTATGAAACCAAGAAGAAAAACTTATTTTGCATTCACATTCAAACCGTGATTGGAAAGCTATTACACATAGTTCAATAAACCTCATTTCAATCTCACTCAGCCCCATCAGCATGGGGTAATGCTGAGGTCAGAGCAGGGGATCAGTCAGGTACATTCAGACCTGAAATCCCATCAGTGTATTAATTGTTCTCAATCCAAACAGCATTTTCTAAAAAAAACCAGTTGGAATGAACACTTATACTGCACTTACTACAAAATGAAATGCACCAATGAAAAGCCAAGGAAGGAAGGAGATGCTGTCAATGAGTCCCAAAGCTTCCTGTATTACAGACTACCAAGAACAAAAGATTCCTATGTACCTTAAGCTACTTGTGTAAAGACTGAAAAAACCAAAGCACACAGTGAGAGAGCTGTGCATGGCCAATACTGCTTGCTACTCTTATTAAAGAGTCCAAGGAAGTGCTGGTAGAATTTACAGAATGCTTCAATAAGATGATGAGGAAAGGAGATTTGTTGGTAGCATTTTCCTCCAGGTGTGTAGGGACTAAGCCACAAGTCTGACATTAAGGATAATGATCACAGCTGTTTGGAGAACGAAATGGGGATAAGTAGAACAAGGAAAAATGCCACATGTGCATTATAGAAATGTTGGTAAAAATACTTGTAAATTACTTGTAAAGTGTCATTTGGTCTCCTGCAATGATAAACAATGGCCACTGAGTGAATGCTCTCCAGAACTGCAGGACACCAAGAGTGTGATTTTCAGTCCCATGGAAATACAATAGTGTATCTGACAGATCTTTAAACATGTTTCTTACTAAAGGAGGTTACAGCCCTGACCAAAAACACCAGATCCTATATGAAGAGACTGTTTTGCCCATGTGGAGCATCACTAGATCAACAGGAATGAAAAATCCATCTTCCTTAGAACCACCATCTTAATTTTTGGTTACTTCTATCAAAATCTTTTAAAGAAAATGAGTCACAAAGAGATTTTAAAATAAGAGAAGTGGTGACAGCTTAATGTGGTTGGAGAAGAAGAGCTGGTTAAAACATTATAAATGTGAGCCTTCTAATTGCTTGGGTGGTTTAATGGACGTAGATGTCATTTTAGCTGCTTGACACTTCACGCTGAAGAGATGTGTCAGATTTCCCCATGCTTACATGGCAATTTTCCCAAGTAGATTGTGAAACTGAGAAGATGAGTTCTTTACAATTCAGGGGGATCTGCTATTGAACTGGAGAGTGAGTATGAAGATGAGCAACATGCCAAGTATTGGAAATTACAATCTTGATTTCTGAGCAAAGGTTTTCTTGCTTTCTTGTTTCATTCCTGCTGCTTTTGTCCTGCAGTGCTGTCAGCTGTCAAGTTGGGGCAGAAAACCTTTAAAATGAGAAGATCAAAACATACCTTCTCCCTTTCTGGTTGAGTGACTGTTCAAAAAATGTCAGTGTTTTGGGAAAAACATTTTCTTGATGAAATTTCCAAGTAAAGACTTTAAAATTCTTGCAGAAAGAAAAATAAGTAGCCTTCTTTCTCTAGGACATGCTGGGATGGCACTGGCATCAGGAAAGCTACTGTGATTTTCGACTGGTGTACATCAGAGATCAAAACTGAACCTCTTTATCCAAATACAGACACCATGAACTGAAAAACATCTCACAGGCTTTTCCTTCTTCCCAGTCTGTGACGTGCTGGTAATCCTCAAGCACCACAGACATCCTGGGACTGTATGGTTTTCCTGTGGCTAGAAAAGCACTGCTCACTCCCCCCTGCATCTCTTGCTTGCTTTACATTTAAGAGCATCACTACCAACACCAGCCGCAGAGGCACCGAGTCCACAGAACCCACTGAAGAGGTGAAACCAAGAGATGCAGGACCAGCACAATTGCAAACATTCCCTGCAAGAACAGAGTTAACAAAAATGGACTAATTTCTGTTTCAGCCAACGGTGGTGAGGTAGTGACAAAGTGAACTGGTGTAAAATCAACAGCATTTCCTAGAGTATTTTAGAATTGCAAGGCATCAATTTTTTTTAGTTCAAAACCAACACTAGTTTGGCTATGTGGCAGTCTCTTATGACTGTCCAACACCTTTTTAAGCTTATTAAAGAAAACAGCACACACTGCCAAAAACTCTGCTTATTTTAATAAAGACTAATACCAAAAAAGAGAAGTTTCACAGCCTCCCCTGATGAGTTGCTGTGAAGTCTGCAGGCAAACAGTAAATGCACAGCTTCAACTGCCCAGTGGAAACCAAGGCACTTGTCTTAAAATTCATATAAAAATCAGAAAAGGTTTAGGAATCCCATTTACATTTTAACAAGTGTTGCAGGTGTCAGGGAGCCTCCAGTTCAGTGCCACTGGAAATCTCACACGCCTACATGGAGAGAACTATGAAGCCTCTCCCTACATTTTTCTTCCTTTATTGGCCTTTGCAGCAGATGCAAGTCAGGCTGATGGGACACCAAGGACCTCGGTGCCCTGATGATGAAGTCTGAGTGACTCAGAGACTGCCAGAAGATGTGGTGCTGACAGCTCTTGCGATTTCCCTGTGCCTTTCCCTCTATTTAGTGCTCCTCCTCAAAGCCTTGCTTTATTTACGTTACAACATGAGAGTTTCGGCCGTCATTAAAGAGCAAGGGGTTGGTCCTGTTTGGGCAACAGCCCTACAGACTCCGGAATCGAGAAGGGAGGGCTAAAAGACCTGCTAGTTCTTGCCTAGAGAATTTCATCATTTTAAGGTGGTCCCAGAACCACAAGGCATTATTTAGTGCTCCCTGCTGAAGGAAGCCCTTGGACACCACAGGGGGAACGAGACATGGTGCTCCTGGAAGACACTGAGGAGGAAGGGCCATGAACCAACCACAGAGGGTGGGAATGTCAGCCTGAGCTGCCAGATTAAAACACCCTCAGGAAAGCCCATCCCCAGGATTTTTGGATCTAGAAACACTGCCAGAGGAATTGCTTTTCCCCAGGCGTTTCCTTTCTTGGGCAAATTGCATCCAGGAGAAGAGGAGCATGAAATGGGAATGAAAGAAACCAAGCAGAAAGGAATTAACTGTACTCTAGGCACTTAGCTCAGAAATGATTTGCCTGCAATGTTAGCTGAAGGACTTGGATCTCAGTTTTCCATGCCAAGTAGCCCATCCCTAGACTGACTATCTTGGGCTCCACTCAGCAGTAACATAGGAGTCACTATTTCCTTCAGCTGAAAGGATATTTTCACCTGCTTGCACTCGGGAAGAATAAAAGTTCTTGTCTACCAGAGCTACACGAAAAGGAACAGAAAAACAGATTTTGTAATAAAGTTGTTAAGATCAAAGCAAACCACCCTTCTCCATAATCGGATTCACTCTTTTGGGCTTTTGATCTGAAGTATGACACTCAGAATTTAGCAGACAAACAAGTTACCAGCACCCAGGGTGCTGAGAATCAGAGTGAGGCTGAAATTTTCTAACAGTTATCCTCTTCAATTTAATCAAACCCTGCTGCACGAGACCAATTTCTTCTGCCCTGCACATACATATATTTCCCTCCCCAAAACCCATAAAGTGAAGCATTTAATATGACCTTTACTCATCCTGCTGGATGCTGATTAGTTGAAAAATGCTGGTAAGTAATGGATCCCAGAGAAGTAAATGTTTATGCTTGCCTAAACCTAGCCAAGGAAATCTTCTATGGTGGAAAAACTGTCTCACCATGTAGAGTGCCATAACCAGGAGGATATTAATAGAAATAAAAATATAAATGCCTACTTGTTTGCAACTCTGAATTTAACTGTTAGGTTGCCAGAGCAGGGATGATCATTTCTCTAGACACACAGAGCCAAACTAAGTGCCAAGGACAAAACCCTGTGTCAAAGGGACTGTTTCATAGGAGCCCAGTCCTGTTTCTGCCCAGCCAAAATACACCAGGGTTTTTAATTCTAGTGTTTAGATATTTAAATAGCAACTCCTGCTCTCTGCTGTGCAACTAAAGCAAATGCATCCAGGTTTTTTTAGCTTAAGGAGACATGCATACTCTATGTTTGACTGTGACATTCACTGCTGGGAAGGTTTAAGGCCATCCCTCAGCCAGTGATTTCTACGTGGGGAACAAGAAACAGATGTGAGTTTGCATCTCAACCACCCATTTCACCATCCTGAACACAAGTACGATGTACCAGAATGTAGCATCTTCCATTGCTGAAACATAATCCACCAGAGCAATCCACCAGAGCCCCGTGATAGAGCGGACAAACGCCCGGAACAAGGAAACACCAAACTTCCCCCCAACTGAATTTCCCCTTGCGGCAAAATTTTACCAAATTAATTATTCACCCTTTGTGTGAGCAGTGCTGAGCAGCTTCACTGCACCCCCCTCTCACCGACAATCCGGGCTGGGCTGCCCCGTTACCTGTGCGAGTTTCCCGGGACACATCGCCCCATCCCAGCGGGGGCCAGCGAGGCAGCCGGGATGCCACAGCAGGGCGTTGTCTGCTCTGCCTCTGAGGTGTCTGGACACCCTGACACTGAGCCATCCACACCATGGGAGATGGACATTTTGTCACCATCATTGTCGTCGTTTCCAAACCACTGGCCCGGCCTGCCAAAAAAAACTTTCAGTCCAAGCTAGTGGAGAAAATAAGGTGAAAAATCAGTGCTCAGCTCTACATAAGGACTTGGCTTTGCAGCATTTTGACAGTGATACAGATGGAACTAGGAAGCTCTATTGTCTGAGCAAAGAGTTTTGTTTTGGCTCTTCTGTTTAGAAAAAATGCCAGCTGTGTTGGTCTTCCCTCTCATTTCTTAATCCCAGGAGATATTTTCACAAAAATTAGACTTTTGGTTCTTTGGTTCTTTGAAGTGCACCCACACCACCATGTGTTGCTTGAAATCACACAGCAGTAAACTGAATGGTGGCAAAAGAAGAGGAGGACTGAAAGTGTAGGAAAGTACTGGATGATTATGAAATTTACAGAGGAATGTTAAAAAAGAAAAAAAAAGAAAGACTGGATATTTGGGTCATTTTCTCATATCTTTTCAATGCCCATTTTAAGTGGTTCAGCGCCATTTTTTTCTAATTGTTCCTCCTACACCCCCATAAAACTTAGAGAAGTTTAAAATTCTCAGAATTGGCTCTCATGCACATTCCAATATAGCCCATGAAGAATTTTTTTTTTTTTAAGAAGGAGAAATAACAGGAAGAAGCATTATCCTCATTGTGCACAGCTCTGCTCTCAAGATTTTTCAGTAGCTAAGTAAAAATATCTGTCCTGATAAGAGAATCCAGCAAAACAAGGAAACTGCAGATGTTCATCAAAAAAAAAGGATGGAATATTTTAATCTCTGCAGATGAAATTATTACAGGGTGTGAAGATGAAGTTCCGAAGTAATCAAGAAAATAATTACTCCAGGTCAAGCCCTCTGAATGAATCCGGCAGCAGCGTGCATAAAAGCAGACAGCATAAATAACAACTGGATCGTGCCGACCCAAAGGACTGTAATTTGTTCCATTTAGCCCAACTAATTTTAATTGGGCTGTGCACATGAGTAAGAATTAGGGTCAGCAGGATTAGGCTGCAAGTTTACTAAGGGCTTTAAAAGCTTTATTTTAACAATAATAAACAGAAGGGCTTAGGAGAATAGAAGGGTTATTGTGATTCTGAGTTAGATGGGAAGTCCATTGCCTCAAAAAAGAAAAAAACCACCAAACCCTGCAGCAACCACTACTTGCAGAATAAAAGTCTTTATTCTTTTAAAATGAAATTAAAGCCTAGAACCATTTTTCTGCCACTTTCTTCTCTAAGTATGAATCTCATAAACAAATACTTGAAGAAGTTTCCTTTAAAGGAGGCTCAAACATTTGGAAATTTAAGATGAATTTTTGAGCTTTTTTAAACCTTTTCTTGCTTCACCACACAAAGTTTTCCCCCAAAAGCCTACTTGGACTTGGCCTAGGAGGATCCCAAAAATTGGAGTTTTTTCCCTAGTTTTAATTGATAAAAGAGGAGATATTTAAAAATGTAAACACTGTGCTGCAGCTAAAAACTGCATTAGAAATAGTGTGTGATGGCACTTCTGGAGCTGCGTATGAAAACAGGCACTTCGCTGGGGAGGAGAACAAAGTCAGCTGCACTTCAAACCAAATGAAGGCACAGCCAGTACATCTTACATTTGATCAACACCCTCAGTGTTCCATCCAGCAGCAGACAGTTTTGGTGCTAATTTTATTCTTATCTCTAGCATTCTCCTCTAAAAAGTCTGAAAGTCAGAATTAAAGTGGCAATGTTAATGAGCAGTGTCGCTCCTCGTGTAAGCCTCAAGGTTACCTTACTTTGGTACACTGTGGGATAGGAGTGCAATTACAAAACAACAAAGAAGTTTGCAATTACAGCCATGGCAGTGTGTATTTTTTTCTAAGTGAACACACAGGAACAAAGACTCAGCTCCTCAGGTTTGTTCACGTGGAGCTAGGAATGAGCTAGAAGAGGGTGCAGAGACAGGTCATGTCTGGATACCACACTGCTATTCAGACACCTACTTTTCACTAAGTGTGGACTACCTCCAAGTGCTATGGTATAAAGGTTACTTGAGTTACCTGTCTGAAGCCTGACAGCATTCTGTACTTAACCCCTTAAGAATGTGCTAACTCAACCTGTCCAAAGGCAGCACACCTAACACACCTGCAGGGAACCCTGACAACTGCACTTTCTATTGTAAAAGATAATAAGGTACTGGAAATCATTGTAATAACTTTTAACTTTTTGTAAAATTCAAGTTCTGGGCACAAACTGGCAATAAAAGACATCTCACTGTACCACTGATATCATTTTAAGAAAACAGTTTTCGTCCAGAGGGAATCTTTCTCTGTTTCACCACCCAAGGTCTCTGTCCCTCAGAGGCTTTTCCTCTGCTGGAGTGATGCAAACCCTCACCCTGCCAAGTTCCCTTTGGTCAGGAGTCTCTTTAAGGTTGGGACTGGTTTTTTTCTGCTCTCTATTTCAGGAAATAACAGACTTCAACTCAGTGTCTGCTTTTCTTTTTCCCATCATGAACTGTGTGTAAATGCGTGCTTTGATGCAGAAACCCAGCGCTAAAACAACACAGGCTAAACATAGCAAAGTCAACATCAGGAAGCGCCCATCTCTTAGCTAGGCTGGACTGCAATCCCATGGGAGCTGCTAGTCCATAGCCAGGAGTCAGTACTGGTCTGTGAGCTCTTCTGGGGATCACAAACCCACCCAACACAGACCACTGGGATTTCTTTGGCAGAAGCAATTCCTGAGATGCCCTAGAGCTGGAACAGGTAGGAGTGGAATAGGCTGGAATCCACCCTAAACTCCTGTCTGCAGGGACAAAAGAACCAGAGGGACTTTTAGTGGACACAGAGACACAGTGGATGTGAGCCAGGACAGTCTGGGAGGCTTCTGCACCTGCTGCAGGTGGCCTTGCCCATGCTCCTCACCTCACTCTGTCCCTCAGAGGGACAGAGGGGTGAATGAGTGGCTGTTTTATGACTAAAAAAAGATATGTCAGGTCTTAAGAAGCAATGCACCAGTGTGTAGACATGGCTTGGCTCTGGGCTGGGGCATCTTTGAGGTCTCCAAGTCCTCCTGGCTGACAGAACTACAGGAGACCACAACCATCAGTCATCCCTCAGCTGGGTTACAGCTTTGAAATGACTTTTAAGAAGTACTCTTTTCAAAACAAACAAACAAGCCCAGCAGTACTATTGCAATGGATAAATGCATAGATAACACGTGAGATTCAGCTTTGTCAGTGGATAGACAAGTAGAATCCTTTGTATGGAGTGCAATGTTTAGGTCTTCTTTCTGCTTCACTGTTATTTTTATGCTGGAATTAAACAAGACCTGACTGGCTTTGTTATTTTGTTGCCTAACCAATCTGCTGATTAGTCTGATTAATTACACAATTATCCTTCAGCATGACTAATAGTTTTGTCATCGTTGTACAACTTGCAGTAATGTTTAATTTCTTCTTAAAGAACAACAGTAAAATGATTGTACTTTAGGGAATTAGTACTTAGCCATCCTTTAAAAACTAATAAAATGAAGCCTGGAGATGGAAAATTAATTAAAATGGTTGACAGGCTCTATCTTAACTAGGCAAAGATAAATTATCACACATAGCAATGAGCAAAAACAATAAAAAAATAAACTGTCTGTGATCCTACAAGTCTGAAATCAGATGTAGCACATCTGGGTTCAACCCAGATAAAATAGAATCAAAGTGAAAATTGCTGGGATGCAGGTGCTTACAAATATACGTGGTTTTTAAGCTGGTAAATACCAGCTGCAGAAGTTGGTATTTTCTTGGAAATATACAAATAATAAATAATTATTGGGATTGTGTCATTAGGGTTTGGTTGGGTTTGGGGATTTTTTTGTAATAGGCTTACACTCCAGTGGCAAAATTTGCTTTGCAGAATTATTTAGGAAATATTCTGACCATTTTTACTTTGAAAACCTTAGCTCTTAAAGGTGTTGCAGTACTAAACTGCCTCTCAAACAGAAAATGCTGCAGATTTAACAAGCTCATTGGCATCAAATGTTGTGACTGTATTAAAGAGCTGCATTTTCAGCCATTCAGGGTATAATCATCCTTTTGCTAATGTGCACAGATATCACCCGTCTGAAACCATTCTGGAGGACAGTCCTACATAACTTGAGGAAATTTTCCACTCTTCCACTCCACTGATGAAACTTTCTTTTCTCTAAGTTCCCCTCCCCAGTTCCAGGTTGATTTTCTTGTTAATGTTCCCCATGACGATCTTACAGCCATTTCCCCAAGGGAGCACATGAAGAAGGTACAGCAAATTACCCCTTATTCTTGTTCCAGAGGTCCATAACACATCTAAGGTAACTAAGATCTCCTCACCAAATGCACAGAGACCGTGTTTTCCTTAGAGGAGCAGTCAAGTGACTGCAATCAACGTCATCCTTTCATGAAACACCTCCTGGTTGTTGGTCTAAAGTGTACCAGAGGGGACAGATAAACTCTCTGCTTGCCAGAGGGAGTGACATTGGTCAATCTCAGAGCAATGGAAATTTTCCTCAAGATAAAACCAAACCTCAAGCCAAAGTTACTACAGTTCACGGACATCCTAACAACTACAGACCTTGTTTGAAAAAAGCTAAGGAGAGGTCATGAGTGCTGGGAGAGAGCCAGGTGGAATCCATCATTTTCCAAGCCAAGTGTCCAGAGTCATGATCCCTGCAGGAACCCAGGACAAGGACTGGAATTGCTCAGCATCCTACAGCTTCTGCCAAGGCAGAGATACAGAGGCCCATTCTGTTGTCACAGCTCAAGGGAAGTCCCTGTTGTGCTCAACAGGAATTTCACAGCTGATCTCAGAAACTGGGTCATGGCTTTGCTTCTCAGTGCATTTGCTATTTCTGTAGGATTGTTTTGCAGCTTGCTGGCTCCTGATATCCTGTGTGTGACCCTCTCAGCCTCTGAGGCCAGGTCCTCAGCAGGTCCTCAGCAGCTGGCAATGCTGTACCACCTAAAGTTGTGTTCTGGGTCTTCTGGTTACAAAGTGAAACTTTTCTCCAATGCATATTTCTTTGTGTATGTCTGCCCAGGCATAAGATATCATCCCATTTGATATAAAAACCCTTCATTACTAAGAAGAAAAGTGTTTCAAAACGAATTGATGGCATGCACCAATGTAATACACACCACTGCTTGGAAATCCTGCTCTAGGATAGATCACTGCTAAAAACTTCAAAACCTTTCACATCTAACAGCAAACATTTCTGCTTCTCTCACTTACACTTTTCTCCATCAGGGTCTGTGACACATTGTTCTGGGGGCTGGTCTGCCAGGAATTTTTCATGAAGAACCCAATGGCACTTGAGTATCTGTCAACAGGTGGGGTGAACTTCTTGAAAGTGCACCTTCCCATCCCGACAGGCCCATCATAAATCTGCAATCCATGGATAGGGAATGTCCTAGGAGATTTAAACACAAACAGTCCTGTGTAAAAAGCTTGGGCAAACTCCATGTCTTCTGACAGCATAGAAAGATATTAACAAGTAGCTAAACCACCTTTTCTTTCCCAAAACTGGGATCTGACAACTCATCATATGTGAAGGATGAAATTCTGCTGAACATCCTCTGCAGGATGAGGCTCAAAAGCCAAAAAAATTTCTCATAATTTTGCCTAAATCTTGTAAGCTGGGGTAGAGCAGCTCAAGGCCCTTCTCTTCAGCCACGCAGGAATTCATTTCCACAAGACCCAAAGGGCTGTGTGGGGCAGCACTGCCATCAGGTTCCTTGTTCCAGGGCAGATGGGTTTCTCAGGAAAACATCAGCATGACTGAAAAAATGAGAGCAGGCAGACTTCCTGGAGGCAAGTGTCTCCTCAGAAGCAAGTACCAAAAGGACAGGTATCAGCTGTTTTGTCATACTCCTCCCCAAGTGTTCATTGATTAACAACATGATTAGAGCTTGTCTGAACTGCAAAGGAGTTTTGTTGCAGTTTCAATTTAAATAACAACACCAATAATAACTGAGGATAGCTCTGATTATTCTTCCTGTCCTACAGAGATCCCATTCCTGTTGTCACTTTTGGTTGAGTCATGTATAGCCAGGGCTGCATGCGTGACATGTCTAATAACTACTGCTTATTACTTAATTTTAAGTACCTCATAGAAGGCTTAGGAATTGGTAAGCATCACCAAAAGCATACATTGAAGTAGAATTTAGGCTTAGGGTGGCACAATTTACTGTGAGGATGTGGGTAGGCACTGTGGTTGCTTGAGAGGAGGCTGTGCTGCTGAAAACAGAAAATAACACAGCTATCAAAAAAGAAAAAAGATGCTATAATGAGAAATGGTTTCTTCTTTTTCAAACTGGCCGTGTTTGCCCAGCTATGCCCACAGGAGGGAGGGTGTCATGGTGTGTGGGAGCTGCACCCTCACCCTGATGCTGTGCCACTGAAGCACTACACAAGAGACATTCGGCATATGTCGGATTCTCTAATCCATTCTCCATTGACTAATACACTAAGGAGAAAACTAAATCAAACACATTCAGTCAAGAATGCTCTCAAGCTGTTGGCCTGAAGAGTGAGTTTATTTGGATGCTTATTATTTCTGGCCTGAACAATAATTTAAGCACCTGGTACAAATTACTCATTGGTAGCCACATTAATTCCTGGGGCTTTTCTTCTACCTTAAGCTAACGCCAAGAAGAAATGGCAGAAGAATAACTCACTTGTTTCTGGGCAGTGTTCTGTATTCTCCATTTGCCTCTTTTCCCCAGTAGCTGTTTTGGCCTCCCTGGGAGCCAAAGTTGCTGCTTTCTCCACCAAAAATGGAGCCTGTGACCTCCGGGCTGGAGCCGTCTGTCGGGAAAGTCCCATCACTGCAAGCAAAGAAACACCACGTAAATATGCAGCACAGCACACCAATTAACACTTTTAATTACACCACAGACACAGTAGAATCTGTGTCCTTAATTTTGAAAAAGGTGCATGCACTGCTGTAACAGCCTGCTCTAAAGTATGTCTAGAAATCAGCAAGTTAGTGCCAAGGTGGCTTTGAGCTGGAGCATCAGGACCTCCCGTTCAGCAGGAAATATTCAGCAATTACAATGTATTCCCCAGGCGTGCTGAGGCAAAGAGAATGAAAGGCTAAATTGCCCCTTGTATTTACGGCTGCCCAGGGAAGACTTGGTGTGGTCCAGGAGGGGAAATGTGAGCTTTTCTCCTGTCTTACACTAATTACCAGGGGAGTGTCTCAGTTTCCATTCTTGAGCATGTTGCACTGGGGGGAAAAAATGGGAAGAAGATCAATTTTAAGAAATTACCTTGCCAGAGTGAGTCCAATCCCAATTTCTGAAAACCTGGGACAGAGGAAATACAATGGTGTAAATGATGAGGAATGGCTGCAGTGAATTTGGCCTACAGACCTATTTATATCTGCTGTGGGGGGAATGATAAAACAGTAACCTACCCTGAGCTGTGGAAAATAATGTCACCACCCCTGGCCCAGGCCCCGTGGTCATTATTTTTAAGAGCAGTAAGACCATCAATCACGGCAGGAACTCGTGGCTTTTCAGGATCAGCATCTTAATGTGGGGGAAACCTGAAGAAAGAATCTTAGTTAATGCAGCACAAGAGACACAGGGATCAACTTTAGACAGAGGCAGTAATGCCCAGCAGATCTTGTTTGGCTTCCAATTATTGGCATGGTAGGTCTAAAGAGGTGATATGTCCTGAATCAGAGTCAGGCTGCTAGCCTGATTTCACTTTTGAGCTTTGGTGTAAAACAGAAAATAAGAAACATTCATAAGGACAAAATTCTGGCCCAGGTGAAATGAGCAGGTTATTTCTCACTAGACACCAATGGGCCCACAGCTACTCCTTAATTTGATTCAGTGTGATTTAGAGGCATAGGAAACCTTTTTCCCAAGTCACTCGGATCCTCTTGTAGCTGTCCTTACAGGGCCCATTGAGAATCCCTGTGTTGATGCTAGAAAATCAATTAGACACTTTCAAGAATCTCATTCAGCAAAGATAACAGAGTAATTGGAGCTGCTCTCCTTGCATGTACAGACCAAACCCCCACACATGTCTGTGTCTGCTGAAAGAGAAGCTGCTGAACTGGGTGTATCTCAATTACTCACAGGCTAATTCTTGCCACAGTGGCTGTTAATGGTAGATTTGTGCTGTGCTTGGAAAAAAAAATCACCTTTGCTTTTTCTGAGTCTACCCTCACCCCCTACTTCTTCCAGCTGAGGTACCAAGGCTCGTGTCTCCTTGGTGCCCGAGGGGGTCACCCTGGCAGGGAAGTGTCACAAGGGACACCAGTCATCCTTTCCTTTCAGCCTCACAGGAACATCATATTGATAGGGTATGATGGAGGAGGGAAAAAGCCAAGGCTTGACCAGGAGCAGCAGCTGATTTCTCTCAACCTCCTCACACACACCCACAGGACTGCAGTGAGTGAGAAAATGGCCTTAATTATCTGCTTCCACTCTGTGAAAGGAAGCTCAGACATTTCAAAGCAGCTGGCAAAAACCTTTGAGGCTACTTAGTTTCCTCATTAATCCTAGACCAGTCTCAGCAGCCTCTTACATCACCTTTCAGATATAAGTTCTTCTAAGCAATGAGTAATAAATGTTGGGGTTTACAAACCCGCTAATGCACTAATGGGATCTGGATCCACTTCCACATGCTTCACTGCTTAGTCCTCACAACCCCAAGTGCATGGTGCCCTTCTCGGTCAGCAATAACACAAACAATCCAGTGCATAGCTATGGAATCGTTGCCTCTGCTCATCAGAGAAAGCTCCTGTGTTTTTTCTCAGATGCTCCAGCCATAATGAGGCATTAATGATCTGCTAAATGCAATGCAGAAGCCAAGACGAGGTACAACTATCCAAAACACCGAGCCATGCAGCATATGCTTACCGGGCATTACCAGCAGTGAGATACTCCCTGGGACCTTCAGCGTTGGCTCTCGTTGTCTTTACTCCTTTTCCAATAAACAAACCAGCCTGGAAATGCACACACCTCCAATTACTTTAACAGATCGCTCCAAAGGGACCAAAGACCCCGTTTTTATCAATGAATGTGGGCAGCCCGTGCGTGCAGGCACAGGAGCGGCAGCAGCCAGGGCGCTTTCTTCCCTTTCGGTGTCACTTGGCACCTCTCAGTGTGACATTAGCACAGGATGTGGCACGCTCAATTCAGGACAGAGCCTGCCCTGCCATATGTTATGCATCAGCATCTTGGGCTCTCTTCTGACCCAAAGCAAGGCTCTGAACTCCCACTCTCTCTCTCTCTCTTCCCCTCGCAGAAAGCAGTAAGGGACCCTGCCAAGCTCTTGATAACTTTTTGGAAAAAGAGTGTTGTTAAGAATTAAGGCTTTGAATAACGAGTGACGAGTCCCCCGACAGTCAGAGGAGAACATGAGCTGTTGTAACCAACGTACAGGCTTTGGGCTGGAGCAGCAGCTGCCATGGACCAAGATGTAAAATATACAAAGCACAGAGAACAGAACCAATTTCAATCTAGAATGTTGTGAAATGAGTTAAAAATGTTTTTTATATCTTACAGGTTATGTTTTCATGTCAACAGTATATTTGGGGGAAAGTGTTTTTCTTGGAACTACCCTTGAATTTTTGGTGTCATTTTGCAGAGGTGATGAACAGGCCTTGGCACAAATGACTTTTCCTCATCCCCCTATATCCTGGCAGCACTGTGGCCAGCAGCAGTGCTGAGTGTCCTGCCTGTGTCTCTTTCAATCTCACTTAGAAGCAGGTGTACCTATGGCCTGGGCACATTCCCTGTAACACAGCCATCCAGCTGAAGTGCCTGGAATGGGACCTTCATTCTGCTCAGCTCACTCTCTAATATTTAGAACAAGCATTGCCCCCAAAAGCTGGTTGTGTCTTGATACAGTGTTAAAAAGACCTTTATCAAAATGTGAGACACCCACAATTGTCACAGAGCAGCACACACAGTCAGTGCCACACTATTATATTGACAGGAACATAAAAACCATCCAAATACCTCGAAACTGGAGCGGACTCTGTTGTAAAACACTCCCAAGGGGGAATGCTCAGCCTGTCCCTCTGGATATCTTCCATCAGACTCTCCAGCAGGGACCCGGTGGAAGAGGTCCCATATCCCAACATCCTGAAAGACAAAGGGAGGTCTGAGAAACAGGGCACTGCAAATACTGGTACGGGTTACCTTGGGAGTTTAGCTTTTCACACTGTGCTGGCCAGATTTCCAACCTGAGCCTGTCCAAGGTGTGGGTCCTGGGGGACACACAGCAGCCCATAACTCCCACACCTCCCAGCTTATCCTTTGGCATGCACAGTAGTAGGTCCCCGGGGCACACACACAAGTGTTTTAAAAATGCATTTATTGTGGGTGGAGTTCGGGTGGTTTATCAGAAAACAGCCAGGTCTATACAGGTATATAAAACACAAATATGCTTTGGGTAAACATAAGAGATAATAATAAGGAGAGAGCATGTATTCATATATTGAAATATAAAATTTTATTGGGCATTTAACTATTAACTACTAATAAAAATCAACATTTTCTAAGAGACATCACACACCATTTCCAGGCACAATCGTGAGAGAAATCAGTGAAGTGTAGGCAAATACTTGTTCTTAACAGAGAAAAAGGTTGCAGAAAAACATATCCAAATTTTATGTCTTACTAAAAACTTAATGCTCCTGACATCAATAGATAAGTGCAGAATATTTGGGAAGTGGAGGCAAAGCATAGCTCTGCCATTAAATGGTTTTACCTGAGCACCAGCCGCTGCATTCTCCATTAAGTTGTTGTTGTTTGGATTTGCAATCCAGAACGTGCTGACAGCCCTGAAAAATCAAAATCGAAATGATCCTAAGCAGTTACCAAACAGGAAGGGATACATTTTCATAGCACTGCCCTGGACTTGAGCCACAACTCTCCAATTGACTTTAAAACTCCACACAACCTTTTAATGACACTCTTTAAGGAAAATAAACCATCTAGTAATGTCAGACATGGTCATTTATGGAGCCACATGCTGAACCTATTGTAAATTATATGAGAACGTTAACACAAAATCCTTGCTCTGTTCAATGCAGCTGAAGGAAATCCAAGGGTTGTTGGGGTTTTTTTAAGTTAAGCAGCTTTGGAAAATGCCTGAAAAGTGAAACTTCTGGTCTGTTTTTTGAAACTTCAGGGGCAATGGCAGGAGTTAAGGGATTCTCTATGAATTTATGAAGCTTCTACATGAAAAAACAGAACAAATATCTGTGCAAGCCGCAAATGGCCCATTAAGCAGAAGATTAAGGAGACATAATTTTGATGTTTGTCCCAGTAAGGAGTTTTTCTTCAGAGGGAAGATCAGTAGTGGTACACACAGAAGCCAGGTGTAGCTATGAAAACGTTGTCATCTGTTGTCTTACTTCATTGGATAACGTCTTTTGCAGATAGGCAGTAAAGACCACGTATAAAAACACTGCTAACCTTCTATCTATGGTGCCTCCATCAGTCCTGGAGCTGATTTGAACTACAGGCAGTGTGCATAACTGTGGACTGACCTTAAAATTACTCTGAAGAAGATTATATGTGTAATTAAGGGAAAATTGCAAAATACTGGATATAAAAGTACCCTCAGCTCTCAGAGAGAATATTTGATTCAGTGTCATGAAGTAAATATCTGCGTAAAGATACATAAAGATAAGTGTGTCTTGAATGATGAACCAACAAATCAGCATGGTTAACACAGAAATTTTTATGACTGCAACATTTCCAAAATTAAATAAGATATTATTTAAAAAGCACCATGCAAAGTAATTTATATTAATGAGATTTCCATTCCTTCTCCTCCATTCTCAGAAGGTGCAGAGCCACTTCTTTCCTGTAATGATCATCTTGGGTAGAGATGATATTTTACTATTTCAGTGTTTTTAATATTAATTGACATGCTCAGGGATATTGCATTAAACCCTAATTTGACCAAAAGGACTTAGCACAAGCCTCCTTTGATGTACAGTCTTATGAAGACAAATTCAGAAATCCTTCTTTTAAATGTAAATACTAAATCAGGCTAGTTAAAATACCAGCTATTTGTTACTAAATCTTACAGAAACCTCAACTTTGTACTCAAATGATCCCTGTCAGCATTTATATTCCCTCTTCAGGCACACAAAATTCCTGTTGACGTCAGTTATGTCTGTGCAAGACTGCAAGATTAACTAATATTAACCTACTTGGTTATTTTTGTATACAGAGGGATACTTGAAATAAATCCATTTCATGGAATCATATCCTGTAATTTCCCCTTGATGGGCTGCAACTGTACATAACATCTGGGCTCACAAACACTATAGTCCCCATAGGTATAGCTCTGCTGGATTTCATTGTTTTCCTGGCAGTCACCCCTCAAACTTGTCATCTGCTGCTCTTGTTTCTGCCTCAATGAGGTGTCCAAAAGAGACTTAAGAATGAGGCACAACACAACCAGGTACCCAGTTTCCACTGACAGAGTGCTGGAAATCCACTGGGACCCTGCACATGGGTACAGCACCATGGAGTGAGCCACAGGGAGGGTAACAGAGAACTGGCACTGAGTGTGTCCCTCCTGGCCAGCTGAGTCTTGGAAATACAGATAGGAAATGGATTTAGACAAAAATGCAAGTGTCCCTGCCAGCCTGCTAAGATCAGTAGGCCTGGCTACTTCCACCCTCCCAAAGGATGGGCAGAAGCTGTGCTGAGGAGGCCGTGGAAGACTAGTTTTGGGGAGAGAAATACAACAACAAACTGCTCATTGTTTTAAATGGCATTTAGATTGTAGAGTTTCATTCTTCTGCATTTAGCTGCAGTTTGGCTAATCTGTGCTTCAGACTGGCTGCATGAAAGGCCAGACTTGTATCCAAAAGCAGATTATAGCTTTAATTAATAAAATTAGTCCCAGCTTCAGACTTGCATGGCAGCCCTGAAAAGTTATGTACACGAAACTGTAGTGATCACTCTCATGACCAGGATTAATGTGGTTTAAAGATCACTTATATTTGCATGGAAAGATAAGGGTCCATGCCATCAGAACAAAACCCCAATAAATGATCAATTCCAGCATATCACTGATCGAAAACCCAAGCCTGGAAAAGCACTCACCCACAGCACTGTCACAGTGGCATTTTACTGTATGTGCCAGCATGAAACACTGTCCCCAACACAGGCTGCAGCCTTGCTGCTGTGGCCAACACCAGATGATTAAGATGCCTCTAAACACTGAATTATATATAGTTCAGCAACACAATATACGTGACCTTTATGTACTGCACCATCAGACACGAAAGACTCCAGCAGTCTGCACATGCCTGGCATGTGGGCACAGAGCACATCCCAGCCTGCTTCCAGCCCCTGTGAGGAACCCAAGCTGCTGCTGGCTTGCCAAGCAGCACAAGCCTGGCAAGAGCAACAGATGGAGAAGGGGAGTGCAGACAGCTCCGCATGACCTGCACACAGAGGAGCACAAACTGCTCTGGCAAAGTACATCTAAAATTACATCATCTAAAACCTCAGGATGGGAGGGGGGAAACCTCCTCTCTGGTCTACTCCACTTCAAGGGCTGGGATTTCACAATCTGATGCTGGAGCAGGTACCTGTCTGTGTTATTTAACTGCCTTGCTCTGATACACATGCTGTTCTCTGGCACTGCAAATTATTTTAAATTCTTTTAAAGCAAAGCTTTTATTACATTTATATCATCTGACTATATATCAGAGCCACAGGGTTCTGTCAAAGAATCACACATTTAATCTTTACTATAAAATCTACTCACCGATTCATGTGCTCAAAGCCCTCAGAGTCACACAACCAGGGCTGGATCTCACTTGGTTTCTTGTTTGAACTACTGAACCCCACACATCCAGATAAAGCCCTGAGTACCTCCCTTCTGATAATGAGCAACACCATACACCATTCTTCTAAGGACCGTTATTAGCATAAGGCTTAATTTTTCGTCCCAAACACGTTACTTCAATTCCAGAGGTTTAATACCCACAGGGAAAGAAAGAAAGTTAAACTACATCCACAAATACTGGACAAGCCTCCTGTCAACCTAGGGAGCTCTGTACACAAAAAAAGGCTCTACAGACAGAGGAAATCATGAATATGAGAAGGCAATCAATAATTGTGACTGATCTGAACAATATAAATCAACTTTAGGACACATGAAGAGTGCTCCAGGTCCTGTATTGCATTTTCATTAATACATTCTTTCAGGGGACCCTTTCACACACAAAGCACATCTATGTCGTGTCTTACACAGCTTTATGTCCAGGACTGAGAAAATACAGTCACGAAAAACACAGGAGGTCAGGGAGTGTCTGCCTGAGCACACATCGAGTGAATGAGGAAATGCTCACAGTCACCAAAATGTCACTCAGGGTCCTGCAGGGCGGACAGCAACGCGGTGGGACTGGAGCAGGAATCTCTCTTTTCCAGCTGGGACATGTATGGCTTTTGTTGTGATCTTTTTCTTTTAAGTTCCTCTTCACAATGCCCTTGTGAGGATCTAGGTCAAAGCCAAGTTCCTGAGGACTTTCCTGGAACTGAAGCGACCATTTGGGTCTGTCCTGCTCATATTTCATTCCCTTTGTCACATGAACATTTTGGGATATATTTCACATTGCCCAGACTTGAACAAGCCCTGTCTTTTTTATCTCTATTGCAAATTAAAGGTCCATTGCTTCAGTAAGCTCCATTTAAACTCCATTTCTTTAATTTTAAATGAAAGTTCCCATTATCACAAACTGTCCAGAATTACCATGGAAAAGATTTCACTGTATCTGATCACACTATATCTGATCTGATAATATTAATTAGTCTGTGCTGAGAACCTGACATTTATTTCAAAGAGCATTACCAGAGGACCAGTCTTAACTCCAACAAAGGAGAAGTCAGGACATTTATTGGGGAAAAGGTGCCTTATTTCAATATCCTGATTTCTCTTTGCATCACAAATGGCTCTGGCTCTTTAGCCCTGGCTAAGCAAAGAAATGAACTTGTTACTAATAAAATATGTCTCCTACCAGAAGGCCATGAGTTCCATGTATGGCAACACACCTAGAGAAGCAGTGGTGGATAGCCAGGTTATCGAGGCACATTGGGTGTTCATATCCTCCTCTCTCATCCACATCCTCAGCCAGGTGAAAATGCACAGGGTAACTGCCCAGGATTTGTTGCCCCATGTTTTTTAACTCCACTCCTGACATGTGAACAGAGCTAAAATTCCTTAGGGTCTGTTGAGACAAATGTAGATCCAGGTAAGGCGTTACAACAGAAACACGCACAAAAAGAAAAACAGGTTTGGGGTTTTTTTTTTTTCTCTCCCATTAGGCAATATTTTTGCAGAGTGAAACACAGTCTGGTCCCAGGAGGAAGTGTGAGCTCCCTGTTTCCACCCACAGCAGCTCAGGACCTGCAGAGCCGTGTGCCAGCAGCTGCACACCTACAGGACGGGGCTGCCAAGGAGCAGCTGCCAAACAGCATGTGCGGTGTTTAGCAAAACCAGTGACAGACACGGCGCTCCTGCCAACTGCAGAAAGGGGGAGCATTCGCCACCAGGCTCTATTTCCTGGCAGATTCTACTGGCAAGTGATTTCAGCCCAGACCTGCACAGCTCCCCAGTTTCCACTGCCTGGTACAGGAGCAACTTTACACAAAGCCCCTGCACCAGCAAGGCTGCACCTCCACCCTGAACACGAGACAGCCAAGAAGAGGCAAAGCACAACAGGGTGAGACCCAGCACTTCTCAGAGCCAGGGAGGGAGCAGGTTTGCTCTGCAGGAACCACAATTTCTTCAGTGACATCTCAGGAACTAACCTCACACGGGCTCTACTCACAGCAATGCTGCTAGAGAATCCCCTCAAAGGGTTTCCCCTAGAAGGGCATGTTTTTGCAGACTTGCTGAAGAAAATGGCACAGTCTCGTTGCAAGTCTAGTTTTGCAAGACAGGCTAACAAACTTCCCCCTTTTTTATAGGCAAATACACCTTTTCCCACACACACAGTGGTAATTTGATGTTTTATATTGCTTGTTTACAAACCAGGAAGGGAACTATCTGAAACCACCTACAAGCAAATGTATTAAAAATTACTCACTTTAATGTGTCCTCCGAATGTATCAAAAGAGGAAAACTGGCATCGATTTTGTCCATAACTGGCATCTTCCATTTCTCCTTGAATATTTCTGGTCAGAAGACCAACCTCTGCCCTCATATCAGCACCATCTATGACTTCTCCAACGTGAAGACAAAGTGGGCTGCCTGTGGGAACCAGAAACCTTTTTATTCAGGGTGAACACAGCATCTTTGTTACTGAATTGTTCTGAGCAAGTGCACACCTTTTGTTTAAGTAATCACCAAGTCTGGAGACATGCCCAGTATCTGATCCCAGAAAAGAACAGCACTTGCCCTGGCTGCTACAAAGGAGTTCTGCCTCTGGTCAAACTTTCAAGACCCAAAATAATATTGGGGCCTTCAGCTCTCATATGTGCCCTTGTGTTTATGGGACAAAAACTACTTAAACAGACAAGACAATATAAATATTTACCACAAATGACTACCCTAATAAAAATATTTCATACCATCAATTTTCACTTGATTGTTTTTACATTCAGGGCAAGGAAGGAGATTAAACTCTTCAGCCTGATGCATGGAACAATCTGTACTGGCAATGATGAAATGAGGATACGATCACCAGGTAACCAGCTTGTAACCTCATCCACCAGATGAAGAATTACTCCTTTGGACACCTCCACTTTAAATCCATTATGAGGCACCCCTGAAAAATGAAGCAATCAATAATTTTTACAGTTGCACATGGCAGAATCATGCAATTAGATGAAGAGCATACTGATTTAATTTTGATCTAGATAACCCTGTGCACGATAGAAGTGCACATCCCTTTGTAGAAAGCTAAAACGTTACTTTGAGAGAGTACTGCTGTTAGGTTGGTCAACATCCACGTGAGCCAAAGACTGGGCTACGATTATCATCGCGCTGTTCAGATTCACAGCGTGGCACAACTCCGCACCCTCTGGCACGGGTGCCCCGGTGCATATTCCCCCCCGGGTGACCACCGCATCCTGCCCGCATCCCCCCGGGTACCCACAGCATCCCCCCCCGGTACCCGCAGCCCCCCGCCCGCGGGCGCGGCCGAGCCCCGCTCCGCCCCTCGGTCGGGACGAGCCCCCGGCGGCGCGGAGCTGTCCATGGTGGCTCCGCTCCCGCCCCCGCCTCACCTGTAGCGCAGCCGGACGATGAAGCTGCTGCCCAGGCGGTCCCGCAGCAGCAGCAGCCGCGTCTCCGGCGTGAGGCTGCGGGCGGCCGAGTCCCCCCGGGGGACTGCCGGGCCAGGAAGGCGCTGAGCCGCCGGCCCCCGCCGGGCCGCAGGTGGCTGTGGAAGCGGCCCCGCCAGCAGCCCCGCCGTGCCGCCGCCCGGGACGCGCAGGTTGGGCCCGCGGCTGCCCCAGCCGGGATGCAGCATCCTGTCCAGGAGGGTCCAGGAGCGGCGCCGCCGGCCGTGCAGCTCCAGGATGCCGCCGCGACCCACGCCCACGAACTTCTGCCCGAAGCCTTCCACGGCCGCCCCCTCGGCGGCTCGCCCGTACAGCGAGATGGTGGCCCGCGAGCCAAAGGGGCAGCGCTCCGAGCCGATGTGCAGCTCCCCGCCGTCGTGGATGAGGATGTAGCGGGCCCGCAGGGTGATGGGCGGCCCGTGGGGGCGGTCGGCGAACACCAGCTGCCCTGCGTGGCGAGGAGAGCGGAGCGGCTGGGGGCGCGCACCGCCGGGCCGGGAGGTGCCGGCAGGCACGGCCGGGACATCCCCCGCAGCACCGGCTCCGGGGCGGGCGGCGGCCCCGCTTACCTCCGTCGCGGGTGACGAGGGAGTGTAAGGCGGCGGAGCTCCCGGGGCGTAGGGCCGCCCCACGGCCCGGCAAGGCGGGTGTCGGAGCCGGGTCGCCACGGGGCGAGGTGCGGGGGGACATCCGGGAGGGGCCCTGCAAGAGACGGGCGGCGGCAGCGGCGGCGGGACCGGCGGGACGAGGGGGCGCGGAGGGAGCGGTACCGACCTGATGCTGCCGCCGATCGCTGCTCCACGACGCGTCCCTCGGCGGCACCGGGACCGGGACCGTCTCCAGGTCCGGGTCCGGAGCGAAGGGCAGGAGGAGCCGCGGCTCCCCGGGGCTCCCCGCGGTCGGCACGTCCCGGGTGGTCCCGCAGCCGCTACCTGCAGCCCGGGGCCGCCCCCGCCCGCAACACGTGCGCCGCGACTTTGCACGGAGCCGGCAAAAGGCACGTTCTGCTTTTGACGTGTTTTGGTTTCGTTGGGTTTTTTAGATTTTTCCTTTTTCCCCCTTCACTTAAGGTCGCAACGGCGAAAGCAGAACCCCGCTCCCCGCTCCGCACAGCCCCGGAGGCGGCGAGCACCGCAGCGGCAGCGCGGACAGAGGGAGCCGGCGCGGCGAGAACCCAGCGGCGGCTCGACGAGCGGCACCAGCGGGTTCCAAACTTCGCTGCAGACACTTACCTGTCCCGACAGCGCCGACCGTGGACTCTGCCCGCAGCCTCTCGGAGCTGCCGGCCCGGGCTGCCGGGCACCCGGCGGGGCTGGCAGGGCAGGGGCAGGCAGGGCAGGGACGGGCAGGGGCAGACAGGCGCAGGCAGCTCCCGCTCCGCCGCTCCGGCTGCCTCCCCTCCGCCTCCCTTTTTATATCCATCTCCCAACCGCTGGCGGTGCCCGCACTGTTTACAGCGGCTGAGCCGCTGGCTCCTCCCAGCCGGGGACGTTCCCTCCAGCCTGGACGTACATCTACGACCGGCGCCCTGATGCCCCGCTGCCCGCACGGAAAGGTCTTCCCCGGCTCTGAACCTCCGGGGGCAGCGGGCTCCTTGCTGGGTTCCCCCGGGGTCTGTGCAGAGCCTGCTGAGCACCTGGCGGGGCTCAACAGCCCCATGCAAAGCATGCGGCTGGGTGCCAGCTGCCTCTTCAAGGGTGGGGGGCTGAGGCGCCCCAGCCCCCAGCTCCTGATGTCCTAAACCGGGACATGCCTTGGCCCTTCTTAGGAGGCAGCTGACCCCTCCGGCACCTTCCCGTGGCGGTGTTTCACCCTGTACTGTCCTGTACTGGCAGATCTATGGACGACACTGTAACCCAGCAGCTGCAAAAGCTCCCCTGACAGAGGGTGAGCAGAGAGGTATTTGCCACTTCACCCCACATCATCTGCCAAATCAACCCGTACTCAGAGTCTGCAGTGAGAAGAAAAGGCTTAGAAGCTGCTCTGACAAGAGCCCCGTTTGCTGGGACTGCTTTCCCGGCTTGGAAGGTCCCAGTCTCAGGGGACATGGCACTGCCTGGCACACCATCACACCTGGCACACCTGGCACTGACCATCACACACTGGTTTGTTTTCCATGAACCCTAGAATCACACTTTTTCATAGACTCTGAAGTACAGCACAACTGAGCTTCCGGGTGACACATAAACACAGGTACCTGATTTACTGCAGCCACAGCCTCTCTCTCCCAGGGTCATAATCCCTCATCTCCATCCCAGAGCCCAACATCCGGAGAGGACAAGCCAGAAGTGGGTAGGCAATGGTGCCAGGCACTGCTCCTGCCCAGGGCCAAAGCCAAAGAGGTGTAGAGCCACAGGTGCTGTCAGTCCCCGAGACATTTGTGTGCCATCGTCTGGTCAAACTGTTCCAATCTGTCACCTCTGAAATTTATTCTGGTGCAGGATTTCTTCTGACAGAGGGCACAAAGACGCTATAGTCATGTTAATAAGGAGCAAGTGCTGTCAGACAAAATATGGGAACAGACTGGAAGCAGAGGGGGTGGGTGAGGGGCACAGCCATGCCCCATACTCCAGGCTGCAGCTCTGGTGAGGGAGCAACACTCACTTGTGCTAAACAAAACCCATCCACTCTCTTACACCCGGTCCTGGGACCCAGAGAATTGCTGAGTCTGAAGATAAGCATCCAGCCCAGAGAAACAAATCCAGATAACATTCCCTCATTTCAGTACTCCATAAACACAGAGAAACGTTAGAGCTGCCACCTTTGCTACCAGCTGTTCATCTGTCATTTAGTGCTGGCACTTCTATTCCTGTCTCAAATAGCTTTTGTCTTTTTTCCTTCCAAAAAAGCAGCATTAGTCAGCGTTGTGCCTCCTCCTTATCTGAATATGACACATATGAATGCAGGTCATGGGAACGCAGAGCGGTTAGCAGAAGTATAAGAGGCTTCACTCATTCTTTTGAGAAAAAAATTTATCTACTGGTGGAAGTTTCAGGCAAGACAAGACAAATAAGAGTATTTTGTCCTAAAACACACTAAATTCTCTGAACTCAATGTTTGTAGAAGTGCAAAATTCGAAGAGGACCTGAGCCTTTCTTTTATATCTGCCAGGGCCCTAGAAATCTCATACATTGTTATTTAAAATACTTACTTCATGCAAAAGCTTTTGCGAACTTACAGTCTAACTAAAAGGCATCAGTAATTAATCAAACATAGTAATAGTCAAGGTAAATGTAAAGCACTTTGGTAAGTGCTAAGCTTTGTGCAGGCCTTACAGAACAATCAACAAAGCCAAAGTCACTCCTGCTTACCTGGGACTTTTCCTGAAAAAGCAACCAAAATCTTGAAGGAGTGAGTACTGTTTAAATCCATTAAAGGCATTTTCTTTCGTAGCCAGAAACACGCTGGTTTGATTTTTTTTTTTTTTTTTTTTTTTTTTTTTTTTGAAAGAACTATTCTCAGGTGGAAGATTTCAGTGCCATTTCAACCCATATTAAGTTTTCACTGGCCTGAGGAAGAAGATTTCAGACTAAAAGAGACTGAACATACCACCCTGTTTTCTAAAGAAGCTGTCTCTTTTTAAAGTGAACAGAGAAGCCCCCATTGCTATCTGTAGAGGGGTGCTCGGAAGCTAAACTCTTTCACTCTGCAGATTTCATTTTTCCAAGCTAATTTCTGTTTTGCAGCAGCACCGGGATGAAGTTTACACCACAGCACTCTGTTACAGGATGCATCCACAGCGTGAGACCACTCCCGAACAACCTCACACCTGCAAATGAGAAATCATGACTAATGCTCACTGCCTCCAACATATGCCTGGTGTAACTCTTCCTCACAAAAATAACCAACCCAAGCCCTCCTCCGGGTGCTGTTGTGGCTTATAAACCGCAGTTTGCCTTTCTAACAAAAAAAAAAAAGGGTCATTTTCTATAATGGGCTGTCAGGGAGGAGACAACCTCGACCATCCCGAGTCTTCGCACGTTGCAATGACTGTGATGCTTTGCCTACAAACACAGCTGTAGCGTCCAACACCAAATATCGATGGCTGAGATTTTCATGGTAAGGCGAGGGCAGAGAACCAAGTTAATCTGAATGCGGGAATTTGACTCGCAGGGCACAGACGTCCCTGTCCAGGGACTCAGCTCTCGCACACGGGTGCAGGGAGGTTCCTCCTCTGTAAGTGATTTTTTCCCGGGCACACTCCCTCGCTGGGCGGTTTCCTGTTTCCTTCGAGAAAGGAAGGACGAACAGAGGCAGCATCCCCTGAGCAACACCCCGTTCTCACGGAGTACTGGAGGCGCCGCAGGAAAACTCCTGCGCTGGGGGGGCCGGCGGGCTCTCCGCAGGGTCAGAGGCAGCTCAAACCCCAAATCTGAGTGCCCGGAGCCCCCAAGGACACGGACCCGGGGGAAGGAGGGGGCGCGACCTGTCCCTGCAGAGCCGCGGGCGGCCGGGAGGCGGCGCCCTTGCACAGCCGCTGCCCCGCGGCCGGACAGAGCCCGCGCGGCCGGAGCGGCCTTGGGCATCCTCCGGCGATCCCGGGCATCCTTCACTGATCCTACCCATCCTCCGGCGATCCCGGGCATCCTTCACTGATCCTACCCATCCTCCGGCGATCCCGGGCATCCTTCACTGATCCTACCCATCCTCCAGCGATCCCGGGCATCCTTCACTGATCCTACCCATCCTCCAGCGATCCCGGGCATCCTTCACTGATCCTACCCATCCTCCAGCGATCCTGGGCATCCTTCACTGATCCTACCCATCCTCCGGCGATCCTGGGCATCCTTCACTGATCCTACCCATCCTCCGGCGATCCTGGGCATCCTTCACTGATCCTGGGCATCCTCCAGCGATCCTGGGCATCCTTCACTGATCCTACCCATCCTCCGGCGATCCTGGGCATCCTTCACTGATCCTACCCATCCTCCAGCGATCCTGGGCATCCTCCAGCGATCCTGGGCATCCTCCGGCGATCCCGGGCATCCTCCTGCCATCCTGGGCATCCTTCACTGATCCTGGGCATCCTCCAGCGATCCTGGGCATCTTTCACTGATCCTACCCATCCTCCTGCCATCCTGGGCATCCTTCACTGATCCTGGGCATCCTCCGGCGATCCTGGGCATCCTCCTGCCATCCTGGGCATGCTCCTGCCATCCTGGGCATCCTTCACTGATCCTGGGCATGCTCCAGCGATCCCGGGCATCCTCTTGTCATCCTGGGCATCCTCCTGCCATCCTGGGCATCCTTCACTGAGCCTGCCCATCCTTCATTGATCGTGCCCATCCTTCACTGATCCTACCCATCCTCCTGCCATCCCGGGCATCCTCCAGCGATCCCGGGCATCCTCCGGCGATCCCGGGCATCCTTCACTGATCCTACCCATCCTCCGGCGATCCTGGGCATCCTTCACTGATCCTACCCATCCTCCAGCGATCCCGGGCATCCTTCACTGATCCTGGGCATCCTCCAGCGATCCCGGGCATCCTCTTGTCATCCTGGGCATCCTCCTGCCATCCTGGGCATCCTTCACTGAGCCTGCCCATCCTTCATTGATCGTGCCCATCCTTCACTGATCCTACCCATCCTCCTGCCATCCCGGGCATCCTCCGGCGATCCCGGGCATCCTCCTGCCATCCTGGGCATCCTTCACTGATCCTGGGCATCCTCCAGCGATCCTGGGCATCTTTCACTGATCCTGCCCATCCTCCTGCCATCCTGGGCATCCTTCACTGATCCTGGGCATCCTCCTGCCATCCTACCCATCCTCCTGCCATCCCGGGCATCCTCCAGCGATCCTGGGCATCTTTCACTGATCCTTCCCATCCTCCTGCGATCCTGGACGTCTTCCACTGATACTACCCATCCTTCACTGATCCTACCCATCCTCCAGTGATCCTGGACGTCTTCCACTGATCCTGGGCATCTTTCACTGATCCTGCCCATCCTCCAGCGATCCTTCCCTTCCTCCAGAGATCCTGGGTATCCTTCACTGATCCTGCCCATCCTTCACTGATCCTACGCTTCCTCCAGCGACCCTGCCCATCCTCTGCCATCCTCCAGCGATCCTGCCCATCCTCCAGCGATCCTGGGCATCTTTCACAGATCCTGCCCATCCTTCAGCGACCCTGCCCATCCTCTGCCCATCCTTCACTGATCCTGTCCATCCTCCAGCAATCCTGGGCATCTTTCATGGATCCTGCCCATTCTCCACTGCTCCTGCTGCGGAATGAGCACCCCAAGCCCGGCTGTCTCTCAGCTGTAGCACTGAGTGCAGCTCCTGGCACAGTGCAGGACCATCCTGTACGAGGCTGCACTCAGCGATACCCACCCCTCACCTGGCCCTGCCGTGCCCATCAGCCAGCACCAGAAAGCATTTGAGATACCAAACCCACATCTCCTCCTTGTGTACCTACCACTTTGTTCCTCTTTGGGCTTTAATGGTGTTTTTCTTGGTTTAATCATTTGCTTCTAGAGCAGAGAGAAGGCCTTGGACTGCTGGGCTTGAGACAGCACACCCATATTCCTGAGGAGCTGGAGCATCTTGTATAGCAAGAATGGCTTCACCTTGTGCTGGACCACCTTGAGGGCACTGATGTGAATTTTGGGCAGGTTGGCTTCTTGATCACAGCTATAAAACCAAGAGAGATTCCAGGCCAAGCTAGGTCCAAGGGTATCCATTAGAACATATCTGAAAAGTTTAAGGAATACTTCACAGGGCAAGTGCTTTTCTTGTGGCTTCTGGCCTAAGTTCTGACTTAGCAAACTTCTCCTTCTGTGATAATTCAAGAAAGAGCTGCTTCTGAATGGGCTGGAGGGTTTGTAGGAGCCCACAGTCCCAGGAACGGCTTCCTTACTGTGCAGCAGTCTTTCATAATCCATGTCCCACAAAGAACTCTTGGGATATTCTGAAATAATCATAAATACAGTGAAACCTATTAAACACAAGCAGCAAAGAATCCCAGAGAGTTTGTTTCCTCAAAATATACGTATACATAACTACATTTAATACATAACTACATTTATGGATGTTCTGCTGCAGCCCTGGCTACAGATCACTGCACTACTTTGACAAACACTGAATGTTTCAACAGGCCAGACCAATAGCTGCGTGACAGATTTTTAGGTACTACAGTGTAATAATGATTATCTATAATTTTTCATTTAAACTACTGCTTTCTTTAATGCTCAGGAAAACTACCTTCATTATTAATACAAACCCTCAAAGAGTGCACAGATTTCCCCCCAAAAAATAACCAACCCAATCCCCAACAGAAAATTTACTATTCCATATTAATTTTCTGAAAAAAAAAATTTTAAGCTGTTGAAGTTGTTATTCTTGTAAAAGACTTTATTATATTTGATTAAGGAAGGAAACTTTTACACTCCCGCTGAGCCATTTGCACTTTGGGTCCAGCCCCAGGGTCCAGCACAGACTCTACTTTTCCAACAGATTAAGGTTGGGTTTAAGGCCCCGTTTTGCTTTCTAGCTGCTCCTTGTCTCTGCCTGCTGATTAAAGCCATTAGTCTGGTGTAACCAGGTGAAGCTGTGGCTGCTCAAAGGCCACAGCAACTTCATCCTGCTGATAAAAAGGTGCTGGTAAGGGACAATTTGGACTCTATGGAGCTTAAATTTTCTTCTAAGGCAGTGCACCTATCCAGCTCTCCTTCCTCCAGGCTGAGCACAAAGGTTCAATTCACACTCTGGGAATTGATCAATAAAACAATTACATGCAACATAAGTAGGCTGGGACTTCATGATAAGTAGGGCTGCAAACACTAAAGAAAGCTCTGATAATTAAAAGGGACAAGGAACCCAAAACTCAGTGGCATATTGCCAGAAGTGTTTGAAATGGTGAATGTTTTAATGTAACAGCATACTGCTGAAGGCTGGAGGTCATGTCCTGGGAGCCCTGGAATGTGCCTGAAGCCTTCCCTTTCATTTCTAAGCAGAGAACAAAAATTTTTAGACTGTTTTTCTGTTTCCTAGAGGGGCATCCCAGACCAGCATGTTTGAGAAGCTTTAGGTTTGTTGTTTATTCATTCGATTCAAGATTAAAGTTATCAACTTCAAGTAGTTGTGACTTAGGGTCCAGGGGATTGCTTGCATATTCTAATAGCATTAGTTAAGTGTTCTACGATTATGTTGGAATTTCACATATCAAAATGCCCATTTATGGCTGTAACTGACCCCTGGAATATAACACTGTATTACTCAGTCCTAGCAGTTATATTTTACAGATGGTCCGCACAGAGGAGGACTTTAGGCACCACTGCCATCCCGTTGGGTCCTGGTTTGAGCCAAAGGGAAAGGGTTTTGGGGCAGATCCAAAGCATTCCTAATGGCACTGCTGCAGCAGAGTGACTAGAAATGAAACCGATGTTAAATCTTCTAGCAGGTCTGCAAGTTCCAAGAATAAACTGCCATGAAAAACGTTATTTACAATAAGCAAAAGTTTGGACCGATGTCTTCTTAGTTTAAGGCAGCTCTTAAACTAAAAAAGGCCTAGAAACAAAAGGAGAAAACAAACGAAAGACCCTCTGCATGCAGTCACCTCCAAAGGCACAGCAAACCAAGCCACCTATGTTTGCCTTGAAGTCCAAGTGTAATCCAGAGGCGTGTGTTCCTTCCGCTGGTTCTCCTGATAAAGCAAGGCTCAGATCCAGCGGCTCCGCGCCTCCTCCTCCTCTCCCGGACAGCCCCAGCCGGGGCAGCCCGGGCTGGCAGCAGGGCCCCGGTCCCGCGGGGGCTGCGGGAGCCGCTCCCGGCGCCGGGCACGCCCCGAGGGGCTCGGCCCCGGGGCTGCAGCAGCGCCTCCGCCGCTCCGCCTGCCCGGCAGCCCCGGCCCCGCGGCCCCGCTCACCGCAGCGCTCGCCACCATCGCCGCCCTCAGCACCAGCACCAGCCACAGCCCCGCAGAGCCCCCTGCCCGCCCCCGCTGCCCCGGGACAGCCCTGCCCAGCGCAGCGCAGCGCAGCCCGGGGATCCCCCCACGGACACAGCAAGGGCCGGGGCTGCCCCAGCCGCCGCGGGCAGCGGGGATGCTTCGGCCTCCGGAGCGAGGGAAGAGCAGCCCCGTCCCACGCAGGGCGAGCACAGCCCGCAGGGAGAGCCGGCATACGATTTTACTCTAGAAAGCGACGTGATGCGCTCCCAGCCCCGCAGCCCCGGGCCCTGAGGACACCCAGACCAAAACACCTTCCCCCCTGACAGGAACCAGAAGGCAATTTAAAATTGACCTACTAATGGTGTAGGGGTCTTCTTGGAGTCGGTTTTTTTTTTAAGACAGCAGGCATGTTACCTTTACACTTTCTGCAAAATTAATTTGATTACTGCAGAAACCCTTTCAAAACTAGACATCGGCAGAGGCAAAGGAGCAGGGCTTGCTCTCCTGCTGCAAGGAGCAGCTCCTGCTTTTTACTGTTGTACCAAAGTTATGAGAACCAAGTACAACCTCCTGCTTTGACATTCACACCCATCTGACCTCAGTGTTACCACCGGACTTGGAAAGCAACACAGACCGAGCAGGGAGTCTCTGTGCCTGACCTCATTCACAACAGTGGAGCACCCACCATCAAAGAGCCACCCTACCCTTACCCAGTGCCGGAGTACAAACGACTGCATTTCCAACACGAGAAATTTTAGAGCTAAAATGTTTGAAGAGCTCCACATAGAAGGATATACAGAAATTAATTAAATGGGCTTAACTGAGATCATTAGTTTGCGTTCACAAGAACAGACCTGGGGAAGAGAACATTTTCCGAACGAGAACAACCAAGGTTTACGGCTGAACGAATAACCAGAGGAAGCAAACACATTGGGTCTCTACTTCTATGTTTAGCACCATTTAGAAAAAGCAAATGCAATACAGAGTTTATAGATGTGTACAATGCTAAGCATAAATACAGGTTTGGGTATTTGGAGTTCCAGGGCCAGCACCCTGAGCAGAGCTGGCACAAGTTACAGGAGTGACATGGAAAAACAAGGAACAAAACCGCAGCAGAGGCAACACAGGTAACAGGCCCCCATGTGAGCACAAGTTAAATCTGTAACAGTTACATAAACTTTAAAAGGATACATATCAGACTCCTTGGAAAATGACACCTTTGAAGCTGTAACAAACATTCTTCTCTGGCTTTTTCAAAGTACAAACACTTGACAACTATGGATAGTAAACAGATGTACCACATCGTACCTTCCTGCAAACAAGCCATACATCACCTGTGGCTGTACCACATGAACAAAAACAGTCAGTCACACAGGAAAAATGGACAGAGCATCCCCATCAACAACAAAATGTTAGTGATCACTCACACCTTCGGGAGACCCGTTGCATAATTTATCCAGGCACACAGAGCCATTTTTACAGTGACACCTTGATAGCACTAAAATATGCATTACAAGTTCTTGTAAAGGCCCACATTATACATTTAAATTACAGAATGTTAGCAGTTTGCTGGAACAGACTATTTTTTCAGCCCAAATTTGTTTTTCATAACTTCGCATCATCCCCTTTCCTATAATTTAAAAATTAAAATATTGGGGGAAAAAAATCAAAAAAATTTTTTTCCATTAAAAAAATGAGGACCTGAAATCCACTGTCATGGATGAAACTGCATCTTCACCAATTGGCCACATTTTTTCAACTAACAGTTCGCAGGTTGACCAGCAGTATTTTGAAATGCCTGAAACTTTGACACAAGTTTATAATGCAAAGCAGCTCACTATTAGCATTTACTTTGTACAGAGCACACATCAGAAAATCATAAAAATTTCAGAATTCACTTAAGAACTATTGGATGAGAACAGGGCTACAAGGAAAACTATTTAAGGGAACAAACAGGTTAACAAATTACTGAATTAAAAGAGAGGGAAGATGATCCATACCCGTGGATCAATGATAGGTCATTAACATTTTAATTAAGAGCAAAACACCTGTGTTAGTTTAATGCAGATGAACTTCACAAACCAAACCAGACAATGCAGAAGCCAGAAGAGGGAGGCCCCTCTGAGAATTAGTTAAGCAGGAATTCAGGCAAATAAAAGACAGTACAAGCGGAAATCCACGTTCAGTCAGAACACCATGAACTGGGGCTGCAAGTGCTGAGACCATGGGACATAAATAACAATGCTGAATTCATATTCAGGGTTCTCATTAACAGAGGAATACTGGCAAAAAACAAATCCAAATGCAAAGACAAGTCACAAAATGACTGGAGGACTTGGAAAAGTAGTAATCAAAAAATTGATTTATAGGGAAAAGGTTCGAAGTATCAGTTTGTTAAAGTAAAAGGGTAGCTACAAGGGGTCATGAGGAGAAGAAACTTTCTGAAGTTTCAGAGCAACACAAAGATCAATGTGGGTACCAAAAACCAGAGCTAATTAGGTAAAAATCCCCCAAGTCACTCCATGGACAGGCTGACCCTTCCAACATTACCTTTAATACCTGTACCACACACAGCAGCTTGGTTTCCACAGGGCTACAGTCCCAGGGAGAACACAGGTAGGAATGGAAGAAAGCCACTGTGGATTTCCGAAGGTACAATAAATATATACAAAGTCAGACAAGTATCTGCCTATTTATTTAAAATACAGGAGGGAAGTGCTGAGCTTGAGGTCGTGATTAGGCAAAACCTGACAATTTTGGCTGGAAGAGTCACCAGAGAACTGCTGGGGGACAGTTAAAAGTCACAATTAGACAGTACAGATGCCCAGATCCAGAGTCTAAGCACCCAGGTGATGTGGATCAGGACGCATGTCTTCATGTCTCTGAAAGTGAAAAGACAAGTTTTTCCCCTTTTGCACTAACAGGGGCAAGGCAATAATCAAAGACAACACACACTTGCAGCACTGAAAATTAACTGCAGGCCTGTTATAAGAATTCATAATAACTATGTTCAAATATTTCTTCCAGGCAGTGAATCATAATTTTTCATTACTTAGAACCAGCTGAACACCACTTAAACATAACCTCTTCATATTTCAGTTACATACCCAGGTTACTCTACCAAGAAATCTGTTTTTACACTTTCCTCACTTACGAAAATTATGCACCAAATAAGATTCCAAACTTGAGCAAGCTCTAATCCATGCATCCTTTATTCCATTACAATCACTGTGTTGCTTTCTAGCAACAGGACACAAACTGCAATCAATCGCGATCAATTTATACAACAATCTGAGGCTTACAGTACATTTAAGGCCTTTAAATTTGGAAAAATTAGACCTATGCTAGTAGTGTAACAATTTTTAAGTGTTTTGCATTTCTGATGCATAATCTGTGCGATTCCAGTGTCAAAGAATCAAATTACTTCTAAACTAAAAAGATCAGCTCAATGAAAATTTAGTTACATAATTCATCAAAACATAAATGTGTAAATTTTTTTTTTTTGTCCTGGAAACTTTATAAAACTTTAATAGCAAAATAATATAGGGATAAAAACATATTTTAACAAAATGTATTCAATCATATACAAACCAGAATTTTGCAGTTTATTGTAACTAGACTTAAATTAAAACTACCAATTAAGAATCTATGCACAATGTAAATTCAAATATGTACAGTACTTTTAAAAAGTCTACAGGAATGCTTTACAGAAGGAAATGTCTGTTATGGCTATTATTCAGACAATCTGAATATTAAAATGAGTTTTCTAGTAGTAAATTTACACATTTATTTTTAAACAAAAGCAGTTTTGTCCCTAGATCCTTTAAGAATATTCCAGTTATGTTTATACACGTAATGGAGAGGTCATTACAGAGTTTAGCCCCATATAGTAGTTTGTTTATTTTCAGGTAAAAGTATATTTAAATAATTCACTTGGGAAGATCAGTAAGTTAACAAAAGAACACTAGAAGGGAGGAGGGGGAACTTCATCACAATAACTTTCCAGTTACAATACCACAGCTAGAAACTGCACAGAGAAAGTACTCCCTTAGATTGAACCCATGATTGTTCAGAACAAGCTGTAGCTCGTAACAGTTGTGTTCCCCACACTGAGAACACGGTGGGGAAAAAGTCTTTGTAGGACAGAATTATAAATGAGCTGAAGTGAGACAGAGAAAACTGATCTTCGATTAATACAGCACTAGGTAAAAAGTGTCCCCATAAAGCAGCTAGGATTCCCACTTCCTTCAGGGCAATGAAGCTAAAAATTGTTGGAATTACAGTAGTTGACCATATTTGTGTGCATTAGTAGAATCATTTCCAGATATAAAAGACAAATTTCATCAGATGTTTGATTAGAACACCCTCAAGACAGGGTATTTCTTCATAGTATAAAGCTATTACAGCTATCCAGTTAAAGCATGTGCAAAAACAGGTAATTTCTTCCGTTCACAGTAACTGAGGTAAAATCAGGTAGGCTTCTTCAGGAGTTGGGAAGTTCATGAGATATGAACTGTTTTAGTCTCTCTAAGTACTGTGCATAAAGCTCTATGTCATTATGCCCAGCCCCTTCCACCCAGAGGGGCTCCACTGCTCGTGGACATCGCTCGTACATGGCCAGGCCATGGGAGAAATCGATCACCTCATCTTCGGTACCGTGGATGACCAGCACAGGAGAGGTCACTTTAGAGATCTTGTCAATGCTGGGGGAAGGAAAAGAAAGACACAGCTCAGCTTGGGGGTTTCTGTTTCATAACATTACAGAAAGCAAGCTTAACTATGGACACAACCCAGTTAACACTGCATGTTTTTAAATGGCTGCAGACCATTGGAATTGTGCACAACTGATATGAGACAAGGCTCATTCCCAAAAAAAACTACAAAAAGGAGCCTGCATTGCCATCACCACCATCCCACCAGTGCTAACAACAAGTTTGAGTGGGCAGCATGCAAATAAAGTTTGGCACCCAAAAAACCCCCACCAAAATAGTGACTGTATCCATCACCCAAAGCACTGTGAGGCAAGTAAGATTCCCTGGGACATTCTACATGCATGGACTCTTCTCAAATGACATATTATCACCTTCCAATTTAACAGCTTAGGAACTAATTAACTACATTCCAGTTGCAAGATTTCATTAACAAACAAACCAAAAAAAAAAAAACCTTGGCTCATGGAGCTTGAACCTGTCTTTAAACCCCCAAATTAGGCAGATTCAGCTAAAGGAAATCAATCTAAATACTGATTGTTTAAGTTCAAACAATGAAATAGAAAACTGGGAGAAGAGCATTACACAGGGATATTTAACTGCAAACCACAGAAATCACACAGGATTTTATTTTATGGAACCAGCCTCTTTGCCAGCTGTGACTGCAAAGTGGCCTTAGAGCAACATTTTTCCTTTTGCCCAGCTACCCGTAGCACACCAATATAGCTTGAGACTACCTGTCAGAGAAAAATGGGTTCTGAGGGAAGGGAAGAGTGACAAAGGCACCTTCCCACCTAAGAGGTCAGGCCAGCAAACCCCAGTTATGAAGCACCCTGGTAGCACATGAACTTGCAAGCAGTGAACAGCAGCTTTCCCTGACTCTCCTCATGCAGGCGACGGCTTTTATTTCCAGACAGCCATTTCACACTGGTAGTTACCAGTGATTCCAAATCTGAGTACAGACACCCTGTCCTAATGAACTCTCAGCTTCCTACCAGCTCCACTTCCATCAACAAATGGAGGAATGTGGAAAAATGAGTTTTGGTAACACTAGATTTGGTGGGAGGACAAATCTATTTCTTCATGGTAGCTAATAAAAGGTGTTTGGATTTTCCTGCTCCTGAAGAACAAGCAGGCATGCAATTTTGGCGTGACCATTGATTTTACTAAATGACCAAGACTGCTTAAAATGATTTAAAAAATACAGATGCCAGCATACCCTGACTTAAAAACAGGTTCAAAAAAGTTTTACGAAAACATAAAGTTAACTAGAAAGATGTAAACTGAAGCACTAAGCCTCACAGTTACAAACCTCAGCATTTAGTATTCTAGAGAACTGCCACTGGTATTCCAGTGAACAGCTGAGTGTAAACACATTTCTGTCTCTCTCTCTGTATCTCTCAAAAAAACCCCACAGGTTTCATGCCATTTAAGGTGCTATTTAAAATTAAAATGCAGCCTATTTCACTTTTCCTGCCTGAAACTTCAGCTGTGTGCAACTATGATGAATGAAAAAAAAATCCCAATATAAAAGAGGTATCAGAATAACACAAATTTTGTTCTTCCCCATTTTCATCCCAAAATTAGTATCATAGCCAAATGTAAATACTTTATAATCCACATGCTATATAAACTGAAGTTTCAAGCCCATGAAAGGTCTGCTGTGACAGACCTATCAGCTACATACAGCTACAGAGATGTTCATGCATGATTTTTGTGGCTAGACACTAAGTTCTCATTTATTGTAGGAAAGCCCTTTCACTTCAGTATTCATATAATGAAACCATTTTTTTTCCCATATATTCACAGACCATTAAGCCAGATAATATTTATATTTTGCAGAAAATTGGAAGGCGTCCCATTGCCAACTCAGCGACTCATAAAGCAGTATTTAAACTGCACATTAGCCTTACTTAGTATTCTCAGCCACACAGCTCTGCAGCTAGAAGAATCTACAGAGACCAAATTCTCATGGAGTCCCCAACATAAAACGAACATAATAGCAACTCACTGTAGGTGCACACAGAACTGTTTTGTTTCCCACTGTGAAGACAGACAGTTGAGCTGCACACATTCATAAAGTGCACTGCTGTTTATTTTCACTGCTCCCAGTACCAGGGAAGTCAGAGTGACAGCAATGAACAGCTCAGTAGGGCAAGAACAAAATACTCAAGTGCTACAGCACATCTGCTGTCACTGTTCCCCTTCCCACTTGTCTTTTTTAAACTGTTATTTGATTTGGCTGGTAACAGCTAATCACTGTTACTTCTGTAATCAGAGCTATGTTTAAGGCTTTGTTTTTTCCTCTCTCGCAGAAGCATTTGTAAATATTGGATTTCAGCTTTGAGGATGATGAATGAGCTGGAGTGTAAGTGCTTCAAATTCAGTCTGCACCTCCAACAAGTTAATTAATTAACTAATAATCTATTTCAAAGGATTCTAAACATGGGGACTGGGAGAGCCACTACTACTTCATCACCATTCCTTCTAGCTGTTCTGGCATACAGATTCATACCTACAGCCTCCCACAGCTGCTAAATTTAATCTGTTGTAACCAAAATAAAACAAACATAAGAAATGCAATGAATATTCCTTACTATACTTATCACAAGCATGACTTCTGAAGCAAAGCCAAGTTTTGCCCAAGACTTCAGTGTGTGTTTTATCTTCTCCCTTCCATGGACCACTACGCTTTTTACCTGTGCTTCCCCCTGCCCTCCTATCGAGAGACTGGCTTCCCCTCTCATACTCTCCCATAACGTAAACTGGATCAAATGAGAAGTTCTAAAAGATTCCTAGAATATCTCCTCTTCCCATGACCTCTCCCACACCCAAATACTTGGGTACTCTTAAGTCTGTTGCAATTGCTTTTCCAGTGAAAATTGCACTATAAAAGCAAACGTTTTGTCTTAAAACCAGTTGTATATAGCTTTCTAGAGCCTCCCAAAACAAGCTTAAAATCTTCTAAAAGACAGGACAGGGACTTTGTTTTGGTCACAAAATCAGGGTCCTACAAGATCTCCACCAGGGAGGAACAAATACAAGTCTCGGTATCTACTTACACCACCAGTCCCTTTTAAACACCTACAGAGCATGGGTGACTATAGGAACCCCCCCTTGCAGCACTGATACATACCTTGGGAAAGCATCAAAGCAATAGGTTTTCCTGGTGTCAGGAAAAGCTACCCGTAATCCAGACATCAGGGGAGAATGGAGGATCACTGCTGCGCACTCGTACCGAGATGCCAGGTCTACTGTAGGGACAGTACCAATGCTCTGACCATACAGGATAATGTTCTCAGGACTAACACCATACCTGCAGAGAAAAGAAAGATCCCTTTAAAAAAAAAAAAAGAAAAAAAAAAGGCCAAAACACATTTCACATCACAGATGCAAAAACCAAACCAACCAAACAAAAGTAGAGGATAAAACCCAAAGCATCCCTCCTATCCTTTGTGGGTCTTTACTGCTAGGAGACATGAACTTACAAGTTTAAATTTTAAAACAGTCCAGCAAAGTAAACAACCCAAACATTACACAGGCTGAAGAGAGCTATCCTCAAAGAAGGAATGGCAGTTTGGTATTTAATTTTCACCTTCTTCAGAACACCTCTTGTTGTTCACTCCACAGCACAGCAAATTAATTATAAATGAGACTTCCCCCCCATCCAGAGTCACTCTCAGGAATTTCAGCTGGATGTCCTAGAGGCTAACAGCCCTTCCACCATTAAACAAGACAGTTACTCCTCTGCCCTCCTTTCATTCCATGTAGTTGGAATAAAAAGACAAAACTGCCTTGCTAGTGACACCAAAGACAACAGGTCTGTTCATTTTTCCAGATTCTGATCAGTATAAAATATTCCTCATTTTTCTTTTCCAGTTCAAAACGTGTCAAGTTTATTTTGTAACTATAAAAATACATCATTCCATAAAATGCAGGGTTCATAGGGAGTTCATAGGCTCCCCAATATTTCAATCCAGTCTATAAAACTGTCCCAGCCTGTGCGCTGCTTCACACTGCAAAAAAAAGCTGAGAAAGAGACTAATTCAGTTTTCATTTAAAGTATGCAAAATAGAAAGGAATTTGGAAGGGGCACAGGAGGAGGTGACAGTGGATAGGAAGAAGTGAAGAGTATTTGCCCACCACAACTTGTTAGGAAAGCTGCAAATCAAAGCTGTTACTCAATTATAAAGTATTTACCCAGAATACTTCTCTCTGTAACTCCACCTCTCATTGCAAGCTGTATAATTGAATGCAGAAGAGAACATGTATCTAGTAGAAAATTATTTGTGTAAAACCTGTCTTTTGGACAGCCTACACCATCTACAGTCCTGTGGTCACTGCTGTGACAATGAAAATCAAGCCCTGCAGTTCAGGCTGTAACCCATGTACACCTGAAAGGTTTCAATTTCCTTGCATAGCTGCTTGCAAGGTGTATAGCAGGCCTGGAGAGTACTTGACTTGCAAGCAGCTAAATGATTTGGTATGTGCAAAAGAGAAAATTACAATGGAAGAAAGATCAATTAATAATTAAAATTAAGAATAATCCAGTAATAATCGTCCAATTACAGGCTGTCAAGATTGCCTCTTTTTATGATGAAGTATAACTAGACTGGATTGTAGCCCCTGTGAAACTGAAATTTTCTTAATATTTTTGTACAGCTGAGCGTAAGGGTGCTTTTGGCATCTTCTGTTATATGAATAAGCAACTGTATAAAAATATCTCTTTGGAGTAAAATTTTATCCTCTTGGTAACCAAGCAGCAGCTCATGCTGGCGGTCTGTCACCACAGCCACAGCCTGGTGCTTTTGAAGAGATGTTGTGCAGCTCTTTTAGCAGACTTTTTTCTCCCTTAGTGTTAGATATGGTCCAGCACACAGCAGGGCCTGGCTGGCTTGGTTAACAGGACCTTGGAACAAAGTCTGGTCCTCACAGCCTGTTCCAGCTGCTGGGTGGGGAGGGCTGGAGGCATGCACCCCAAAGGCACCGCATGCATCCAGTCTATCTGCCAGCTGTTGCATGATATTAAAGACGGGCAGAAATGCATCAGCATCAGGGACATACAAGAAAACAGGACTGGAACGTGATCATCTACATGGCACTTCAGTGGGCGTGGAACGACATTAATGCTGGCAGGTTCTGCAATGTCATCCTGAACTGCGGTATCATGATAAATGTGAAATTCCCTTTCTAAAAGGTTTACAGTATAAGCAGAATGTGGAAACAGATGTTTGAATTAGAATCACAGGATAATAGGACAGCACAGGGTGGCCAGAGAATTCAATACATCCAATTGCCTTAGTATGGCAATCTTCTTCAACACTGATCTGGCTTTAGACTCACTCCTTTTGATGTTAGCTTGCTTCTGAAAACATCTCATGTTGTAAGGGGAGTACCTTGCTATTGGGGCAATAGGTACTCTAGAGAAAAATCTGTTTCATAGTATGCCAGTTAAACTCAGATACAGTCTATAGCATCATTTAAAAAGCCCAGAGATATGTCTAAACTTAAAGTAGCTCTTCATCACCACAACTATTCAATATCTAACTCCAAAGAAAGGCAATGCGACAATTTGGACAAAACTAATAACTGTAAAAGGGTATTAGGACACTGAGTTAGTGCACTCTTAGCCTATTAGAGCAAATGTCTTTTCTGCTTTACACTGCTACTGACTGACAACTAAAAGAATCTCTGGGCCTGTTTTATTTAGGGACACTTCCCCTTTCCAAGAAGGAAGCGTTACTGTAACAGATTTATCTTTTTAAGCCCTTTACCATCAGGTCATCACTCAGCAGACAAGACATCGAGCTTACCGCAAACATCAGCAGAAACAGCTACATGTAATATTTATTTATTGTGAGGCCAAAGGACACAGGACAACTCATGAGCGAAGGCCATTAATAATTGAGCTGTGCAAAGTCCTTGGAGCTGAGGGCCAGGGCTTGGCTCCGTGATCCTCTGCACCCTCAAAAACACTGCCCAGTGGTGACTCAGCAAGCACAGCTCAGCCCAGGTACAAACTCACCTGGGGGCTTTATCTTTAAAACCCAACATTCTTAAAGCAGAGGCCGGGTCCCTCCCTCACTTTCTGCAAACTTCCTTGTATCAGATCCTTGCACAATAGGAACAGAGATACAGAAAGTGAAAGAGAAGGGAGGAAACGCAGACATGGGTAAGAAGGCGGCAATGAACGGGAAACTGGGTGACACAGAAAAAGGGAAACAGTATGGTAGAAAAAGGCAAAAGACAGTCTGGAAAAAGAGGAATCCTGTTACAGTCTGCTCTCCTATTAAGGAAGAAAGTCTTTCCACCAGCTAAACAGCAGCTCCTAAAAATAACTTCCCTGAAACACACAAGCTTTGGTCTCTGTGGAAACAGAGCTCCATCCGACAGAGCAGGAGAGCCAAGTAAAATTTCTGGATATGCTTGGACACTCCTCCTGTGGAGCCCATGAGAGAGTTCTAAACAAGCAGGGCAACACCACAGTATGGAAACCAGCCTTCAGCAAAGCCAAAGCAGGAAACAACTCAGTTACCATGGACATATGCAAAACCCTGATTTGACAAAGGGGGAAATAAAAGAAGAAAAAAGGGCAGGCATGCTTTTTTCCCCAGAGGGAACTCCATTACTGACAACTGCAGCTACTGCTGTATAAATGATGCAAACATTTCTGCTCCCCTTTACCCACAAATATTTCCAGGTGGCAAAGCTCAAAGCTCTCCAGCCTATTCCACTCTCAATAACCCACAAGTACTCTCTGTGGCATACAGATTACATTTATTTGTGCAGAAAACCCCCCAGCAACCTTCACAAGCAGTACAGCTCTCTGTACCTAGAGCTTCAGGCCAGGTCTAGCTAAGGCCCCAAAACACTCCACAGTCTATAGTAACAGTAGTTTGGGGTTTTTTTACCCATGTTACTGCCTCAGTTAATACAAATGAGGTTTACAGACAATTCTAGTCTCTCCATGAACTACATGCACAGAAGCTGGTTATTAAGAACCCACACTCCAGACTCTTCTACTTATTCCTTCACAGCGTAATGAGAGACCTCAGTGACGCCAGCAGATCAGTGGGATACAGAAGACTGGGAATATTGCTGACAGAGAGCACAGCAGAGGATGAGACAGCTACTTCTGGTTCACCTGCTGGGCTGCATGGCTTGGGCCATGTCCCTCCTCAATTTCCTCATACAACAGCGATGATGGCACCCACTGCCATGCAAAGTACCTCATACTTTCTGGCTGACAGCACTATGTGCAAACTATGTATTATCTCAAAGCATCTTTAATTATGAGCCTAAGATACTGAATCCCTCCTCCCCACAAGGCTCCAGCTTTGAGCCATAGAGCTGGAAAGTTTTACCATTGCTATTTTTACTCTCTCCTTGCTCAGTGGAGAGTGCCAGTGGAATGCTGCTGCAGGGACTCCAGACATGTCACAGCTGAAGCCCTGCAACGTTCATGGCCAAAGCATCACCATCTGTGCCAGTCCTCAAAGGTGCCAAATACATATTCATTAACGAGGCCAGTCCTTTTTTCAGCCTTACTGAATCCATGAAGTTAACCTCACCTTGCATTTTCAGTTTGAATTTTTGTATTTGCTGTCCCATTATCCCTTACCTGAACTGGAAAGCATAGAGAGCAGCATGTATTCAGCAACAAATTAGTTTTCAAGAATGGCCACAGAAACTGTCTATGCAGAGCATTTTGATGGCACAAACCCCATTCCATAACGCTGTTGAGACCTAGTGTTTAACTGCTACTAAACTAAGGCAGCAACTGATGGGCGAGTTCTTCCTTACAACACATAAAGTACATAAATTTACAAGGCCAGGAAAATGAGGTAATCAGCTCCTGCATTCTCACAAGGGGACTGAGGCTGAAACTGGGCACTCCCCTCTCCAGCAAACACCAATGAAATAAATCATTTTCAAGACACGAAGAAAAACCAGCATATATCACGAATGAGACAAATCATGCCACAATTTGGAGGAAATAATGACTTCTAGAGTACCTTTACTAGAATATACATGTGCTCAGCTCTTCATAAGCTATTCAAGTTTCTGTTTACACAAACCCATTTGTCACAACATACTACTCATCATCTTTTCAAAATGCATTATCTCTAAGTTTAATAATCCAGAGAAAGTTACATCACTTGTTAAGAACCACTGATAGATATTGTCCAGCATCATTATACACTTCCATAAGATATCCAATGTACATTTTCAGAAATAAGTGGCTATTTAATCCTGTATGAATCTAAAATTCTAATTTTGGGGGTAGAAAGAAAAACAAAAATCCACAATTAAATAAATCACACATGCAGACTGCATATCTTGACTATAATTTTATGTTGTGTGACTTTTACATTAAAATACATCAACACTAGCAACTCAGTCAATAATGATTATTGAAAGAAATTGACAATATCAGAACAAAACACAGAATTTTGCATTGTGCTTCAGCAAGTACCACTCCAGCACGTCAGCCAAAATACCAGAGAAATTACAGCAGATTTTCACTCTAAATGCCAACACTAAATTGAGAGGAAGGCATTAGATTAAGGATTTTTTGAGTTAACTATAAAATGAGAAATGTCAAATGAGAAAAATCAGATTTCAAGACTCCCAGGAAACCCTGGCACACAGCAAGTATCCCTGTGCCAGTTTCTTTGAATCCACACAAACATCGGTCTAAAATTCCTCACTGTTTTACTGACACTGACGCTTTAAATCATGAGATTTCCTCCTTCTCTACCTTATTCCTCTCCAGGCCTACAAGTACTATGCAATTCAAGTTCAGGTACATCACATTCTCACTTCACGTTTCCATGGTTCTAAGCGCCAAAACCGGGTTGTACTCTGGCTTATGAAGCTGCAAAAAAGAGAGACCAATTTTTCTGGCATATGTTCCTGCACACTGTCACAGGAGCAGATAAGTAATTCCACAAATGTGTTCACTCTCAAAATAATTTAAATGGCTGACAGAGAAACTTAATCAAGGAATCCACCACAGTTTTATATCACTATTACTTTTACTACCACACCAGAGAGTCATTTGGTTATGCTATGGGGAAACCCCAGTGCTAACCAATATAAGCTAAGTGACAGTGGAATTACAGAACGAACCTATGATTCTTGAAAATGCCCTCCTAAAGGCAATTTTGGAAGTTATTAGCAAATACCACACTACTACAGGCTTGCTGGACTCTGTGACTGTAATGCTAATCCAGTGATGTACCAGCTCCTCTTTTCATATAAATAATAAATGGATCAAGTGGAAGCAACTTCTAGGTGCTTCTGAGGGTGATCATTTGCCCTGCAGTAACTTAATTATACCAAAGCATGAAATCCCTGCAACTGGTTCTTGACTGCTGTCCTGTGACAATCAGCAGTCTGTTATCAAACACTGAGAACTGTGCTCACAGTTCAACCAAGTCCTGACAAGAATATTGGGTATCACTGGAGATATTGAATATCATGGGAGAGCTCAAGCATCCATGACAAAAACAGGGATCTACACACTGCTGAGTGGTGAAGCCACTGCAAGTTTACCCTGAACAACCAGGGTAGGTAAAGTGGTATTTCATGGCATTCCCCACTACAAACTGTAATGAGATTACATTTTAAATTAACTGAATTATGCTAATCTGCACTGAGTAGCTTTCGGGTGACATGTGTATGACTTCTTTTTTAATCCAAATAATGCTAGTTTGTCTAAAAAAATGCTCCTTTTTCAAATACAGCCTTAAGTTACCTGTTGTTCATCTGCCTCAAATATAGGCTCCTGAAGATGTCATGTTTTGAAGTGGGAAACACCTTCTCTGACTAAAGTAAAACTGCTCAGGACTCAGAGCCAAACCAAGTGCTCTTGAACAGTAAATCCACTCCCCTCCTTTTTTTTTTCTCCCCCCAGCTTCACCATTACAAGGAAGTTCCTTTTCCCCCAGGCAAAAAATAGGCAGTCTGTGTTTGCAGATGTATTTGTTTTAAGGAACTAAGAAGTAAAACCTCCTTTGTTTTCTCTTGTACTGAGGAACTTCAACTGTATTTATAACATGACTTTTCAGCACCACAATAACCCAGGATACTGATTTTGGTAGATGATAGACTGCTCATTTGTCTACCACATGAACTAGCAGTTTTATGTATAAACAACAAACAGATTTGGAGCAGTTGCTTCTGCCTGCCTGAGAGTTTGTTGGGTTTTTTTTGTTCGGTTGTTTGGTTTTTTATTTCCCTAGATAGCAGGGAAGCAGGAAACAGAGTTTTCATTAAATGTGCACTGAAATTTAAGCTGGAACTTGTGCCACAGGCATGCTGATGTAATAGAATAACTTAGCCTCTACAAGCATTAATTCTTTCATACTGAGTGAAAGCAAGAAGGCCACTGACAAGCAAAAGGGACTCTCATAAAACATCCAAGACAAACGAGCAATGATGTGGCTGAGCCATCTGTTGAACTCCTACCTTCACCACTCCACTGCTTTATGACAAAAGGAGAATAACACTCCAAACTCAATGCACACTCATGCAATGAGAGGGAGTGAGCACCTTCCTAAATTAATTCCTAAATAATCCCCTCTAAATGTTGGGGGGTTGTTTTATTTCTCTAATCACAGGGGCAAATACAAACCAAACCCACTGTAAGTTGAAATACAAGAAGCTAGTGGAAATAGGATCTAAACATAGATATATTCAAACATAATTCCCACTGTCCCCAACTTTCTTTGCTTTAGCACCCTTAAAAATCCTCTGGGGTTCTGCAGTCAGCCCTGGAACAAGATTATAGTTTTGAACAAATGTGGGAGCTCTCTACTCGTAATAGTTTCTTGCTTCTTGCAAAGTGCTTTCTTAGAGCAATCTTGATTCACACCATTTAGTCCCAAGACACAACAGGTAAATGGCATACAAAATGAATTTTTTACTCCAGTTATCTTAAAAATAGAGCACTGGAGTTAACTTTAATGAAGTATTTTGCATTAAGATGCTGTGTAGCAAATAAACCTGGAATACAGAAGACTGGAAACTTTTGCTGGCCACTGAGAACCATCTTTATGACCACAGCATCAATAATTCACAAAAACTCAGTCAGCTACATTCTAGTAGGTACTCTTTACTGCAAGCAGTGTACAAAACCTATACAGTCATTCTCTGAAGTACATTTAAATAAACAGAGAGCAGAAAAAATTCAGCTACTTTCACAGAGAAGCTCAGTCTGTAGTATCTTCTGAAGGAATCCATTATCTTCACCCTCACTGTCTATCTCATCTCATCTCTCTCCTGCTGGGGTATTTTTACTTCAACTGCACACATATCCTATGTTCTAATACAGCAGAGGGAAGACAGATGAGTATACTCCTCACAACACTTGATGTGACATTAAAATTTCAACCATGTTTTTACTGTTGCAAAAAGCCTGCACTTTCACACTGGGCATCCTACACTCAAAACCTGAAAAATAATGTAAACTACTTCCTAAAATTGTGCTCCTAATAAGGGCTGTTATCAAAACCAAGAAACACTTGATGATATCCATGCACTTCAGTTAAAACAAGTATGTGTCAACTAACACAGAAACTGATTCCCTAGGAGACATTAAGCAAACCGAGTACAAGTACTAATACTGATTATTCATTCCCACAAGTTTTGTGCCTTCATAGCTGTTTCTTCGATTTCAGCTACTTCCAAACTGGAGAGCCTTGCATTACTCCTGAGGCTGAAATTTCACAGTGAGCCAATGCATTTTGGCTCACCTCCCAAGCCCATCACATAACCCTCCTCACCAGCCTTGGCTCAGCACTGGGGAACTGAGGGTTTACAAGCCTGGAGGAAACAATCTTGTGGCTCTTCCACAGTTCTCAAAGCATTTTTGTTCAGAAGCACTGTATTATTCTTTTTCCAGCATTTCCATCTGTTCATTGAAGCCCCTCTGGCACCTCTCTCAAGCACTGCTCTTGCCAGGACTCTTCACATCAAACTCCAACTTCCTGATGTATTTCCCTTACCCCTACACACCTGAAGCACTACCAGGTGAGGCCACCCTGCTGTGGCACTAATTGCCATGAGCTGCACCTAGGCAAGGCCTAAGCCTCTGACTCATGAGCTGGGATTATTTATGGGAGGAGCACAGTGGCTTTTGACCAGAGCTGCTGCCTGTTCCACCCATCTCTGACATTTCTCCCCTTCCACCCGCTACAGCCCAGCTGCCCATAAAGCAGGGAACAACTGCTCCAGTGCACAAACCAGGACAGTCAAGACAGAAAGAAATGCCCTTTTCTTTCAGTGTACCACACAGTGTATTAGCTGAAAATAGTTATCACTGTATAAGCATAGGATGAAACAAGACCAATCTAATGGATCAAACTGCAAAGCTCACGCAAAAACGTCACACCAGAAGGTTTGCACAGCTGGTTAGTCACACACACTGTAACTCATAAAAAAGGTATTCCTGACCTAAGGATCTGAAACAAGAAGCATATACGTAAATTCTGCTGAAGGCAGTTAGTTGCCTGGATGCTGTAGCAGCATTAAATGGTTTGCTCATGCTGGAATTAATACGTTGGAGACTAATATTTGGAAGATTAGGTGAAAAAATTCAAAGCAGAGCACTCAGAAACTGGTATCTATAGATCTTGGGCCTTGAACTGCTCAGGTAATGAATCCCACCACTGTTTGAATGCCACTAACTAACAATTTTCTTTTGTGTGGGGGGTTTCTGTTTCGCAGTTTGTTTGTTGTTTGGGTTTCTTTCCATTCTTGCCTTCTGTTTGCATTCTCTTTCATCTGTTTATTGTAATCTTGTTTATGTTTCAATCTCTAAGTAAAAGCTATTTCATCTACAGGTTTTACTAAGAACTTCACATTTTCAAATATTAGCAGCATTAAATGAATTGGTTTTGCTATGATTATTTGATACAGCTGGCAAGCCATTAAATGTGAAATACGTAGCACCGATACAGCATTTTCCTTACATCACTTACAGACAACTGTAGCTGTATCTAAAACACAAGATGGTAGAAAAAAAGATTCAAGTGTTATCTCCATAATGCTAACAGAGGAGAACAAAGAAAAAATTGAACTGTCTACACAAACAGCAGGTGCTTGTAGCCAAAATCCTATTACAGCCGACATTTTCACACTGTTCTTCAAAGACCCCTGCAAATCTGAATGCTGTCTCTCCCACAGAGCACCAGAGCTGGAGTCCAAGAGGATTACATGGGAGCTGGAATGGATAAGGCCTTGCAAGAATGCAAGCAGACAAACTGTATGCAGCATTTCTTCCATCCAGAAGCATTAGTGCAGCTCAAGCAGTGATTTGAGTCTCCAACAGAAAAGAGAAGAGAGAGCAGAAAGGCAGGATTGAGAACAAGAATGGCAGAGAGGTCCTGATACAAAAGTGGTCCATGACAGTGAACTGGTCCAGTGTTCCTAAAAAGGACCAATAGCAGATGAATGCATCTGTCCCCAGAACATGAGTCTTTCAGCAGCCAGCATTGCATGAAGATGACTCAGCTGGCAGTAGGATTTCTCTCTCCTTTATAGACTTACATTAATATGCTCAAGCACTGTAGAAGTAAGTTATTAAGTAAGAATGAGCTTCTCTCAAAGAAATGCCATACCTCATAAACACTGAAGAGCTCTAGAGAGAAGCCCAGTGAAGAAGTCTCATGGCCTGTGCTATCCAGGAGGCCATACATCCCACTCGGATAGTCCTCTTCAATTCCCTGGAAACATTTCATGTCTCTTTGAGCTACTCTACCCACTTCCACAGACTTGAAGAAAGGCAGTATTTTCTTTTGATTTAAGAATCAAAACAATAGGCGCTTCCTCTGCAATTACATGTCTCATGAATTATAAATAGGAAGAAATCCTACTTGGCTAAGTGACACTGTAACCTCTATTTTTCCCTACCCCATGGTAAGTGGAGAAAACACATACCAATTTTTTATTTGCTCAAAACACTGAGCTTTGTCACAGTGTGAATCTGCATACATTTAAACATCTGCTTTCAAAAAGTGCCAAATTCACAGCCTTACAGAGAAACACAGCTCTCTGACGAGTCTCTCCCGTCTCTCTCAATTATCCATTTTCAAGCAGATTCATTAAATATTCTAGCAAATACCAAGAATGGTAAATGGCAAACGTAAGATGACAGTCATTTCATGAAAGTGATTTATTACCTGAAAAGATTCATCCAGCATCTTTTCAGAGAGAAGAAAATCTCAGTGTTCTGTCTTTTTCTGTGCATTTTTATATTGGCACTCTTGACTTTTAAATCAGACTCTTCTATTCCTTTCTTCCCAAGCATCCTCATCTTGCACGTGTTCCTTTAATGAACTTTTAGCACAATCAATGTTCAACCCCCAGTAACAGTCAATATAAACCTAAGATGATTAAAAAATATATAGCAATCACCAGGATTAACAGTACCAGATGTTTTAGAACAGCAGACCACAGATAACTAGTTCAGAGCTTAAAAATCAAATTTCCTAGCCACAGCCTTTATCACCACAAACCCAGGGGCTAAATCCCTCTTCCCTCCTCCCAGTAAATACTACTTAGAATTGTGTACAATAAAATTTAGTACAGAGTCAAAGTTTCTGCTGTGTACTTCTGTTTTGTTGAAGTGCTCATAAAACCTGTCTTGTGCTCACTAAGGACCTGAAGAGATAGCACCAAAAAAAGTAATTTATTACAGAAACATACATCTGCATTTAATGATATGTAGAAACATTGCACATCAGTAAACTTAACCTGTCTTAAAGCAACAAATACTATTCTAAAAAATGGGAAGGGTACTTCTGTACATTTAGAAAAGTACTAACTTTCCTAAACTCAGATGAGAAAATTCATTCCTGGAACCAGGTCATATATACGTGTTCAGCTTATCCAGCTGTCTTATCTGGGATCATCCGAGTCTATGGAGTAAAAGACATTTTGCCCAGATTGTGTAAATCAAGAGGTTTTTAACAATGATCAAAGAGCACACTTGGCAGACTTTGTTTTCTGCCAACACACCTAGTTAACAGGGCCAATTGCTTTTGTAGTTTTTTCGGTGAAAGATTTCTTGCTAGTCAGCTTTTTTCTCTCAAAAAAAGGATGCTTACCAAGCAATCACCAGCTATGCCACAAGAAGCAGAAGTACCTCGCAGTGGATCAAGGACAACTGTTAATGCAATCACTTAAGGTCATTATTTCAGCTGATGCTAAAGGTAGAAACTGATCTGCAGCTGCATCTTAGAAATTTTAAAAAAATAAAAATGAGAAGAAAAGCAGCTTCCTGATGTTATTCACCCCCCTCTTTGTCTCTGATGCAGTCCTTGTAAAGCATGCAGGCTCCCTACTTGACTGCAGTATCACCACAGAACAACTGGTTGTGCAGGAAGAAATGTTAGCAATTCCAGTCCATGCCACACCGGCACTTAACTGCCTCCCAATAAACCAGCACAGCATAAGGAAGTCTTGTACTGCTGGCGTTCCTGTTCTTGAAATAACAGATAACAGCACAGAAGTGTATTAATGTCATGTAGGTTTTCTGCAGTTCACCATTCCACAACATGGCCACTTTCACTTATAAGCTTCTACTCTTTCCTCCCCCAACACACATTTTTCCTATTTATGCACAGTTGTATTTTACAAATGGATATAGTGTTTCCCTTTGTGCTAATACCATAGAGCTTCCAAGAGAGAGGCAAAATAGAAATACTGAATGAGAATTTAAAAAAATATTTAAGGAGAAGTCTGGTCAGTTCTACAGGGAACAACATGAAAGAACATAGTTCACTTGGCCCAGAAAAACTGGGAATAGTGGAAGGATGAAAAACAGAGTAACAGACAACAAACGATGCCTGCTAAATCCTCCTCTCCCCCTCAAAATTTCAGTAATTAAATGAGCTAAGTTTAAGCTAACACTGCCAGCTTTATTTCAAATTAACACGCAAATTAATGTACTAAAAAATTGAAAATTGCCATGAAAGTTAACTGAAGAGAATAATAAACTTTAGTGCAATTTCTCCTGCTGCTGAAATGCAACAAATTCAGAACTACATCCAGGTATGAAATATCTAAGATCCTTAGGTTTTGTGTTCTTTATTATGAATATTTAAGAGGATTTTTGGATGGAAAGAGTAATTTCCTGAAATAATGGGAAGGTGCCAGATCCTATTTGTGTCAATAGTATCTGTTCAATGCTCTACACAAAATGATCTACAGATCTAAGATGAGCTTTGACAGAAGGACATCCAGTTTGGAAGGTGGGATATTTGGCACCAGATTCCTTAATCTCAGGATAGAAAAGAACTCAACAAATCAAGGAGACTTTACAACCCACTCGCTCTCTATAAAACTCTATGAACATTTAGGATTTATGACACTATTATCTTTCAAGATCTATCAAAAATTCAGATCTAAATTATATTCAAGTACGTTCCGTCATCTTCATTTTTTATTAATGCAAATACAAATCAGGACAATTTCTTTTTTCTAAAAGCCAACTTTGTGCCTGTATTCCTTTACAGATAGTCATTTCCGCATCATCATATTGATTTTTAGTACAAATTTCAAAGAGAGAATAAAGAACTAATTGTACTGGACTTATGCACAGCAGGCTTTAGAAGTGAACATCACATTACAGGAATAATTAGCAAGAGTTCAGGGGAGAGGGCAAAGGGTTTTGCTATCAGAGAAACAGAAGGCTGGAAGCTGGCAAAGATACAGCAAGCCAAAACCTTTTAGGCACACTGGACAGGCTTAAGGTTGAAACCCCACTTAATATCTTAAACTACTGTACTGACTCCTGAAAGGGAGCTGCTTCTTGCATCAGAAAGTGCTGCCTGCAACACATGGTAACTCCCAGTGTATTTATTAACCAGTGTGAGCAAAGGTTACACGTTCATACACCCCTATGCATAAAAATAGCAAAACTGCAGCTGAAACATTACCCCGCCTCTTCCCACAACTCTGGTACTTTTACAGTTTGTTAAACTTGATGAGATGCTCATATCCAGACTGAACCAGTAACTTTTTCTGTACCTTAACACACATTAAAGCTCATGCTTTACCAGAAAAAGACAAGCTTTTTGCAGTAGGGTACTACAACAAAAAATACTACAAACAAAATGTGTGATACAACTTAAATATGCAAGTTGAGGTACACGTGAGTCTTAGGGGAAGGAAGAAACTGACTGACTCTTGAGTAGCTGCCTCAAGGTAAGAATTGTCCAGGGAACACCTCCAAAGTAAATATTATACAAAATTAGCTACTTCTTTCAAAAATAACCCAAAATGACACTTAAAACGTATGAACGCCTTTGTGAGAAATGAAGTTCGAAACAACAAATAGCATGCTGGAGAAGACTTTTGTAAATTTGCCCTGGAGAACATGCTCCAAAACCAAGACCATTTTCTTGAAAGATCCCACTTTCCCTAGGCTGTCCTACAGCCAAAATCCCACTTAAATAAATTCATTAGATGCTGGGGAAGACTGTACAGAACTGGGACAATGATTAAGTTCTGCACAAATTGGTCCAATGCTCATGGCAGCAAATTAACTTCTCAAACTTTCCTTTAAAGTATAGATGGTTCCATACACCACTTTGGTTGCAAAGTGCTCAACAGAAGTTCACTTTGTATTACTACTTATTACTTCGTATTATTATTGTCATCTTTTTTATTTTGCATATTATTAAGGCTTGCAATTTATTGTATAGTGTAACAGTTAAGACGAAGTGTCTTGTTTAATTTATTTTAAAGAACTATTAAGATTCATGGGATAATGCTAAAATAATCTGAACCTTATCTCAGTTTATCTGCACACTGGAAAAATACACAGCTGGTTTTGCTTCTTTGCTGATGCTGAACACCATTTTTCCAGTTCTGTAAGGACATTCATAGCAAAGCTAACTAAAAGTTAGGAGGAACACTTAGAAAGATTCTATAATCTGAACAAAACCCATTATAAACAACCTTATTAAAGGGGAAACATTTCACGTCATACTATTTAAAGGGTGCTTTCCTGAGAAATATTTTGAAGTTGTTCTCAGAACTTTCAGACTTGTTGGCTCACATTATCCATTACTCCACAGTTGCTCTGCTGCACACAGAAAGAAATGGCCATACCATAGCACTAAGTTAAAATTAACTGGTCTAACATACTGGGATCTTAAGAAATGTGGCAGTGTTCTGTAAAAAAAAAAAAAAATCATAAAAAAGAGTATCTTAAAGCTTCTAGCTGGCACTGCATGCCTTGAGAAGGGTTACTTGCCAGACACTGAGCTATGCAGTTCATTTAGCAGCATGCCTTGGCTGATAAATAAGGCTGCCATGAGTCAAAGTTCTTAAAGTAACATTTCTACATGTAAGCAGGATTTTTTAAAAAGGCACTGATCTTCCTAAAAGCATAGCCCAAACTGTCTAATCCAACAATCAATTCCAAACCAGCAGCTGAAAACAGAATTTTCATCTTGAAAGGTACACCTAGAAAGAACTTCAAGAGACTGTACCAATAAATAATGCTACTGTCAGGAAAGCATATGTGAAGTTTTTCTAAAAGATTTGCAATACAAAATAAAAACCAGAGGCAATACTTTGAGATTACCTCTCATTTAAATTTTTTCCCTCTAGACTTTGAGGCAAGCGTACTAACTGAAAACCTCATCTTCCACATCAACATCATTCTTCATTTGCTAACCCACATGGAATTCCCCTTTTTGAAAGTTGAGAGGCTACAGATTTATTTCATGATTATAGGGATTTTCCCAAAGACATGCATGTGCTTATCAGGAGACATGAAACCAAGGGTGGGAAGGCAGGTGGGCATTGAGCCAGATCCTGCTGTTTAGCCCAATTTTGTGCCTTTGTATTATCTGGTCTCATAGTCAGCAAATCCAACCACAATGTTTCATTTTAACAGGAGAACCTTTGTTCTGTAAAGCTAACACAGTGGTTAAAAAATATAATGATATGGATACAGATAATGCCAGTATAACTCTGTCATTACACAACTGACCCATGCTTGCACCTTTCTGTGATTGTTTGCAGGCAGCAGAGCTTAATGTGCAAACAACAGTAACCCATTTTTCTCAAATTAGCCCTTGAAATAAAGAATGCAAAGATGTTCCTCTGTCCTTAAGCTGACACTGTGCACTATTCATCCATCCCATTCTACATTCTTAGCCTTCTGTTAAAAGCATCTTTATTCCCCTGTGTTCATACGGCGTTTCCTGGGTTTACAATCCCACATTTCCCACTGCTCCCAAAACCTGACACACTGAAAAAAACCCATTGCCAACAAACACTCAGTTTTAGTCAGGAATGAAATTGAGCTTCATCATCAGATGTCAGGCTGAGCATGCAAGACCAGTGTAAGTCATTCATCTAAAAACTGGAAAGCAGGGCAGTCAAGATGAAGCAGTAGCAAATGGGTCACTGCAACTGCTTGTTCAGTTCACCAGTGCTCGTCTGCAGCAATCTCAATTATCCACCACCAACTGACACAGGAGATACAGGAGGTTTGCCTATCAGTTGGTTTGAGTTTGTGTTTTAAGCCACACAAACCCAAGCTTTAAGAGTCAGACAAAAAACCTATTCTTAAACACTTCATTTCAGACACCTAAGAGCCACCAGCATTTAAAAATTACAAAAAGATTTCTTTCGTAGATTCAAGGACGCACAAGGAACTCCTCATCTTGTACACAGGTAAGCAGCTTCAATTCCTTGAATTTAAGTTCAGTGGCAACTGAAGCTATCTCCTAATCCACAGGAAAAGATTTCTGATCTTCTTAGGGGCTACTTGGCAAAAGCGAGCCTGAATGTGCACACGCATGTTAGGCACAACACATCTGCCCCTTATTTTATGACTCATTTCAACTGCTTCCAACGCAGCCTCGCAATTGATTTACATTTGTGAAGGAGGGCAGAATGGATTCTTAGTTATTCATTAAATTTATTATCAGCTTGGGGAAAAAAACAAACCCCTATGTTATTTGCTCATTTTCTTTACTACTGCTGCATAATTTTGAGACTATTGACCTTAAAGCCAACAGAGAATACAACTGTGGAACTTAAAAGTGCGTTTGGGGCAGGGATGGAAAGTTAGTATCATCACATTGGCCTCTCCACCAGGCACATCATATTAAAAGGAAATAGGAAATTCAGACCTTTGTTCCAGCAGTCAGGCTCCAAACAACCAATACATGGCACTGCCCTTGTACGAGTCTATCTCCACATGAGGAAACATCACAGGAACAAAAAACCCCAGAAAACTAAAAAGAACCTGTTTTCTTCATTCAGTATTGAAACAGAAATATCCAATCACTAAGTCAGCTTTTCCCACAAAGCCAGCTGCTGGCAGATAACCACTTGCACACCTTGAAATGGTTTCCACCTACCCATTCCCACAGCTATCTAAGAGCTACCAACAACGTGCACAGGTCAAACAGCCATGGCAGACAACCATCAGCTCAGCCTCAAAAGGTGACACTTCTCTATCCAGAGAAGGAGAAAAAGCTTGCCTTTCTCATGCACTTCATGTAATTTAGTGCTAAAAAGCAGTTACTTCAGCATGGAGGATTTAACAACATGTTTCTCTAGAAATCTTTTATGTTCAATGCTCTGATGATGTTGAGAACCAAGTCCTACAACCTTTGTACATCAGGGTAAACCAACATCTCCAGTTCAGGCAGTTGAATTTCAGGACTATCTACACTCAGGAGAGCAAGTACTGTTGGCCAAAGGCTCTTCGGCAGCTTATTTTTCTTCCCCAAATAACACCAGTTGCAAAACATTCTTGACAGTGAAAATTTTCCTTTTTTTTTTCTTTTTAACAAGCTTTGATCTTGCAGTCCTGACAGAAACAGGGAAATATTTAACGAAACTACTTTTACTTCAGTGACTAAAAGACGTAATACAACACCAAAGCTCAGTAAACACTTAGAATAACTTTGAACATCAGAGCACCTGTTTTGCACAGTTGTTGGTATTTGTCCCAGGGACGCTCATAATCTGAATTAATCTCTGCTCATTGCATAGACAACAATAGAAGAGGATTGTGTATGCTTCTATTTTTGCTCAAAGTTATATGTAGCCTTTCTCAAAGTATTGACCATGGCAGGTAGAATAAGTTAAGTTTTAGAGGGCAGTACCTTTAAACAATCCTTTGGAGACACTGTAACAACATTATTGAAAAGCTGGTACGACTGAAAACATCTACCAGGTGATGCTCCATGAAGAAAGGAAACCCTATTACTCCAGGACTATTAATTGTGACTCTGCCAAGCACTGCCTTTGGTCATGTCAGGAGTTTAATTGGTAACTTTCAATAAAAACCTTTAAGTATGCAATCTAAAGAATTTGGCACAGAAATATAGTGTTGGTGAAAGAAGATTCTGTTGCAAAGAAAATTGATGTAGAAATTGACTATTTTGATTAGGCAAGGTAAAAAACCCTGAAGCTGTTATTCACCTGGAAAGCTGTAACCACCTCATCACATCAGAATGGAGACAAACTAAACTGACACACTCTCAGAAGATTAGTTATCACTCTGGTCTAATCCAATTAGGGCTGTTTCCTGATTTTATTCAATGTAAGACTTCTCCACCAGCCCCTACAAAGGAAACAGCAATAATCTCCTGATAATCAGCACCACAAGTAATAAAAACAAATTAAGCTGTATTTTGTTAAATGCAACAAGAACACATCTTCTAAGCTATTTATCAATTACATTTTCTTCATCTCCTTTACGGATGCAGAAGATGGACTAACAGCTCCTTGATACTTTTCTACAGAAGCAGACGGAGTGGGGCAGCAGTGCCTTCTTTCTTTCGACTGGGATTTTAAAACATTTCACCAACCTTCTCCAAATTTTTTTGGGAACATACAAATTGATTTTAATATAAATAGCATGTGATCGACAAAGCAGCCATGGTTTTGTGCTTGAGCACTGAACCCAAGCCCTGCATGTGCATCCTGTTTTTAAGTACTGTACATTGTCTTAATGTAAAAGTGTTAGAAAGTTCAACCTTCCCATGTGGAATTCAGGAAAGGGGGGGAAGAGGAGGACAATCAAGTCATTTTGCACAGATGTTGCATTAAGACAATCAGATATTAGGATAAGAGACACATCTGAACTAAAAGCAGCAACTTAAAACCACATGGACAATGAGAAAAGACAGTCTGATAAACCATCTCTTCAATCTGGTTCTGAATTTGAAACAAACAGAACAAAACCAGACCAACCTGACTAAAATAAAACACAATAAATATGATCTGTAGCAATAAGACAGAAAATTCTTTTTGATAAACATCGAGATGCCAGATGGAAATTCGTTAATCAAGTGAAAATAAATATATGTAAAAGCCCAAATTAATTACTGATCAATACTTGATATTAGAACAAGAACAACCTCTATTGCTACAATTACAACCTCTGAAGAAAAATCTATAAAAATTCATTTTATGGGAATAAAATTATACGTCAACATCTTTACTGGGCTGAAAGACAGTATTGAAAATTGGTAATTAGTAAAATTATCACTTAAGAGTATACTTTATTCATGAAGAGAAATACTAAATTCCTTTAAATTAAGGGAAATAAGTTTCCTTTACAAAGACTAAGAGAATGGAGAATAGTTGAGACTGATCTTACAAAGACAGGCTGATAACTGAAACAGAACAAAGGAATTTGATGATTTTCTTTTCTCATCCACTGTTCTCAGATAGTTTTATAATCATTTGTTATGTAAGGTTTGATTCCTAAATGTGTATGTGATAGCAAGATCCTTGTTTCACGACCTTGAAAAAATACAAAAATCTGCAGCCATGATGGCAACTCCTGCCAGCTCACCATCATTTCTAAAATTTGACAGCTTCCTCCAAGCACAGGTTAATTCCCACCTTCTTTTCAGAACACACCGACAAATTAATGACTGCTAAGTACCAGTGGTACTTCAGAGGCACGATTTAAAAGGAAAAAAGAAGGAATCTCAGACTTCCAACAATTTAATGATTCCTTTCTGCTGCCAGGTGGAATGTCTGGTGGATTCAGAAGAGCAACAGCTTCCCACGGAACTTAGCACAGATGACTAAATGCTTTTGATGGCACAGTGAACCTCTATTTTAAGACTTCACTTCTAACTTTGCATTACAGTTCACTACCATATGACTGGAGGCCAAACGCCAGGAATTTGCATTAAGAATGAAAGCATACACAATCTCCTGGAGCTACCAAGGAACTGCTGCAGCAGGAGTGCTGTAACATGACATTTTACCTCAAGAGGCATACTTGTATGTCTACTGCAGAATATTTCACTTAATTGTGAGCCACTTGGATTGAGGACTAGGAAATGATCAGCCTTGTGAAGTTCACACTGCTATCTGGAGAATTCATCAGCAGAAAGACTAAGGTTTCAGCTCATACCTGTTACAAACACAACGTTCATCTGTTAATAGAATTGATTAACTTTCTACTGAAATTACATTTTGCAGCGAGCAACTTCTTTACTGAACACCTAAAATACTGCAATCATAGAATCACAAAATCGTTAACTTTGGAAAAGACTTCAAAAGAGCATCGAGTCCAGCCATTAAGCCAGCACCACCGTGTTCACCACTAAACCATACCCCCAAGTGCCACACTCACATGGCCCTTTGAACTATTCCAAGGGTGGTGATGCCACCACTTCCCTGGGCATCCAATTCCAATGGTTTTTGGCTCCTAAAAACCTAACCAATGATAACTGCTCAAGTATACTCTCAAGGTACACCAAAAGGTTGGATTAATAAACATGGAAAAGTAAAAGTTGGGAAATTTTAACCCCTCAATTTAAGGTGGAAAGGAGAGCCTAGATCTTGTATAAACCACAGGAAAGGACACTAATGGAAACCTATAAACCTGTCCAGACACACTTCTATTGAAGAAGCCCGATCATCTCAGAGCAAGTTGGGCATGTGCTGGCATCACCTACTGGGTCAGGTTTCTTAAAAGACTTAAGTGAAGGAACCCCTTGTTTCTGGACCTACGTAGAACTTAACCACATACTAAATGCCTGTCAGCAGAAGAAGCACCTCCAGGCAGATGTGAAAGTGCTTTTTCAGAGCTTGAGAAGGTTTAAATAAAACAATATCATCAACTAAGTATCAAGTGAAACAGAGAGAAAACACAGAAAACTGAAGGACAAACATTAACTAGACTTGGCTTAGACTTACCACTTTTTCTCCCTTGAATCTTATTTACATCACCCATAAGTGTCATAGTGGCACTTAATAATTTATTACGCATACAGCATATCAAAATTACTTCTTTACATAAGACCACATTATTTGAATTCAAGGACACAAATATTTTTTAAAGTCCTGGAAAACGAGCCCAGAATCTAGTCTTGTCACCAAACAGACAGAACACATGCTATGAAAGGATGACTTCTCCCTACACCTTTCTCCCCCTGCTCTTCGCTTGACTTAGGCAGAGCAATGTCAAAAGGCATTTGGACTCCACGACTAACCAATCCCTGGATTCTTGCAAAGCCAATTATCTAAATTAGTAACAACTCCTGTCACTATTTCTGAAGCTGGCATGTATCCCCAAGATAGACATTAAATACGCATTTCACGCAAGCCCAGTTCATCTACACAACGCCAGAGCCAAGAACTGAAAATGTTCACCACTTTTTTCTTCTCGGCTTACTACAATTTAAGCTTTTTAAAGCTCTCTCTTTCAGGACATGTTGTGCGAGGTCATACTTTAAGAACCACTTATGCAACAGCAAAAGGAGCTCATGGTTTCTGTGGACAATAGTGAGAGGCCCAGGGACGGCCATCAGTTGTAGCAAGGAGCCAGAGCCAGCAGCTCTGCTCAGGATTTTCTAGAGGCCAAGGGCTCACTGCTTCCATTCACCACGCTGCTTCTTGCCAAGCCTTCTCACTTGCTCCATCCCTTTGGATGCCACATACTTTGGCATCTCCTGGCAGAGTCCCCAGCTCTACTTCCAGATGTCAACGCTTTTTCGTTCCAGTCCGCTACCATATCCATTGGGTAACAGTTGTTTGGAGGCCCAAAGAGAAAGGCGCCTATGTTGCACGAGCTTGCATGAAACCCCAAACATGTCACACAACACCAGCAGTTTCCTGGTAGGCCCCAGCCAAGGCTACTGCCAAATTCAGTCAGAGCTTTGGCTTACCTGGGTTACCTCTAAGTGTAGACAGCGGCGGGCAGGTCTCAAACAACCAGTTTTTTGCAGTCTGCAAGCTCAAACTGTAACCAGTGCAACATATCCTACTCAAGATGGAGATTTTCAATGGTGAAGCAATGGCTAACATAAATTACATCTGAATAATCCTCTAAATCTAGAGAAAGCCAAAGGATGAAGGTTTGCCCATCATTTTAGCAAATGAAGCCATCCAGTAAATCACACTGTAGCTGTTCACGGAACATCTGGTGAGGCCACCAAAGTAACTGAAACCGTCTACAAACCCTTCCCTTCCTCTCAGCAAGGTTAACCGTGCAGACTTACTAGGATTAAAGGGAGATACAGAAATACTTTGTTCCCAATATCCATTTACCTTGTCCTGAGGGCCTGCCAGGCTGCATCAATGTCTGCATACAGGTTTTTCTCAGAGGGCTTGCCGGTGCTCACCCCATAGCCGGAGTAGTCATAGGAGAAGACGTTGCAGTTGATGCGGGAGCCAAGGCCAATGTAGAAGCTGCACATCTGGCCCAGGTCCACAGCATTACCGTGCGAGAAGAGCAGCGTGTACCGGCCAGTGGGGGCACAGCGAACGAACATGCAGCCCAGCCTGTTATCTCGGGCCGTGCGGGAGAAGAACACTTCCACGGCATCCAGTTCCCGCTGGGAATACTGCCAGTCGGCCCGCTCGCTCAGGTGCAGGCTGCAGGTGCCTGATCCCGTGGGGGTGCCCGCCCCGGCCGCCGCCCCGGGCTCCTGCTGCTGCTCGGGCTGCAGCACGGTGTAGGTGGGCTCCGGGGGCAGGAAGGCCAGCTTGGCAGCGATGCGGCTGGGGCAGGGCGGGCAGCAGAACAGCCAGCACAGCTCGCCCAGAGAGAAACCGTTCATTCTGGGGCCTTGTTCTGGCATCAGAGACGCCGGAGAAAAGCTAAACCTCTCCTGGAAAGAAGTCACACGGAACCGACCCAGAGCCCTCCTCCGACGCGACCTGCCGCCTTCCTGCGAGGCCACCGGCTGCCCTCCCAGAACGCAAACAATGGCAACCTTGGAGGAACTACAGCTCAGCAACAGCAGTGCAGCTCTTCAAAGCCTGGAAACTGCTTATACAAACCAAAACCACAACCCCACGAAATACAGATGGGCTACAGCCAGCCCTCAACGCCCCCCTCCCCACAACTAACGCTACAGCAAATTCAACTCTCTAAAACACGACCCTAAACCCCCCTCACAGCACGTGAGCCACACGTACACATTTACAAAATGAATTCCCCGATCCCACGGCTCAGTGCGGCGCTCCAGCACCGGAGCCGGCCCCCCGCAGGGAACATGCAGGATCCAGGGGAGCACCTTCCCGCACACACCGCACCACGCGCGGCTCCACCCGCTCCGCCCCGGCCCCCGGGACGCCCCGCAAGGCAGCGAGGGGCCCCCGCAGCGCCACCACCCCCCGGCCCGGCCCCGGCAGCGTCCCCGGGAGGAGGAGGATGAGAAGGAAGAGGAGCACGAGGAGCAGGATGAGGAGGGTCCAAGGGGAAGGGGAAGGGGAAGGCAAGGTCGAAGCTCAGCCGCGCGCGGCCGCGGGCAGGGCCATGCCGGCTGCGGCGCGCAGGCAGGAGCGGGCAGCGGCCATGTCCCGGCTCCCCCTCCGCGCCGCCGCAGCGCTTCCGGGTTACGGGCGCGGAGCGGCGCCGCCGCAGGTGCTGGGGCGGGTGCGGGGCTGTGCCGGGCCGTGCCCGCAGCGCCGCCACCTGGGCGGGGCGCCGGGAGGTGCGGGAGGTGCGGGAGCGGGTCCCGCAGCGCCGGGCAGTACGCGGGAGCCGCAGCCGGGCCCTTTAAGGGGACCCCCCCCCCCCCCAACCCCTCGGCCGGCCGCCCACCCTCGCGCGTGCGCGGCGGGGCCGGGGGCGAGGGGCGGGCGCGCGCAGGGGCCATTTCGCGCCCTCGGAGGGGTCTGTGAGGGGATCTGCGCTCGGGTCACCCTGAGCGCTCACACCTGAGGCAGTGCCAGCCCTCAGAACGGGCCGCGGCGGGCCGGGTGAGGGGCTCCCCGTGGCCCTGAGCACCGCTCCTCGAGCCGCCCGCGTTGTGCAGCAATGCCAATGGAGATGCTCCTCCGCAGTGCCCGGCGCTCCGCTCCCCGGCTGCCGAGCGAGCTGCGCGTCCCAGGCTCAGAAGCTCTTCAGCATCTGGGGATTTGGGTGAAACTCGCCGGCAGTTTCAAGAGATACCACGGAAAACTTAAAATGGTGCAATTGCAGAAGCTTAAATTCTTTAGAAAATCAGGGTGATGATCCGTATCCCAAACAATTCATTGAATAAATTAGCAAATTGCTTAGAGCATATGGCAGACCCATGGATCAGTAGTACTGCATCTCGAACGCATGCTTCGACCCTGAGAGCAGAGCGCAAAGATTGTGGGCAACTGATGACACGCATATGTGTTACATTCTGCTGGTAACACAGGGTATAACTATGCCCCTTAATGAACCACCACTGCTTGCTTGCTGAAAAAAAAAGGTCACACAGCCCAAGTGAAAATACAAGGAAAATTACGCCTCTGCAAATGCACTTACCCTGCAATTCTTGCACGTCCAACCAGTGTCCTGGTTTGAGACACTCTGAGCATGTTCACCCCTTCATGTTGCTCTCCTACTGTTTGGCCATTACTGTACATGTTACCTATGAGGAACAAAGTTCCAAAAACTCAAGAACTGGGGTCATTTCATAAGTTACAAACCTGAGATGTCCTTCCCTTTCATGTTCATTGGGTAACACTTGCCAACTCTAAGAAAAAACCTGTGTACAGAAAGCTGGACATGTGTGATATGGTTTGTCTTTGGGGCATCCAAAATGAGCTCAGCCACCATCCACAGCAGTCTTTACTTCTGCTAACAATGGGAATTTTAGAAATGCTAAAATCAGCCAGCAATAATTGTGTCTATGCTAACTGTTAAGGGAGAAAATGAAAGGGAGAAATGTATTATCGCCATCCAGCTTGAACTTGTGGCCTCTGGCATGGACAGACTGTTCCTCTAGAGGACAGAGAATACCCAGTTAATTATGTGTGTCCCAGGCATGTCCCACTGGGAGAGTGACAGGGTGAGAGATCAGACAGGGTATTGAAACGTGTCCCACCTACTTGATTGATGCTGGGCTCCTTTGGGTGGCAGAGACAGCCAACACAGCCGTGGATGGGTCGTGAAATGATGAAAGGGACTCCTACTCCACAGACTGTGATAGGAAAATCTGGATAAAGGCAACACAGACTACATAAATGAGGGACCCTGTGAAATTCCTTGGGGATGACAAACGCCCTCAAGCACCACCTCAGCTGTTACAAGATACACTATTGATAATCTGTGGGAAGGCTGATACAACCCTGAGAAAACCCTGAATACACCCTGAGAAGTGATTTGGCTGAGGAGAGCTGTGAAGAGCCTGTCTAGTGCTGCCACTACTCGTCCCCCTCACTGCACACACACTGAAACCAAGATAAGAGCTGGAATCTGGGCATTAGCACCAGCTGAAACTAACGTTTCTCAGAATCCTTTCAAAGGCTGTATGACTCGCCCAGAGCCAGACAGCAGAAGTTGTTATATCCTAAGTAGATTGCTACTCAAAGAATAGACAGGTAAAAGGACAGTATTTCCCATGCACCACCCTGGCCCTTCCTTAGCTCATGTTTGCAGTAGTGAAATTAAAGAATGGCAAGTGTCCTCTCTGAATCAAAGGGGAAGTGTGATGAATTTGCTCCTTGGGCGAATGGGGCTGTGCAAACCTCATTACCTATGAAATTTTTACTACCTGCCTTTAAGTAATTTTTGGTGGACCTAGAAAGATGCCTCAGGTGAGCAGGGAAGATCTTCAAATACCTACCAAAAAGGCAAATACAATAAACAGAACACACTGTAGTTGGTTATGTCTTGATTATTTCCATGTTCTGTAGCCTCACCATGAAGAGCACTTCACACCGCACTTCCTTTTCCTGAACACTGGATAGACAAAAGAACAGGCCAGAAGACAGTGAGACTGAAGCCAAAGAAGACACCTGGCAGTAGCTCTGTGAAGATTATGTATCCTAAACATTAACCATGTCTGACTTCCTGCTGCCGCTGGCCAACTGTGGCTGTTACAGCTGGATAAACAGTCCACATCTCATACCTGCACACCTGCAACTATCATCTGCTTCAGGACTGGTTACAAACACCAGACTCAGACTAGGAAGTTCCTCAAAGCATTTTTGCTTATTTCCTGGACAAATAGTGCATGAAGAGTGCAAGTATTATTCCTGACTGCTCATGTAAGTTAGTAACTGTGTATCCCAGGCCTGTTCTAGGATCTGTTAAAGCAGTAGCAGCACTGACAGGCAATGCCTCTGTCAGCTGAAACACAAGGTGAGAGATCACATTGGAATCTACCAAACTCAGGTGCAGGCCAAATAATGAAGCACTATTAATGAGCATTCTTGGCTGTGTTCTCATCAACCATGTCACTGACAAGTTCTTTGCAGTTTCTGGACAAAGGTATGCTGGAAGGAAGGATTTGAAATAGAAAAATTAATTTGCTTTGGGAATGGAAGAAGACCCTCCCAAACACAAGGGAACCAAATGTAGTGGGAAGTGGTGTGTCTGGAAAAGAATGCATGGGCAAGAGAGGATGGCATCAAGAACTTAGTGGAGACATATCACTCTGGTGCCAGTGAGAAGATCATAGAATCAGGGAGTCATTTAGGTTGGAAAAGGCCTTTAAGATCAGAGTTCAACCATTAACCCAGGACTGCCAAGTCCATCTCTAAAACATGTCCCTTAATGCCACGTCTACGCATCTTCTAAATACCTGCAAGGATGGTGACTGAACCACTTCCCTGGGCAGTGTGTTCTAGTGCTTGACAACCCTTCCAGTGAAGAAATTTTTTCTAATACCCAATCTGAACCTCTCCTGGCACAACTTGAGGCCATTTCCTCTTATCTTATCACTTGTTAGTTGGGAGAAGAGGCCAAACCCCACCTGGCTACAACCTCCTGTCAGATAGTTGTAGAGAACAATAAAGTCTCTCCTGAGCCTCCTTTTCTCCAGGCTCTGGTCTCTGTGTAGTCAAAACTTGAAGATATAACACCTAAATTAATCACCCAGGGTAAGCAAGCTAAATACAGTCTTCAGTAGATGGCCCATACTTAATGTTTTTTCTACTGGGTGTATCCTTCCCTACATTGTGCCAGCAGAAAGAACTTGGATTATTTATTTCTCTTTCTTCAGCTGAGCAAGACTGTAGCAATTTTCTGCCACATAAACCCACATAGCATTAAACTTATAGGTCTATATGGACAAAAATGTTTCAATTACTTTACCAGAAAGAATAAATAAAAAGGAAAAATAGAAAATTCATGGAGCTTGAATGATCAATTTCTTCAGATATATGAGTCTAAGACAAATGACACTCTTCAAGGTTTAAAACAGCTTTCTTCTAGGTCTGCAGGGTTTTATTCAAGACTCAGCTATCTTCAGATAGCTGTGAATACAGTATGAGAAGAATGTGGAAAGGAAAACAAAGATGTACAAACATCAAAACTTATGGGAGGGATAGCAGAGGGAGGGTGAAGTGGCAGTTATGTGATAATATACAATGAGGGTTTAGAGTCTTGATTTGCAGTGACTGCATTTTATGCCTGTCACTGGCAAATTGACATTTTAAAGATATGTTCTTGACTGCTTTTTCATGTCAGTATCTTTGTTCAGGCTATATCTGGGCTGATGAAAGGAATTTCAATTAAGGATGAAATCCTTTCCATACTGTATTGAAATGCACAGGGTGGGAGCCGAGGGAGAATGGAGCAATGAAAGCTCTATAGAGAGTTCTTTAAGGCATCTTGCTGACACAGGACAAGATAGTTTAGGAATGCCTGGGGCAGTGCACTCTGTAGTGGTTTACTGTGCCTTTACAAAGAAACAGTGTGCACTCACCTTAGTGCCTACTGCCTGAGGCCATATATCATTCAAACAGGGGGCTAAGCGTTTAATAAATCCCAACCTAGTTTAGTCCTCAAGGGAATAGCAGTCTGGAGTCATTCAGGAGTGGCAGGGAGGGTGGCCACATAAGCTGGCAGGAAAAGGCTGATTTTCTCCCTGTGTATGTAAGCAGTATCCTGGGAATTGAAAGGGGTTATAAATCTGCATAGTGAAAGCCTTAGGAAAAAGAAGTGTGAAAAACAGTAAGACATGGATATGAAGACAGTCCACGAGAGAGAGAAAAAAAGAGAAAGACAATAGAAAACTGAGAACAGGGGGGAAAAAAAGGAATACTAATTGTAGGAAACCATATCAAACCCACTTTATCTACCTACCTTGCAATCACCTAATATTTGGGGTGAAAGACAAATTAGTTCCCACTGAGCACTTTCACAGAGATGTATTTCTCTTTGCATGCTTGTCCTTGTCCACCCTTTTTCCAGCCTATGTCATGGTGAGAATTTTTAGTTTGCTGATACATCCAGAATGCTCACCCAGCCCTTCCAGGTGGGCTCCAGCTGTCGTGGTGACCTTCAAAGAGCAGCTGATCCACACTCCACTCCCACCCGTGCATTCAGTGTGGGTGTAACAAGTGCACTCCAAAGACTCCGTAGGACCTATAAGTACCTATAAGTAGTGCCTTCATTCAGGTCTGAAGCTGGGCGTGAGGCGTTACTGCTCAACAAAATCTGGACAGAAGCAGAGCTCGGTGTCACTCTGGCCAGACCCATAATCAAGCTATCAATTAAAAGTCAATTTGTGTATGTCTACAGCACTACAGAGTCATTAATGTGACTGAGGTATAGACATACATTTCATTCACTACAGTAATTCATCTATTAAGATGATGTGATTTATCAGCAAGAGCCAGAATGATGGTGCACATGGCTTACCCGTGTCCAGTTATTCAGGGATGAGGCTGTCATATATGAAATCCTGATGTGAGCATTTGCATACAACTGTCAAATCCCATGTATGTTACAGGAACTGAAGTGGAAAACTGCCAAATTCTCCTGCAATAGTGTGGGAGCTCTGATGGTGTATCACACTGTTTCCTGAAAAAAATTGAAACTAGAACAACTGAGTTTTGTGTTTCCCCACTTTCCAGAAATCATCACAAAACATACGCTTCATTTCATCATAAACCTCCAGGGCATTTTCAAGGTCAGTGCAGATGGAGTTCAGGCTCCCATTCATGAGTAGTGGTCATATAATTAAAATATAAAGACATATTTTGGCTTCTGCATGCTACTGCATGTCAGAAATCAGCAATGCTTTCTTGAAGCATGTGGACTCCTCCAGCTGTGTGTCAATCTTCATATCCAAAGCCTGAACCATATTCTTCAGCTGGAATAAATCTATGATAAACAGCTTAAATTTCATTTTTAAAAAGCACAACACAGAAGGGCCAAGGGTGATTAATTAAAATCTATGGACATCTATCAAATTTTCTTCTTCTCATTTCTTCTCATTTTCTTCAATTTTTTTTTCTTCTCAACATCACTTAAACTTGGTTTTCTGAAATCATACAAACCAAAACCACCATTAGTCTGAGACCATCCCTGAGAGACATAAATTTGAAAAGCAGGACACATGTTTTCACCTGAAACACACATTTGAGACTGGAAACCAGATAGCCCAACTCTCAAGCATTACCTACTCCTCCCTTCCTTCTCTTTAAATTCTTATCTCCCCTATTCTCCCTAGAAAGCCTGGATAAAGCCTGTTGTTCTGTTAACATGCTTTTATCAGTGCAGGAGGAAGCAGAGAACTGAACTGTGGAATATATTCCCTCTTCGGTGGTGCTGCTGGGGGTTATTTTACCTGTCACTAGATACTGGTGGCACTCTTTTTGTCTCCTATGACAACAACAGCAAGGCATCAAGAACTGCCTGTCCCAAGCATGATCTTCGATTGTGTGGCACTCATCTGGAATTCTCCACCCTGATGTTCTGAAAGCAAATAGGGAAAACCTTGAATAGACACCCTGACACAATGATTCTGAGGGAAGAGATGAAGTTACCAAAACTGCTGCAGTAAACCAGTGCATACTCCAGATACAGCACTGGCTGAGAGGATTGGGCACATGTGGCCAGGGGAAGAAGCAGGGTTAAGAGACAGATGAGCAGAGATGCTCCTCTCTGTGAAAGGAGTGGTAGGAGGCAGCAGAAATGACACATTCTGGCTTCAGTCCTCACCAACTGCCTACAGTTGTTACCGTTACTTAAAACCAAATACTGTTCATTTTAGCTTAAGACAAATTCTGAGAAGAAGAGGAGACAGTGAGTTGAGAGACCTCTGTGCTGTCCCAGAGTCATTTTGCGGGCAAACTCAATTCCTCCACATCGCCTTTTAGTCACTGTGGTTTCCAAAAGGTCAGACCCTGAAGTTCATAGTCTAGGGCAAAGTTCCTAGAAAAGTCTTCTATGTTTGGTCCCTAATGTCTAAAAAAGCAGTACAATTACATCCAAGCACAGAAGCCCACCACTACTTTTCCTACAATCAACCTTAAGATTAATTTCTTTTCCTCTCTACTGTAGTTATTTACATATTTATTATTACCCCTATTCTGTCATTTCTTCACATTGTTGCAATTCGTTCTAATTTTTCCCTTCTTCTGTTTCTGAGTCATTCTTGTTCTTCATCTCTGTCAAGCTGACCCACAACTTTTCTCAAATGCTGCAGGCTGGATATGGTACCTCAACTGTGGCCTTACTCATGGCAAGTAGAATAGTAGGATGAGCTCATAGCTTATAGACTGCACTTTCACTGATCTATCCCAGTATGATGTTTGCCTTTTTTTCTTTTTTTTTTTTTTTTCTTTTTTAAGTAAGATCTGCATGACACTGCTGGTTCCCATAGAGCCTGCAGTTCTCTCTAACCCCCATACCTTTTCAGCTAACTCATGCTTGCTCTGTTGGCTCTTTACTCCATTTCTTTGCAATTGATTATTCCTACCAGCACACAGACCATTACAGTTGTCCTTATCAGGTTGCAGGTACCCACTTCTAACACAACCAACTTGGCACTTGCAGAGCTGCAAACAAACACAGCACTGACTACAGAGCCTTTGTCAGGTCAGCCCAGCCTTTTTAGGAAGCACTTGATATTCTTATTATCAGACCCCTTGTCTATAAAGGACAAATGCTGCCAAGGCTGTTGGCCAGCCAGGATGACTGAGAGGGTCTCCCTGGGAGCCCCTTACGCTGCCAGGGGTGGGCAGGTGCTGTGGGGCAAAATGCCAGCCAACCCATATCCCACAAGCCAGCCCTCTGCTCCTGAGATTTGAAACATGACAGGCAGGAGCAAAGTCTCATATTTCTCCAAGAGAACAAACATTTATTTTGGTTTTGACTCACAGTACCAGAAAATAAAAAAACATAAAAACTATTTACCACCTGATGAAAATATAACTATTTTCCCTTTTTTTTTGCTGAACCTGTGATGCAGTATCTGCTGATATATATGGGATACTTCAGGGCATATGTGCTTACTCAAAATATGGTTTATTCTGATGTGTATAAAGCTCTCCACAAATTTGTCCCCAGTCTTCCAAAATCTCACAGAGTTTTATATGTGATTATCAGACTGTACACATGTGAGCGCTGGCAATACAGAACAAGCCTTGTCATTCTTTATACTTTTGTCTGACAGGGGTATTTAAAGAGATGTGCTGCTACTTCTGCAATGATCCAAATGATCCAAATGATCCAAGCTACTGTGATAGCAGATTGATGTTAAGTATGTAATTAGAGAAGGAAAAATGAATGAAAAAGGAAACAGATGTAAACCAGCTTAATAGTTATTTTGTATCTATTTGCCAAATAGCTCTTATTATGGTTCTGTTGCTGCTGCTTTTAAATCTCTGTTAACCAAAATGTATCAGATATGGAGAGCTATGACATTTTCCTTCAGGGTTACAACCCTGGCAGTTCTGCCCAGCTCAGCTCATTGCAATAACCTGCCAGGATGCTAAATAGTTAATGAGGTAACAACAACTGCATTCATAAGAAAGAAAAAATGGTAGATGGTCAGTTCCTTTTGGCTGAAGTCTTTAGGTTTTAAAAATTAACACCAAGGTACTGATAAAATACATGGTAATTTCCTGAGGAAAGATTAGAGGCTTGGGCTGAAGATAAAACCCAAAGCATATGTTTCCCTGCCTGGGCTTTCATGTATTAATCCTGTATGGATTGACGGTGTAATTAGAACAATTCTGTGAGAGTCACAATTTGATGAGCACCATCCTATAGCTAAGCACACATTCCTTATTCTCCCAAGACCACGGGAATCTGAATATCTCACTGCTTTCACTTTGTTCAGTATTAAAAGGGAGTTTGGTGCTCATGTCTGTCAGCAGGTAATAAAGACTGGATTCCACAAATGCCATAAGAGATGATGCCTCACAACCCTCCACTGCTGTGACCAGGCTGACAGATCTTTGTGCACTGGTTATCAAGAGATGACCCTTCCTTCCCACAGCTCTCAGCCTGATTCACATCAGCAAGGCTTTCAGTGACTGCACTAATGACAGAGCTGCATCCTAGACCAGCCTTGTGTCAGCTCTGAAGTGATTTCTGCAGTGAAGGCACTGTCAGTAGGTGGTCCAAGGCTGCTTCATTGCTCTGTGTATCTGCTGGTCCAACTGCACCATCTCTTTTCAGTCTGACCAAGGCCATTCTCAACTTTCAGGGCAGGAACTGCAGAGCTGGAAAGCAGAGGAGGAAGGTCTGACAAGTTCAGTAAGATACGGGAAAACTTCCCTTGTGAAATGCAGCATTTTCCTCTTCCTGCACATTGGTCACTCAGGGAGAACAGAGGAAAAAACCCTTTTGTCTGAGTCATTCACACCATACTAAGAAAAGCACTTGGAACTGTACTCCAGGGAGTAGCATTACACTAGGATAAGGGAGTACTTGGGTGAAGTCAGGTTCCTTCTTTTTACAGCAAATATCACTACCTGAATGCTGTTGTTCATTTCCAGGCATTTTGGTGATTCAGCCTGAGAGGTGTCTGTGTTCACAAATTGCAATTACTGTCTATCTTTCAAAAGGGAAACTGATACAATGCACTGCTTTAGTTGTACTGAAATGGGATTGGTTGTTTTCTTACAGAAATTGGAAGAATTTTGGCTCTGAACTGATTAAGTACTTAATCTGTTGCTTAACTTGAAACAGTTCAGTACTTCCATTGACATGAATAAAATTGTCCACATCCAGCTAAGTAACTTTCCTGTTTTTCTGGACTATGTTCTTTTAGAACTGAACAGTTACCTTAATAAATACTAGACTAAGCATAACTGTAGCCTGATCTAAAAAGAAAGGGGGTTTAAAGGGTAGATCCTGTGGCTTCTGTAAATTTTTTTTTTTTTAAGAGAAAGCTTTCTGCCTCCCACTTTGGGCCAAAATGCGATTTTTTGGAGGTATGGAATTCCACTCTTATGGTTCAAATTTCAACAGTGATGGCAACATTTACAGTTTTGTTTGCAGTAATTTCTAACAGAAGGATTACTTCTCCCTCTTGGATACATTTGGTTCTTGTAACGCTTGATGCAGTGCATCCATTTGGCAATAAACCCCTCATTGGGGAGTTACAATCTGTTGGGTTTTTTTCTGTCTGAAGTTTCTCAAACAGAGGTAAGTCCCAAGTTAAATTTATCTGAACCAACAAACGCATGATTCGCACAGATTTTAAGTCACCAGACCCTCCTTTTACTCACAGCACCTCCCAGGTGTTCCTCCTACAGAAACCAACCATAACTCTGGTGAAATTGGGGTGAAAATGCAGCTTCACGTGTCAGCAAAAAAGGCTCCTCTCTTAAGAGGGGTTGAGGCAACCTCCCGCTGAAGCCTCAGTGTACATGATGGATGGTGACCCACTTCTCCAGCTTGGAAGGCTTGGCCAGTCTTCACAGAAATCAGTGAAATCAGGTCAATTAACTGCAGTGAAAAAGCTGGCCAAAGGAACAAACAGGATGGAAAAGGGATAAAGTGATAAAGGAGCTAAACACAGCTTGAGCTGAAGTGTTCAGGGACCACAGTTCATGCGGCCAGAGGATAAAGGTGAAGTTCAGTGACAAGGTTCCCTGGATCTTCTTTTTTTCCCATCTGCGCACTCTTTAGTGTGACCCAGTTTCCCCTTGGCTGTTGGCACTGGGGAGAGCATGGTCCATTCTGACCAGGATTTTATTTCTAACCCCACTTCACTGAAAGGAGGATCCCAGTTTACACTGACAAGGTAACTGGGCTCTTGGCGTTAGATGGGGGCTCAACACCCCCTTCCCCTTCCCAGCAGCAGATAGCTCAGCAGGAAAATGGAAAAACAATTGACTGGGCTGACAGATGTTCAGTCTGACTTCAGATGATGTAGGAAAGCCTGGATCTGCAGATGTTGATGGTTTTCTGATTAAAAATCCTCCACTGACATACAGATAGATTAAAAAAATAATTCTTTAAAAGCACAGCACAGCCTTGATTTATCTATGTACACTCAAAAGTTGTCACCAGCTTTGATATGTGTTTCCTGCCCCAGAAACCCACCGATTGTGCAGGGCAGAGATCCGGCCTGTCCTCCACCATCAGGGAAATGCTGGGATCTCATTACAGCCTCTCAGGTCGGGGCAAGGGGCATTGCCTGTCAGTCGCGTTGCTTCAGCACCCTGACAGGAACTGCACTGCTGAAACTCAAAGATGATTGAAATGTTAATTGCTTCCAGGACAGTGTCAGCAGCCTTGCCTGGCTGAAAGAAAAGCCCCAGGGCATTTACCTGAGGGCAGATGAGGATCCTCCTTATCTCGGGTCAAAGAAGACCAACTCCATTAATTTCAGCCGAGTCTGGGCTTTTTTTCCCCTGGAAGAGTGAGAGCTCAGAATCTGTTCTCAGTTCATTAGTACAGCCTAACAGAGAGAAACCAACTGCAGAACGGGAAGTTAGCTGTGAAATACACTGTTAATATAAGTAAGGGAGCAATGACAGACATCAGAATTACTCTGCTATCCTTATGTTCTGGGAGATGCAGAACCCCAGCAGATCATTAGCAGGGGGCAATGAAGAAGTCCTTAGGCAAAATTTTGCCATTGCTCCCAGTAATTGCTTTTTAAGCAACTGGGAGTTTTTAGCTGAAAGGTCTCGTACAACCAGAATGAGCAGTTCATGACTAAATTTTTCTGACTGTAAATCAGAAGCATCGAGACCCCAAATACTCATGGTTTTGCCAATGCTAACAGAGCAACACAGTCCTTACGTTGTACAGCCAGTAGACAGATCACACCAGCTTATTGCAAAGATATATTTTCTTACACACAGATGGTATTAGAAAACAACTCTGTATATAAATTCTACAAATACACAATGAATTAGTGATCTGATACACAATAAATTAGTTTTCTGTGCAATCCTCCCAACAGGAAGCGACGCATGTCCAGTGACTAAAACCAATATTATTACTTGCTTAAATAGAGCAATGCATCCTGTTGTTGTGAAGGATAAGCTTTGATTGAAAAGGGCTGTTTTTGCAGCTTCAAGTAATTCAAAACACTTTTTTTTTCAAAAAAGAAAAAAAAAAGTAAAAAAAAGTTTTATTCACTTCTAAGCAGCAACTCTTGGCATATTTCCTTACAGAAGACACTGTTGTGTCCGGCTATTACTCAACCACTAACATTAGAGACATTAAAGTTGCAGGAAACACAGTTCATCTTTTGCGTAGTTAGAAAGGAGTTGGCTTCCCAGTGACCCTGGAAAGGACTTGGTGCTGGGCAGAAAACCACAATCCACAGCGGAAAATAATAGCTGATATATGAATATCTACCTAAAGGCTAATCAGCAAAACAACGTGTGAGGAAGATGACCCACATGACGTTGTTTGGAGGAAGTTAGTCATCAGTATTCTCTAGCTTCCTTTTGTTTTAAAACACTAAATCACTGCCCCTCACCAGTTTAGATAAGAATGGGTTAATACAATCTGTTGAGGATAAGAAATCAAGCTGTTTTCAAGGGCCAGGCTGTATTTTATAATCACCTGCTGTTGACCATGTGCCTGTTGACTTCCATGGGTCAGTGCTCCAGGCTAGTCTGTAATTCCAGATGTTACTGCACATCATGTGGTGCTAAGGGTCCTAGCAAGCATCGCCACCGTGACAGAAAGACATGAGAACCTGGGGGTAGAGTTGGCTCAAGTTTGTGCACGGTCCCAACATGCCTTCTGCAGTTTCCTGCTGTATTCTATGAGCACACCTTTAGAAGTTTTCTTTTTTCCCACTTCTGGCTTCATTGCACACTATTTAGGGAGGATAACCAGCTTAACAGTGCAGTGAGAGAAACCTCTCTGGATCTGAGGTAACTGCAGTGATTCTGATTTCCAGCTTAATTACGCCAATGCTCAACCAGGAGCAACGGTCCCTCTGAAGCCAGCTGTGTGATGTACAGGCAATAACTCTGAAAGGGTATGTTTGCTTCCTTCTCCATCAGGAGACTACGCATAAAACATTCCAGAAACCAAGTACTACAGGACATGCTTACCAAACAAACAAAAAAATGCCATAAGATGAGTCCAGGACCTAGTGATGTCAGTGGGAGTTTTTGCTGTTCATTCCGCCTTGGCCAGTGGTTTTCCTGTCCCCAGTCCACAGGCAAGACAGGGCAGAGTGAAGTTGGTGCTTGGAGCTTCCTGGATGGTGTGACTTCTCCTTCAAGGTGGCTAACTCCTGTTTATTTTCAAAAGCCAGTGCATCCCTTAGTTGTCAATGCATGCTGCTCTGAGGCTGATAGCCCCTTTGCCTCTTACATTTTAATTAGGCTCTAATCTCTAGCAAATTAGCTTGATTGCAGATGTCCACTTTTATTAGTCAAAGATTTAAGTAACATGTTGTATTTACAGCTTTCTGGCCAAAAAAAGACCCAGACTCACCACTGTTTCACACTAGGCTTCCCCAGGTCAACACATAAGCTCTGGCGGCATTAGGCAGCTTTGCCCTACATCCACTATAGTGCAAAGGCATGTGGCTCACACTGACCTGGAAACTGCTGCCAAAACAGTCCATTTTGATGTGTAAACCAGAAGAAAGGTCACTGTGCTGAGGAGCAGACAGGCACCAACAGCAGTGATGTGTGCAGGAGCTGGAAAAAGCATCAGCCTCTGCGGGTGAGTATGATGACAAGACAGTCTGGAGCTGGGCCGCTTTGGCCAGTCTCACCCTCCACCCTGTACACTGCTTTGGGCTACCTGGTAAGGACAATCTGAGCAAAGAGCAACTCTGGCAGAAGTTTAGGGGTTGTCACCACTGGCTTTTGTTTTCATGGTTTTTAAAATGTAACTGTTTCAGTGAAAGAAAGAGAAGAACCAAAGAAAGAAAGAATCCTCAATCCAAATGCTAAAACTCTGTTTTAAAGCTTTGAGAAAAATGCTACTTTCTTCCCACCCCCTCTACACCAGGAAATGACTCAGTTCTAGAGAAACATCCAAAAAAAAAATCAGCTTGTCTGTTAGTGTAAAAATCAATTAAGAAACCCCAAAACACGAGATGTGCAGCTGGCTTGGCTGAATATGTCTCCTAGCAGTGGTCTTCCCTCATCTTGCCTGTTTCTCCTCTGGCCTCCTACCCCACAGCTGCATCTGCTCCACTCCCTCTCCTTCCAACTGCTACTTCTTTGAACAAATCGGTGCTACTGAGTCATGAAAAGGCCAAGCTCCTACTCTTTCAGCTCATCTCCTAGTGTCAGAAGCTCCTGTGGAGCTGCCTCTCCAAGCTCTTTCCTCAGCCACAGCCCCCAGCATTGGAACCACAGTCATCTCAGTCCTGCAGGAGTTCAGGTAAGAGTCAAGGCTGCTGCCAGCAGACCTACTGGGAACAGGATCTTCTTCCCAGTTTGTCCTGAGGCCATGATTTGCCTGTCTCAGCAGCAGGCTGTCTTAAACAACTACTTGCTGGTTGTACTCCATGGATTTGTCCTTTAAACCCCATGATTTTCATGGCCTTATAAACAATGCAAATATTTTCTCTGATCACTACCCACCCAACATTTTCAGCCTTGGCTGTCCATCAGCCTCACACAAGCCTGGGCAGGATCACACCAGTCCCTATGGATCACCATGCTCCCATATCATGCTGTGGCTGCCTGTGCAGGGATAGCTGTGTGTAACTCGCGTAGCCACCACTGCTCCGCACGGGGCCCGGGGAAGGGGCTGCCCCGGCCCAAAAGAGACCTCTGGGAACGGGCTGGGTCCGTGCCAGGTTTGGCAGCTCCCCCAGCAGCTGTAGCTGCACACCAGGGTAATGGTTGGGGTAATGAGCTTGTAGCAAAGTGTGAGTGTGCATCTGGTGTGGATCAAGGGCTGACTTCATTTCCTTCCTCCTGGCTCCCTTGTCATGCTCTGCCCGGCCATTTGGCCCAGGCCTGGCTGTGATCCAGACGGTACCTAGTTTCATCAGGGCAGAGCCCCAGATAGCACTGGCTTCCCAAGGTGTGGGACAGCTAGTAATCACTCCAGTGAGCCTTCATGAGCATATTTTGTTTCTCAGGAGGCACCAGGTCTCCCCAATGGCATCTGGAGAACATCCAGAGCTGACAGAGCAGTAAACAGGCGCTTCCCTGTTGTACCTGCCTGAACCGGAGACTGCAACCAGTGAAACAGAGAGGAAGATTTCCAGTCCCTTGGCCCACGAGGCTCTCTTAAAAGCTGGAGACAGGAAACATTATCTGTTAGGGACTGATCAGTATTTGTACTGCAGTGGCTCTGAAGGCTCCCACTGACATCCTGCTCCTGTTATTCTGGGCACAGCCACCAGATTGAAAACAGTCCTGGCTGCAAAGACTTTGCAGTTGAGCTCACCTATGTGAGTAAATCAGACCTGCCCTACCAACAGGCCTGCAGCTAAGGGCTTGGCTCTTCCTTTATAGCCAGGACCACCAGGGACCTGTGGGACCTGCCCAGCCTATTCCAAGCCCAATGTACACATCCCCAGACTGGAGGATGCCACTGAGTACCTGGAAGGACAGCAGCAAAGCTGAAGGAAATGCAGCCACTTTTGGCCCTCCTTTTCCTCCCCAATAGCTCCTCATTTGATGGATGGCTTTACTCTTAACCCCACCACCTTTAGTAATTCCCACAGGTAACAAAGTAAGACCAACACCAGGGCGGGGAGAGAGACAAGGACTTTAACTCAAGATCACAGTATGCAGGTCCACAGCACAGCCAAGGGCTGTAGCCAGGTCATCTGAAACTCAACCCTGTGCCCAGTCAGCTGAGCAACACCACTTCTCATGCTTCTTTGTGTTTAAATGACAGGAAAATTGTTTTGTCAAAGTAATTTTCTGGGGTTTTCAACTTGGAATAAGAAACTTCCAAACTGTGCAGACCTGCCTATGTGGAACAGAGTGCTTCTTGTTCTTGAATGGTAAAGATGAAGTTAATTGCCAGGAAGTGGAAACTGTGCTATAATATCTTGGCGAAAGTGTATATGATGAAGAGCTGTTTGCGCCGCTGGACTTGCAGCGCTAATAACACACATGTGTCTGCTGGACTCTGTGCCATCAGGAGTCAGCAGGAACTGGAGGACCCGCGTGGTGTTGGATCAATCATTAATCAAAACCTGGCAGCTGAGCCTGGGACGGTGCAGGGAGGAGTCGGCTGGGACAGGCAGAGGGATATGCAGAGGCTCTCCCCAAAACAAGCACTGCCTGTGCTGATCCATCCCTGCAGGCAGCATCAGTGCAAGCCAGATCCTGCACACACACAGACCTGGGACTGCCTGGATCTGGCATCCTTCTGTGGACTGAACCAGGACACCAAGGCAGAAATACCTGACCTTGGGATCAGTCAAGTACATGCATCTTAATTAATAAACTGTAACAAAGTGCTTATCAGTCCCTCATTACTAAAGATTATTCTCCAATGTCTGCAGCACTTGCAAATCCTGGAACTGGCTGGGTTTGTTCCTCCCTTATTCTTCCCAGGAGGTATACGTGCAGTCAGCACTATTTAACCATTCCCAGGAAGAGATGAGCTTTCCTGAAAGGAAGTCAGTGTTTCATCTCCACCCAGAAAAATCAGCAGGACTGGATAAAATCCACAGTCCTGTAAGGAAGCCCAGGGGCATGGCTAGCAAGCAAGGCTTGTACAAGCACTTTTGGTCCAGATGAAAGGTTCATGAAAAAGGACTTAAACCTCTGAGTTTCCGTACTTCCAGTGTGAAACAGAGGATGCCCGGCCTGGTTCTGCTCCCCCTGATCTCTTTCTTTCCCCTTGGCTTCCTGCCATTGTCTTTGGCAGAGCTGGGATGGCTGTGGGAGCCCAGGGAAAGGGGGCACTTTCTTCTCTTGCTCACCACAGCAATTATTTGTAGCCCTTTCAGGTATTTTCCACCCTTATATGTTTTGCTCAAGTGTCCACATACACACAGATATATGTGTACACATTTATACATGCACACACACCTACTTTGGATTTATATTCCTGCATGTGCACACACTCCTGCAGTGACCTTGGTCCTTCAGAAAGTGTGTCAGACTCACTTCTGCCATGCTCACATAATTCCATCAGCAAGCATTCAACTCCCAACGTTTTTCCTGCAAAACGATGACGCAGAAGGACAGGATGAACACACCATGGGAGTGTCACCAGCCCAGTGCTGCCTTACACACTGGCACCACAACATGAAACTGGGGGGCAACGGGTGGCCAAACAGGCTTGATGGTTGTGTAACACAGCTGGTCCCAGCTCAGCTCCTAATTGCTGTCCACATCCAGGAAGGACTCGGAACACCTACATGACTTTTGCAATAGCTGGCCTTCAGGCCAGGCTCTGGGCTCATCAGGGCTCTGCTTAGTGCACCTGAGTGCCCTGAAGCAGCTTTCAGCACCCTCCCTCCCCTTCTGGCAAATCCTGGAAGCAGTACAGCCCCTGGAAGCTGTTTTATTTGGTGGCAGCAGCTCCAGTCCCCTCCACTGCCTGTACATGTTTTGGTGTACCATGTTTTGGTGTCACAAACACATGTCCCTCCTGGGCTTTTCTACTGCTGGAGCAGGTTGCTGTAACTGCAGATTTTCAGGTTGCTGAGGTTGGTTTTTCCTCCCTTTCCTGTTCCTGGGACAGGCCAAGGCACCTGGCTTTCATTAGTTTTGGTGCTCTACTCTAGGAAGCAAATTCTAGTTTGAGAAGGACTTTTTGCTTTTCACATCTTGCTTTGAAGAAACTACCGTTTAAAGAAAAATGTTTTCTCATGCAATGTCATCACCAGTAATGCTGAAAAGCTGCTTTCAGCCTGCCGGAAACGGCCTCAGGGAGACCTCAACACCTGCTAAAATCCTGCCCTGAGCTGAGGCCTCTACAAAAACCCTCCACCACAGTCCTCGTCAGCAGAATTCAGAGCCAGTCCATCACCTTGGACAGCTTACGAGGCATCTCTTCCTCCAGCCTCAGCATCAGGGAGAGTGGAGGAGCCTCATGTGAGAAAGTCAGGTCTGAGGGACCCACCTGCAGCCTCACACAGCTGCCAACAGCTGCCTGGTAGGGACAGGGCTGGTGAAGCATCTCCTTGTGAGCCTGGCGGGACTCCCCAGCCCGCCTGCTCCGTGCGGGACTCCACTCCCGTGCACAGCTCATCCTCACTCCTTAAGTGTGGGAGAGACCCAGAACTGCCCACCCGGGGAGCAGAACACCTCTGCTGGTTAACCCACCTCATTGCTATCGCTGTCAGCTCCAGATCTCTGTGCGTGGGGCAGGTACCACACTCAACACATCCACAGAGGCATTTTCTCACCCACCGGGTGGGGTCACCCCCTGGAGACAAATCCAGCCCAGAGAGGGCTGTGGATGGGAAAAGGAAGGGCAAGGAAGAAGGGGGAAATCGTGGAAGCAGTGGTCCCAGCAGGAAACCCAGATAAGAAATTCCTGAGAACTCCCTACCCATGATTTGCTCTGTGAGAAATATCCGCTGTCAGCATTGCCAACCTGGGCGTTTTCTTTAACATCCAACACTCAAACTTTCTTCCTGCCTGTACCAGGCATTCCTGCTTCATTAGAACACCTGGAATTTCTGAATCATCTGTGATTTCTTTCACTGTGACAGAGAGTGCCTTTTGATTTCTATTATCCGCTGCCCAACATGATAGCATGAGTGGGGATCGCAGGCTCCAACACGAGCTCCTTGAACAAAGAATAAAATAATTCTTTATCGATGCTCAGACCCCCAGCCTGAGCTGAGCTGTGCCTTTTTGCAGTGCTTGGCTCATTACTTACTGCTGTCATTCGGACTCCAGCCCCTGAAAACCTCTGTGGACCTTGAAGATTGTCAGACAAGTTTGCTGCAGGTGACACAGCAGGTGAGTGTTTCTCTTTTCCTGTTGTCACCACGCACTCAGCAGCAGAGGAACAGCGTTGGCTCTCCAGCCCTGCATGGGTCCAGTTCCCTGGGGAACCAGCATGTAACTGCTGGAGAGGAACAGAGAAAGTGCTACTGATAAACGCTGCAGAAACAACGGGATACGTATGTTAGAGCAAAGCTGAGAGCCAGAATCTGCTCCTGGGGCTAAAGCATTCTGGTGCTGTAGAGCAGTGGGATCAGGGAAATGCTGTCACTTAGCAACTGCATTAACACAAGAACCAGAACCAAACTGTCTGAAGTGAGAAATGTCACTATTTTTTTGGTGCAGCTGTGCCCACACGCTGGAGCAAAGGGAAGTGATTTGAGTCCTGGGATGCTGGTACCGCCTACACAGTCAAGGGAAGGGACCTTAACAGTGAACAAGGGAGTGAGTACAGCAGTGGTTTTCCTTTTAAGATGTGAGTCCCACTACAACCCGAAACATTTTGTCAGAGGAATCAGCTCACGCAACTTCTGGGGCACTTGACTTACCAAACCCATTGCTTTTTATCCTCAGACTAGCAGTAAATGGCAACCCACCCTCTGTTTTTTTATAACAAAACCCAGCAAAAATTCATTGTATTAGATGCTGCTACAACTGCGTTTGGGAGGATGGGTCACATTAGTGTTAAATACATCCCTTGTTCTTCTGTACCCTGCGATGCACAGACAGAAAAGAGGCATTTTAATAAAAGAATAAAGATCACTTGTTGGGTGGCTGGCCATGTCCTACACCAGACAGTGTTGTCTTCTCATAATACAGGCAAAATGAGACAACACTGAGCATTGAAGGTGCTCAGACTCGTTAACTGACAGCTTTGATTCTTACAGCAATGGATTTTTAAGCAGGGGTGGGTGGTCATCAGCTGAGGAAACCTCGTAAGGTGAACACAGGTTCCTTTCCTACCTGCCATATGCACCCAGCCCATCTGTCCCCAAAAACAGCTCTCAAATCAGGAACCAGGCTGGAAAGCAGAGTCTGGTTGAGAGGAAGAGGCTCACTGTTCCAGGGGAAATGAACTTTGTCCAATGTCACCCACAGCCCCAAGATCAACATTTTCTGTAATGCTTTTGTTTTTAATTTCCTTACTTTTTGTTTGTGAAAATATCATCCTAGAGGAGGGATTTAGGATTTGTGCTTACAAATAAAATAGACTATAACTTGCCTAATGGGAGCAGTTCAGTTTTACATGGTTGTCTCTTGACATGTTTGCACAGCTGGCCAGATACCATTAAAATGTATTTTCTCAAGAGGCAGTGTGGTCTAGCGGAATGAGCATGGGCCTAGCAGGCAGGAACTCCCACGTTGTAATTTTGGGTCACCAGTGGTTTGGTTTGGTGCACAGAGTCATTTAACCCCCATGTATGACAGTGTCCCAAAACGACACCTCCTCATCACAGTGTGATACAGAACATCCACATGTTAGGGAGAGGATCAGAGCCCTGATGTGGCACCCAGGGTCGGAAACACCCAAACAAAGACTGTGGAGGGATGGATTGGAGATGCTTCTCCATCTTCACCTCTGGTGGGTTTGTGCTAGGCAGTCCCTGAATCAGAAATGATGCATCTGGCATGGTCCTGTGCAGGTTGTCCTGATCTGAACTGAGATTATCCATGAGCACTCTGCAACAGCTTGTCCCTCTTCCCAGCAATTAGCACAATCTTCTTGGAGAGACCCCCCAGAGCTCTGCAGATCCTTGTTGAAATGAAAAAGCCAACAAGCAGCAGTGCTACCTTTCAGCTCAGGAATTTCCAAAAAGCTGACAAGCATATCCAGTATTACATCTGAACAGGAGCTTGCAGGACAATGGGATTTTAAGTACCATGGAATGACTGGCTCTAGTTCTAGCTCAGATGGTTAAAAATCAAATAAAACCTAAATTGATATAATTGATAGTTCAATGATACTGAACTAGGGCCTACACTGTGGCACCACTGACACTTAGAACCTTCCTTTTTAGATTACTTCAATCCAGGATACTTTTGCCACAGCACTGAGGTTACATTTGTCCTACAAACTGCATGGACACCAGTCCATAGTTCTGGGTGATGATGATGGAAATAATCCTATAGGAAAACATTTCAGCTGGCAGCTGAATTGTGATCTTACCCATTAAAGATCCTCCTTGTTTACTTCTCCCACTGATCACGTCTGCTAACTGCTGTGTTTGTGTTTCACTCTGCTGTTAATAAGGGCTTCATTTGATGGGATATTGAAGATTCTCCAGCAAAACAACATTCCAAATCAGGCAACAGCTATTGTGCTACATCAAGATGGTCTCTCTTTCTTGGTGTCTCAAGGCCTGTAATAAAAAGTTGCTTGCAGAATTCAGGGACTGCCTATGCTGATAGACTCTGTGTCTGGGCTTCTGTCAGCAACCTCAGGGAACTTTTGTCAACAGCTTGAGTCATTTTAGAGAACTGGTCTCCTCTTCAAAGGAGGATGGGTGTGAGAACAGCTCAGCAGCAGAACATCTGACAGGCAGTGTGGTACAGAGCACTTTCTCAGGGCTTCTGGATATGGGGAGAGGATGAGTCAGTGGGTGAGGAGGTGGTCGCAGCCCGCGAGTCCTGTGGCCGTGGATGTTCAGTCCTGGGGCTGCTGTGCCTGGCTGAGGAGGCCACATGGACCTTTTAACAGGCTCAGGGTCAGTGACCACGTCAGGGTATTTGAGCCTTCTCTGACACTGTGGCTGTGCTGAGGGCTGGAGCTGACCCCAGCGAATCCCAGGAACACTGATGGTACAGCACTTCCATGGACCTCCTGAGAAAGCAGGGCTCTCCCCAGCTTGAGACATGGTCAACCAAGGCTCCATCAAGCCAGGGATGGAGACAGCAGGACCTCTGGCAGCCTTGTCCCATGCTGCACAAACTCTCTGATAGAAGATGTCCAAACTGCACCTCCTGAGCCACGGCTGCGGCTGCAAAGCCCTGCTGTGACCTTCTCCTCCTCCACTGCCCAGCTCCGAGTCCGGTGAGGAACACAGGAAGCTGGAAACCATTTCAGTGACATTTCTGGGCACAGCTGAGAACAGTACAGTTTTTACCTCGATTTCATAGGTGACAGGGAATCAACAAATCTGACAAACGTGGCAGTTAGTGTGTACTCTCTCAGAGAAACAACTGAAATAACCAGAAGCTTTTCTTTTTTCTTTTTTTTTTGAGAGAAACATTTTCTCTTCTGGATGGCAGACTTAAACAGCAAAGAAATGTGTGCCTTCAGGGTATCTTTAACCCAATTTTAGAACCTCCTGGAAGTCAGAGCTATTAATGGACTTGTTGCTGGAAGCTCAGCTCCAGTGTTTTAAATGGCTGTGAAACATGCTCCTGATGGGAGAACAAGCACAAAACCAAGACGAAAACAGGAATCTGTTATCTAATATTCCCACCCCTGCTAATAAAGTTCTCTTTTTTCAATGCTGGAATCTTGGCTGGTGTTAAAGAGAGTCTTGTAAAACTGCCTTGACACCTTATCAACATCAGTACAAAAACCCACCCACCCTTCGCCGACACAGTGGTGGCAAGGGACAAAATGGGGATTTTACAAACCTGTCAAAGGAAATCTGTTGCCTGAGCTCGACACTCCTGTGATGAAGCATCGTGTATCTGTAGTGATCTATAAATATTAAATGTTACCTATCACTGAACTAAGATTTTTGCCTTTTTGTAGCCTTATTTATATAATTGACACCTTCTTCAGTGAGTTTGCTCCAGTATTTCATTACCAGCTGATATATCCAGGTCAGCCTTGGCAGGTTAGTGCAGAACCCCACTCCCTCAGCAGGATCTGAAAATTTAGGTCAATTTGCATAACTTTGATGAACCTTTAGAACTAAAATGATTAAAGTGACAACTTCCATTGACTCCCTGCTGAGGTCTCCGACCTTAAATCACAGAGGTCACAAAAAATATGTGAAGAATCTAAATAAACTCCAATTCAGAACTCCTTTAGATTAAGCATCTCCATGCAGTGGGGGCATCAATATGGCTTAAAGGAAGTGCACAATGCTTTATAGTTTCTCAGTAATTAAACTTTTCATAGGAATTCCATAAATTTCAATGCATACTTTTTTCTCAACCCCACCAAATACAGTTTTTAAACAGACAAAGGCAAAGAGAAGCACTTCAAGTTACCCAAGTCACAGTTTTGCAAATTTTTCACAAAACTGCAACCATCTGCTTTCAGGGTTTCGTAGATTAAAATCCAGTCATTTTTCAATCAAAAGGTTTGGTAGTTTTCCATGCCGTATCAGAATGGATGTAAACATTCAGTGTTTGAGCTTCGTGGGTACAATGACAAAGATCCTTCCTACGTCACCAAATAAATCATCAGACAGGAACTTTTCCTGACTACACAAGACAACCATGATGACACATGGGCTTGGTATTAAAGAGGCCATGACTCCTTGACACTGCATAAAATCACTGTCCAACTCCAGACTTTCTTTCACTGTAGCATCATTTTTTCCATTTTGGAACAGGAGCCGTGCAGGAGCTCTGGTGGGTTAAGCAGCCACATACTGGAGAGCACTGGGAGGAACAGGGAGGTCCAGGAATGCAATCCCACCCCTGCAAGTGGTGCCAAGGGGACACTGTGGGGAGGTCACGAGCTGGTGTTTCCAGGTACCTCTTATGCAGGTGAGCTCCATGCTCACTCCCATTTCCCAGAACAGAGCATGCTGGAGCAAGCCGACTCCATCTGCCCCTCACATCTGGGGACCAGCCTGAATTACCTCAACCAGCTCTAAATTTTCAGAGTACTCTGCGCTCTCTTGGAGAAAGCAGCAGCAGGTAACAGGAGGAGGATGAGACACATCCACTAACCGTCCCATTTTAAAATGAAATAAAATTTAATTCAGCAGCAGCAGCACTGTACAGTGTTGCCTCCTGATGACTTTTGCTCTGAATTACATGAACCAGAAACAATGCAACATTTGTTTGAGTGTGATTTACATGAAGGACGGAATCCCACAGCATTTACATCCCCTCCGTGAGTCACGCTTTGGTATCCCTGGTCCGTCACATCCAGGATGTGTTGAAATGACAGGCAGGGAGAGGAGAGCTGCTTTTGAGACAGTTCCACAGGACAAACTCCTTCACTGAGTGGGAAGTATTATTACCCAGCCTTTGCCCCCTGCTACACGCACTGCAGTGAAGGCAGTGGGTCGTGTTTACAGTGCCAGGGCAGCGTCTTCTCTTGTGTGTTCATTTAGCAAATTGGAGGCCGCAGACAACAAAGCAAACAGCACCTCAGGTCTTCAAAATCCTTGCTCCTCAGTGGCAATGGGTCTAACAGGCCAGTAATTCCAGTGCTAAATGGAAAATAACTATCCTGTGATTTTATTTTGCAGGCTGAAGCCGCTTCCCATCAGGGCCACACACAGAACTGCTCTGGGCTCCAAGGGAAGGGCCATTAGCCACAGCAGCCAGGGATGGGCAGTGACTGGGGGAGGCTCTGAGAGCCACCCAAAACGTGTTTGGGATGACAGAGTGCACCACAGTAGTTCAACCTTGCACTGCTTCATGTTTTTAGAAATGTATTTAAGTATTTAAAACCTCGCCTTCCTCACTGAAAAGAGGTACTTGCTATTTCTAACAGGCTGCAGGACACCGAAGTGTTGGGGGATTCAGTCTCCTCCAACAAGGGGTGTGTGCACTGGGGAAAGCTCCCAGGTGGGGCTGTCTCCTGTCCCCAGGCTCTTGCAGTGGTGTGTGTACAGCACTTTTGCCTGCAAAAGCCATGGCAATGCACTTCTGCACTGCTGCATTGCCCAGGGGTGAGCCTAGCAGTGACATTTTTTTCAACTGGGTCCCAAGTGGCACATTTTGTATATTAGTATTTAGAGCCAGTCTATAATTAGAAGATAATTTTTTCCAGAGCTAATGAAAAGATGTCCCAGCAACCTCTGGATCTGATCCCAAATCCATTAATACAACTCAAGTGATTCCATTTCATTTTATGTGGGACAGACCACGAACTTTGAAGAAAGATGCTGCCAAGTATTTTCAACCAGGAATATGTTGAAACTTGGTAAAAAAGGATGGAAGAATTCATCCTGTATCTGTCCCTGTTATATACAACTTGGCGAGAAACTGGGAAAATTTAATGAGTAATGCTTCCTGAACCATGATGGTATTTTGATGGAAACGTGGCTAAGAAATAGCTCCCATGGAAAAATTAAGAAAAATGTATTTCTATCATCGTAATGAAGACTTGACCTGTTGTTCTGAGTCATTAGTGTCAGCTGATAGAGGCAAAGATGGTGAGTGTAGGGACACAGTGAGCCTTAGCTGCAACTTTTCCCTGCCTGCCAGCCTTGGGGGGATTTCTACCACGGCGTCCTGCTGAGATGCAGCGACCATCAGTCACCAAACACGTGGCTGCATTCCACATCCAGCATCTCCAAACCCAGATTCCACACCAAAATCAGTATCTCCCAGCACTCCCACACCCAGCTGTCACCACGGTGCCCAGAAGTGCACTTGATTTAGCACGTGAGAGCACAGCTAATGATGACCCGTATGAAAGGAGTGCCAGGAGGGATCTTAAAACAGCCCAAGCACACTGTACCCTGCTTGGCATGGGTGCAACACCCATTCTGTGTGTGCCTTTCTGTTTGGATAATGTTCTTCAAAAGCAGCTACAAGCCTATTAAAATGCACCGGAAAAGCTCCAGGATGAAAGTGGCTGCACTTCCAAATGGGGCTCAAGGTCTGGCACATGGCCCCTTCATCAGAGACGCTCACCCAGCACCTGAGCAAATGCCAAAAGAACATCACTGCGTTGAAAACCCGATTTTCACAGCAAAACAGCACGAATGGCCCGTTTTCACTGACCAGCCTGTATCTCTGGGATGAGCACACAGTGAGCAGAGCCCAGCAGAGCAGGGGGGGCTGGTGGCTGCATCTGATTCACCCCATCCCAGTGCCCCAGCTCCCGGCCGGGTCCCAGCAGAGCCCATGCCTGTTCTCCACAGGCAGAGCCCTGAAAATGGAGTATGAGCTGTGGAAACACCACCTACCCCGTGCCAGGAATGCAGGCCCTGGAGCACAGTGCCCTCAGCTCCTGCCATGGCCCAGTCACCAGCTTTTCGGATTTATGAGCAAGGTAAATCCCGCTCACAAAGTATCAAGTTGACAAAGAAATAACAACATAAATGCAATGCAGATCCACAGTGAAAGGCAAATGTGCCTTACATAGGCAATCTGAAAAGGTCAGCAGAATGTTTGTGGCAAGGATACAAGAATTTCTAACTTTGAACAATGAGACCAAAAGGTGGACAAGGAAACCACTGTGATAGCACCCCAGGGAGTGAATAAATACTGCCCCAGACCATGAATTAACTCTAAACCAATTGTGTTCTCATGAAACCCTCGACAATACAGACACCAATTCACACACCTCAGCATCATCAGTAGAACAGGCTGTTAATTAATGTTTTTCTGGAACACTTTTAAAAGCTGAGCTCTCAAACCATCATTCCTCTCCTGCTCCCTCTGGACAGCCTTTACAAGGGATGAAAGGGAACATCCTGTCCCCAACCACACAGCACTGGAGGAGATTTCAAAGACAAAGATCAATGCCTCATCTTCTGATTTTTGGCATTAATCTTATAATTCAGGGTTATTTCTTACTTGACAATTCCCAACAGCATATTTTACTTATTTACAGAAAGACAGGAATTAACAACAGCTCATGACATTTTTATTTTAATGAAATTTAAAAAGGCAGTTATTAGTTATACATACACACAACTGATTCTGTACTTGTTAGTCATAAATATAGAACATTCAGAAGTACAAAATACACTTTATCCACAGCACAATTTCACATCAATATGAAGAGTTTAAACAGATACGTAGCCAAGTGCCTAACAATGACAGAAGCCCATTTTTGGAGTTGTTTTTTTTTTTTTTTTTTTTTTTTTGTTCCCTCTCCCTTTTTTTTTTTAAAGACCATTAATCTACACAAAGTAATCAGTGCCCACAGTCATCAATATCATGAAATGCACTCTGGTTTAGAGTAGGAAAAGACTGACCTTTTAAAGACAATTAGATGCCATCACCTTTTCTTTGCTCCATTAACAGCAACAAGCCCAAGCCCACATTCTCTTCTTCTCACAGTTAACAACTGTGAAAAATGGGGCTCTGGCAAAAATGACCTGAAGCCAAACTTGAGCACTGCCAGGAAAAGTGAAAATATCTGAACTAGAAATTAGTCCACTCGATACCTTGCAAACAAAGAGCAACAGCAGTATGACACCAATAAGGCATTAATGACAAAATGGCTGTATTATTCTCGAAAAAAGAGTACACCTATGTATAAAAATATATGTCATAGCAATTGGGTAAATCCAACACTATTTAACACTGTGCCAGAAGTAATTAAGAGTTAAAAAGGCAGTTCTGCAAGAAGTATTTACAGTTTCATACTGTACTTCAAAAGAAAAGAAAAGGCAACAAAGCTACAAATGGAACTATCTGGTTAAAGCATCACTGTAGGTACTGCCAGTAGCACTTGTACAAGTAATGTGATGGAGTCTTGGATTGCTTGTCTGAATAAATGAACAAAATATTTTAGTATCTAAAATTGTCTCAGTCTACATGTCTGCTCCTTGAAATAACTCACCCAGACCATCACTATTTGCAGTTTCTTGCTCCATTAGTTTAAAACCCAAAAGACTCAGTTTCAAGAAACACCGTCTTTGCAACAGTCCGATCAGAAACCACAGCTTTATTTCCAGCTTAGGAAAAAAAAAAAAACCACGAAAGAAATCAGAAATCCACCACCTATGAAATTCTGGAAATTGGAAGCCAAAGTGCCAACAAAGCTACACTGACAGCACGTAATAAAAACATCAGCATTCCCAATGCACCTTATAACTGCAGCTATAGGATAAGTTAAGTCGCTTTAGTAACCAAACACGAGATACAGCACAGCCAAGGCTACACAGCTCTGTCAGCCACAGGACCTGGAGCAGCTGTTTGGGAGCAGCAGGCGCGGACACGGCCAGGGCAGCGCACGGCGCCCCGCAGCACGAGCAAAGCCTCACCCGCAGCGTTTGCTTGCTCAGAAGCACAAAGTTGCCAGACTCACTGATTGCTCCCTCCTCGCTGGCTCTGGAATGGCAGCCCAACGCCTCCCACCCAGGGTGGGAGAGATGGGCTGGCCAGGAATGGGAGAGGAGCAGGGGAAGGGTGGAAATGCCGAGAATAAAGCGCTGGCTTGGGATGGCACAACAGAAATGGGGGATGGTAAGGGCTGACAGGGAAAACCCAAACCTGGCACTATCCACACTGCCCTTAACAGAGCAGCCATCGCCTTTCCCAACCAGAAAGGCAGGAGGAGTCCACAAGGTGAGAAGGAGTCCATGCTCTGATCCCTCAGGCGTACTGACTTCAAAAAAACAACAAGAAGAAGAGAGATGTGCTTAAAATTCTTCTAACAGTGCACTTCTAACGGCACAACCAAAATCTGTACACGGGAAGCCTTCTCCAGTAGTATAAAACCCACGACACGCTGAGGAAGTTATCATTGCTGATGTCAGGAGAAAGAAAATTACTTTAAAAACCTTATTTTTAAATTGAATTCAGGAAGCAAAATAAACTATAAATATACTTAGAGCAGTTTGTTGGATAAAATAAAGCAGAGGAACAGCACTTTTTCACTGAATTCATTACTCACTTTACGGAGAAATTTATAAAAATTTCAGAAGAACTGACATTTATCATGTCAACCATCTTCTGTGCAGAGACAAACTGCTCACCTACTGCTCCCTCCCTCACAATCAGCCCGTTTCAAAACCCTGCACAGACACTGAGCACCTCACTCACTGGTGCAGCATCCAGGCACATCTTACAGACACCAGTGAATTTTACTCTGAGGCAGCAGAGCTTTGCCTATCCAATTCCATGAGCAGTCACTCATTTGAGCAGCGTGAGGGGAAAGGGAGATGGCTCCAAGAGAGTAAACATCCATGTATTTAAAAGAAGAGTGCATAAGCACATGGCTTGCTCACCTAAGATGGTATTTTCCTGATCTCTGGGGGAGACGAGATAGGACGATTTTTGTTTGTTCTCAGTGTGATTTGGTGAGGCAAGTGCAGACCAGGAGATCTGAGGCCTCTCCAGTACTTCATCTAGAAATATACAAAACTGTCCTAAAAAAAAAGACTCCCTAGCCCCACTTGCACATAGGGTAAGAGATTGGTCCCAGATTTAGTGAGAGAAATAGTAAGGGCTCTTCCTGGCTACTGAACACTGCATGCTGATCTGGGAGAAGGCTGGGACAGCAGTGTGTCAGATGGGCACAGCCCCACCTGTGCCAGCCATGTCCCTGGGCCACGATCGCCTGAAACCTGCATGGCCAGAGCGGGCTGTGGGGGCAGGGCCTGCCTGCTCTCCAGCACGTTATCCCAAAAATATGGACTGTGGTGATATGCACCATGTCCCCCCTCCTCAGAGACACCCCAGAGAGGGGCTATGAGAAGGCAGAGCTTAATCCTGTGAAGCCTAAGAATCGCCGCACACACTGAGATCTTCTGGATGGGGGCTACACCCTGGGGCTGCTCTTTCAAGGTCCGTGATGGCCCCTGAACGTCCAAAAGCTGAGGCAAGCTGCCCACTCCTCCTCTGCAGAGGCTGGCTACCACCACCCAACCTCAAGGTTATGAACAACCTGCATGTAGGAACTCGGGGCATCGTGAGCAATTCTTTCTCCTCCCATCCCAGAAGACATGATCAAGATAAAATCCTTACAATCCAGCCTCTGTAAAGTCATCATGCATATGAAATAGTGAACAAAAAGATTCCGACCACATCTCTGATGAAGACATAAGGCAGGTGACTTGCCCAAGAGGAAGGTGATTAACTTACCTCTCTGGAAAAGCATACGGCATTCAGAGCAGCCAAGACTCCTCAACAAACTTGGTAAGCTGAAAATCCCATATTTAACGGAATAGGGTTAACAGGGTTTAACAGAAGCATTTGCTTGGGAATCCAAGCAAAAATTCAAGTTATCACTGTGTATGCAGTGGACAACAGTCCAATCAATATCTATTACCAACTCACTCTAAAAAAATTACACACTACAAAACCTTCTCATTGCTTGCAGCAAATGAGCTTGAATGATTTCCTAGTAACAGGCCACCACCCTGCACTGTTAAAATGTGAGGTTTCACAGTATAAAAAAGTACTTCACAGAAAGGAAATGCAGCTAATATAGAAAATGCAATCTCGATGTGTTTACAGTCATTTTTTAAGAGGCAATATTTTTGGGAAAGCAAGAACAATAATAGTTAAAGCAGCCAGTGAGAAATGTACAAGGTTATAGGCCTCAATTCAGTGCAAAACCAGACTAATAGCTTATGTAAGTAAATGTTTGTTCTGAATAGAGAACCACCTGAATTAAAAGTAAGAACACCTATGTGAAGTGATGGAGACTTCCACGATATTCAAATCCTTCACATACATCATCAACCTTTTCAGTACACTCCAGAATGGACCCTTTGTAAAGGCAAAAGAAACCAGTACAGGAAATCACTTCATACAGCACAAGATATACATAAAGTACCAAAATGTACACACATTCAAGTTTAAGTTAGAAAAGGCAGAGCTGAATCTTCTGGTGAGAGAGGCCTACATTATGTTGCTTAATCTCAACATTTAAAGTGACCTAAAACCTACAAGAATCGAAGAAAACAGAATATTGTGTCTGCTTTCAGAAACTTAAGCTTAAAGCAAGGCATCGAAATTGAGCGGTAGGCACTGTAACGAGACATGAGCTTACCTTTTCTCTGTTAGTCTTTGTTACTTTGTTATCTATTGAAAAATTACCATTCAAAGGAAATATTATGTATCATTCACATTCAAATATTTGAGACTCAGAGATTTTTTTTTTTTTAAAAAACAAGCAAAATTTTTATCTCTGAGGTAGATGACAATAAAATAAAAAAAAAATAATGCAGCTGTCAACGAACACTACCAAGTGCTGGAGCTCCTCTGTCGGCACTGATACACCCCAAGGAGGAGAGAGCAAGCCCTACACCACTATCTGAAACATGAGAAATGTGTCTTCTGGTTTAGTAGCTTCTATAGAAATGCAACACAGAAAAAGCAGCGCCAAAATTACACTGAAATGGCCTTGGAGAAGAAGAACTTCCATTTCTGCTTCGCAAGCTACTCGGAAAATGGTGGAAACATGCCCAGGTCAGCAAAATCTTCAATGTTGTAATTGCCAGTACCCTGTGTGGGATCCCCCGGCATCGGCAGCATGTCCTGCACGATAAGGAAAAATCAAAGTGAAGTGTCACTTGCCAACACATTATCCAGACACAAACTGTTTCCCGTTCATCTTTTCAGTGTAAAACCAGAAAAGGCCAAGTTTAGATAAGTAAGGTGAAAACCAGACCTGTGCAGGGGGCTGGGCTAAGGTTTATGTGCTACTTCTGTTTTGCTGCAGTGTTTTTGAACAAGAGGTGGGACTTAAGTAGGACAGAAGTTTTGGATTGCTCCTCTGAATAAAATATATTTGAGCTGCCTCCTACTCCTCCCAGAGTGAAACAGCTCCCCTTGGAATGGGCAGCTACGTACGGAGAGAAGCAAACTCTCTGGTTTCACTGCATGGGGAGTACACAACATCTCACACACTGGAGCTCCAGCTGTGTCAGGATGGCCTTGGGCAAGGTCTCATCTCCTCACCAGCCCTCTCTAGGTGAACGCTGCTCTGTGGAACACCCAACACTGGACATCCACCCCAGCTAACAAGGTGCCCAAGCAGCCTTCATGAATGTACAGAGGCAGAGGAAATAGCAGGAACTCAGGAGAAATGGGATTTCGTGGTAATTGCTCTCAAGGGTCTTGAGCCAAGTGAGGTCTCTGCAGGAGCCTTCAAAAAACACTCAACCTTTCCTCTCAGCTGGAGACTGAAGCCACAGGGAAAAGATATCCCTTGCTGAGAAAACCCGAGTTTACGCTTGCTTTTCCTGTCAGTCCTTACAATAATAAGCTCTTACCACAAAGCCAAGTCTTGTCAGGGATGGCTCATTATCCTTACAATAAAACAAAACCAAAAGAACAAGTAAGAAAGCTCACAGGATCTGCTTTGTGAAAGAACAACCAAGAGCTGCTGCATACTGTGAAGTTCCCCCAAAATAAAGACTGATCAAAATCCATCTGAAGTCTTCACAGCATCCCTGTCAACGTGGTGAGAGAGACGGTGAACACGCCTGGCAGAGTCTGAGCTGCCAGGGTCAGCCTCCATTTTCTGACCAAAACTTGCATTTATTTCATTTTTCCCACATTCCCTCACAGCCAAAGGTAAGCTGTAGATGCCCCCTCCTGTCTACATTTCCATCTCTGAAGGCATTTCTGCTGCTGGGGCCTCTGCGGCAAAGTCTCCTCAGGCACAGATTCAGCAAGGTCTCCTCTCGAGTCTGCCTCTCTCCTTAAGCCCAGCTAACCCACGGCTGGCTTTGGGCACAAACAATCCAAGCAACTTCTTGGAGGCCTTTAAACTCATCCAAGTTTCTTATCACATCCAGCTATTATCCTACTTCCCTCCAAATGCACGCTCGCCTCCAAGAGCTCTGCAGATGAGCCCAGTTCTCCTTTTATCCCACGGTCCTCCTTTCCACTAACTCCATGAGAAGTTTGTTAAGAAACAAGCAAGACACTGTCTCTGCTGGCCATCAAACCATGCTGTCCTCAGCTCCACTGGAATTACCCTGCATATCCTCTTGGATAGCAACTAAACTTTGCTAACACAAAGAGATGCAACAGACCAATCCACCAATCCTGCCTGGGCCATGGCTTAGAGCACGCAGACAGGCAGTTATTCCAGATGAAGTGCTGTTGTTTGATCTTGTGTGGAAGCATTGGTTCATGCACACAGGAATATTCCCATGCTCACATCTCTTCTGCAGCGTTCCTGCGAGCAGCTGCACACGAGCCCAATCTTGCAGGTGAATTTACTTTCCGAAAGATAAGGAGATGCCCCACTTCTAAACCTTGCTTGGGGCTTGAACTGTCTTTCCTGCATTTATCTGCATTGTATTCTTGTAAACTGTCTTCTTCATCTAATTTAAAAACCAGTTAGGCAAGGACAAGTATGTTATTAGCCAACTTCTGAAAGCCTACTCTATATAGGACTTCACTATGTGTAGTCAAGGCTCAGAATTATAGCTAATTAGGTAGATGAAGACGACTGTTTACCACCTATCTGATATCTGACTGGGTTTAACCTTAAAAAATTATTGGTCACTATCTGCTATGCAGTATCAGACTCCTTTCCTGCATGAACTGTCAAAGAGAATGACATTGATACCTAATTGAACCTGAGAAGTCAGAGGCCAGCACCAGAATGAAAAAGACACTTCACTTGGGAATACTTCACGGGTTCTCTGCAAAAGATGCAAGCCCTAAGTACAGGGTGCAAAGAGAAGGGAAAACAGTGTTTTACATCAGCAAAGATGCTGCTGTGTGGCAGAAACCCAAGCCACCTCAGTAGCTAAGGGCAGCTAAGAGCAGTGCAGGCCTATGGCAGCAGACAGCAGCAGGGAAGTGCTCCAGGCCCTGCTGCACCCTGATTCTTGAGGGCCACGGCTCTTCTCTCAGAACTGAAGGGCTCTCAGAGGGACTCTGGGCTCGCTGAGCGCTCCTCACCTGGAACACCTCGGTCTGGCTGGGCTGCGGGTGCGAGTGCTGGTCGCCGCTCTGCTGGTTGTGGTGCTGGCTCTGCCACTGGGACCACACTTCAGAAGGTCTTCCCTGGAACTGCCCACTGCTCTGGCCACCTTCAGCTGCATGGGGAAGGAAAGGGCAGAAGTCAGAGAGCAGCTCCTCCGAAACATCTGCCAGCTTTGGTGCGGCATCCATCAGTGCCTGGATTTGCAAAGGAGCCTTGGAGAAAGGCCCTGAGTTACACCAGCCCCATGAGGAGGAAGCTGGAGGGCATTTCAGCCCCAGAGCAAAGCTCAGGGCCATGGCTGCACAGCCATGAACTGCCCAGAGCAAAACACACAGTGACAAGGTGAGCCAGGCACTGGAAGACAGTTTTCAAGCATCTCCCTGTTGTTTTTTAATCAATAATAAGGAGTGTTTTTTCATTTCACTTAAAAACCAAACTTGACCATCTGAATGCTCTTTCTCTTCAAAAAACTGAATGCTTGCAGAGCAGTGGGTGCATAGTTTGCTACTCATCTAAAAAGCATGTAAGCAGATCCAGGATTTTTTTAAGCAGATGTAGAAACACTATGATCAACAGACAACAGCCTCACTGATTAAATACAGGCATGGCTGGACTGTCTTGTCCTCCAATGATACAGCTGCAAAGTGATTTATTTAATATGCATTTCATAGCAAATTATTATCCTGTCAGTATGGTGATACTTTCTTAGAAGTCTGAGGCCATTTACATTTGACAGAGTAACAAGAATAGCAAGGCTTTATTGTAAATACACTTAAAGTGATGATTTCCAGGAGATTAATTTCTTCTAAGTAGTCTACCAGAAAAAAACCATGTTGCCACACATTAATTTGGTTACCTATTACACATACATTTTTCATGAGTACACAGTAACAGATTACACTTAAGGTGGACTCATTTTACCTTGCATTTCTACAGACTGCCACTGAATTACAATATTTTTGGACAATTTTCCATTCATTAGTTACAGTATCTCCTTCTAAGAATTAGCATTTTAGAAAGCTTGCCACCAGGCTCATGCTTTTCTTCCAAACATTTCCTCCTCTTTCTTCTTCATGTTTTTTTCTCTATAACTGCTCCAGCTATTTTTGCCTGTTTCCCTCTCACAGCAGAGGATCAAGCTGTGTATCTCTGGTTCTTCCTGATCACCAGCATCCTCTGCCAAGGGTGCCAAATTTCCTGTGCCGAGCTTCCACACCTGTGCTGTGCCACACAAGTCTTTGATAGCCAGACTCCATCACGTCAAATCAGCCACTACTCACAGTCCCGACTTCAGAAAATACAGCCACACGTGTTCAACCCCATCCCTCTGGGTACCAGCAAAGCCATGCAAAACTGATAAAGTTTTACAGGAAAGTAAACAGGCTGCAGTGATGCACTTCTATCACATCCGAAGTAGATGACTACAGTTCTTCCCTTACTGACATTACCACAACCAGTAATTCAGCTGACTCAAAAACCCTGCAGACATTTTAAGGGCCAAAATACAATTCATCTAAGCTACGCCATAAAAGAAAGCTGCAAGTTTGTTTTGGATTTTTTTCCCCCTCAGAACAACACTTTGAAATTAACTGAGGGAAACAAATGATGCTTCTTTTCAGCAGAACAGCTCCTGCCAGCCGGCGGTCGAAGCCATTCGTCTCCGTGAGGGCTGTGTTATTAATAGCACCCAAACTGATGTAGGTCAGGAGATGTTTCTCATTAAGTGAAAGGGTTCTTGCCAAGTAGCTTAAGCCTGAAATACAAGGCTGTCTCATAAACAAATGTACAATGCCTGGTGCAAATGGAAATGGAGGCAGGAATAAGCTGTGTGGGAAGAATTCCATCTCAATGCCCTTTTTCTAGGCACCAGCAGGGCCCATCTGCAACAGGTTTGTGCCAGATCTGCTCCCCAGGGACAGGAGGAAACACCACACATTAGCACACTGCTACCTGTGCTTTTTGGAATTGCACATTATCATCAGCCAGTGACATTTTTCATGGAATCCATTAAATTTTTTGCTCTCGAATATTACTATTCTGGTGGAGTGCAGAAAACTTACCAAGGGGTCACCTACTGGGTCACGGTCTGAAAGCCACTAAATTAGCACATAATAGGAAAAGAAAACCATTTCAAAATCTGGCACCTACTCTGAATAGGTTAGTAGCAGTGGGGGTACAAAATAAATCCCGTTTCCAGCCAAACACCAACACGCAATCTCTGTGCAAGAGGACATCACCATGAAAAAGAAGACAAAAACCGAAAAAAATGCAAATTTGTGCCTTTTAAGTGTTATCCTGAGAAGTAGAAAGAAATTGAAGAAGCTGACCACAATTTGGGAGGATGGTTACTAGTGATACGAGCAACTTCTGAATCTTTCAGGACACCATTTACTGGGAAAACATAAAAAAATTCCCTCATACCACAAAATGACACAATATTCTGAAGTGTATTGGATGTGGGGGAGATGCAGCGTGGAGGGAACAGGTCAGCTCTGTCCTCTCTACTCAGCAGCAGAAAGCAAAACCCTTTCACTACCTGGGTTTCCCACCCGACCCACCAAAAGAACCTGCTGGAGGATTTTTAATGGAGTTAATGCTGAAGAGTTTCGTTTTTATGAGCATTTCTGTGTCACACCGTTTAAAACTTACCAAAGCCTGCACTTCGGTTTGCTAAGCTGGAGTAGGCATTCCCACTTGGAGAAGAGGTGGCTGGGCTGGACAGGGGGCTGTAGGATGATGGATCAGCTGGGTAGGTGTGACTTGTTCCAATGCCAAAGGGAGACGACTGAGCCTTGCCAGACTGAGATGGAATTTGCTGCAGAGTAAAGGGTAGAAGAAGGAAAAAGTTTTATTGTTGAGGAACAGCACAGCAGAATCACCTTTTACAACATAAAGCAAAGACTAAATAAACTCTGTGGATGCCAGCAGGCATGTTTTTCCTCTCTCAGCCATATTTCATTTCTGTCCAAGCCAGCTTACTGCTGCAGAAGGAATACAACAGACTATAAACCAACATTTACAGCTCTCCTGCTGATTAGCTCACATGTACTCTATCAGAGGTACTTGGAACACCAGGATTTCCTTCACCACTGTTATGAGGATTAATCTCAAACAGAACAGGTATGAGGAATTCATCCTTATTTTCCAGGTGTATTGATTTTGCAGTGCCACAGTAAAATCAGTTACCTGAATGTCTAGCAGGACACATGCAGGTCTTACATGACCAGAGTATCCAGTGCTTGGGACTAAATGGCCAAAGAAGTTTCAAAACTAATGAGCTGCTTTCTCTTCCTGCCTATGAAATACAGGCAGCAGTTATTTTGCTTTGCAAAAGGCCTGGAAGGGTGAATCACCAAGTCCTGGTAGAAGAGAAGAAACAGTCTAACATTGCTTTAATTGGGCAGCTGAGTTAATTCAAAGGTACTAAAATCCAGCTTGCTGTCATTTCACCTACATAATGGCTCTGTCACAGGATCTTCCAGAATGTTATACAAATGATGAAACACTGCAGAGGCTGCTTTGAGACATGTACAGCTTGAGACTAAAGGGAGTGAAGTGTTCCATCCCAAGTCATGTGCTAACGCACAGACAGAATCTGCTTATAAACCATTTCCCACATTATGAGTAAGTCCAGCAGTCCCAAGAAAAACTCACTAACCAATCCCACAAACAGAAATTAAAAGTGATTACATCTCTGGATGCCTGTAATGATGTGCACTGTTACTGGCAATCAGTGCATGCAAATGAAGCTGGTTTTCCCTGGAAGAGAGGGATAGAACGAAGCCCCCACAATCCAAGGGGAAAAGGTCAGTGACCTGCTACACCACTCATATTACCGCAGGCCTGGGCCCTAGGGTATATCACCGTGTCCCACAGCTGTAGGGAGGAGGAGGAGAGAAGATCCAGCAGGCAGGAACTGTGCAGCAAGATTGATTGATTTAATTATTTTACAAACTCTTTTATAGACTTTTTTCTTCATAATCTAATTGGACAAAGGATCAGCCACCCCTTGGGGGTGATTGGCCAAAATCCTAAGACATCCATTGTCAAAATATTTTTCTACTGTACCATAAACAAGACTTTTCAAGGCTGCAGGTGTTTGGTCGTTTACATAACTCTGCTGCCTCTTCTGTGAGAGAGAAAAGTCTCTCATGGACTTAGAAAATAGCAAGAAAATCCTTGCTAGCAGCACTTTTGTATCCACACACTCAGACACACACAAGTGCATGGGTTGGGCAGGGTCCACCCAAGGGCACTGAGGGAGCTGGCAGAAGTGCTCACTGAGCCACTTCCCATCATTTCTTAGCAGGAAAAATTCCTTCACCAAAAGGGTTGTCGAGAACAGGAAGAGGCTGCCCAGGGAAGAGATTGAGTCACCATCCCTGGAGGTGTTTAAAGGATGTGCAGATGTGGCACGTGGGGATGTGGGTTAGTGGTGGAATTGGCAGCAGTGGGTTAATGGTTGGACTGGGTGATCATAAAGGTCTTTTCCAAATTTAACGACTCCACAATTTTTGGGCAAATGCAGGGGAGCTGGGGGAGGAAAACAGATCCCAATAGGCATATAACGTGGAAGATGCTATTAAATCTTCAGTTCCAAGCTAAGAAATTGTACATTTCTGAAGGTTCCACAATGGCAGTGGGCGCTCTGCATGTCACTTCTGCAAGGCCTAACTCTATTTTACTTTATTTAAGATGGATGAATGAATTCCAATTTCCTTACACTCATATACAAACTCAGTTGACTTGGACAGAATTTGTGCAGTAAGAGGGATGAGTAATTTGTTTTAGTCATTTTCAGCACCTTCCATATGATTTAAAGAAACGAGTTAATGTTATGACTGGATTTGATTAACCAGGTGTGACAGATAACCATGACACACACTGAGGGCTGGGAATAATCAGTGATTAATGTGGAAACACTTCAGTTACTGAAACATTATTTAGTGACCACCCCAATATGCCATTCTGGCCTGCCAAACAATGGGAACTCAGGAGTGATTAAGAGCAGCATTATTAAGATCAAGCTTGATTATTTCATATTATTTGTCTTTTAATAGCATTTCAAAGCATTTTTTAAATTGTTACACAGAACAAGAAATGATTTCTGGGCTAACACTGACAAGCACAGCGCATCTGATGGAGGTACGTGCTGTTTCCTCCAGCACACAACAGTGTGAGCTACACTGGGCAGTGCTAACAGAGGGGCAACAGGCTGAGCAGCCTCTGCTCTGAATCCATGCCTGGATTTGTATGTGCCCCTTCTGCCCACCCTGATAACAGTGGGTAACATTGCCGGGTGCAAGATGCTGCTCCAAGAAAGATTTAATTCACAGGCTTAATACTAAAGCAGAAGATTTGTCCTTTTTTCCTTTATCCAGTGCACACATAAAACAAATGCAGGACAAGACCTTGCACTGGGGTTTGGGTCAGTGCAGCAGCTGCCACCTCAATGAACACCATCCCAAACCAAATGTGGCTGCACGTGGGGCAGCTGCTCACCCCGCCAAGGAACAGAAGCGAGAGACCAGCTCCACCCCAACCACAAATTAATTACACTGACATTATAAATGGGTTTACGAACACTTCTGTAAAAAGCACAGAAAATGCAAATCTTTAATGACCATGAAAATAAAGCACTTGAAACCAGTACCTGTCCTGGAAATGGTGGGCGATTTCCTGTCCAGGCCACCTGGCTCTGGTTGAGCTGCCGGGATATCTGTGTCAGGTTCTGGCCTGTTGAGGAGGAAGACTGGATGTCGTTGACACCAGGCACGTGCACCACAGAGGAACTAAGGGTTCAGAACACAGACAGAGCCTCATTCGTAGGGCGTATTCTCAAGGCACAAATCCCAGATACAGAAATAGCGATGATACATAAAAACGAATTATTCGCTCTATCCTGATGAAAAAATGACTGAAACCATTACAAAACTATGAAACATATTGGCATTCTAAAATGTCAGTTCTAATAGACACAGCAGGCAAAATTACTTTGATTTAGACTTCAGTAATCTCTTCGAAAGGGCTTCTAAGAATAAAAAGTCTCACACACAGTGTGTGCACACTTAGCCCCACACCAGTTTAACATTTAATGCATTAAAAATCCTGCTTGCAGAGAGTATTTGAGCAGGTACTTCATCATAAATTTGTGCCTAAAGTCAACAGTATTTAAGCATTTGCTTAAATGCCATTTTAAATGAAGATGGGCACAAAAGATGATACTTATAAGCACTTCCTTATTTGTTTCCTGCCTGGGAAATGAAGTATGTGCTACATATTAAAAAGAAGGGCTTTTAATTCCTTTTTTCACCAACTGATGCTGAAGAAGAACAGGCAGTTATATACCCAGACAAAAGAATAATCAAGACAGGAAGTTAAACTCATGTAGTAACTTTAGAACACTAATAATAATAAAAAAATAATGTTTTTAAGGAACTTTTTTATATGTTAGCTGTTTCCTAATTACTGAATTTCACTAGAGAGAAATACCCAGAAATTCCTAATTATAAGAAAAAATTTATGAAGGAACAGCTCCACATCACTATTTTATTCTCATGGAAGTCTTGAGCAACAGAATCTACACAACCACACATTGTGACTGTACTTTTATACATAAAACCATACTTTTTACATGTCATATATAGATGAATAAAAATGAAGACAGTACACAAAACCACTTTTGTGCATCCACTGAAACAGCTTGTTCTTTTCTCCAATCCCTTCCCTATTGTTTATTTTCACAATCTTACACAGAAAGAAGAGAGCAGATTGGGGAAAGGAAGTAAACAAGGCTGAACAGAGAGAAAGCAGGAATCTGAATCCTCGGAGAAGGCTGACAGAATCCCTCCCAGAGTGTAAGCAAAACGTGGCAGGCATTTGAATATTGGAGTTGTTATTCTGGATTTCTTAGGCTGCCTAAAAGCAAAGTGTATGTTCAGAAATTCTTTGCAGAGTTTTTCTAATTTTTTAAAAATTTATTTTATTTTTATTTTTTTACTATCACAGAGTCTCCAAAGAGGGAAACGTAGACCAGAAAGTCCATCTAAATCTGGCTGGAGCACACAGCAGCTGCAGGGGAGGGCTGGCCCTACTGCCAACATCTTCTCAGCTGGACTGGTAAGTCCCATCATCTAAGGAGCTTGGACTGTATAAGGAACACGTACTTTGAGAGCAGGATTCTGCAGAATAGTGCCTAGAGACTGCCCAGGCTCAGTGACTGCACGGGCCAGGCTGGAGATTATTCAAAGGGGCCAGTTCATTGAGAGTGGAAGTGCTGGCAGAAATGCAAGCCATTACTTGATGTAACAGAATAGCATTAGGAAAAAAGCTATAGTTAAACATCAGGAATTCACACAGGAAACGAACAGAACACACACCAAACCCCACGATGGCAAGTCAGCCACCCAGTAGTACACAACAGCCAATTAAAAGACATTTTAATTTACTGTCATCTCCCCAAGTTATACTTGGCTCTAATTTGACAAAACACACTCACATGGATCTTACTTCTCCCCACTGAGATTATTAGCAATTACAACTTTAAGAGCACATTGGTTTAAACAAAGTCAGTGTTTGCCAATGTTTTCCAGTTCCTGGAACTGAGAGGCTCTGAATGGCTGTTCCCTCACTTTCACAGCCTTGGCTGGTCTGAACAGGAGAATGAAACTCCAGTAAGACAGTGGTGGTATCGCAAGGCACTAAGGTAAGTACAGTTGCTGTTATCACACTCTCCAGAAGCGACCAGAAACGAAGACAAACTTCAGATTAGGCAAACCTGTACTGCCAGCTGGTAGGCAGTGACACACACAGTAATTCAAAAAAGCCTTGGAACATGCCAGACCACCACCTTATGTGTATTTGGAAGCTGCCTTAGAAAAGCATTCATGCCTCTGTCCCAGTCCTCACCCAGGACTATGGATGCAGCATCCCTCTGTTCCCTTTGATGAGGTACCCACATCAATGCCCTTCAAGGCAGCCTGCAGGAGCAGTGACAGCTGTGAGTGCAAAGCAAATCTTTGCACCTTCCTAGGTTGGCTGAATGTTCCTCAGATCTCTGACCCTGTCACCTCTCAAGAGTTATTTCCCTTCAGGATTTGTTGATGCTTCTTAGCTTTTTTCCAATTACATTATCACAGCAAGAAATACCTACTTACCAGACAATATTTTTAAGAGAGATACCCAAATCATCTCAGCTTGTAAGCCCAGAGTAAGTGATAAGATACCTGCAGCAGTGAAGTGTACACAGAGTAAAATTCATTCATGTAAAGAAAGCTCTTGCACCTTGGGTTGGTTTTGTTTCCACCACACTGAAGGGGGACAGTCCCCCACTCTCAGACAGAAACTGATACACTCAGGATCTGGACTAAATACCTGAAAGTCTTTCCTGAGTGTCCTGGCTGAAATGGGCTTCCCTGTGAGTAAAGCTGCTGGTTTCCAGCTGTGGATGCAGAGGCCATCATTTTTTTATCTGCTACAAGAGAAAAACAAATTACAGAAAAAGAATTTATTTAGGGGAGGAGATAATGAAGAAAAAATTATTTAAAGACAATCGCAGTGTATATATGCAGCAGGAAGTTTTCTTTCCTTCTTCAAGCTCCATGAAGAAGCCCTGTGGAACACATTAGCAATGACACAAAAGGGCTGTATGACAATTCAGTGTGAAACCAGAGGCACAGCTGGTTTGTGTCTCCTCTATACCCTCCTCACAGGCTGTGCCTCGTTAATGCCATTGTTTGCATGGAACGCTGCGCTGCTTGTGCCCTCTGGCCACACAGCCCAGACCTGCTGGAAGCTGCTCCTAACTGGACAGAGCACAACTCTGGCCAGAGTGGGGAGTGAGTGGTGCATGGCCCCCAGCCACAGAGTGGAAAGGGCAACAAAGCTTTTCTGGAAGAAAGGTGTGAGCGTCTGCCCAGGGGGATGGAGGGATGGCACATGAAACAAGCCTGGTCTGAGAAAGGTGTGATGCACGTGCACCTCCGTGGCTCAGGTGAGGGCACATTTCTGGCACCAGGAAAAGCCCTCCAGCCTCACTGCTGTTACCACAGACTGACACCCCACTGGGTTAGAGAACCCAAGGAAGGGTGTCCAAGAGCTCTCTCCTAACCAGCTGCTGATCTTCTTCCCTCGGGACAGCCCAAGCAGCACCCACCTCCCTGGCAGCCTGGTGGCACTGCCTGCTCATCTTGGGGTGACAACCTGCAGCCCCACCTGCATCGCAGCCCCACAGGTGGCTGGAGGCACTCTGCCTCTGAGTGTCACAAGACCTGCATACCTGAGCTGTGGCAAGGCAAAACACAAGTCTCTCGTGGAATGTGCTGTCCTTTTGTGGCTTGGGGGAGCCATGAAATAGGATGGGGAGCCATGAAACAGGATGGAAGCACCCCAGAGGGGTGGAAGACAAAGGAGTATAGTGAGTAACATGCACAAAGAAATGGCATTAACTTTTATAGTCTACCCTTAATGTGGCAACTGGAGATCAATCTCTGATTGAATGAAACAAGATTGGGTGAACAGCACCTTAATTTAATTTTCTGGCACTGGATTATTCCAAAGCCCAGGGAAATCTCACTATTAGTTTTCTTAAAATAATTTACATCACCCTTTATTCACTTTCTCCATCTCCCCTCCAAGTGCAAAACACCCTGCAACTCACTGATGGTTTTGCAACCATGTGTTGCTATGTACCTGACAGGCCTAGAAATCAAGTCTGCCTCCTCATTTTCCCCTTTGCTCTTTTCAGATTCCCACTCATTTCACAAGATGCTCTCTTGGACAAAAGGCCCACTCAACTCATATGTAACAGAAGTATTTTTTAGGTGTTTAAAATTTTTTTAGCTTTCCCTAGCTTTTAGAGACCTCCTGAGCGTGACTCACCAAGGGCCTCCAACACACACCAGCTCTTCTCTGTTACCTAAGTTGTTCTTACATTATGTTCCTAACAAGAATCTAAGCCTGCCTCCCAAAAGAAAAAAGTCACCTCAAATTCCCTCAGAGGAGCCTCGGGGAGGGCTTGTGGATGCCACTGATGCAAGCTGTCATTGCTTGTCCTTTGTAATGCAGAAATTTGTAGAAATTCCTCCCTGGCTACCTACTGGCCAGCACAGAAACCAAGGCTGGGCTGCAAAACTGTGCTCTTGTATTAAAAAAAAAACAACAGGGAGAAATGGGCACAAACCTAGAGAAGGTTGTATATATAGTAGGAAGAACTGAGAATGGGTTGGGATAGCTCTGAGAAGAAGGACAGATGAATCTGTCTTTTTCTGCAGTAATGTCATTCTTGCATGAGATGTCCCATTTTCTAAGTCCACCCTTTGCAGGGACACCAAACTCTCAGGGTTGGAAGAGACTGAGCCAAAATCCTGTGGGTGCTTTAGATATTTGACAACAACTCACCAGAGAAATTGAGAGTGCCCCAAATGAACTGGAATTCCTCAAGTGCAGCAGAGTTGCCATGGCAGCTACCAGGGTCTGTGCCACAGGATGAGGCCAAGACAAAGTGAACAGCTAAACTAATAGCAAGCAGCTAATTCTCCTTCCTGAGTTACCCTGAATGCTCTTTACCCTGAATACCTCTGAATCCGGCCCACATCTCTCCCAGCTGTATTCCTACTCAGCATTTTACACACAATCCTCTGCTCTCACCTTTGGTACAGCACTGAATTTTTTTTTTTTCTTTGGTATGTTCTACTTGTTTCTCTTTAAACTCTACCACTGTACTGGTCAGTGATGTCCCTTCTCCCAGCAGGACCAGTATTTCCAACATTTCTGCCCCTTGACTGAATCCCTCTCTATGAACTGCATCATCCTGTGCTTCAAAGCACTTGCATGAATCAGTAAAGCCAGGCTTCCTCTCCCAGCTTTTAGGGTTTTAATTATGTGTGGCCACTACATGCAATTATGGCAGCAATCTCCCCGTGTTAGCCCATGTTCTTACAGAATGAGATCAGGTATCAACATAATGCAAATGTCTGGCAGGCAGCATGCAGTCTTGTCAATATTGGTTTTGGACAGGGTATCTCATCCCTGACCGTGAACCATCCTTTATCATTCAGAGGAGACCTTGATCACAGCTCCCATGAGAAATTCAGAGAGGGAGAACGTCCCAAAAAAAGCACAGCCTGTAAATTGATAAGAATGAAAAGAGAAATGGCATTTCCAGGAACATAACCTCCCAGCTACCTCACAGCTTGTGACACCCTTAACCTTAACCCCTCCCCACAAACAGCTGAGAGCTGCCTGAAAAAGAGCCAATAAGGCAGCCAAAAAGCAAGATGTTCTTGCTTGGAAAAACATATTCTGGTGTTTAGGGTTGGAGTCCTGCTACCTTCTAATGGACCCCTTTTATGGCCTCAGCTATTGACTCCACTGTTAAACAGACAAGGATGAACAGGAACAGCAGAGAAGTCCTAGCAACAGGAGGACAGAATATCAAGTATATATTGCAGTTACAATGTCTTCTCTCCATTTGAAAAAGCCAATCCAGACATAAGAAACCAATGGAGCGAGGTCACTTTCCAACACCCCTGGAGTCAAACCCTGTGGGTTGTTTCCTCCCTGCACTGCATGACACTTGCACATTGATTTATTTAAAACAAATGTAAAAATTCCTCTTTTTCAGTGAGGACAGTTAAGAACAATAAACAATCAATGAATTCTTCCACAAGCAGTGGAATTAATGAGCCTGGTTTCCTACAGATATATTTCAGATGATCCCTTCAGCTGCCAGCCTTAGTGATTTCTGTCTGTTAGGACAACAGGCAGCACAGGCTGGGGCTACTTTGAGACAGCTCCATCTGTCTGACTGGCAATGGCTGTCAAGCTGGCTGTTTCTTCTTAGAACAGGGCTGGGAAATCCTTTGGTGAGGGCATTATTGAGGACTCTGTCCTCACAGTAATTTCCAAGGAATATAGAACAACATACTGTTCCTGAGACTCCTATCTCTCTTAGTAGAACTTGCTAACAAGTTCAAAAGTTGTGGGAAAAAGAGTAGGGACTCCTCACAACCAGGTAACATGACTGGAGGTGCCTCAACTGACCAGACAACAAGTATATTATGACACTTCAAGGCACCATATGCCCCTGAAAGCACTGATACAAAAGCTGGTGATTTGATAAAAACCTGCAGCCTATCTTAAGACTATATGGTAAGTTTCTTGTCCCTATTTAGAGAAATACATCCCTATTTAGAGAAATAAATTTATATATCCTGTTTAAGAAGTCAAATATACACACTTAGAAATGGAAAGTTCTGCTCAGTATATTTAATATCTAAGAGCAGTGCCTAAGGTGTCCCTGTGAAGCGAAAAGAGAAACAAAACCAGGTGGCCCTGATGACACAAAAGCCATCCTTCCCTCCTTTAATTTGCTGCTATCATCTTTAGGGGAAGCACCAACTAATGACAGATCCTAGGAAATGTCCCAAAGACTGATGCTGCTTAGAAAATTCCCTGCCATGTTGCAGTTTCTCTTCAGTCTCTTGAAGCTGTGCTCTACATCATGTAACCAAGCTTAACACAGTATTAAAAATTAAACATCAAGGACATTCACTTACAAGCAGTTATTCCAGCAAACATCTCAGCAAATCTAGGATCTCTCTCTTGGGAGAAGATAGCATCAGGCTTTTCCACAGACTTTCCACCCTCGTGAACATTAGCTGGTATACTTGGAACAGGCACCTGTTGAGATACACAGAGGAAGGTAATTCCCTCTACTGTATTTGACTAAAAGGAATTCAGGGGGAGTCACAATGTACTTTCAGTATGGCTGAAATCTGCTATTGTTTTACATTTCAAATGATCAGAGGCACAAAGAGAAAAATCTGAGAAATTTCACCTGAGATAAGTCATAGGATGACAGCCCATCTCTTTGATGTACTTCAAGTTCTGCTTGCTGTTGCTGAAGTTGTCTGCAAGGGAGACAAAGTGACTTTCTTACAAAAACCAATTAAGATACAAAAAGGAATAGTCACAGTCCCCTATTTTACAATCCCAGTGAAACGTCTCTCAGATGATTTACTAAATCCTTTCCTGTGAGATCCATCTGGTTTTACAGCTTCCTCACTGAGAAAACCTGCACCACAGAAAGCAAAAGGGCACAGGAAGAATTTTGCTGTGAGAGCACAGAAATGTACGTGGGTAATGGAGGATGGCACACAATCTCTTGAGAAAGGATTTTTAAATTCACTATTCTTCATTCATCGTCTTCCTCGTGTTAACGTCGAACACACCAGACCCCCTCTCTGATTCTGCTGAAGGAAACAGTAAGCTTGCTCTCCAGGAAGATGCCTAATGACAGAACACCTCAGCAGCTGGAAGGTTATCCAGATGTTTTGCACCTCCCATTAACAGTTGCTTTCTGCTGCTTGGTCACAACAAGCAAGAAACCTTCTGGCCTGGAGATGCACAGGTAGAACACTCAGCTCAATTAGCAAAGAACATATAAACCCCTCCAGTCATGCTAGAGCTCAGAGATTAGGATAAGATTGAACTGACAAAATACTTGGATTTGATACTTGTAAATGATCCTTGACATTGCTCACAGTTTGTGTATGTTTCTGGCCTCCTTCTGGAGGACAAATCACCCCAAAAAATGGGAATGACACACTGTGTGCATCTTCCCCCAGAGAGACATGATACTTGGACAGCCAGGAATAGATGAGATTTTGCAAAACAGCAAGATTGTGGATTTGAAACTCTGGAAAATTGCAATATATTTTTAGCCACAGGCTTAAATTTTAGATCTTCATCCAAATCTTCTTTTAAATTTTGAAATAGATTCAAATGCCAAGGGATTGAGAGACAAATTTGCAGACGAAGTCAAATGACGAATTAGACACAAACTGATGGAAACGTGAGGAATCACTCAAACAAGTTAGGGAAGTAAGTAATGGATTTTGCCATCCCTTGAATCTATTCCAGAAGACACTTTGGTCAGTTACTATGCTTCATGGCACAAATCTGTGATCTGCAACACACAGCAGGTCGGAGTAAGTGGCCAAAAGCCTTCTGCAAGCCTTACAGTGTGAGAACACATAACACAAGGAATCTCTTTTGTCCTAGCAGTAACATGCAAAAAAAGGCAGTCCTCCAGGTCATTAGAGAGCCATGGATTTTCCCTATTATTTTAGCTAACAGAAAATTCCTAAAAATTACATCTGGAATGCAAAGACATTCTTTGTTCACAAGCATAAAATGCATACTTTTCCAACAGAACTACGGGAGGCAATTTAATCCTGGGGAATCTATGGGGAAGTTTCTAAATACCACCCCGTGGACAATAAACACTCATTAAATCCCGTTGTTAACGTGAAAGCTAATTACACTGTTTCATTTGTTTTTATTACCACCGACTCGGTGCGTGTGTCAATAAACAGCACATTAGGTCTCCTCTGTTCCCTATAAAGAATGTTTTCTTGATTCAGCCATATACATACAAATGAGCCAAACCAAACAGCACACTCACTCCTTATTTGTTTTGTAGGCACTTCTCTAACTTAGTGCTCCTTCACCCTTCTCTATCTTTCATCTCTAATACTCATTAAGCTGCAGTACAATATAAACACCACATTGTGTTAACAGCACTGAACTTTGGGAACAACCTCCCCAAATCCACTTCCTATAAAAACCACATAGTTGCATGTATCTTTACTGAACTCTGTGCAAGCTATGCTGCACTTAATTAAGACTGAAATGCAAAGCCAGGATAGCATCTTCTGTTGTTGTTGGCTGCTGCTGTATAAATAGTTTAAATGGTGCTTGAAACCTGAAAGGAAATGTGCAGCAAGTCATGGAGCAGCCAACCAGGGAGAGCTCAGTGCTGCTGCTGTGGCTGCTTCAGACCCTGCCCTTCTGACAGCCAACACAGGCAGGTCCCTTCAGTCACCCAACTGCTGGACAGTAAAAATGAAACAGAACAAGGGATTATTACCAGTTTGGGGCAAAACTCAAAGTGCCTTCTGACTTTGAACCCAAAAATTGTCCTTGGTTTCAATTTCAGTTTCAGGGGTTCAAGGAGTAAATGAAAAATTTTTTGGCTATACAGGATAGCCAACACAGCAAGTGAGGCATTGTCTGGGTCAACAGAGGATTCTGCAGTAACTCACTCACAGGTAAATATGAAACTGGAAAAGCCCCTGGCTTGGACAAGGAATGGTTCAGTAAATCAGAAGGCTTTGATAGTTACTTCAAATTTACTTTAGTAAATACACATGGAGGAAAAAGGAAGATATTGTGCAAGTTCTTTTTACATTCGAGATGATGTTAAGCCCTCTCTATGAAGTCACTGGTTCCCTTTTCAAGCATCAGAGTAAAGAAAAACAATTTGAACTTTAAAATTAACAGGCTCTTTGGTGGGAGATAAACAACACTACTGCATCCCTACCAAGCTATTTTTATGTAATACAGGCACACGTGCTTCCTGTGGCTGATTTGGACAAAAGCAGAGTAGTAAAAGCCTTGGGGCTGTGGTTGTAAAATCCTCTTTCAGAAATTCTCAGTATCTCCCTCTATTAGCCTAGAGCTTCAACTCACTCCTGTGAAAGGGTCTGTCTAACACCAGTATCAGACAGACCACAGATGGCACGAGAGCATGAGAAAGTCTTTACCACCACTACCACCAACTGGAATTTCATCAGGATAGTTGATCTCTTTAGTATTTTGGCCCACGAGAATCCAGACCAGAAAGCATCTCTCCCAGAGGCTGATTCATCCAGCAGGCTGCTTCCAGCAGTGACCTGTGCCAGCTCACTCCGACACAGAAAGTCTCAAGACTCAGGACAACCACAGGATTCATAAATTCATACAGTGCAGTGCAGGATTTGGGGCTTCCGAAAATGAAAGATCAGATATTCCACTAAGGTCATAAAACTATGTCTCTTCTTTATTTTGATGTATATACATATAAATAAATAAATAAATAAATATATCTATATAAAAGACCCTTATATAATCTGCCACCACGGCATTATCATATTCAAACACTGTTCTATCTGTATATTAAATAAATGCTGATAACAATTATTTTTTCTCTTTGGAAATCAAACAGTCCCAACTACACAGGAAGACGTGGTCAAACAGGGGACTCTTCAGCTGAACACAGCACAAATGCAAAAAGTTAAATGGTTCATTTCTCCAGGAAGTTTCTCTTGGATGACTACACCCAAGTGAAACTGAGAAAAGTTTTCTTTTCTTTCTTTCTTTTTTTTTTGCAAAGAACTAAGTGAACATTTGAACCTAATGTTTCCTCATCCTTCTGTACCAAAGGCAAGTTTGGACATTTGACTGTGTGAAGCTCCAAAGAAGTATCTTTATTTAAAAAAAAAGGAAAAAAGAAAAAGAAACAAACAGAAAAAGAAACAGAACAACCAAACCAAGCCAACAAATAACAGCAAAAATCAATTAATCCCTCCACAACTGGAATCATCACTGCCCTCTACAGTCTTTTGGGAAAATGCTGTTCACTGACCAACTTGAGCTGTTCCATTAACAGACACACACTGTGTGTGTTATGTTCTGTGGCTTTAGGCTATCTTAAGTTAAACACTGATTTAAACCTAGATTTTTCAGCTACATTGTCTTTACAATTCCATGCTGAATTTTTAACTGCCTCAAGCCTGTATTTTATGGGGCTGCCTCGGTTACCACAGTGATGGGCAGATCAAACCTGTCTCTGTGCCTTCAGCTGGGCAGAGCAAGGCAGCCCTGCCTGGTCTCCATGGGAAGCACCTCACTGGACCCAGAACACCTTCCAGGAACACACAGGGATGGCCACACACACCTGGGCTGGTGCCAAACCACCAGTCCCAGCAGCAGCTTAACGAGGAGTCGGAAATCACCAGCTACACCGTGACGTACAACTCTTCAGGGCAGCTGGAAATCAGAAGTCAAAACATGACCCCAAACTTGGAAAAAAAAAAAAAAACAGGCAGGAACTTCAGTAACAGGCAGGAACTTTACAGTAAGTCCTCTTTGGAAATCTGAGAAGGGGGAGAGAATAAGGGGAAAAACAAAACCAGTCTGAATGATGCATTCTTTCTACTATTCAAAAGCAGGAGTATAATGGGCTGTATCTTGCCCATTTCAGAACATTTTCAACATGACAGGAAAGAGGGAACATCCTCTGTCAAAGTAGCAGCAGGCAACTTCCATATTAGGTCAGCATTTCTGGGTTGTTATTCAAAGCTAGCAAGAGAGAGGGAAGCAGAGCCAGGAGCTGGCACAGTCCTACTCATCACAGCGAGTGCTGTGGTGCCAAGCTGAACTGTACAGTGCAGGCTCAGGAAAAAGCATTCCCAGAGTCAACACAGCATAAGCCTCCAGCCCCACTTTTTCATCCGTGGCTTCTCGGGAACAAAGCACAATTAAGCCAGCCTGGGACAAACCTCAGAAGATGTTTTATACTTTGCAGGCCTGTTTTTGCATATACAAATTATTTGGGAAAATATTATGGGACAGCAGAAATGTGGAAATAGCTATTTTGATGCACAGTGCAGACAAGCTGTCTGATTTCAAGACACAATTGCCTGTTTTCCATGAGCTTAACTATTCGGTTTAAGCTCAACTTTCTGGGTATGCAGGAAAAAAGTGAGGAAAACAATTGTGATGCTGGGTTTCATGTAAGTGAATGCACAGCCCTTCCTTCCACTCCAGGTATGTGCCATGTCCAAAGAAGCAAGACAAGGAACACCCAGAGGCACTTCCAAACTCCAGTGCCAAAGCCCCAGGGGCTTGTTTTTGCAGTGGAGCTCTCAGCAGGCACCTCCACCAGTAGACTGCTCGTTCAGCATTTCTGATATATGGTCTAACAGGCTGAGATCTCAAACCCAATAACTTCCTCTCAGCTGAAGACCTCGCAAAAAATCTCTGGTCAGACCAGAAGCAGATTTAATTTTAGGAATAGATTAAGTTTATATTGGAAAGAAGAAATGTTTATTAAAAAACCCCACACTATAAAGCAATCAAGGCCAGATTAGCTTCTGCAGTTACTGGCTGAGAACTCAGCAGGCTCCAAAAGCATCTCTGCTCAGTCCACAGGGATGAACCTCCACCACACTCTGTTACCTCCTCCTAAGACGCCAAATGAAAGATTTTTGACAATACTAATTCCAAGACAGAATGATTTCATTTCTCTCTTAAGATAAGGAGTTGGATCACCCCCATACTTGGGGATATTCCATCAGACCTAAACTATCAGGAACCCTTCCCACTCAAACCTACTAAGAAATAATTTTGCCAGCTTCATTAGGTCCTAAGAGTAGACACAGCTCAAGCAGAAGAGCCCAGAACTACAGAATGGTATGGTCACAATGAACATGGACATGGAATTTTCTTCTGGCTCAGGAGTCAGGCTAACCTTCCTCCAGTATCAGGACAGCTGCTGTGCTGCTGGAAGCTCTGTGTTAGCTCAAGGTAGCCTGGATTGAGATCAATGGCCTTGTTTAATGACATAACAGATAAGTGACGTTTCCCCCCAGCACAGCCAGGTCCTGGAAGCATCACGGGGTAACGACACAGAGGAACAGCTACACTGGGAGATGTCCTGATGCAGAAAAGCCCTGTTACAGAAACAAAGGTACCTGTTAAAAAATTGGGATGTGCTTCACAGCGGAAAAGAATGGTTACAATTCCCTCAAAAGCACACGGCTGAGCACCCAGGAAGGCACATACTTTACGTTAGTGTTGGTGCAGATGATGTACTCGATCTCATCCGAGTAAGGATTCTGAAACGTGAAGCTGCTGGTTCTGATCAACATCCATTCCCGGTTCTTGGTGCGAAAACGATACATCACAGACAGGACTTGACCTTTCAGTTTCACCACCTGCAAAGCCATTTGGAAAGGTTAATAACAGGAGATTGCTACCTGCTGTGCAAATGAACAGTCAACAGCAGCAACTGGTATGTTTTAAACTTGAATTACAGAAAGCTAAGGACACAGCAGAGGAACTCTTAATTTGGAGAGAATACGCAAAATCCTATCCATGTTTACAGCTATTTCCTTCAGAATGAAATCCTCGTGCTTTGTCATATAAATGCCAATTTCCAGCCTGCTTATTTAAAGAATACAGGACAATCATCAGGTTGTGCTGTTATCCCAGCACAGAAACTTTTAAGAATGTTTAAATGTGAAACACTCATCGAGAGATTGACAGAAACCAAACTGAGGATCTTTTAAATGTTTGTATGTAAACCATAAACCAATCACTGCAGCTGAACAAAAGCCTACAAGAAACACCATTTTGAGGTTGACTTCTTTTCTGCTTGGATACCCAGCTATACAATTAATACATGTGATAAATCAGCATCAAATTTTAGGACAATGCTTAAACACAATGGTGTTTATGTTTTGGTTTTTTAGAAACCATCAGGTTCCCCCTACCCCAAACATATAAAAAGACTCTCTAGGATAGGAAATTGCTAACAAGCAACACTTGGTTCTGGCTTTCAGAAGAAAAAAAAGAGTGAGACAGTGTTTGAATGGAGAGAACACTGATAAGCCACTGTCCATTTTAATACTATGAATTCCTTGCTTGCACAGCCTATTTGTTTGTAACTAAGACTTCAGAAGTCTGGGTTTGGTAGCTGAAGTTTTGTTCAAGTCAACAGTTGGGCACCAAGTGAGCATTAAGATGCAGCCAACTGAAGCACATTCAGAGCAATCTCCACACACTGGCCCTGCAACTGCATTTCACGTGTCATCCAGCAATCTGGGGTTATGCCAGAAGGAAAATTTCATGGGTTTAAGTCATTCAGCTGGCACTTACCTGGCCTATCTCTGTTTATATTTTACAGCTTTTCCATCAAGCTATCTCAGGGCTGCCTCAAGGAAGGAAAGGGAAGGTCTACTGCAAATAAATGCCACATCTTGTGGGTTCTTAATCCTTCACATCTGGAATTTACTTTTTATTAGCTATCTGCAGCCCGTATTCTCTAAAAGTAGAAGTCCCACTATGTACTTTCTGTCTTTACTGACAAGCAATTGGATTAAGAAAAATGTTCCAATCCTGTTTTCTTCAGAGGTTTGCACTTCACATTAATCAATTGGATATAGGATTAAATGGGAAGAATGCAAATAGAACGACAATTCAAATAGGAGACACAAAAAGCTTTAGCAAAGCCCAGGAAAGTTCAAAATCATCCTGAAGTAAATGACTTTCGGTTGGTTTTGTTGGGAGTTTTTTAATGCTTTTATAGGGTTTTTCTGAGTTTACTGAGCGACATTCTTTTATCAGCAATTTTTTACTACCACACCCAGGGTAGAAACCACAGAGCTGGTGTAAAAGTGTGCAATCTGAATAGTATCCTACTGGGTATCCAATAGTTGTATTCTGGACCCTTTGATATTAACCTGTATTTGTTGGCCTTAGCCTTGAGACTATCTTATTCTGGCCTGATTTTTCCCACCCTGATGAATGAATTTATCTTACCAAGGAAGTAAAGCCCTGAGATAGATACTGGCAATTGACCAAAAATTGCAAAACCCTCCCTCCCTTCTCTCTTATGCACCAGCCTGGTTCTGATGCTGTCAGCAAATTAGAAGTGTCAGGTTTTCAGGTTTTAATAAAAAAAAGAAGAGTTTATTCACAATCACAGTTACCTTTTTAATTAAGAGATTTTTAAGTCCAAACTAATAATAATAAAACAAATGGCAGTGATCTATTACCCTGAAACCTTGATTAAGCAAACAGTAATTCTGTAATAATATATAAAGCAGAGAGATTGCTGCTGGGAAAATCCTGAACTGCCTTAAGACAGAGCACCCAAACAAACCAGCACAAAAATTTTCAAAGCTAGTGATTAAACTCTACTTTCTTGTATTCTTTGGAAATAAAGACCACCTGGTGCAAAACTTAACTGTTTATTTCAGTCTTTTACTGCATGATGGGAGTAACAGCCCCAATCACACTGCTACTGTACCCAACAAAAATATACCAAAAAAGGCATAGCCTGCTGAAGAAACAGCACAGTATTGTCACAGACTGGACATAGACTGAGTGGGCAGGAACTTTCACTTCTAACTGCACTTTTTCCTGCTGTCTTCCTGTATGACCTTAAGCAGATCATGAAGGTCCCTGATCCAGCTAATCACTTATGCACATGCCTAGCAGTGAGTGGTGACAGTGGAGTCCCCAGCAGCCGAGCTCAGGGACACACTGGCAGCCTCCTACAGCCTGATCTCCCTCCCGGTGAACACAGGGAGGCCCAAGTCATTAACTGCAATGTTCATTAGTCAGCCCTGCTGAGACCCAGGCAATCCCAGGATGGATTCACTGTAGGCGGATGTTTGATGGGCCATTATCCAGCAGCTCTCTGCCACTGTCTCTTGGACAGATGAGTGGAATCAATCATTTGGGCACCAGTGAAAAAACAGCATATGTGTTCTCACTGCTCCCGCACCGCTGACGCCATCAGGCACCAGCTCAGGGAGCTGAACCAGCCGAAAGCTGAAAGATCCATGCAAAAGGAATTAGTGCCTTAGCCTTCCCAGCAAGTCCATCTGTGCCAGCACCAAGGCAGCAGGAAGGGTGGGGAGGAGGGCAGGCAGGAGAGAAGAGGGGAAGCAGGACCTGACTCCAGGTGACAGGTTGGGAAGGTTCAGCTGCAGTATCACACCCCCAACCAAGGTGGGGCAGAGGAGATGTCTGGGTGTGGTGACCTGTTTAAAGCATTGAACTCTCTCACAGCCTGTGAAAATCAACATCTTGAATTTTAAAAGGCTGCTGTTTGTACTCAGTGTGTGCAAGGGAACAGCTCAGGAGCACTGATATCTTACACTGTCTCCAACGCTTCTGCAGAGACCATAACCTCAGTTTCACAGTCTGTTCTAGGGACACAGCATTTAGTTGTTTTTCCCCAAGAGGCTGTGTTTGTGCATGCTATGCCTGAACAAACAGTTGGCTATACGAATTATTTAGAAGTCACTTCATATTCACGTTTCACAGCTGAAAATACATCTCAGCATCCAACGCAAGGTGGATCAACACAACTTGGTTGAGCTGTTGGCTGTTGTTAGAAAATCTGGAACCACTTAGATCAACTGAGCCTCAGCAGTCGGTTAAACATCCTGTGCTGGGCATTCTGGCGCAGCAGGAAAGGCACTGAAAAGCCCAGCAGTAAGGAGGCAGCTCAGGGAAAGCACTGCTCCTGCATGTCCCAGCCCAAGCTGGAACAGTGAGCTCTGAACGGAATAAATGCCATGGATACAGCTGATGTAAATGTGGCCCATGGTAAAAACATATCCAAACCAGTAGCTCTTCCTGTATGTTGTATTTCTTTTGTTACTTCCCTCCACATTTCAATTTCTAATTGGGAAAAAGGGCCAAATTACACGTTGATGTAAAGTGGCGTAACTCCATGGAAGTACATGAAAAAGCAAATCATCTGTGCTAGCAGAAAACTCAGTTACAAACAATCCAGTGTCACAGAGGGATGTAACACTACTTCCAAAACAACAGCACATCTTGGAAGGCAAATCATTTTGGTTACCACTTAACATAGTGGGATCAATTCAGGCATCTCCAAAACAGCTCACCCTGTGCAGCAAAAAACCGAATATATAACGAGAAGATTTATTTCTGAAAACACTGTCAACCCATGCTGCAGTTTCAACTACCATTTAATATGCAGCTTAACTGATTGCTAACTGACCAACAAATTGATTTGTATCTTGCCACTCCTTCTCCTGCATAACAGAAAAAAGTACCTTGAACTATAAAATAAAAACTACTTCTGTGGTCAAAATAATAACAAAATAATGAAGTGTGGAACAAAAGGAGCAGGACACAGCACCTGTTGGAAACTCTCTCTCAAATGGCTTTGATCTTCAGGATGGCAGAACTCTAAAATATCTTTCCCCAGAAGATCCTAGAATAAAACATAAAGCTATGTAAAAAACCCAAACCACAATACAATTCCACATGCAGACCTGCAAGTAATTCTTGCGAACACAAGATCTACCACCCTTAATGGGGCTACTCAGTTAATCAGGGATGAGCCACACAAACAAGGTTTGTAGGCATCATGCCCCATGTTTTTACAAAAAAAGTTTAAGTGATTTTCTAACACCTGTGAAATGGTATCTTGAAAAGACTGACATCTACTACTACAGCTCATTTTATGGCACTATTTTTTGTAAAAACATTTGTAAATTTAAAATAAAAAAGATATGAATTAGCAAATGAGCAAGGAATTACTTTTGCCTCTAAATCGCAACTGTTGGGAGTTATCTGAGGGAGAGCTGTGGTTCATTTACTATTCTGCTCAGTTCTGCACTAGCCTCCTGTTCAGAGGAGCAGATGTAAGCCTAAAGGAAAATAGATGCTGTAAATTATGTTTGCTTACTGTTCAAGAGATTGGCAGAATCAAAGGTCTACAGGACTAAAACTCTCTCCAAGCACTGTTAACTTTCTATCACAGAAATGTCTTCATTGGAAAGCTGTGCAAGGTTCAGAACACTCTGCTGTTAGCATTTTAATCAGATCTAAAGGTATATAAAGACACCCCACACAGAGGCATGGACAGCAAAGAAAAACGAACAGCATTTAGTGCATGATGCATGAACTACCAGCTACAAATAATTCATGTTTGCAAATGGGATTTTCTCCATTAGCTCAACCCACTCTGCACATTCCCAGTGGTCACAGACCTGGGGCTGGTAGCCAATGACGCTGATGCACCTTGGGTCCACGAAGGTGATGACCCCATCAGAGTTGTGCCTGGACAGGAACTCCGTGGGAACCGACATGCCGTTCATGTCCATGCACACGGGAGAGCTGGTCACCTAGGGCCAAGCAAGTCCACACCACAGTCACCTACAGCCAAATGGGACTCCACAGCTAAAGAACAGAGTCTGCTGGCAGACTGCTAACTGCTAAAGGAGGTCATAAATAAAACAACAGCACAGATAAATGACAGAACAGCCTTTAGGGCAGTTTGCAGGGCAAGCATCTCACCCCATGGCATCTATCAAGGCTCAACAGCACAGCGGAAAAACAAACACACCACAAGTTCCCAAGAAGGGGGGATACAGTGAGGACAGAAGTCCAGCTGGATTCACCTCACTTTGCAGCACATCAGGCATCATGGTTCCTATCTTTGTCAACCAAGAATGAAAGACTTGCAGAGGACAATACTGGCCACTCATTTTAGGATAGGAAGCCAACCCATTATCTGTAAACATAACCAACAGGACTGTTCAGACTAAACACTCATGTTTCAGGTAACATGAACCCCACCTGAAACACCTACAGAACATGAACCAAGTCCTCCAGAGGCTGAGGTAGGAGACACTAGACCAGCAAGTGGCTGCTTATAATGAAAAACACAGTTCTCTAAGTATTTCTCAAATCTCACCAGAGAGAACAATGTGTTTTCAGCTCTCTGCCTGAAATCTGTGCTATAAGGCCACTTCATACCCATTCTTTCCCACTGGAGCTACAAAGGAGACCACTGATTTTCTTACAACTTCCAGAGCTATCTCTGCTAACAATGCAAAATGAGCAAAATCTCATTTTTTTGCTAACTTGGAGTTGATTAGCCAGTTAACTGTACGCAAGATTTCAAGTTGCTGTTACAGAACAAGAGTTTCTAATTTGTGCACCCTGACTCCTTTCTGATTTAAGCCACCCACAGAGCTTCCTCCTGCCCTCCCTCACATACCCCAATGGCTCCTCTCAAGTAACAGACATTTTGACACCACTTGGAAATCATCTTTCTTTGGAAGCTGTAACACACAAACCCCCATAACTTCCTTCTTTCCATTAGTGGAAGATATTACTCTTGATTATGAAAGCATGATTAACCTAAAAACCATCCCAGAGTACTTCTGTAGCTCTTGCATGGCCATGGAGAGCCACTCTGCAGACGTGCTAACGCTTGCAGGCTGTTCACCTTGGGTAAGACAGGTTTGGCACCTGTGAAAGGGTCAATCCACCTTGTCAGGAGGAGTGATCCCCTCCTAGCAGATGGCAGCGAGTGCAGGGGATCATGCAAGAGGCTCAAACATGTTCACCCATGGCAGAATTCCCAGACCAGGAAGATAAAATCTGTCCTCCCTGCTGTGGTGAAGGAGACTCACCACGACTGCTTTAGCTCAGAGCTCTGAACTCTGCTCAGCAATGCACAAAGGAAGGAAATGCACTACAACAATTGCAACTGTCTGCACAAAAAGGAAGGAAAATTCTGTTCTCCCAGTTCCTTCAGCTCGCATCTGATCTGAATGCACAACACAATACAGGCTGAGAAGAAAGCTATGGTTCCTGAAGTGCCTCTTGACTACCTTATCTTTACCATTTTCAGAACAACTCCTGCAATCACAGTTTTTCAAGTAGTTGATTAGCTGGAGAGAGAATGAATGGAAAAATGGCAGGGAGCGCATCACTGGCTTTGGGGGCCACTTTAACCCAGCATCTGCAGCACCTGTACTGCCACGTTTGTCACTACCCACAGTATCCCAGCCCTACACATCCTAAAGACTGGCAGGTCTGTACACACTCATCTTCAGGAGCATCTCTGCTGTTGTTACTGGATTAAGTACACATATGCACCAAAATCAGCTTCATTTTGCTCTGCTGACAAGTTCTAGACAAGTCACTGACTGCACAGACATCAAGGCACTTTATAAACTGGAGGTATATTACAAGTTACAGTCTAGTAGCAAAACAGCGTGCAGATCTTTTACAACTACACCAGAACAATGATCATGCTTTCAGAAATAGTTTGTATATGGAAAGACTGGCATTACCTGAAGCCTTCCTATTGCCACGAGGCAGTATTTACTACCTTGTCCCACATCAGCATCTTCTTCTGGTATCGTCATTCCTGGAGCAAATGATAACAAATACTGTTATAATTAGGAAATTGTGATAAATAGAGATGCTGCTGTCCTGGCTCTGTACTTTTCTAGATGTTCTAACTCTTACACAATAACCTTATTTTCCCCTCTAAGATTCAGTCATTATTTCTGGGTTCAGATCAGATGATCCTTCTCAGTTGTGCTCAATCCTACATACCTCACATGTATATACACAGTACCCATAGCAGCAATTTTGATTGCTGCAGACAAAGCAGATGTTAAAATCCCATCATACACTGAGATGGCCAGTAACACTTCCACGAGTGCTGCTGCACCAGCAGGAACCATGGGGTCACTTAATATGGTCAGTGAATGCATACTATGTTCAGTTTTCTTCGTGAATAATATCTTATAATGAGCCTTAAAAACAAGGCACAGCCTAAATTAATCATTAATTCTGTGCTCATATTTAACAGCTGGTTTTACTTTTTTCTATAATGGCCCAAACGTGCGTCGTTACGTTGGAAGACTGAAAAAATGTGGATGCTTTGCTGACACTGCTCGTTCCAGCTGTGTAACAGGAGTAACTACCATAAACACAGGAACAGTTTCAAAACATACATGTGTACTATTTTCCATCTCAGCATTTCACAAATAGGAACATTCAGATTAGCACTGTTTGCTTGCTTGTTGGCTAAGCCTTGAGTTAAGGCTATTTCCCAACTCCAGTACTGAGATACCAAGCTCGTATGAAACACTTGAAAAAACATCCTCCAGGACTGACACCACTGACCTATTTTAAGTGATCTATAAAACTCTTTCACAAGGGTTTTTAAGGAACTCAGTCATAACAGGCAGTGAATCATTTAAAAGACACTTAAAAGCATTAATGGAATTAATTGCAAAGCAGCTACCATTTCTGAAACAACAGCCACTTCATTCTCTAAATGTATAATCCCCAGTAGAAGTCAATCTCTGGACAGTGCAGAGGATGACAGCACACCACTTTCTTAAATGACACCTCTAAAAACAGCTAAAAATGCTGCTGAATGAACTGAAGTCATATCTAAGGATGTTATTTTGTATCAAAACAGTGGAATCTTATCTGACAATCAGTGTCTAAATAGCACTTTACAGGTGTTTTTTGGTCCTCTGATGCCATGAAGATTTTTTGCCTTTTTATACCCCTGTCATACCTTTTTACAACTTCTGTATTCTTAGTGCTTTTTGCCTCCATTCTTGGACTTGTTTGTTCAGCTAGGAGACTAAACATTTTAGAAGCTTCACAGGTAGGGGTTAGTGTGCCCCAGAGCCCAAGGTCCTCTCCAGAACACATTCTGTAAACCAAGATAGAACCATCCAGGGGAAGGTTCCTTGGGGAGGGGGGCTCACTTGAGCCTCTCATTGGGGAATCTCTGATAGATCTGCTAATTAGTAACACCTATAATGTTATACCCGATCTTTTGGGGGTGCATTGCAGTGTGCACTGAGGTGCATATGACCTGGACGTGTGCACCTGAGGATCCTTAAAATAAATACCAAGGTAAAATCCCTTTTTCCCTTCTAACCGTGTATGACTCTTGATTTTAAGACCAGGAAAAGGCATCACTCACTGAACTATAATAAAATAAAATAAAATACAACAAGTCTGAAAGAAACCCCCCCCATGTTTTTGTATAATATATTGAAAGTTGTTGTGCAATAATTTCACAGTCTGGGGGGCACAACATTATTTACAGTCCCCTGCTGGCAACCAGAATTTTATCAAGGGTTCTCAAGAGCTTTACAAAGGAGGAGCATTATCGTCCCATCTAACAAGTGTTGTGTTAAGGACGCAACTCCTGGCATTTTAGCTGGATAACCTTAACCAAAACATCCCTTTCAAATGGAGTTTTCCATTTGAGAAGGACAAATTTTAGGAATACTCCTTTCATTTCAAAAGCTTTTCCAGTCATTTCCTTAGTGGCACAGAGTATTGCAAAGGACAGCAAAGACAGAGCTGGACAGCTTCCACTTTGCATAATCTTTTTTTCTCTTCAGCTTTCAACAATGCTTTCCTTTTTGGGAACTTGGTCCATGCTTGCTACTGCTCAAATAAAATCAAAGTAACATGAACAACCTCCAAAATTAAACCTAGCTAAGAAACATTATTTCTGATGTCACTCTGTTGACAAAGGGAGGCTGTTGTCCTAATTTTCATCTTTTTTTTTTTCTCTTTTGCCCAAGATGGATTACATTTGGTCTGTATAGCACATTGGAAAATGTATTAGTTGGGTTATGCCACAAGAGACTCTATGAATAAAAACCAATCTGCCTGGAATTAATCAATACATGACCCAGTGGATTGCTAACCCCTTCCCAAAGTGCCTAGAGGAGAAAATATGCAAAATAATTGTCTGCTTCTCTGCAATGTAGGTGCTATTACTGGCAGCATTCCATATAGAGAAATTATTTTCTTTACTCTTCAGCTGATATTTCCAAAGATTCAACTCTGGGTGTCTTTATATGGGAGGGTGCATTTGCAGACGAGATTTACTTTTGCTTTAGCCCATTTCCTACTGAACACACTCCAGTATGGACAGGTAAATAAAGATGTGCACTGCACTTAATACCAGTTTGTCCAGCTCTTAACACAATGTAATATTGCTCCTTAACATCACCAAGTACCATCATTATCTCCAAAAAAAGTTGTAAGAGCTTGGAGGAAAACAGCCACGAAACTGATCTTTAGGGGGCACCAACAAAATAAACACACTCCAGTTATTCACATTCTTTATGTGTAACCCTGCAAGAAGCTTTATTTCTCAACACCAAATATGCACCCCTCTTGAATAATAAATACAGCACTGTGCTTCCTGAGTTCATATCAACAATTGGCACAGCTAAGCCACAACTGAGCATCACAAATAAAACGCTGTGCCGTCAGAGGCTATATTTAATTTCCAAGTGTCCTTCACACCAGCAAACAGTTTCCCACAGGGCAACAGCATGTGTTGGTGTGGACACAAGGAACTTTTCAGTTTTCCCAATGAGCTTCCAGTTGGCTCTAACAACAGAAAAGCTTCATTTTCTGCTTTCTTTCTCTACCCTTCTGCCCCAAATTTTCTGCGAGCCACAGAACAGCATTAGTTGATTTATACTTTTATTTCACTACACTAAGAAAGAAATTATTTCTAATTCTTTGGAAAGATGGAATTTAAGTGTCCAGTGGTCACTGGCAATCCCCTGATAATGCCTGTCTCCATTAGAACCATTTCTGATAGTTACTTGCCAGGGAAGGAACTACACTGCCTGACTTTATCTCCCATAGAAAACAATGGAAAAAGTCTTCCACAAAAAAGGCTGTGGATAGCATACCAAGGATAAAAATCTCATGAAAAATCCCAATAAAAACTAAATTAATCACTCGTTCAAAAAAAATAAATAAAGCCTTAAAAATGACAGCATTGCAAGCAATATTCAAGCAACTATTTTGTTTTGTATTGGAAGAGGGAGTACTTTGCACAAATGTCCAGATTCTGGCCAAAACTTTAAAATAACCTAACAGCTTTGGCATGCTGTGGTTAAGATGTTACCGTAAGTCTGACTTGGAAGACTAAAATGTTTCTTTTTTAACTAAAGGAAAAAAAAAAAAAGATTTCAACATTATCTGAATTTAACATTATTCTGTGACTTTTTATTTGAAGTTTTTGAAACATGTATCTATCTCTTTTCTTCACTATGTGCTTTCTGCAGATCCTTGCTTTGATTTACAGAAAACTACCAACATCCTGACAGACTTTATCTTCTCTCTCCACCAAATCCTATGGCATGAAAAAAAAAAAGCAAAACAAACCTATTAGGAAAGTATCATATGGACCACAGAGGACTCATTTCCTTCCAGGAATGAGATCTTCAGAGGGGAGAAAAACACAGAAGAAAAGCAAATCTTGCTTAAGTTGTAAATGGGAAGAAAAACCCAGAAGAAGGTCAGCACTTCTCAGTTTTATGACTGGTTATGAACTTGAAGCACTGTCTAGGCTGAGGATCACAAATTCTACCTGTGCTGCTTTGCTGGGAGCTGAGGGACAAAGGCTGGACTCGCTGCTCAGCCAGTTTCACACAAGGGGTCCTTTGACCTCATTTAGAATAACCCAACACCACACTCATTATTTAACCAAACACACAACATGACTGGCTGCAACATCCATCTGAAATATCTGACTCCTTTTTGCTTTGACTTCCACACCAAGTTCACCCTGATTACTTGAGGCCAACACATAATCCATGGGGATATGTGTGTAGGTATCTTATGCCAGGTTTTGCACTTGATCTTAATTTCACCTGTCTTTTTAGCCACAATGGAGGAAAAGGAACAGACCATTAACATATAGCCTGAACGGAGGGCAAGGCATGATGCTTCCTGTGTTTTCTCTCCCTTTTCTCAGTGAAGAAGGGGCTGAGGACAGTCTGTCAGTACATGAGCCTTGCTGCTCCACACAGGTGAGAAAAAACACAAAGGTAGGCTGGATGTGCAAAAGTGTTTTCACACTGAACATAGATCTGAGCCACAACACAACAAACCCAGTCCTTAAAATATGCCACCAGCTGTCTGTAGCTTATTCATTTTCACCTCTTTGAAGTACTCAAATGACTTCAGATTTGCACACACTCCTCACTGCAGCAGCACACAGTCTGTCACACCAATAATGATCACAGAACAGTTCTTCTCTGGATACATCTGTATCAACACTGATTGTTTTATTCAGTGCGGGACTAAAAAAACTGAACAGTGGCCACAGAAAATGCAATTCATCCCAGAAAGAGAAAATACCAAGTGCTAAATAAATGAGACTAAGTACAGATTAAGGGCATTTGGTAAGATTTGTTGTTTTGCTTATGAACAAATTGTATCGTGTATTAGCTATATAATGCACATGCCACACTGCATGTTTTGAAAGAAAAGGATCTGGAGTTTATATTAGAGTGTCCACTTGGCAATTGAAAAATAAATGCAAATTATCTTTTCAACTGCTGAATTTTTAAACAGCTGTGATTTAGCACAAGCCCATTTATTCCCAAGAATCCAGAGATGACGCAGGGCTTGCTGATTCGAACAAAGTAATTTTATTACAGGGTAGAGAAGCCTTGGCAAATTCCATTACTGCTGTGGTTATCTCATTTGCTTTGCAGATTATGGTTGAATTACCACTGGAAATCAGAACAAATGCAGTGATGTTGTCACTTATTTACTCAAACATATAGGGGAACAATTCAGCCTATGGATATTCCCATTCAACTTTGAAAGTCAATGGATACATGACAATCACCAATACAAAGTGGGGAAGACTGGGAGGGCAAATAAACACTCATGAAAAAGGCCTCGATTCAGTTCTATGTGCCCTGAAAAAGGCACTCAGACATGACTAATAGGAGTAACAATTTCGATGGTAACATAAAAGACCACTGAAATTCCACATAAGGCTGCCAAAATCAAAAACATCTCCTAGGATTGTGCTATAGTTTGGAGGCATGAACATTGTGAAGGAGCACTGGGATATCATAAGGGAGCACCATGTGATTTTGAGGAGTGGAGTAATAGAAATGGGATGAAATCCAACATTACTAAATGCATAAGCATGCACTGGGGGAACAGTAACAGTCATAAGCTAAAGCAACAGAAATAGGATGGAACTTGGTATTACTAATTGAAACATCACACAATTCAAAGCAAGATTTGCAGTTGAGAAGTGAGAAGAAGGCAGCCTGGAAGATATATATATATTTATATCAGATGTCTTAGGATGCCTGCAGGATGCAGCACACCAAAGAGAAGGATGCTGTATCCTACACTGCCAGGCAAGACAGGAAATATTGTTTGTGTAATCCATCTCTACAATCTCATCTGAAACAGGAATGTATAGTGCCAGCGACCTACATTTTGAGAAGGGGAGTGAAAACAAGAACAATTGCAGAGAAAAGTCACAAGGGTAAAGAGAATGAATTTTGAGAATGGAAAGTAGAAGTGGGCTGGATTGTCTTTGCAGAGTCCAGGCTGACAGGGTATAACCTCCTTCTGGAAATGCACCAGAACACTGGAGAGACACAGAGGCACAAGGCAGGAAAATTCCCATAAAGTAACTGACCTTCAGTGAAATAAAATCTCCCCATAAAGCAATGAGGATTGAAAATTAAAGAAGCTGTTAGGCATGGGAAAGCAGTGATGTTTTGGAAGAGCTGAGATGGGGAAAAGACCTCACCAATACCAGCTGGGATTTGCAATGTGATTGATACCTGGGCACTCAAAGACCCAGAAGATCCTTTTAATCCCATGCTGCTGTCCTGCAGAACTGGTGGCTGAAGGGCACACACTGCCAACGTCAGGACCTAATGCTGACATGAGCTCTTGCATCTGCAGCTCTGCACCAGCAACACACACCCCTGAAGAGTCAGATCTCTTTAAACCTCCCACAACATGCAGCAAGATTCTCATTCAAGCTAAACAAAATCTTATTTGACCTCCACCTTCCTGAGGAGACATCCCATATATCAAGGTTGAAATTCCATTATGTTTGGAATTACCAATAGAAAAGTAAGTCTTTTTGTAGAAGAAAACAGAACAGAAAAAAACATCCATTTTCAGAGCACTTTACAGACACTGTGCTCTCACACTTTTGAGATAGAAGCAAAATTGAAACATCTTGACTCCTATTAAATCCTATTAGCAACAAGAGGGGAAGTTTTCCTCTGCTTCCGAAACTGCCTTGCAGCAGAAAACCAACAAGAAGTTCACATCTGCATGCTGGTTGCACCCATTTGGTACAAACCACCTCGCAGGACTCATAATCCCTGGATCAATGTGATTTATGGCCGTGGTATACAACCACAAAAGGGCAGGACAGCTCCTGGTTAGATTCACGCCAGCAGGCGCTGTCGCATTGCAAACAACCTCTTCAACTCCTGCCAACGCCAAGGTCAAGGAACCCCGCTCATAACGAGGTCTGGATGAGCTCCACTGTCTCCTCCTGGAATTTTTCAAAGGTAAATATTCCCACATGTAACACCGAGTTCCAGCAGGTAAATGTTTTTCTCCGTAGATCAAAGCAATATGCCAAGACTTGATTCCCAGAAAAACAGCCTCAAACCAGAATTTATCACAAATACTGAACGTTCTCGAATAACACCATCACTGTGAACATCCATGTGCCTAAACTGAAACGACATGTTTTCATAGAGAGGTGCTTGCAACTCAGCACTTAAGTACAAAAGCATTAACTGGTGTTTTCTAGAGGTACACATGCTTTGCATCCACCTTTTTAAAATCAGACCATTTCTATGTTGGTTTATCAACATAAGTTGAAAACTTTTGGCCCCAGTTTCTGGAATCCTGCATTACTGGTAATTCCTACAGGCTGCTCTGTGACAGTGAAATTGAGAAGGGTGCCACGTGGAAAAAGGGCACTGAGTAACCTCAGCTGATTTTTTCTTACCAAAAGCTTCTCAAGGTAAGCTTTAATTGGTTACCACACTACAGTTCTCCCTGTTTTTCTTGCAGCATGCAAACTTGAGCCAGGTTTTCAGCTGTCCTAAGGACAGTTTGGTGCACACCGCCTTCCACGAGGGATACAAACCTGCTGGTGGCCAAGCCTTGATATAGCCAGTGCAATGGACAACAGCATACTGTGCTTCACCTTCTTTCACCGGGCCCAGGCCATTCCTGAATGAACAAGAAACACAAAAACATCCACGTTGATTGATATGAAGAATAGCTTTATGCTTTCAAACTATGAGTACTAGTGATTTACCAGTATTTGCAAGTTATGTTGGAACCACCCAAGCGTCAGCCTAGGGTCCTGTACACTGCCAGCTCTGTTATGTTGCTACTCAAGCTGTACCTGTTTTCTTGTAATATTTCTCTGAGAAAGATATTGAAGATTGATTCAGAGATGGAGCTGGTGTAAGACAAAGAATTGGAGTGACACTTGCAAAGACATTTTGTTTGCAAAAAGATCCAGTGGGTGCAGGACCAGGTAACACTCCTGGAGTGGGCATTAACCCAGTGGCAAGTGAGAGGGCCGAGGGCAACTACAGCTGCTTTGTGGTAAATCAAGTAATAGTACCTGTATCTTTTTCTCATGGTGGTTATTCTGTTCAGAGGTAAATGATCCAGAGGAGCATTTCCACACCTAAAAGTAAATTAATACTTTAAAAAGCTAAAAAATTAATATAAATACACACAATGAAAATTTTGAGATCTTTATTACCATATGTAAGTAGGCAATTATGGATACTTATTTCTGGCAAAAAGTTGCATGTTCATGTTTTTTTAGAACGTGCTGCTTCCATAGGCTGAGCTTTTTAGGTGTGCTACAAATATTTTCTTTGAGAAAAATAAAAGAGACTAGGAAAAGATTCCCTTCCAAACTTCCCCAGCCTAAAGACTATTTGAAATTGATATCCCACATGTGGCTAAAGAACAGACACACTTCAAAATGCCATAAAACGAGTGTGAAAACTAGAGAAAAGTATGTCAGGTATCCCAAATATCCACACAGATCAATCTCAGTCTTCCTACAGCTTCCCTGAACAGAAAAATTCCACTGCCATCCACCAGCTACAATGTCTGTAGACATTAGGATAATGTTTGCAAGATCAAACTATTTACACTGTCAAGTAACTTTGCTGAAGACTTGTTCATGTGTATTTTGTGATATTTGTAAGTATGCCTAACTGTATAATTTCAACAATCCATCTGAAGCTGAGTAAATAGTTTGAAGGGTAAAAGCAGTTCATTTTTAATGGAAAAATAATAACAATGAAAGAAGCAACCACAACGAAAGTTCACATTATCTGAGGCTCATTCCTCCCAGAAGGTTTTCTTTTTATTCCTTGAATTTTTTTTTGCTTAGCAGTCACTGCCAAGGAGAAGAAATGAACAACTAAAATAAGATTTAGAAATACAAAAACAGTGGGGTTACTGGCACGTGTAAAATCACTCTCATGTACTGGAGTTTATAGAATCAGGGTGCTAGGAAATAACTGCAATCTGAATTGTTTTGAAAGCTGGGGAACAACTGCAAACAGGACACTAAGCCTGGTTTTCTTTGCACAAACAAGTCCTCTTAATATGATGTGCAGCTTGGAGGAAGAAAAAGCAGTGTTCTCAGTGCTGCTCTGCTGGGCTGTATTTCTTCCATCCCAGTTAAGAGGGGGAAAAGGTTCTATAGCTCTGAAGTCTGATCTTACAGATATAAAGCATATAAACACCTCAGAAAGGCACCCAGGAGCCAAACATTCAGCATCCTCACAGGACTGGAAAAAATCCACCACATAACCAGAGTACAGGTATCTGTACTTTAATATGTCAAGTATTTTGCTTTGTGTGTTTCATTCTGTCATGAATTTTGCATTTGCTGTTTTCAGCATTTATACTGGACATAGCCTACAGATGATGTACTTTCATCAGTCTGTAGTTGATGTACAGCTGTGTACTTTCCCCTCCTAACCACTGACAAAAATTTATTGCAATAGAAACAGGGGTTTTAGCCTGCTAGCACTAAAACAAAAGAAGTGCTCATGAGCCCCCCCAAAATAGCACTGGGCAGACAGATCTCTTAAAAGCCCAAACAATGCAGGAGAAGTTGGAAAACTGCAAATTAAAAACCCTCTAACAATTACTCATTTATCTAGCATCAGCCAGCTGACATCTGGTTAATTCATACCAGGCTTAGGTTAATTCCTACATAGCTGGCAGGTTTGCAACTGAATTCCTGTTTATCTTCAAGATTCTTCTAATATTCTTGGTTTGCTGAACAAATACACAGAGCTGGGCATTCGTTACCCTTGCAAAAGCTTTGTTTCCAAATTGTCAATTTGAGTAACTTTACTAGAAAAGACAATGGTTAACAGTCCAGGGGTGAAGCTGTCATGAAGTTCCCTGGAAAAAGGAACCCACACCCCACACTGACAATACTAACTACAACAGAAATGAGGTGCTGTTTCGCCTTTAACTGTGAAGGAAGACTAGGTTCAGTTTCACTCCAGTTGCTGAAGTAGTATTCTAGAAATACATCATGGGAGCGTGTCATTCCAGCTTTAGCTTGTAATCAAGGTCAAATTAGTGCAACAAAATGTCTGAAGTCTAAGCTGAGGACTGGAACCATTATGGGAATACAGGGTAAATGCATACCTCATCCTGCAAATGAAAGAGCGCCTGGATCCCATGCACATTCTCATTGAGGACTGCTGACCCTCTTTCTTTACTGTCCCAGTCTTCAAGTCCAGGATTCGTCCTAGAAATGCCAGGGAGAGCAACTGGTGTTGAGTACATAAATTTAATTCCATTTACTAGAAACTAAGATAACAAAAGTTCACGAGCTGAATGCCATTAGCCCAGTTAGGGGAAAAAATACCAACAAAAAAAATCTTGATCCTGGGTCTCACAGGGGAGGATCAGTTATGTGCTGGTTTAACTAAGGATTTCAGCAAGGCTGACTCTGAGTCACAAGAGTGATGGCTCCTTCCTTGGCTGGCCCAAGACCAGCTTCCAGGGCAGAGTCAAATGCCTGGAGGCAAACAAGGCAATGACAGCAGGCACAGCTTTTGACTTGATCCGCTTGCTCCACTCTTTACCAGAACTGTGGATAAAGCAATATTTATCAATCCCCTGACAGCTGCTCCTCTTTCCCTTTACTTGTGCCTATCTAGAACACTCTCACCACAGCACCACCTCACAGTGGGAGCTGTCAGGATGGTGAGATGCACAAAAGACCAACCTTTTCTCCTTGATGATGAGATACAGGATTTGTCACAACAGCACTTATGGTGGGGGTCTTTCAAAGCTGATAAAGAACTGATGTCAACAGCATTTCTAATTTTCAGACAGATCAGTGAGATGATCTGATTCACCACACAGCAACACAAGCCTGCGCAAGGTCCAGGGCCAGACCCTGCTCCCTACAACCCTCAGAAGCACACACCACAGGCACAGCTTGGAAAAGGGACAACAGCCACCCAGTCAGCTCAAGAGAGGACAAGACAGAGGGAATGCAAAGGTAGGAAGGGGGCAACAGATTAATTTTTTCATTTAAAACAGAAGACTGATTACTACAGACAGGTTCAGATCAGGGACTTCAGGACACTGGGTATCACCCAGAATCCTTCTGCTTATCACCAAAGAACTAAGAAAATGGACTTTCACATCTACAGCTCAAATGCTAAGAGACGACTACAAAACCCAGCACAGACTAGAAATGAATCACTGGCCCAGATCCACAATGCTCAAGGGCTGGATGCAGCCACAAAAGTGACAGTGGGCAAGAGAAATGCAGTGGGAACAGCTGCCAGGCAATTAAACGCCGGCCACCAGTGCTGACAACACACGGCCATGAGCAAACCCACATGTTTAAGGTGGGTATCTTTCAGTAACTGAAACTATACAAGCCTGAGTCTTCACTGTGGTAAAAGTAGCCAGGTTTACAGCAATATAAGGTGCCTATTCTGTCTGTACTGAATTGAAGACAACATGCAGAATACATTCAAAGTCTCCCTCACCAGACCGACCTAAAAGTCTCTGTCCAAAAATTCAGTTCTGAAATAAACCTACTGCCAAACACTAAGTTCAGAATTACTCTACCTCTAAATATTTACTTCCATCCATGAATGGGAATGAAATCATTACATAATAGTTTAAAGATTAACATTTTACATAAGGAATTAGGCAGCAGCATTTTAGTTTTAAGGTATACTCCAGAAAACTCCTTCCGGAGGAAAGCCACCCCTGCCAACAGAAGGTCAGACCTCACTTGGTGTCATGTCCAAGGTGCATCTCAGATGGTTAAGAAGTCAGCATGACTGGGGAACAATTCCTAGGGGTGCTTCAGTTTAAAGCACTGGTCTATATATTAATCCTGGTCTATGATTCAGGTGTGAGCTGGGAAGAAATCACACCAGACTTCCCAGCTCAGCTGTGCTGACCCCACAGCGTAGGATGGATCTGAAGTTCTAACACTCTTCCCTTCCCTGCACTGGACAGTCTCTCTCTGTCTCTATAGCCAAAGTCACAGTCTACTTCCCCATCCCTTCAACTAATCAGACAATTGAGAGAAATAAAATACCATCGGGCAGGAGGCAAACTTGTTCTCAAACCATGGCAATATATGATAAAGCACATAAAGACAGAATATATGTGCAGGACCCAACGGCTGTCCACGTGAACAGGCCAGTGAAATCAAACCATTAAAAGCAATTTTCTCCCAGGGCACAATAGCTTTGTCATACACACAAACAAAAGAAAAGTTGTTTTCTGTGCACATTCTTTTTTCATTCCAATACAAATTCTTGAAGAGACACTAATATTAATCAAAAAACAGTGACAGTAAATGTAACTCAAATAGCTAATAGGAATTTCTGGTTTTATCATCCAAGAGCATCTATTAAAAAAAAAAAAAAAGAAGGATATTTCACAATTACGTGGCCACTAAGTCTAAAACTGCTGACACATGTTCCTTTGGCATGTCTGGAACCCCCAACAACAAGTGTCAGAGTTTTTAAATTTAGCTTTTTGTTTGGCAATGTCTTTGAAATATGTACCAGATAACAAATAGAGTTCTAAATTTTGCCCTGACTTACAAAATCACTGCAGGGGGTATGTGAGTCAGAGAAATGCTTGCTGTCCTGATATTATGACAAAGCTCTCTCAGCAGCTTGTTTCAATAGTCCAGTAACTATTAGTCCATGTGTCAACCTTGTAGAGCTCTAACAATGTGCTACAGATTTTTATACAGAACAAGCAGTTTGTGTCTCATTTGTTATTAGAATCTTATGATCACATTATATTAAAAAGAGGAAGAGTTATAAGAGTGTAAGATTAATCATAGCTACATATAGACATATAGAATTATAATTAATTATAGATTAATAGACTAAATCAAGGAAACTGACATAAATTGCACCTAAGAGTCACACAGGCAGCTCAGTTCAAGAAGGTGGAATGTCCCAATGATAGCTCTGTCACAGAACCATAAAATATTCCTATCTCTGTTTGTTCCAGCATCCTTGGCGATAAATGTTCATTTAGGTTTCTCCACGGACAAACACAAAGCACATCTGATGTCAAACTTGGCAATTATATTCTTATTAATAAGAAATATTAATAGGATGCTCTGACAACTTCTGTTAACTGAACAGTGCATGTGTGTCTTTTTTTAATTTCTCCTTCTAGTTTCTTCAGAAGAGCCATTTAACAGCCCAGTGCCATCACCAGCTGGATCCCTTATGAGCTTCCCCATAAACTGCTAATTGCATGTAGCTCATTTTCGTGTTAAACTTTTCCCCTCACCAGCTCCAGACACAACCCTGTGTGCAGCAGCACTGCTGTGACTGACACTGCTGTCTTATTGCTCTTTACAGCAGCTGCACAGCTCAGAGGAAACCAGAGTTTGCTCTGCTGAAAGGAGAAAGCAAACAAATGAGCACAATGCTGATTAGAATGGGCACATAAATCTCTCTGGCTGGTCTGGGTAGAACTGATAATCTGCTGAAATCTCCCCACTACAGTTCCCATCCAGAAGGCAGTATTGACTCAACCTGTAATAAACCAGTTGTTCTCTGAGCAGGAAAACCACTGTGTGATCCAGGAACCTGATGTCAGCTGCTGTGACAGGCAAGGGCTGGCACACAGAGACATGGAGGTGAGGACAATGGGCAAGTTCATTATTTGGGCACAATCAGAGAAGCCACATAAAGCTCTTACCAGTAAAAAGATAAGTTGGTAACAGATTCAAGTACTGAGCACATATGCCAGAAACACTCCCTGCAGGGTGTTTGCAAAGATGCTCTAAAAACATTCTCATGATGATCAAGGGAGCAAATGTTCATGTTGGCACTGATGTGCCCCTTGCGTGTGCAAACACTGACTGGATTATGCACAAACCTTCCCCTTTTGGATCTCCAGTTGCTACTGAGAATGTTCAAACTTGTTTTCTGTGCTTGCAATGTTTTGAGATGAAGCTAAGCCAAGGATTGGCCTGGGCCTACTGAAGTTCATGGGGTTTCAAATCTGGGCGTTTGGCTCAGATCCACCTTCACACAATAGTACCAGCCTGTTGGAAGATTTGTTCCTCCACGTTTATGCACTGCATGCTAAGGTTTATAGCTCGGTAATCAAACACAGTCTGCTCTTTTCACTTTTTTCAGTTTCTCTCTTTTTTTTTTTTTTTTTTTTTGTGGATTCAAAACTCCATAAACTTCAACGCCTAACTCTACCACAAATGGATTTCTCTGCTGGATTTCCAGCTCCTAAGAATGCTGCAGTCTGCAGCTATAAAGAAGGGTGGTTGCATAAGGGCATTCTTCTGCAAAAATTTCAGTGCAAGTTGGAATGGTTGGGTCTGAAACAACCATACAGTGCTCACATCCAGTTTGCAGCATGGAAACACCCAGCTCACAGATCTCAAAAGAAATTTGTTTTGGCCTCATGTGCACAAATATACTGTTGGCAAAGTACATGATACAATTTTCCATTTCCTTCTAGCTCATCAGTAGATGGACTTTTGTCTTGCACAGAATCATGGGCCTGATAGGGAAACAGTCTGAATTAATATATGGACTCTCACCTCGACCTCAACACCTTCACCAACCCAGCAAGTTTCACCTTTCAGATGATAACATCTTGTCTTAAAAAGTCAGATATTTCATAATTATTCTCAGCCACTGATTGTTCACGTATTTCTTTCCAGGCAAAATAAAATAAAGGATAAACTAAGTTTGGTTTGGCCAAGGTAACAAAAGATGACTTTGTGCTCATCAAAAATACTCCACAGGCTGCTCAAGGAAGACAAACAGAACACAGGAATACTGCACCCAAAAATCCTTATGAAAACTAAAACCATCTTTATCTTACTATGAAACCGGAAAAAGCAAGACAAGGATGGAGGAAAACAAGAGGAAATAATTAAAAATAAAAACAAAGTGATGGTCAAGGTACTGTTGCTGCTGAACACAGCTCCAAGTGTGAGCTCACCCTCAAACTAAAGGGTCAGGGAACAAAGGACTTCTGTGGTGATGCTCTGTATTAGTACATTAAATCTTTAGAAATTAGCAGAAAAGATCAGCTTAAAAATCTTTGACTGTTCTACAGTTTGTAGAGAATCAAGATACAGGTCACTGCTTGGGATAAACAGTCAAATTCAACAAGACAAGGTGAAACTCTTCTTGAAACTGCCATTTATCAGTTTACACATATGCACTGACTACAGCTGAGGTGCTCAGCTGACCGAGTTCCTCTTCAAAACAACAGATGCATTACAAATGCATAAACAAAATGTCTCCAGTAAGATTAAAGAGCCTAAATTTGATCAATTTATGTTAAATTACTCTTGATAAGCTTATGCCAGAGCAATTATTCTGCATTAATTCAACAAGTAAAACGAAAGAAAAAAAACTTTACAATGTACGCCTTACTAATGTAAGGGATACAATTTTACCTCGTGTTTAGTGCAGCTCAGCAAGAGCTTTATGCTCTATTAAGTGTAATAAATATACATCCACCCTGTGGATTCCAATATAAAAAAAAAAAATTACAGAACACATTAGGAATCACAACTGCCATGCAAACACAGTACTGGAAGGCTCTCCTTCCAGGAACTCATATTTACATAAACCAGAAGACGTTTGCAATATACAAATAGAACAATCTGAAAATGAGCACGGACAGTCTTTTTCTTAGCATTCTGGGGTTTTATTATTTACATAAAGGCAAGGCTCATAAAAGCAAAGATGTACCTACCATGCACATACCCATATCAGAGTACACACCAAACAGTGCAATCCCAATAAAACTGTACTGACAAGAAGTGCATCTCTCTGCCCCCTCAGCGAGAGGAAAGCAAACACATGAGCAATAGGAATAGCATCAATACTCAAAACACAGGTGAACTTAAGACCATCCTAACTTAAAATTACAAAGTTAGGGCAGAACCACAAGACTGGCATCAGTTACCCAGTGCACCCAGAACCAGTGCTGATTTTTACAGCCTGCCTCTCTTGCTCACATCAAGGTTACAGCGCAGCTCCCAAAGCAATACTCACTGTCCTGCTGTTTACTGTAACATTCCTCTTTCACATTCCTCAATGAGTAAATGGTCTGTTCTCCAGACTGTCTCCCCTGTGGTGCAGGAGCCCCTGGTTCTGCCTGGCAGGTGCCTGGTAGCACAGGTCATCCCTTACTGGTACCACAGCCTTTATGGACCAGAATCACCACCTCCATCCCTGGCTTGTGGGAAACTGAGGACCAGGCAGAGGGCAAGGTGGGGGGGACAATGACAAAAATGGACACGTTCCTACCATGTGGAGATTGTTGATGCAATCTAAATCTTCCATGATATTAAAATCATGATCCTTTCAGAGGTTTCAAGGAGAAAGAACCACTGCAGGTGGAAATAAGGTCTCCCCATGCACACTGCCCACTCTTGCTTCCCAGCTGGCCTGACTCTACAGAGAGGATGGGATCTGCCCACGTGGGACTGCACCCTACCAACCTGCTGTACAGCAGCACATTTACACCTCTCTCCTCTGCCATTCAGGATTTTGCGCCTGGCAAATCCTCCACAAGAACAAAGCCAAGGGGACATTGGTATACTAATATCCATTGAGAATACAGTAGAACTGTAAAATCAGCCAGCCTCAACACAGCCTGGAACAACATCAGGGACCACACAGGACTTCCCAGCTGTGATTATACTGCACACATACCAACCAAGACACTTGTGGGGTGGCAGGGATAAAATGCAGTTGCTCTTGCTCCAAAGCTGGCACTGCCTTCCACCCGAATGTTATGAGACCGCTTCAGATCTTCCAGGCTGGGGCTTCCCTGCCCTCACATCCTTGTTTTGTCCTGCAGCAGGAAGCAGCCCCATAACCCTACCCCACTGCACACACCACTACATTGCAAAGCACTGTTAATACACTGAGAAATAAATGTGTTGACATACAAAATAGACAACTGGCTTGGAGCACATGTGCTGTCAGCAGACATCACAGCAACTTCCAGAGGACTTCTACACCTTTACTGTTATTTTGAACATGAGGACACTGAACCCAAAGGAATGGTTTCTCCTGCCTGCAGTCAGCCAGCAGCAGAGGTGCAGCTAGGAACAGGGTCCAAGCTCACATGACTAATATGAGTTCTCAACATGCTGTAGATAAAAATACTCAGTAATGTAATGCACACTGATTCTCAGTAAGTCCATATAAATCCCATGACACCTATATGCTTAACAGGGCATAATCAGCTTCAATTTATGCTTCCAAGAGAAGACTACAGGCTGAGTGTCTTATTTATCTTTATATGCAGTGGTAACCTCTGGATGTATCAGCATAAAACCTGAAATAAATTAACCCAAAGGTCACAAAGATGCTCAGAGGGCAGGAGCTGGGAGAGCTGGATTGTTCAGCCTGGAGAAGAGAAGGCTCTGGGGTGACCTTAGAGCCCCTTCCAGTACCCAAAGGGAGCCTCCAGGACAGACGGAGAGAGATTTTTTACGAGGGCATTCAGCGAAAGGGCAAGGACGAACGGCCTTCAGCTGAGGAAGGGCAGGTTTAGATTAGACATGAGGAAGAAATTCTTCACTCTGAGGGTGGTGAGGCCCTGCCACAGGCTGTTCAGAGAAGCTGTGGATGCCCCTTCCGTGGAAGCATTCAAGGCCAGGTTGGATGGAGCTCTGAGAAACCTGGTCCAGTGGAAGGTGTCCCTGCCCATGGCAGGGGGGGAGAGTGGAACGTGGAGATGATCTTTAAGGTCCTTTCCAAGCAAAACTATTTCATGATTATAAATATAAACCATGAAAGCTCACTCTCCTCACTAGCTTAGCTTCTCGGGGGGATTACTTGAACCTCTCTAAATATGTTAAGGTTTACATCATCTAATTGCAAAAGGCGTTGTATAAGCATTAGAGTCAAGTTATGACATTCCCACAATAGAATGAAGAGTTGATCCAATCAACAGCAAAGTTAAAAAAATAAAAAAGAAGTAATGCAATTGAAATGCACCTATTTTTAAATATCTGTCTGCTTCCTACTTACCAGCTGGAGACACTGACCCACAAGGGGGAAATTGAAAAGCTTTCTCACCCCCTCTTGTTTTTCAATAAGAAACCCCTCATGTTACACAGTTGTTTGCTTAATACAACTTGTTATTATAAAAGCTCACGAGGCCAAAAGGTCCCTGCTGTGCCTGCCTTCATGTTTGAGTAACCAGTCTGCATCATGTCATTCTCCACAGTGTTGGGCAAATATGCATCATTTTAATTAAATTAAAAAGGAAACTATGTGGGCTTTTGAGCCTTGCTATTCAGTTAATTTTAAGGGACTATCTGAAGGGATAGTGTTACAGATCACATGCAAGTCTCTCTGCTGATGGACCTGGAAAAACTGGACTTGAAACTGGAGCAAATAATTCAAAGCATATGTTGAATGTTCATTTATAACACAAAAAAAAAACCCCTCAAAAATCAACCCACAAAACACTTTAACTAAATGTATGTTGAACTCCCAAGAATGGTTACTTAAAGCATGGGACACTTTCAGAATACTAAATAAAATAGCTTATAGAAGCCCATACAGATGTGTAAGCTCTCCCTAGACATAAATACACAGCATCTATCTGTGATCTCTGCAGGTGTTTTTGGCACCTAAACAAGCACCTATGACAAAGTTCATGGTTCCATGATTTGGGCATCTGGGATTTGGGCATCCCTTCTGTCACAAATATCAGATCCACCTGAAGGAAAGACTGAGCTGGAGAAAACCATCATAGTAAGGCCTGCCAGTGATCCAAGGTACAAACAGCTCCTCAAAAGACAGTTGGACTTTCTCTAACTAGAAAAAGGGATGGAAACCCCAGAAACTCCAAAGCACCGTCAGCAGACACTCCCAGGACAGAACAGCTATCCAAAATAACACTGGAATACATAATTTATTTTTCTACCATTCACAGCTGCATAATAAATCAATAGATAAAGGTTGTAAGTAGCTCCTAAATTAACCTATTTGTTTCACTTGGATGCTCAGCAAGAAGCTTTACTGAAAAGCCCTTTTGCCAAAAAAGCCTCAGCTCCTGGCATTCTATATTATTTGTACTTCATTATCAAACTCAAGTAACTGGGATTTATATGCTTTATTAGTAAATACTAGTATTGTCTGGTTCTGAAATCTGGCTCTAGTGACACACCATGGAATAGCTCATTAGAGGAAATAAATAATGACCACAAGATGACCTTGTAAGATATTTTGCTGTGGACAGAATTAAATTTAAACACATGAGAAGGGAAAGAGAGGGAGGAGAAAAAGGCTCAAGGATGCTGTCTGGTTGTTTTTACAGACTACTTCTTTAGTTCAATTAAAATAAGGTGTGAGGGGCAAAATATATCATTATAGTATAGTATTATATGTACGTATACATACATCATTTAATTCTCTTTTCAAAGACTCAAGACACTTAAAAATTCCAGGCAAAAGTCTCCATATTGCAAAAATAGAAAGAAGAATGTTTGATGATGTAAGTTCACATCCAAGGGACTGCAATAAAACAGCTCAAACTGAAGAACACTGCCCATGGGCCACGTTCCCACCCTGGTTGTGAGCTGCCACACAGGAGGCTTTTCCCTCCATGGCTCCATGCAGGGTATCAGAGAGGAACAAGTGGGAGCTGTGGAAGGCCACGGAAGGATCAAAGACCTAGAAGTGCTGCCTTTGCTGCCACAGAGCTGAGCCTCAGCTAAGGATGGAGAGATGACAGCAGCACAGGATAAATCAATTATGGGTGGAATACTACCACACACAAGGCACCCCTCCTCCCCACGCCTCCCTAGGCTGCTACTACAACTCATCACAAATAATAAAATATTTTAGTGCCTTGTATTGACTTCACTGAGACAACACAACATTCAAAGCTCCTGTTCCACAAGGCAGATGTTAAGGCTGAGCTCTCCCAGCATCTGTTGCCATCAAAGCACAGAAGCACCTGAGAGGGTTGCAAGTTTGCCAGCGCCAAAACCCTCCAAGAGGCACACTTGGACTGTTTTATTGCCAATGTGTTAACCAAAGAAGTTGTTTGGGTATTTGAAAACACCAGTATTTTTGAAAGGCGGGAAAAAACCCCACTAACTCCATATATCTCATCATGTTTAACAAAACAGAGCAGGTTGAACAAATACTGACCATTAAAGAAGTACCTACCACCCTTGAAATCCAGCAAGAGAAAGTGATCCAGTCCAACATCTGTGATAACAGACCCAAGAATGCAGCAGTTTCTGAGTGGGAAACTCAAGGTGAAGACGGAAAAGAAATGGTAACCACAAAACCCACTTACACGCGCATGTCCAAACACCTGAAAATTCACCCTAGAAGCATTCCCTAATGCTAATCAGGTGTAGTAAGTTTGTCTCAGGAGTACTAGGCTAAAGTTCTTTCCCTGTTTTGGAAAAAGCATGTACTGACCTCTTTAAACCACCATTATAATTACCAAAGTAATTTTTAAAAAATGCCATTTATTATCACTGATTTTCCTTCCAGTACTATCCACCCAAATGGAATGTGTGAGCAGCAGGGAGACCACTGGACCACTGTGTTTGTGTAGGAGTTGCTTTTGAACTCTTTTATACATAGTTGGCTTCTCCGAGCATTTGGGATTTTTTTTTCCCCCCAGAAACAGTCCTAGAGACCAAAGGAAAACAAAATTCTCTTGGAATGTTTGAGAGATTAAATGTACCATACATTTAAAATATGATCACTTGGAAGTACATATTTTTTGAGGGCAGACCATGTGTTTTCCTATTTCTTTGTTACCGTCTAGTGTGTCAAAGGGCAGGAATGGCACCCGAGGATGCCCTACAGTCACAGGCTCCTCGTTTCCTGCACTCATTCATTTACTTGCAAACAGAATGGGGATGGAAGAAGCAGGACATTCATTTCCTCCAGTAAAAAACCTGCAGGCTGAACAGACTGAAGTTGAAAATCCACAAATTCCTATGCTTGGCACTGCCCAAGTTCTAAGGCCATCTCTGGCTGGCACTGTGACCCTCCTGCTATGAGAACAAACAGTCCAAAAAAATGTGGGCAGGTCTTTTTCTCTGGAACAACGGCACAGCAATGGGCTGGTGTGGACGGAAAGTCTCACATCTGAAACATCCTCTTCACTCTCTGCAATGCCAGTGGGACCACATAACTTTAACTGAAAAACAGGTATCACATGATGATTTGGTAGCTGTCAACAACAAGGCAAGTCTCTTTCCAGATTTCACACTTAAAAAGACAAAAAGATGCCTTGCCAAAATGGGCTTTTTCTACAGTAAAAACAGACTGGAACCTGATATATTCTGTTCACATCAATCACACATATATATTCTATACATGGCAGTATGTTGCAAGAATTGTCCCTTGTTCAGGGCAACCACAGTCTTGAAGCATCTATTTTCAAAAATCTCTCTGTTACCTTCCTTTGCAGGTACAATAATCCTGACACAGCTGCCTCCAGCCTCCACCCCTCCAAGGAATAAAGTGGGGGCTGTGTGGGTATGTGTGTGTGGGTGGAAAATCCCATAAAATACTGAGTCAAGTCTTGGACAGTTCTGCAGAGACATAAAAGAATTCAGGACATATCATGTCTATGGAAACTTTCTCTCCTTCCCATCCCACCAGCTTTGCTGTGTGTTGTTTACTGGGTGCCTTGCTTGTCTTCACTCTACAGGTTGTGGTGCTTCCTGGACATTCAGTGAAAACAGCTGATGAGGAACCTCTGTTTTTTCCTGGGATAAAAAGCATGAGTAGCTATTAACTCCCTATAAACAAAACATTATACAACTCATTCCCTACCTGCCCTGAGGCAACAGTCTTACTAGTCAGTCATTCTGTACTAAGATGTTAAAATCAAAAATACTGGGATCTGGTTTTAATTCTCTGTTCTCTGACTTCCTGATCTGCTGGGCTGGGCACGTTTCAGAGACAGATGGTTCTTTAGGATTCATGTACTTAAAAGAGCTCACAGACAGAAATGAAAAAAAAAATAAAGAAATCAAGTGCTGTCAGTTGAAACAGCCCTCCACACGCAGAGTACCTTTCTGATGCATAAACCTCTGATAAATGTGCTCTTCAGAACCAAAGGCTACAGAACAAAGTCCCAAAGGAGCTCTACGACAGCTTCTTGTTTAGTCAACTGTCTCAGCAAGAACACACTTCCCTGAAAAAAGGGATTTTTTACTTCTTTTCTTTTTTTTTCAAGGAGTGTTAAGAGCTCTGAGTAGAAGAGTATCAATCTTTGACAAGTCTACAAAAGACAGAGGAAAGACAGACCTTCTGACAATATATTTTTGGTATAGAACTTCTGGCACAAATACCTACAATAGACTTTCTTGCCCTTTTTTGTTTTTTTTAATAAATAGGCTGATACAATTTGTAAGTGGATGTGGAGAAACTAATATGGTGATTTGCCAGTATAGTGCAGAACTCAACCCATACATTGTTTTGATAATGTATTACTTTTCCATTAGACATAAGTTTTACTGTTACTGATGATGACATTTAAGGCAGGACAGAACTGTATTTGCCAGGGCTGTGTTTCTTGTCATGCCTCAATTCAGTCTTTGAATTTCTTTGGAGAATTTTATATGGGAAGCCAAATAGGAGTCTCATCCAGCTCTTCTCTGTATCAGCTGGAGTTCTAAATAATTCATGGAAAGTCAGAGTTCAAAACACATTTGCATTCCCTTGGCTGGTTGTCAGTATGAGAACCACCCCCTTTCTTCTAAGAAAGATCATGCAGAAATCAGAGCTGGGAAACAGACATGGCAGTGAAAGACAGCTCACAGACCAAAAAATCCTGTGCTGATCTTCAGGAAGAGTATGTGTTGAGGAGAAAAGTCATCCCTAATCTTCACTTTCACATGGTTATTTATTATCTGTTCAGTGCTGTGGAATGCTTTACTCTGCTTCTCCACTGGTGAGCCTCTGGTCTCTGGCACTTCCCTCTTTCGAGCTGAACACTAATTTTCTCGTTTTCACAATTTGAGTATCTACAACATCTGGATTTTGTGGCTGCTTGGTAACAAGGGTTTGCAGCTGGACAGAAAACTGCCTAAGCTGAAATCATCACTGCAAGACAACGTGTTATTAGAAGGTTCTGTGAGACAGGTTCCCCAGTCCAAATCTCTGCTTGTGTAACATGGAATGATGCTTCCATACTACACATGAACCACAGAAAACTGTCACACAATGCTCTTTTCTTCTCAAGGGACACCTATCAGCTCAACGTTTGCTGTGGTCAGTCACCATTTCCATCACGAAGTTCTACTTTGTCGCACTTATAAAATATGGCAATAAAAGATCACGCCAAGACTAAACTTGGCATACAAGTTCTGCCCAGAAGTAACCTCAACTAATCTCTTTCAGTTAGCAAGCGAAGTGACTTAGTCATTTTTGAATCACTTGAAAATGAAAGCTGTAGAGGTTCTGGTTCCCATCATTTTCTTGCAGCCGCTGCTCTGCACTTTCAGCACCCCTTAAATGTTCCGCTGAAATGGTTTGCAAGGACTCCTGGGGAACCTGACTGTCCTGAGGAGCCTTTGTCATGGGTGGGATTACATATCCTGCTGCCTGCCTCGTCTAAGCAGAGAGGGTGAGGCTGAAGGGAGATGTTATAGCTGGATTTCTATGTGCCATGCTGCCTGCAGCCCAGAATTGAAGGTGACAAACCTGGGTGTTTCCCACTTGCACCACTGGAGATGCTGGGTGCAGGAACAGGGATCTTACAGCCCTGACACATCTCAAGACACATCATGGAATCATTTGGGATACTTCCAGGCAACCATACAGAGGTGTCTGTATTCATCACTATTCTCTTTCATGAACTACTTATGGAGAATTAGATTTGTAGAAATCAGTCTTGCAAAGTGCTCTGGAACACTGTATTTTAATAGATGGACAGTCTACAATACTTGCTCAGTGGTTTTTTTGGAAGTTAATGTAGCAGGGGAATTCTTCAAAAGTGTTTTTTCTCTGCACTTAAATCTAAGTTCTGTCTGTTCCCTGCACCATTAGACATTTTCTGTCTGTTCCCTGCACCATTAGACATTTTCTGTCTGCAAATGTTGAGGCTCTCACTTGTACTAGGACTGAGCCTGCACCTGAACCCAACATCCACCAAGTTCCACTGGTGCACCCTAAGTGCAAAGAGGTCTCTGTTAACAGATCCTCCTGTGGGATCTGATCTTCATCCGTATTTGAAGTGATTTATTTTGACATCTGCAGATTTTCAAGAACAAAGAAAAAGTGAAAAGAAAGAAAAGGAAAATGAATTATCACTCTGAATAACTGCCCCGTTCCGATTAATCATGCACATGACGCACATAAAGACTTCTTGGGAGTGCTATTTGTTGCCATCATCACGGCTCAGCTGCTCTTTGCTAGATCATTTCAAATCTTTCATACATTTCACAGTTGAGCTTTCCTGTTGCTACAATGTGTTAGCAATTAATGCACCATAAACAAGCAGACAATTGTTCCATTTCCAGGGAATAAAATCTCCAAGGACACACAATGAAATAGCAACTATCCATCCTTCCCCATATCCTAAGACTTCAAAGAAGAGCAAGCAATGAACTCCCCAAACACACCACATGGTTGAGGCCATGATTAACAGGCACTTCAATCTGACACACATTTTACAACTCCTGAAGTCCTGTCTCCTCCGAACTATCCACTTCCTGCTTCTCCTTGGTGTTAGGACTCAGAAGACTTCAAGAAACCCCAGGATAAGGTGGGCCAAAGAGTTGTCTCTACCAAAACCAAGAGGTTTTAGCTTAGTTCAGCTTTCAGCTGGATCAGACCCTTGATGTGACTCATATGTAGTACCACATAAATGCCAAAGGAGGAGAGGGTGAAATGAGGTGAGGATTGCATAAGCTGTGTGACTGCCAAAGAAATGCTCATGTGAGCACAGCCCCAGTCCCAGTCTTATTCCTGGGGGCAGAAATGTGAGCAGCAGCCTGCTTCCTCCACTGGCTTGTTCCCTGTCGCTCCCCTTTGGCAGTGGCAGCCTCCCAAGTTCTCAGGGTCTGGAGCAGCATCTCTGCGTAGCAGGACTGCTAAGAGGTGCTGGGAAAATCCCAGCATCACTGCACTAATGATCAGCACTCACAACAAGACAAATACAACCAAGGGACACTGCTCGGATCTGCAGCAAGGCAAGTGAAGTTTCTCCTTTCTGTCACTGCTTCCCCAGCTCAAGGGCTGAAGGGGGAGGTTATGGCATTGAGAAAATGGACCCTGAGAAATTGAGGAAGAGAGTAAAATTAAAAACCATAACATAGTGTTACACTTTCACTTGAAAACCTAGGCAGATCCTGTGCTCAACAGCCAGAGGTCACTAAAAGATGAGGATGTTCCTGATGCCTGAAGGGAACTTCACTTTGAGCAAAAACCATTTCACATGCAGATGACTGGCTTGTGGTTTCCATCACTTTCAAGGTCTACATTGCTCTTTGTTCTGCATGAAACATGCCTTTGGAAAGCCAATGAAAACGTGGTTTAATAAACACCGAATCAGAGGATATGAATCTGCCTCCTTGACATCTTCTAAAATGTCACTAAGGCACACATTATTCCAGGTCACTGCAGTATTTCACTCAGGACCTGTTACAAAGCTGCTACTCTCAGTGTGGCCTGTGTTACAGCAAGGGAAGTGTAACTGGCTGAATTGACTCTAGAATCAGCTCTCTCCTAGAAAGGTATCTCAGAGGAGCAAGAGTGGAGTGATGGTGCTGAAGTCCTGCTGCATGCTGCTTATGAACAAATTGAGGCTGGACTGACAGTCCCTATAGAAGACTGCTTCTCTTATTTAATGGTACCTTATGGAGCCAAGGAAATACAAGTTTAAAATAATAAATCTAGAGCTTTCTGGTCATCTATATGCTCCACAGACTGACAGAACTACTTGTATACGAAATTACTGCACTTCACCAGCCACACCTTTAAAACAAAACGACTCAAAAAGCTGAGCAGGCGACCCTACTTTGCTCACACTGGGAAAATGTTCAGCTCTCCATGTACACCAGATTTACAGGCCTTCTGTGTCAATCTGACAACTCCAAAACACTCAGGCAGGGAAAAGATTTCGCTCTATAAATACTACTGAACTTCTCTTTCCACTGGCTACGGATCAATTCAGTGCAGAAGAAAAGCCCATAGCTAAGGCTGGAAAAAATACAGAGCTGGGTTTTCAGAAGTGCTCTGCATTTGTCTAGTCCAGCTCTAGTTTGAGCAGGTTAAGTCCCATAACTGAGCACTTCTGGAAGTCAAAACATGACTGCTCACTGAGGCTCTGGAGCAATCACTTCTTGGACAAGATGGTACGTACGTTAAAATGTATTCCAGGCTACATAATAAAAACAGAGGTTGTGCTCTTTAGCAAGTCTCGTGGTATGAAACTCAGCTGTTCTGCCCTGCACAGGTTCCCCTGTTAACTTGGTTTCTATCCATCTGGATTTTCACCACAGAATTTTGCTTTGAGCTTCCAATTTGAATACATGAGAGCTCTGCCAAAACCACATCACATTCAAACCACAGGAAATCATGAATTTGGCACTGTTTTGACATGGAAGCTGTAAACAGTGTGCAGGTTCACTCAAAACGGGATCACTGTCCTCTGAGTTATGAAACACAACAAAACTTCCAGCAAACCAGGTCAGAAATCTTAACTACTAAAGCAAAAAGAAATTATGTGACTTTTGTAAGGATCAGGGCTTTTTAATATTATCCCCTACATTTTTTCCTTCAGCTATAAGCATAATACATGAAGAATAAAAAGAGAAGTTAGGTTTCCTCCTTTCAAAGTTGAGTTACAACAGGATTTAGCTAATTCTCAGCTCTAGCACACACATATCCTATTAAAGACAAGGTAGTTTCCTATTGGCAGCTTTGAGCATGTATAACTGTAAAAGCCAGAGTTGCAGAGGAGATATGAATATGGTTTAGTTTTACGTGCAACATGATAGGTAATTAACTTACAAGTAACTTACACTACTGCACAGGAGCCTCATGATTAAAATCCAGTATATTTTCAGTTGCCAAACACTGGATTTTTTCCTCGCAAGACTCTGATTAGCAAACCACAAGGAACTTGTATGAAAACAGAAAAGTCTAAAGTATGATTTTTGACTTCAAATTAAACACTGCCCTAAAGAAACACATACTTGTAAAGAAGTCACAAGTTCATTGAGGATGAAATGAAAACAATCTAGATTTCCAAACCAAGCCTGAGAACAATCCAGATTCCAAACCAGAGTTTGAATGTAGAGCTAACATGAAGATGGCTTGACTGAAGTCAGATGAATAGGAAGCAAAATGCAGTCACTCAAAAGATTTATGTTACTGCATTGCCTGCAAGAAAACACAGTTTAATCTTGCTGAGTTTCACTTTAAGCAGATTTTTAAACCAGGCACTCCAAATGTCAGGAAAAGCTCTCCAGGGATGTTGAACACATAGAACCATACATCAGACATATCTGACCTGTCATAGAGTTTTCAGATGTACACAGTTGCTCTCGCAGCTTTTCCACATCGTCTGGATGAACCTGTTCATACAAAGTGCTGCCAAACCACTCAGACTGAGGCTGGTTTAGCACAGGAGTCACAGAATCTGATACGTAGATCACTCTTCCCGTCTCAGCTGCAACTACAAACAGGAACCCATCTGCAGCCTCCAGGATAAGATGTTTCAGTTCCTTCCAAAGAAATAATTTGATTAGAATGCCAGCCAGGAAAGGGAATTAAATATAACATTTGTCACTGTTACAGAATATTGTTTTCTTGTGATCTTAGTAGCTGATCAAAACCCAGACAGAAATTTTCACTGATGTAACAATACAACCAAACTCGCAGCAAGGCATAAATTGCCCATCTCAATAACAAACAACATTTTGTTTTCCCTCACTGCCTTTCATCTGGTGATCTCCACGCACTTTAGGAAAATAAACAACTAATACTCACTGCATATACTGTGATAGGCATCTAACATTAAAAACAAAAAAGATATTTCAGAGTACAAACAGAGGAAATGAACAGCTCTAACTCATGGCAAACTCATCCCTTAATTAAAAGTACTGAATAATTTAATTGGAAAGAAACCAGTAAGACTTTCTAGTTTGGTTCCCCCTGGCCCTGCTCAAGATGAGCTCTGTTTGTAAATCAAACAGTCACTGGATAAAAGGCAGAAAACCTAATGGGAACAAGGAAAGAATCCCCAGGCTCTTCTTCCATTAGGGGGCCTGAGCCACTACACAAGAAGATTCCATCGCTTTTTGCTTTCTTTTTCCAGCCTGTGAGTACAAAGCCTCAGCATCACCCAGAAGTTCTACCTTTCCTTAACAGAGCTTGAAAACCTCTCACAGCAAAGGATGGCAACTACCACTCCTGGAAAACAAGTGTGAACAGCCTTTGGTGGCTCCAGTGACCACCAGAGCTTCTTAAGATACTGCACCTGGAACTCAAACACAGAGCTCTGGACAACCCCAGTCCCATTCCAGGCGAGAAAGCTCAGCAGGGTTAGTGTGCAAGTGGTAGGTATTAGCTGATAAAGTGAGGATAAAAACCTGGCAAGCTACTAAGAAATGGATAACTCATCTCAATAAACAACAGATTGTCAACTTCTGCTGCTGTGCTATAGAGAAAGCACACTGATCCTGAACCACTGACTAAACCAAAAACTTCATAGCACAGCTGGCCACACTATACTGAGGATAATAGAAACAGTTTTGCACAAATTATTAAAAAAGAGGGGAAAAAACTCTGTAATTCTGCAAGAATTTAAAAAATTTTTAAAAATAATTTAAAAATTAAAAAAAAAAACCCCAAAGAAATTGCAATGAGAAGTGACTAGGGTGTGCCACCAGCAGAATGGCACAGTCCCTCCAGAAACACACCTCAGGAGAGCTGGAATAAGCAGCAGTGAGCACAGAGAGGTCAGCAGCAGCTGCTGTTTATCTAAGAGAAAGAAGTATTGCCTCCAGCCATAACTTCCATGTGTAAGTGCTTAAATCACTTCAGACCACAAAAATGAACATTAGACCCATAGGACTCCAAAAACAATGGAGGTGGTAGGAATTTTCAATGCACTCAGTAAACACAGGTTTCCTTCAAGCACTGGGTGCATCCTCCTTCTTCCATCAAAAATGCAACCAAGCACAGCCAGCACAGATGGGATTCATCTCTGCCCAGTTCAGCTGCTGGGAACGCCAGCATTAAGACTAAACAAAGTTTTTAACCTTCCTCTAATCCCCAGAGGGAGAGGCAGGTCTTTCCAGACTCATTTTTACTTATTTTAGAGAATCTTTGTTAGGATGGGAAGAACCCAGATCTGGAGGTGAAAATTCCTTTCTGCGAGGCAGCGAGTGACTTGTTCTTCAGGTGGACAGACCACGATAAGAATGCCAATTTGATTCTCCTAAAAGAAAGATCTGTCACAGTCACAAAGATCAAGTTCAAACAGTCACAAAAAACTCTCTGTATTCACACCTTGGATATGTAACTGGTACCAGCTGCTACGCTACAGGACGGATCAAGGCTCTACTCCTCTCAGCATTTCCTCACATCTTTTAAGACCAAAAAAACAGAGAAAACCAACATTTTTGTAAATTCTACCTGCTCTGTAAGAAAGGAAGGCTTGTAAGCTCCATCAGTAGATTTGTTTCCAGTGCCCCTCATGGATTTCATGTGGGAAACAGCCATCCGAAGAATGGTCAGCTTGTCAGGCTTACGAGCCAGGGCGCTGCACGTGGGCACCATGTCCGACAGCTCGGTGATGTACTGGGTCATCTTATTCCTCCTGCGCCTCTCGATCTCACTGTGATTCTCCCTGAGCATTTAAAGAAACACCAAAGCAACAGAAAAGAGACATGAGTGGTGTAAATATCTGAATTGGAGGTAGTGAATCATAATGATTCGCATTTGTTTCGCTGCTTGCACCCCAGGAGAGCAAAGTGCTTTACAAAGCCAACAACTGTTATCTCTCAGTTTACAGACAGAAAATCCAGGCCACAGACAGATAAATATGATTTGCCCATAGCTGTGAAAAGAACCCGTATTCCTACTTATTGGCTCGCGGCCCTAATCTCTTAACCAGTTTAATCTCCTTTGGTTTAAGGACAAAAATGAAGTAGAAATGTGTGAGGAACTGACATCTGCCAACTCCAGTCAAACTCCCAAATTTGCTGTGATGCATCTCTCAGCTGCTTATGAAAGGTGTGCTTTAGAGGAAAGCTCTCACTAACAACTGGATCAGGTCAGCAGGAAGCATCAGCACTGACTTATGAAAAAAAACCCCACTCAACGACAACACAGATCCCCAACAATGCTGTTTGGAACATCCCATATCCCTGCAGGGAGTCACTACATGCCTGCAGGATCAGGATGCAGCACTGGGACCATATATGGGATAACAGTACATACCGAAAAAAAAAAAAATCCCAATAAGTAAATAAAATGAGTACAAAAGACAGCAAGTAAACATCTGGCTCATCAGACATAGACTGGAATTTATGTTCAGGGACAATTTAGCACAGCAGGGAAGCAACAATGACAGTACTTGATGCTGCCCCAAGTTGGGCTGGGCTGCAATGTTGTCATCCTTTAGAGGAATCATATGGCTGAGGTGGTGAGTCAAATTTGAGAAATCCCAAAATGGACACCCAACAAAACCTTTCAGAAACAAAGATCTCAGAGTTCAGTTTTCCCATTCTGGACATCACCATTGCTTGACTGGCATTAAGGAATCACACCAATATATACATTTGAAATGGCCCAAATGGACCTAGAATGCTTCAGTGCCCAGCACTTATTCTTCTCATACTGTACCTGTCAGGTGGCAGCTAAATACAAGTACACGACAGGTAGATGATGCTTCAGTTGTCAAAGCAGCATCTTCCACTGATTTCAATGAGCTGTGCATGGCATTGTCTTGTGGGATCGCTGGCTGATCCAACAAGATGTGAGAGGTGATCACTTGGAGAGTCCACCAGCATTGACTGATGTGATAACACAACATTAAAAGAAACTGCAACATTCTTTGGAGCTGACTGCTATGAAGACTGACCATGAAAGCAGAAGCAGGGCTTGGCACACTTTTGGGACACTTTTAGGAATGAAGCCTTTTCTTAAAATGCAGGAAAGAATTGTATGCTGCCTCCTGAAACGAAGGAAGGCACGGCTTGCCCTGCTTTGGGTATCCTGCCCCTGCACATACAGGTGTTACATGCATGAGGCACTGTCTGCAGAAATACCACTTGTTAGGGCTACATGCAGAGTAGTTATTACTGTGTGGTAAGCAGAAAATCCAGCTGTGACAGCCCATGGCTGCTCAGTAAATTACAGCCAAGCCTTGCCTGAGGTCACTGTCTATGGCTCTGTAATAGTGAACCTTTCATTTCACCTGGCTGAGGAACAGCCCTTGTGTGGGGGTCTGCACAGATGTAGGAGGGAACAGGGCCTGTGGGCGTTGGATCATACACACACCACACAGAGCAGCTGGTGTGACAGTGCACGTGTACACAGAGCACACGTGTGCACAAGTCAGCTGGGACACGCAGATAAAGATGGACATGGGGAAGAAAAAAGTGTTTTTACATGATGAAAGCTTGCTCTAAGTTCAGCATTCTCACAGAAGCGGTGATTAAGAAAAAAAGAGAGAGAGACAAAGAACAGACATATTCAACATACATTTTACACTTAAAAGTACATATTACATTGTCTACCACTCAAGTATTTTAGTACTTCTGGACATTGAAAACAACCATTATAGAGAGTAAACAGACTGTAAAACTTCCTGAGAGAAAAAGAGTAGCCCAACAGTCCATTTCATTTATGATTTTAAAAGCTAGGAAGTAATAGCATGTTAATCTACTGGCTGTGAAAATGTTCAAGCAGACAACAGCCCAAAAGTTTCCTGAAACTAGTTCAAATTTAAATCCTTAAAAGAAAAAGAGGGGCTGTGCTCCTCTTCCAAAGTGTGTGTCCTAGGAATCCTGGCATTCATAAACTTGAACAGAACAATGTCCTAACTCTGTCATTTCTAAATTTTTTTTTTATATACGGAAATTAATTTATATGGAAATTACAGAGGGACATAAAATTTTGGGATACTGGTAAGCTGATCCAAAACCACTTAGGGTTTGTAATTCTGATTTCAAGCAGTTTTGGAACAGCCAAAAGATTAGTATGAACAGCATCATATAAAAGAAAAATGGGGGCAAACTATGTTTGACTTCCCTTTTTCCTACCTGTCCCTTCTGTGTTAGCAATACTTTGATCATCCCACCTACAGCAAAATAACCATCTCTCTAAGCTAAGGCACACGTACTGAGATTTTTTGGACACGAACATCCCCCTCTTTTCTCTCAGCAGCAGAGCTCTACAGGACACGCCTACCTTGCAAACTTTTCCTTATCACCAGTGATTTGATCACCATCATACCTAGAAACAAAAGATAGTACATCAATCAACAAGGGTTATGCATTGCATGATAGCCAACACACAGCAGAAAGCAAAAAAATTCACAACTGCAAACAGTTACAAAGAGCAGCAAGAAAAACGAGGGAATGAGAATGATACAGCAAAGAAAACACAGAGTCTGATGATACTTCCAAGCCATGCCAATTCAGAAGCTTCATTTGTATATTTAAAAAAATAGAAGACACATTTCAGTGGATTTAAGCAAACACTTTGACATACACTGATTTCTTGGGAAACTTAACAAGCAGCACCAGTACAGAAAACACCAGTGAGCTTTAATCCACGGCAGCCCATGAAATATTCATTGCTGTGCTGGAAGTGAACGGGCTGTATCTGTTCCAGCTTGCAACCACAGCTCCCTCCATTCAGCAGAGGGCACTGATGGTCTACAGATAACACAGGAGGGCAGAGACACGGCTGAAGGGTGATGCCTTATGTAAGGGAACCTTCAGGAAAAAGTTCTGTAGGTACAGACACTGTACTGACTGCTGTGGAGGCTGGCAAGAGGCAGCCAGGCAGGTGAAAATGCTGGGTAAATAGAAGTGAAATTTAAACTGGCTTAATTCCCTAGAAGTAAACAGGTACCTCATTCCTACACAACTCAACAGAAGCTGGATGCCCAGCCAGGTATGTGTGGTGTTTGAGCAGCACCTTCATGGAAGAAATCCAAACCAATGGCATTTTTGTCCTGTGGGACTAAAGCTTCACTGTTTCTGAAGCATTGTCCCAAAGACAGGCAGCAATGTGACATTTCAGTAAAAAATTAAATGCTGCTCCTCTTTCTCTTTCCTAAAAAACACACTAATCATTTGAAATTAGATTTTGAGGACGACTCATTTGTTTGAAATCAAACTGCTAGTTCCAAAACACAAAATGTACGTTTTGGAAAACACAAAAATAAGGTAATGGCTTTTCTAGAAGTGAAGAGTGTAAGTGCTCAAGAACAGTTAAATGAGATGTTGTACTAGACTCACACCTTTCCAAAATGATGTAATTTATTGCAACAGACAGCCTGTGAAGGTCCCAGGTATTAGCTAAAAAAGTAGTACAGCCTAAACAAGCATGTTTTTCCTCTTCTAACAAATCAATAGTGAACTTTTTCTTTATTTCTGTCTGAAACAAATTAAAACTAATCTTAAGTAATCCACCTATGCAAGTTCCTCACTCAAACACTGAAGACAAAGCTTGAACGAGTCTTGAGCCGTGTTTCTTTAAGTTGTGTTTTAACACCAGCACCCTCAAAACATTCAAGTGACAGCACCACTTTACTCCCCTTAACTCTGCCCAGAGAACAGGCTGAATCCGAGTAATTTTCAGCAAAAAGACCAATTCAGTAAGGAATGGGCACATTACAGGGGAAGCACATGCACAGGCTCCGTGTGAGGATGAGGTGCCATGCAGGGATACCTGAGCTGAGCTGGAAGCCCTGGGAAGCAGAGTGTGTTACCTCCTGTGGAGCACTGAGCTAACACCACTGCTCCTGCACTCCCATGAGCCTGGAGCTTCTCTCCTCATCCATCTCTGCTTGACTGGGCTGAAGATGTTATTGCCTGCAACTACTGGTTTTTCTCTTCCAGGCTCCCAGCTGAGCTCTGCACACATGCTCCTTCAGGCACTCCAGTCAAAGCCAGCTGGGTTAGCTTCAATATTTAAACAGCAGTTCTTTGATAAATTTGACCGAATTATTATTATTAATCAAATAATTTTGACCGAAACAAGCTAGGAATAAGTCATGGGAGCAATGTGGAGAAGGGAATAACTCGAAGAGGATGTCTGAACATAGCTCTGGGTGTCTCTGCATGGGTTTTCTGTACTCTCTAAAAACAGAACAATCTCGGGTCTATACAACATTTACAATGTAAATATCAGATTTTGATCTGACACCTAAAATCAGCTGTATCTAAGCATAGCACAGCATACCTCTCCATTAAAAGCAATGGAATTATTGGCTCAACACACCACCAAAGTTTGAAAGGCCAAAACCAGAATGGGGAAGCACCAATACACGTGTCCCCATGTGCCCAGAAACCCTGCTGCTTGTGCAGGCACAAATCAGGTCCCATTCCTCACAAATCTTGTTCCCATAACATGTGTCTTCTAGCAAATACTAGGACTAAGCCCTCAAATCACCAGTTTTAACACCAGGGACTGGAATAGCCTTTCTGTAAATGACATCAACCAAACAGGAGTGCTGTTGGTATTATCCAGTAAATTATGATATGGTGTCACAGTGTATCTTCAGCACACTTCTCCTTCGGACTGACTGGGATAACCTTGTTAATAAACCCTACAGTGACAGCTGTGTTTCAACAGGGCTGCTGCTACAGAGCTGCAATTACAACTTGGATAATCAGCAGTTACCCACAGGCTTCAAAGTACCTACACCCCTCACTGCAGCTGCTTGGTTTCTAATGAAAAAATGCAAACAGTGTGACCAGAAAAAAAAAAAAGGAAAAGTGAAAAAATGGCAATGAGGCTTTACTGTTTATTTCTAGCTTTGAATATTCCGTGTGAATTAACATTTTTTTGTCAATTTTTACTATTCAGTTACACTTAACGGTACATAATGTAAAGCTCATTAACTTTAAAAAAACAATCCACCTCTAGGATCTGTCAAATTGTCTTAACAAGCAATTAACATCTGAAAAAACTTAGAAATGAAATTTCATTTTCAGTGGCCGAAAGACAACTTCAGCAACGTCAAATAACCAAAGTTCATCTACAGCAGTTGAAATAATAAGCTAAAAATCACAAATTTTCTCATTTGATATAGCTGCAGAGTGAAACTGTGACACACACACTGTCAGCTTTATAAGCCAATAACTACATCAGGCACATTTCTGCCAGAATGCCTAATTTTCAGAGGAAGCTGATAAAAAGAGTAACTAGTATTTGGGTCAAGATGTTGGCAAGTTCTTCACTCGTATTTATATTGCTTTTAAAACATCAGTAATATGACAGCTGTCTTTCCCCACTGAAAGAAGTCAGTGATTTGGCCAACTCTTTGTACATGCTCACCTTGAAAATTTGCTGGGCCCCTCCCCATCTTCATCATCAAAGTCCATTCTGTAAAAGCAAGATTTCCAAATCAGCAATCAAGTCCTTGGCAATGGTGGCATGAACATTCAAGCCAGCTGTTCTCAATATTGCTGGATTTGTGCTTTGACTAGAGGTGTTAACGACTGAGGAATCCAGTCTTGCTCACACTCTCCAGTCCGAGGAGCAGCTCATTAGTTGATTTATGTCCCAGACCTTCTCTAGGCAGTGGAAGAGAGGAGTCCTTCCTTGGGCCAAATCCCAGCCTACCAGTTTGGCTCCTCCAGGGAGCCACAAAAAGCAGGAACCTCTTTCTTCACGCCTTACACAGACAGACTAGGAAGATTATCTTCTTAATTTAGACATCTAAATTAGATTCCTATATTAGGCAGTGTTATTGTCTCATTCTCATAGATATTATCACTACAAAGTTATACGACAGTATAATTTACAAAGCATTTTAGACATTTTTATACCTCTAAAAAGAGGTGGATAAATATACATATCCCAAATTACAAGGCTGTAACTCTGCCATTTAAGTAGACAATCAAGTTGATATAAAACTATCATATACAGTTATTGTGTTAGTGTATTTATTTTAATAAAAAAATACATTAGTATGATATACAGACCTTGATTAATCACTTTTAATTTGTGTAGACAGGAAATCACAGTTTTGTTTTGCAAACACTTTCTCAGATTTTTTCAACACTCTAAGCTTTCTAACCTTTCAGTGTAATAAAACTTCCTACAACTGCAGATTCCATGTCTCCAGCACTGTTCATATTAACAGGTGTAAGTCCTGTTAAAGGCAAAACTCCTTCAAAGTGACAATAACATTTATCTCAGTATTAAAAGAAGTCCTGCCAATTACAAATTGAAATTTGTATGTCCAGAGCACAGGAACAAAGATACCAAAACACTCTCTGAAACTACAACAGCACAGAGAAGTACGAGTGCCAGTCAGGCATGCCCTTCCTTCCTAAATTCTGACAACCAAGACAGACTGGCCCATAAAGGATGTGTCTGAGTCACAGCAACCTCTGTACAATTGGGATGAGGGCAGCAAGTCAGCACAGGAACTGGACATGGCACTAGAAAAGTTACAATAATATTTTCCAGATGGCAACAGTGATTATTCATTTCTGGAGGAAGCAAAGAGAAGACCATTTTCCCAAAAGAGCTCTAAGAAAAGCTGTGTATTTAACTTGCTTAACTTTGATGCAATCACCATTTTCACTACCAATTACGTCTTTGCTCACCTCATTACCACCAAATCCGGTTCCAAGGTCCGTGACCCCTCAGCTGCCTTGTGCAGAACACCACCGGCCCCCAGTGGCCAGTGCCCCCACCTCTGCCACAGGGCTGCAGCTAAGACAGGACCCTGCTGCTGCTGGCACCCCAAATGCAGCCTTCAGTGCTGGCACCAGCAGCCTGGATCCCCCCTGACCTGCAGCACATGCAGCACTCCCAGGAATTTAACATTTACACACCATGGTCCAGCCCAGGGTCTCCTCTCACCTACCTGCTTCCTCCTCACATGTAATAATGTGCCTGCAGGTGACATTCCAGAACAAACTTCCCAGTTATTTTAACTGCAAAGTTTCTACCTGCACTGAAAATGTGAAAGTCAGTGTTACAGGAGAGCTGTTGGTTTACAAGTGGAGGGCACTCACAAAAGCATCACATCCTTACTTGGTTTCACTGGCAACTGAAACACAACTGAGAGAAACCCAGTTTCAAACTGGGGGGAAAGGGCTGCAGAAAAAATTATACACCTGTGGGGGAAAGCCTTTTCTTCAGGGATTTTATGAGACACTGGTTTAATCTGGGACAGATTAATTTTGTAACTCCTTTCCTTCTCCAGTACACTGAGATCTCATGCCTTGGTGGATATGGTTCTATGATTTACTTTGCTTCCAGCCAAATACTCCAGCTGAGTGCTAAGGGATGGATTTTCCCCAAAATCAAGTATTAGCTGTACTGCATTTAATCTAGTTCATTATTACTGCAATACAATGCAGAGAATTAGAGAAGATGGTAACCGTTTAAGGCTTGATCCTGCTGCCTGCACTGTATCCCCACCTCTGAAGGAGTAAGGGGGACTAACACACCTATCTATTTAGATGGTTGGATATCAGCTTCTCACTTTAGGAGATCCTTGATGGGTTAATATCCACAGGTAACACCTCCCACATTAACTGTGGGCTCATCAGAGCAGAACCTGAATGCATACGGTATAACATCAGTCTGCACCAGACTAAGTCTTTAAATAACAGCTTTGCTGTGTCAAACTACCCAAACCCCTTTATTCCACATGAAAATTGAACATAAATTCCATTGAAAATATCAATACTTTTTAAAAATGCAACAGCAAATGCATCTCTGTCCCATCTTTGTTAATAAACACATTTCCTAATTTCACTGTGCAAAATGAGAAAACCCTTTGAAACATTTAAAAAAAACCCTTCAGGTATAAAGTCATTGATTCCAATGTCCTGTCTGATCCACCGTGTCTGCTTTACAGCGAGGCAAAGACAGTGAATCAGTTGTAACCTTTAGCAGAACACAGCAGAACACATAAAAATAATATTCCATCAACCTCCTCATACCCTGACAGATAAGATCTTCTGTTTAGATAGAATATACTGCACATTAGCAAAACAGTAGAAGCAGCCTCCAAGAAGACAAATGACATCATTTCAGAAGATTCAGAAAGACTATCTTTTATCTTCATTTAAAATTCCCATTAAAAAGAGGCTTTAAAAAAGAGCTGCACTATGCTCTTTTGTTTTGAAGAGACAGCATAAATCTTGTTTTCCTCTTTCATACTGTTCACATCAATCGCAAAAAGGCCTGATGCATGAGGTACTTATTAAAATATATTTTCCTTAGAAGATGTGGGGCTACCATAAATACAGCGATAAAAGTATTTTTTAAAATTTAATTATTCTCAATTACACACATTTACATAAAAAACCTCAACAAACCAAAACCAGAACTCCTCCAACAAGACGGACCTGCAAAGGTTAAAAAGATTGACATGCAAGAGGATTTCAACACTGCAACAAAATTAGTATGTAAAATTCCCAAGAAATGTCAAAAGATGCTTGCCGTGATTACACAGTGTAGGAAGGGGGCAGGCAGGAATGGTCAGGAGCAAATGCAGCTGAGAAGCAGATGGGGATCTGTATTACAGCCTTTTATTCAGCACAATATTGGGGGGTAGAATGATGGGATGAGGTCTCTTTTCCCCAGATCTTTTCTCTGGTTCAGAGAAAAGGCAAGACTACACAGTGAACCAAAACAAAACCAATGCAACTGAAACCAACTCATCAAAAAACCCCCAACCCTCCCTGCCCAAGTACAGACAGCCCAGGAAGGTGAAAGAGCCCCTTATCCTCTAATACAGCAAAGCCTAAATTAAAAACACATTAAATAAAGAAGTGAGAATGCATTAATCTAAGCTAGTCATTGACCACTGCAGTGCATTATCTTATGCTGTCACTTTTTTCTTTGAAGTAGTTGGTATAATTTATAGAAAGGAAAAATATTTTTCCAAGCTGTCAATGAAGCCAAGTGCCGACACGGCAGAAACACCTTCTGGATAGCCAATGAGTTTAAACTGATCTACATTCAAGTCCACACAGCAATTATTCTGCCAGCTTGCCTCAGCAATTATGAGAAAAGAAACAATTTTCAGAGATAACCAAAACTGGGAAAGCTGGCTGTGTACGCAAGCTCCGCTCCTTTATGTTTGACACAAAACATTCACTTCTAAAATGCCCAAGGATTGAGGTGTACGAAGATGTATCACCAGCAATGAAAGGATCGAGTGTTAGCTGCAACTTTGTTCAAAGAGAAGCTCAGAGGAATTAGACACAGCAGGCATTCTTTCCCTCAAGGTCTGAATACACACACACTGAACATAAAAAAAAAAAAGAAGCACTCTCAGCTCAGGCTTGGAGAAGGGCTATTAGTTCAGAGCTATGCTGCACAGATGAAATACCATGGTCTGGGTATAAAATGGAATCTGTACTAATTTATTCACTGAATTTACATGTTAAGTACATTTAAAATAATTTGATTTTATGTTCCTCCCACCCTTCCCTCACCTTCTCACAAATAGATGACAATATTTTAAATGCAACAGTTAAAGCATTTCAATTAATATCAAGTCAGTATTTAATATAATCAGAATATTTCACAGTCAGCAGCATCAACCCTTGGCAACAGTAAATTGCGAACTGATATTCAGAGCTGACATGGTTTATGATCAAAAAAGAGATCAAATATCCTGAAACTCAAGTACAAAACCTTATCTGTGTTAGGTAGCAATGAAAAGATGTTAATGCCTTGTCTTTTCTTTTGAGCTCAAGTTTAAAAAGGTTTTCCCACTGAGCAGCTTGAAAATAAAAATGTGATGCCTGTCAAAGACAGATTTTAGGAGTTTCTCAAACCAATTTCATACAGTTAGCTCAGCATAAGAAGGGCACTTAGTGGGGGGAGATATTCAAACTGTTCTGTCCAAAGGAACACCCCTCACACAACCACCCGGAGTGTTCAGTCACACCAACTTAGCTCCACGTTCCAAGGTCAGCCTTCTCCCTTGTTAATTCACTCCGAGACTGAGACTCCAGCACTGACACTGGAGCAGACACAGAGAACTGGCAACGTACCTTGCTGAACAACTCCCAGAGCAGCTCTTGCAAGGAATAATATCCTCCTTAGGTGTTCGCCAGTGAAGGTTTTACTCACACTGTCGATCCTGTTAAGCCCTACCACTGTTTTATTTAGGGCTAAATATAAGACTAATCAATCTCTTTCGAAGACACTCTCAGATCAGGTATCTCTGAGAAAGCATCACCCAAAAACCATTATTATTTGTGATCAACCTTTGATAAAAACAGGGTGGTTGTCAACACTAGAGAGTAGTTTTCTGCTCTTCCCAAGCTCTTGCTACACTGTTCTTCTAACACAGAGAACTACTACGAGTTGCCACAGAGCAATCTGGTGTGGGAAACTACCCCTACACCACATCAACCTCTGAAGCTAGGTAAAACAAATTTTCTTCTTTAGCAGAGCCCTCAGGCTTGTGTAAGGGCTGATTTTGATTCAGGCCCTTCTCCCAGAAGAACATCGTGCCGCACTTCCAGTGAGACCTAGAATATCGTAGTCCACAAGCTCTGAAGAGTGAGTGCTCATGTTATTTCTGTACCTGGAACTATTAAGAAAACATCTTTAACTAACAGGCCTATCTTTAAGAGATTCCAAGTGTAACCCTCAGAGGAAGTTGATCAAGTCTGCATGTGCAGTCTTGCTACCTTATTCACATGATAAATCAGTGTGAGGTTAAACAGATGTAGGCAATATGCATCTACAACAGCCACAGGATCCAAACTCCTTTCTGGATGCTTTGCCAAACCTGAAAGTCTTTTGAAACAAGCAAAACAACAAGCCATACACTGATCAGCAAGTTTCATCTTGCAGAAAGAACAGATGCATTGAAGAGAAAAACAATACATCAGTGACTAATATCATAATGCAGTTTACATAAATAAAACATTACATAATAAACATACACATATATACAGGTACATTTGGAGTTTTACAACACAAGTAATTTCCAGTTTTGGACCTGAAAAGAAGGAAAAAAAAAAAAAAAAAAAAAGAGAGAGACAGCTTACCCAGAGCGACGCTTTCCTCCCCTGGAGGGCATGGATCCTGCCATCCTCACTTGTCCACTCGCCATTGGAGCCACTGGCAAGGCCACCGAGCCAGGAATATCTGATGCCATTTCTGTAAGGCAGAGGCAGGGGAAGAGGTGGGAGAAATCCTTTAATCCACTACCTTCAAGGAGAAACCTCTGCTGATAACATTAGAGACAGGTCCTTCCCAAAACAAACAGAGAAAGCTTTCCTTTTTATTTCTAAGGAAAAGTAAAGCCCCGCAGATTCACAGATCCTTTACAAGAAGCCGAGTTGGGTCAACAGCCATTACAGTGCCTGGGAGACAGAGAGAATTGCAGGTAGGTACCTCTGTAATTCCACTGACCTAATGGTTCTCATTTTAGGTCTCAAAGGGGCTTGTCAGATGAAGGCAAACAACTTTCTACAAGTTAAAGTGCCCTATACAGAAACGCAGAGCTGAATTCCCAAGGCAAATGAAGCTGCGGATCATGGTACCAGGGCACCAAGAAAAATAAAAGTTCAAGAACTCAGTTTGCCAGAGAGGCCAAGAGTTGAGAGCAGAGATGAATGATCAGGTGATACTGGTTTTTACTATTTATATTCTGGAGGCATTCAGAGGGCCAGACTGAACTTAGAAGAGCTCAAAGGCTTCCTGCATTTCTGTGTGGTGTCTTGCAGAACAGAACTGAGCCCAAAATCCAGGCTGATATTCATCCCTTTGCCAGGGCTCGAGGTATAGACACAGGTTAATGAGAACCTCAAACCTCAAAACTCTGATGTGAGGACTGCAAAAGCTCACCTTATGAAACAGTTTTCAGACTGCTAATGGCAAGTACTTCTGAAGTCTGTTAATTATAGTTCATTACACTTCAAAAAAGAAAAGTGGAATATAACATATTTATACCCTTTTCTTCTATCCCATTATTAAACATGGGACTAAGAATATTTTTCCTCTGTGTAACTCTCACAAACTATATGAGCAATTAAAACTTTTTTCTAATGCACATATACTTTATTCACTCCGGAGGCAAAATCTACAGTCAAAACATTTAATTATCTTGAAAGAAAATGCATCTTCCTTCCAACTTTTTTTTAAAAAAATATTGGCAAGGTGTCTGGAGCTACAGCTAAATATAATTACTAATGGAAAGCAAATCTGTTTTAAAAATCTTGCTATTTTTTCCCCAACAGATAAGTATGAAATAACTTCAATTATGGAAACAGGAATCCATGCTCTTTCACTATGTCTGGAGAGCACTTCCATTTCTGCCACACTTTACATACATCCATTATGCAACATTATGTATTTCAAATAATAACATTTTATCTGTTCACTGATTTCACGAATTTCTTCTAGTACATTTAGTTTTATTAACTCCTTTTCAACTAAAAAGCAGAAGAGCACAAGTCTGCAAGGCCAAAAAATGAGACCTCTGCCTATGCCCCCACACCACAGAAAGTTCCACAGTGGCTAAAGCTGCAGCTGTGTGTGGAAACACAGCATTAATGCACATTAGCATATCTCCAGACAAATAAAAGCATCAGCATGCAAACAACTGGTAAATCACTATTTCCAGAATAAGTACCCTTAGCTGTCTAGTGCCCATAATTCACTCAGAACATTCAAACTCATCTCTCATGGGTAGAACCGAAGGTCATTTTGAAATGCTCTGCTCACTCATTTATTAAAGCAGATGGTAAAAACCATAATAAATCTATCTGCAAAGTGTCCCTGTCACTCAGAAACACACTTCAGTATAGATCATCAAGGAGATCAGATTTTTTTAAAGTAGTTCCTGTAATACAAAACTGTATTTTAAGAGTAAGAACAACACCATATTTGATACTGTGACGAGAAACTCTTGTAACCTCATTTTCCTCAATCTAAACCAAAGATGATGAAGGCCAAGGGATGGATTCATCTACTCTTACAAGTCCAAGAGCCAAAGCTAATTATTTAAGGTAACTTTACCAAAAAAAGGAAACAAAGCCCCCTTGCCCTCCTTTATGCATTCCATGCTTAGAGGTACATCCAAAACAGATTGAGCAAACCTCTTTCTGTAGGGCCCTTGCTCTCACCACTGACAAGTCAGGGAGACCCAGACAGATAGCTTTGATCATTGTCCAATTTAGGTGGTTGTGGACAGGCAGAAGGAGTTGTTTTTCTGCACTTACATTCAGCCTTCCTTGTATGCATATATAAGAAGCAAGGGCAGCTAGCAAGATTCAAGCAGGAAGGACAAACAGAACTGTGTATTTTTTAGAAGGGGGGAAAAAAAAGGGTTAAAGGAATGGCCAAACCAGAGGCATTTTACAACAAACAAATCATCTGTCTAACAGGGTATAAGCTAAAGAATTACTGTGTAGATATCTGGATTCTATAGAATGGCACATCCAAAACAGTGCAATACAGAAAGGGACTTCTTAGACAAATCAGCCTTCAGATACGTCTTCACAGTCCTGGGAGAATGAAATCAAGCTCATTGTGCTGACTGCTCTAAAAGGCGGTCTTCAAAAATTTCCATTTGCAAGCTATGAGCACAAGAAGAAAACAAAATTTAATCAGGGGATGCACCGACACTCATCCACATGAAAGCTCATCTAAGAGGGAGGAAAGGTTCAGGCCCTTCCAATCACAAGACTTTCCATTATGCAGCAGTGTGGTGAAGTTGTGACAGACCTGCACTCAGATCAGTGTGTAAGACACCCAATTTACCCTTCCATTTCAGAGCTTCCCATGCCAGGGATACCACCATTCTGTGAGCTATTGCAGCTCTTGTGAGGTGCTCAAGGGTGGACAAACACTGCTGAGAAAAGCACTCAGCTTTCCAGGCTCTCTCTCCTCACACTACAGAAATACGAGATCTGCAGATGGAGAAACCAAGAGGCTTTGGTCTCTTTGAGGCCACACAGCAAAGGAAACAACTCCAAGGGCAACAGCACCATGGAGCACGAACACCCTGAAGCTGACCCACCTCAGCCAGGGCAGCAGCAGAGCTCCTCACACACTATCCTGGTGGGCCAACAGTGACACCAGAGCACTACAGGAGGACTTCAGAGATGACAAAGTGACCTCAGTGCTCAGCTGCAGCCAGCTGGGTGTCAGGAGCCCTATCCAAGTTGTATGGCTGTGCAGAAATGTAAGCAATAGATTGTGGCTGTAAAGACTTAACTCACACGAGCTGAAGGCCGCAAGAACATCTAGAAAGACGAAGGAATGGAACTGAACTGCTTCCCAAATTATGTTCCTCTCTACTCATTCATGAGAATATCAAAAAAAGAAGCAGATCTTGATGATATTTTTACATCTATAAAATATGCCTGGTGAGAAGCCAAAAGCAAAATCTGATGGAACAATCAGCTGCTTCTCTGACTAAGCATCTGTGAAGTTACCTGTCTGTGTGTGCTCTGGAAAGAAAACAAGAGAAAGAAGAAAAACAACACTCATAAACTGGAGTCTCAGATAGAAATACTGTGCTAGAGAGGCATTCCAGGGAGCCTATTAGCATAAACAAAACAAAAAGCAGCATACATCAGATACAGACCAAAAGAAAAAAAATAACATGAAAAGTCTTGAGAGCAGCCCACAATTCTGTATAGTTACATAAATTTAGGGCAGTCCCAGTTACTCCGTTGGAGCATAAAATCATATGGAAGCACAGACCTGCAGCGTCAAATTGGTTACAGATATATTTAAAAAAAAAAAAAAAAAAAAAAAAAAGACATGCTGGGTCAACAATCATAAAGATCATGTTTTCAGGCAAGAAAAATGCAGAACTAAACCCACATCCAAGATACATGTTAACACTGATGTTCACAGAAGTGTTTCAGCAGCAACAAGTGTTGCGAAACAAGCTGTGCTCTTTCTGAGATTGAATGTTCAAAGAGAGGACTTCCCTTCTGCCAATGAAAATAAAACTAGTGTTGCTTACTTTACCCAAAATTAAAACACCAACATAAGGGTATAATTCTCAGGAAGTAAAACAAGGTCAGGCTGAACATTCATGAAAATCATCTGTAACCATCAAGGCAACGTTCTGAACAAATTTCTTTAAAATCTTTAAAAGGTGTTCCTCAGTGTCAAATAGAAATTCTTTTTTTTTTTTCTGAAAAAAATGCATGCAGTATTTCATCTGGAGGTTACAAAGTTCCTAGAGATCTGCCAAAGAACACAGAAATGTTATTAGAACAAAACCCAGCACAAGACTCGCAATCTTTAGTGAACATTCGTCCAGCTGGACAACACTTAACAGCTCCTGTCTTATCACTGTCATGTCTGCAAGCAGGCCAGATCCTGCCACTAACATTTATGTTCATCTTGGGGATCCCTGAGGAGCTACACTAACCCAGAACCATGTTAGTGCTCAATGTAAAAGCAGAATTAGTCCCTCCATTTCTGCCCAGACTTAATTTCATTGCTGAACGTTCCAAGTTTGGACATTACACTTTACTTCAGTGCCACATGTAGGTCAACCCCAAAATATTCACTGATGTTTCTGAAATAAAAGACAATCTGCAAACGTACATTGACAATACTGGGATAAAATAGAGGGATTTATGCCCCAAAAATCGACGTTCATCTCAAGCTGTTACATAGATCTGCAAAAGATATAGCTGCTTCACAAAGCAAAGCACAAAGAGCAAGCTAAATGCTGCACAAGGATACCATGAAACTGCATGAGAACCCAGATCATGGCAGAATTACTAAAAAGTGCAGCATGCCAGGATGAACCTGGACTTCTCTTTTATGGCAGGGAATCATTAAACCACAGCTCTTAAGCCCAAACTTTAAATCCCGAGCCCCACCCCAGATCCGCTGCCTGAAATGCAGCTCTATCTTGTTTCTGACACAAATTTGGGACTTGCTGAGGTACCCCCCAGAGAAGGGCAGCTCTTGGGCCAGGTATCCTCACAGGGAGCATCACACAGCTCTGGAGATGGTGGCCCCTGCTCTGCTCCTCTGCACAAACCACATCCATGCATCCTGCTGGGAAGCTTTGAAATACAACCAGATGCTGTGCATGACAAGACTTTCTGACAAAAAGTCCTGTTAACTACACTATTTTCAGCCACTCGAGCTATATTCCCCTCACCTAAATACAGCAGACACAGACAGGGCCAGGTTAAAAACCCAAAGTCTACCGGGGAAATGTTTTTGCCAACTCCCAGAGACTTTGAATCCCTGACATTAACTGTAAGGATCAATTCCAGGTTTGCTATTCCATGTCAGGTACCACTGAGCATGCTCTCCACAGGGCTCTTTTATCCTTCAGCATCTACTGTAATAAACAGGATTAAAGTCAGATACCAGCATTTGACTAAACGAGAGAAAATTCTACTTTTATCAATACAAATGTGACAGATTTCCAGCCACTAATCCATAGAACGATTGAGATGTCAATCACTTCCAAGTAAATGTGAATCTAAGGCTAAACACAGAATTATGAACATGCCCATTCCCATCAACAGCATCGTACACAGTGATTTCAAAATGTTCTTTTAAATATTCTAAGAAAGCAGATTTCAAAAACTTCTTTAGAAACTGTATTTTTCATTACCCTGAAGTCATACGGGAGTTAGATGCATCTCAGTTAAATGGTTTTGATTGCAGTCAGTTGCAAGGGGGATTTTCTGCCTAGCGCAGAGACATTTAAGAATATATCATAGCTCTTACTTTAGATATGCCAACAAAAATACAAAGCCATCATGTAGTCAAAAATATTTCACAGAAACACTAATGCTAAAAATCTAGCTGTATATTTAGTCATTGCTTTTACGTGTTAACTACGGAGATGATAAAACAGAGCTCACTCTCAATATAAAAACCCCACATTTTCATTGTTCCTGATAACTCTGTTAATACTGTTTTACTTGCATTCCTTTGCCAGACACTTTAAATAGACTCCACATCAAAAACATCTACTGTACAGAGAGGATATGCAGAAAAGCAAAAACATTCCTTTCCATGCTCTCGACAGAATTACGATTACAAAGAAACCACAAAATATAAGAAATCCCACCTTTAAGGAAGACTCTTACAAAGATGCTATTTCTTTCCTGCAAACAAAACCTTCTTGGAGAGAAATTTTATCCGCATATAAGAAGAGTCAGAAACCTCTGGGAAGAAATGTAGCAGCATTGGTATTCTGCTCAGAAAATGTCATCACAGATCTGTTTACCTTAACTGTGGACCATGATTCAGCCGGTGACAACCGTCTTGCATACTGATCAATTTATTTGCAGCAAAATTACTAACATTTTCTACTTTAACCATTTAGGTTCTGGAAAGAGCTACTAAGACAGGAATAATATAAAAATCCTAATTAACTAAAAACTTTCCCCTCCACCACAATGCCCTGTGCTTTGGGGTGTCTCCACCCGTAATCCTGAAGATAAATTAGGGCATATGGTGAGCAGTTACTAGAGAAACGTTCTCTTTTTTAAAATGAAAATCAGAGCTTTACCCTCTGTCTGCATCACAGGTGAATGTTAAGCACACTTGAAGGGGGGGTGGAGATGATGTGATTGAGCTGCTCAGTTGAGGGGGCACGGTCTGTTCAGCAGGGATGGAGACCAAGCATTTAAGAGAGTGGCCTAACTGGTGTTCCAGAGGCCAAATCCAGGTACCTTGCTCCCTGCCTTCTCTGCTGTGACTCTGGAGGAGATGCCAGAGTCAGTGCTATCTATCACATGCCCCATCAGGAAACTGAAGAGCAGGTTTCGAAGTCAAAGAAGTGAAATCCTCTATGGTGCCTCCACACTTGAATGTTGTGTTCACACAGGCCATGCATGTGGGATGCCCTGGGATCTCACCGCAATCCAGACCTTTCTGCGTGCCCCATAGTTCAACATCACCACCTGGATGTGCAAAAGAAGGTGGGATGCAGACACTGAATTGGAAGTAAACTGTGACAAAAGAGAGTTTTGGTCTACTTTAGGGGAATTCTTGCCGCAAGTGCTCAGCTTAAGGGACAAGGTGAGACCAATCACTGCAGGATGAGAAGTCAGTGCTGAAAACCAGGATCCAATCCTCTGAAGCATCCAAAATTAGACATGCCGTGCAGAAACCACAGTACCCAAAAACCCCACTGTGGAAACATCAGTCTTATGATTTGTAAAATGAAAAATTATTTCATACATTACTACATGATTTTGAATGGTTTTTTGACAGTACTTCTTATGTTTATTTCCAATTTTCATGTTAATCACCTTATTCATTCCAGTCATATTGGTAATTCCATTTATCCATACCTACCCTGTGGTCAAGGCACAAAAATTTCCAGAGACATCATGGAGTAAGGGAAGGATGTGGATATTCACTGCCAAAATGACCAACACAGCCCATATACAACTGAATAAACTCAGAATGCTCTTCAGCACAATCCAGAAGAAGACCTGGAGTCACATCTCTGCACCGACTGCACAGAATGTTATAGACTAAAAACTAAACCTGGAGCGCAGACAAAAAAATGCACTTTGCTACTTAAAGTTAGGCTGGGAAGAAGGGAAAGGGTAGCTGCTTCCTCATTCCTCCCATCTTCCTGACAAATGGCATGGAAACTATGCCTCTGCATTTTTCCCTGGCTATTTTTCCACTTCTTATTCCTAATTCCTTATTATCTCTTCTTGACCTATTCAGCCTCTGACTGAGGTGAAATATTTCTTGTACTCTTCAATAAGCCAATACATCCAACAGCTGACAAGTCCTGCAAAACTATGACCATTTCCCTCAAAAGAGGTTGCTGAAATTCAAAACAGAGAGCAAAGGTTAAAAAAGAAGCCTTAACGGCTCCTGTTCTGAAAGCATGTCTCTAGTCTTGGAAAACAACAAACCCTCTCAGAATTAAAACAAGGCTTGTATCTGCACTGAAGAATGAATGTGAAAACTGACCTGAACCTAAGCCTACCCCTAAAATTTGATAATCTTTCCCACTGCAGATGTGGGGGCTTTAGCTCAAGCAGAAGAGTACCCAGGTCTCCACCATGACTATGATGGATTGACACATTAGAAGAAAAGTACTTCTCACATGCGAAGTCTGGAAGTGCATGAAGGAGTGAGCCAGAAGCAAATCCAAGGACCTGGGGTAGACTCACGCTGAAAACACAACCTGAGCCTCCAACACTTGGCAAATGTCTCAGGTATAAATAGTCACAAGTGGGAAAGTGCACATGCAAATCGGGCAGGGAAGTAGGGCAGCTACTGTAAAAGGCCAGTTTACAGAGAGGATGAAAATCTGACTTTGAAAGGCTGTTTCAGGATTGATGTAAACATTATTAAAAGAAGAGAGGCGGGTGCTTAGCTTACGTGAAGGGTCACAGTAAAACAGCAGACAACAGCAGCAGGACCATTTAAGGTGTCTGAATGTGACCCTACCTGGTCTTTGGCCATTATATACATGATAATGCACTCACACAATGTAATTCCACACATAATTGTCTCTGCATTAATTTGCCCTGGTTTTATTGACATCATTTTGGCTGACATTACTGACATGTGGCAAAAGCACTAAGCAAATCACCAAAAAAACAAGGCTCCCCAAACTGTGCATCATTTCCATTTGAAAAGAATGGTGATTCTCCCTTCTTCTCTGACATTTCGTATTTGCCAAAAGTAACTGCATAATTACAAGTTATGTGCAAGAAACAGAAGGTAACATTCAATGTTATTTTCCATACTTTTTACTTAGCATCAGACCCAGCAAATAGCATATATGGCTGTTCTGTTACGTACAACTGCCCACAGCTGACCCATTGATGAACTCACAAAAACTGTGCAAGCACACGCCCAGCCTGGGCAAACAAGCACCAGGAAAAAATAATAAACTCCAATGACTTTCTTTTAAGTTTCTCAGACACAGATCATGCTCAGTCCATTAATTCTTCATTTAACAAGTCTGTTCCATTTAGCTTGTTTTGGTAGGCATTCAATTAGAAATTTATGTACAGGACAATTTTTTCCCTTTTTAAAACAGAACACTTGCTGTATTTCATCCAGTAAAACATTAGGAGGTAAAGTGAAAGCTCCAAGACCAGCTAAAGCTACACTAAAGCCAGGCACAATAATCCTGAATTAGGGAAAACGCCTGCACATGGCCCTCTCCACAGGATTACCACTAATTGTTACAAGGGCCTGGTAAAATTTGTTTCTCAGTAAATAAGCAAAGAGAACAAACTGAGAGTTACCCAGATGGCAACTGCAAGTTAAAAAAAAATAACCCTCATGGCCATACTATCAGCTTTGCCATCAGTTATGGATGAGTTTTGTCATATCTGCCTCTACATTCTTAAGATTTATTGAGATCAGGACTTCTGTCTACACAGAAAGAAAAGCCCTCTCATCCAAACACTTCGCATTTCCTGCCTTGCAGACCATCAAGCCTCTTGCTGGCCACCCTCATGACTATATAGACATATATATATATATAAACCAGAAGAGTTAAGCCTGGATTCCTCCTCCCACTACATTGCTTGTCCCCTCTCTGGAGTCACCCCAAGCCAGTCCACTCCTCAAAGGCAATGTCAAACTGCTTCAGCCACTGTCACACTATCCCACCACTTCCCCCTTCTCATCTTTCTTACCTTCCCACACCTTTAGTGCTTTTGCCAAGCTTTCCAGACCAATCACAACTATCTCTGGATGCCCCAAACTCCCTGCAATGGGCAACTGTGGATGCCAAAAAACTATATGGGTTCTATGCAGAGCCTATCCAAAACTGTGGAAAAGAAATTCACTGAGCTCTATAAATCAAACATCATGCCTGGCTCAGGAAACCTCTGAGTCACACATGGCTGGAGGGTGGGACAGTAGCCAGGGGAAGCACCACATATGCTTATTCTGATTTTTATACTCCTTCAAGCACTTGCTTTTGGTCAGTGCTAAAAAAGATATGCTGGGCTCAAAAAATTTTACTTTCAGGACAAAACAGCATGTTTTTACATCAGGAGCAGCAGACATGGCATTTCTTAAGGGTGTTTCTTCTATAAAGGCAAGAAAGAAAGGAAATTAGCCAATTACCGCTCTTACTTTATTTCATTAACAATGAAATCAAGCATTTTCCATTGTATGCCCTTGCTCTAGATCACCAATTATAGTTTTATACCATCACTGCTACTTTTTCTTTCCTAAATTCATCTTGTTTCCTTTCCCTCTTCTATAATCATCAAAATATATTTGCAAGCAAATTTCCTTTTAGAAATTCCTATGTAACTGTTTTACGATAAAGAAATAACAGTGACAGTAACTGCTCAATAGTTTATCTGCACTGTGTCACCATTTGAGGTTTCATTTTTGTTCATCCATCTTCAAACTATTTCTTTTAAAATAACATTTCTGCAATCTTCTAGCAAGTAGTCTGGCTTCTTACTACCTATCTAGCACTTATTTTCCAGCGATAGAAGCTGGTTGAGATTTCAAGCAGTTTCAGTGCTTGATCACAAATCTATTTCGTTCATGTACAAGTTCAACTGCCAATTTGTGGAAATTATTTTGAAGCTGCTATTAAAATACTTGCAATGGTATACATAAGAAAAAAATTCCACTGAGATCAATACTCCAGAGTTTACATCATAACAAGATGACAGCACTCTAAACTCCTATCAACTACATAAAACATAGTCAATAGCTGTATAAAGGCAAAGAAATAAAGCTAATTGGTAATAAATCTGTCTAGAACATTCACCAGAATGGATTTTAACTAAATGCAGATCAGGGGAAGCCTAGCTTTCTCACAAACCCAATGTCTTCTCTCAACTATTTCATTTTTTCCTCTACCCAGAAATGCACAGAAAGTCATTGCCAACATCGCTTGTCCATATTTTCTGTTAATTACAGGAGAAATCAGCTATCAGATTTCATGAGCATGCGAGGCAGTATTTATGACTATAACTTCTGGTTCACATCCGAAGAAATTTGACAAGATACTTCTTAAATAATGAGCAGAAATATTCACGTGAATTAATAAATTCTTGGTCCCCTCATATAATCGTTTCATAAAAACATTCTTATACCACACTTTCATTGAGATAGCACTGTCTAGGTTCACAGGTGCAAGCAGTTATACAAGTAGTTTATCCCAAATGCAGACATTTGAAAATCCACGGAGCCAGACCAAAGCAGAAGTGTTATCCTGCCCCTGACCTGCCCACTACAACAGAGCACGGGGCAATCACCAGGAGGAATCTTCTCTACAGTCACTTTATTGAGCCAAGTCACCAAGGGGCTGGCAAGGAAGACCATGAAGGATTTGTACATCCTTTTTCCAAGGAAGTGGCCACTGTCAAACTCCATCACACCAAACCCAGCACTGCTCTGGCAGTGGCCCACGAGCTGCCCTGCAAGCCACTGACCACGCTGGGGTCACAGACCTGAGGTCTTTGTGGTGTTCCCACACAGCCCAAGACATTTACTCCCCATCAGCTGCAGAAAGCTCGGGAACAACACAGTCCAAGTACAAAGATGTAAAACATGGACCACTCTGATTCAAAGTATTCATTGAAAATTACTGACTTGTGTCCTTCAAATGCCTTTATTATTTATTACAAAGATTTTTAAGTGTGCCTCAGAAGGGTATGTTAATTTTAAATTTCATTCAGAACAGCAACTTGCATTACCAAATACTTAATTATCAGTAAATTTACAGTGTCCTTGGGCACTGTTGGGTAATCAGAATGCTATTGTTTTCATTAAACAGCATTCTATTGATAGCACTAATGACTTCAGTTCTGCTTGATCAACAAGCAAATGATGCTTATTTGATGTTATGATAATTAATTGGCCTTTCAGGTGTTTTCACACCCCAATTCATTACTAAGAATAAGAATTTTAATGTGAAACACCTTAAAAATAATATCAGCATTCATCAAAAATACATTCTAAAAAGTGGTTTAATACTTTTTCCTTTTCTCATGATTTCTAATACAACATTCTCTGCCTAACAACTGCAGGGGGAAAAAGCCACACTTAACTCCATTTCAAAAACCCAGGCTGAGCCTGAGCATTGTAAATATTCAGTTCATTTTATGCCTGTCTGAAATTCCAATAAGTCTAAGGAGATTTTCTGATTGAAACTTCTTTTGTTTTTTCTCCTCTGAAGATTGAAGAAAACAGCCAACCTCACTTTCCCATAGTAGCAAGAAGGATCAAAAAATATGACTTAAATAGATTGTAGAAGTGAACAGACTGCTCGTGCAACCCAGCCATTCCTGCTCCAAACTCCACACCTGGTGGATGAAATACTGTAGTCCAGCCTTCAGACCATGGAAGAGGGCTGTGGATAAGAAAATTCCAGATTCAAATTGAACTGCACCTTGAAAAGCCACCTGAAAAGAGTGCACCAGTCTTCCCACCTGTCACCAATGTGGATGTGTTCAGTTTAACCTCCCAACAAGGACAACATTCAGAACATCTTCCCATGTCTTAACTAATCTGATATACCAACCCACATCAGCAGTTACCCTCTTCTTTGCAGATGAGTTTCTCAAACCCTGGATTTTTTCTGCAAGCAAAAAAGCCCCAACATTTCAAATAAAGGTCTTAGTGATTTTTCTACTTTTCACTGCCCCTTCACTTCACTAAATATTTTTAGAACATTCTGCCTTTTAGGTCATTTCAAAGATTATATCTTTCATGTCTGCAAATTAAAAAATAAATACTAGAAGTTCACAAGCTTTTGGGTGCTCAAAGGTAACTGTTATTTGCTGCTGTTGTTGTTACTTTCTAGAATTTTTTGTTCCCACAAATGTTCCAAATGGCACACCCCAATGTTATGGCATAAGGGAAACCTTCATGGGCATGTAGAAAATACAGAATACTACTAAGCTCTACTGAAGAATATTCCTTAGTGTTACTTTAGGTTTACTACACTCCCAAGAATTTGTCATGAATTTTTGGAACACTTTTTTTTCTGCTTAACTTCTTCCCAGAGCTACTTCCTGAACATATCTCATAAAACTGAATCTCATGCTTTGCTTTTAAAAATTACCAGTTTTTAAAGAGAGAAAATGCTGTTTCCAGGTAGGCTGTGCTAGATTTTCTGACATGATCAGCTGTAATGGCGATGCTCTTACTTGCTTTTTCAGAATTACAGAATACAAGATTTTCTGGATGTTCTACCAGTGAACTATCAAACAACAACAACAAAAAAGCATACAACAACAACAAAGCATTATTTTTCTATGTCCCCATATTCATATTAAACATGATTTGACAGCCATTACAAGCCACTTGTTCCCAAAAGCATACAGACAGTTCTGTGGATATATCAAAGGCAGAAGTGAAGAATGATACTGAAAAAAACCTCACTGTAAACAAACTGGATGTTTGTCAAAAAACAAGCTGATTGTTTGTCTGTAAATATTGACCAAACTAAGGTTTTAGCTTTGCTATTTGCTGACTGAAGAGTAGCACAGGCAAGTACACAGGACACACAAGATTAGTCTGAATTCCAAACCTGGCAATCAGGTTCCAGCTACTACAGGGACTCTACGCAACAAAGCAAACAACCAGTGGCAGCCACATGCATTTACCAAGAAATCACTACAAATATTTTATCATTATACTTCAACATTAGAAAGAATCACGATTTGGTTGCTGAGAATGTATTTACTTCCAGGGGCAGCTCATTGATTTGATTTAAAGAGCAGTTTGAGTTAACCCACTAATCAAATACCCACATATGATACATTTTCCTGCTTTTTAAATTTAACTTGCAAATGCACAATGAACACTTGAAAAGTACCTCATAATTTTCACTTAGTGTAACTGTGTTTTTCATATAGTCTGATCATCTCTTTGCTGCATGAAGCAATGTACATTTTGTTCTCAATCTTAATAGAAACTGTAACTGGATGAGAATGAACTAACACATTTTTAAAGGCAAATTTAAGCACCAAAAGCAACCGTAAGACAGCAAGACATAAGTTGTAAAACCCATACTAATACTTTAAAGCCAGGTGGATTGTTGCTAGTTCAGCACTGAAATAACTATCTATCGTGTATATTCTGCCAAGACACTTAAAAAGCACATTATCCAAATATCCTACCTACTCCGTAAAGAAAATACAAATTAATGGTGATTCATGTGCTCAGAATAAATAATAACTGCTGTTTCCAGAGAGAAAGGAGCTGTATATTTTCCTTTTGTCTCTGTTTCTTCCCAAAGGGAGAAAAATTTTTTGCTAATCCAACATCAACATGGTTGCAATAAAAGTCTATTAATAAAATATTATCAATTAGTACATCACAATGAAACACATTCTCTTCTTGTTCCAGCATAGGCATTTTACACTCTCTTACAAATATGCCCTTTTTACAAAAGATACGTATGAGAAAAGTATCTCAAATTAAGCAGGCTTATAAACAGGATTTGCAAACTGGTGCTAAGATAAATAAAAACAAAATTCAGACGACTTAATTATGGCATGTGAATGTTATTTGTCAGAGATTCAGTAGAAAGCCTGTAGTAAACGTGAACCCTGTCCAATGCCTGTACCACGAGGCTGCCTTCCTGCCCTGGTCAATTCTCAGACATGAGACAGCCAGGGATACACGAGAAATATGCAGCCAGCATGCAACAGCCAGGAATTTTCCTGCACAGCGACAATTTACTGGTCTCTGAAATTCTTATTCATAATTACCACATTCATTTTAAATTCAGCAATGACGAAAGAGTATTTTGTCCTTAGGACCATCTTGAAAAACCAAGAGAGGGGCGTAGGTGGAGACACAACGAACTCCGGAGCCAAACTCGGATACAACATCATTAACCTCCACACGTAACACTCAGAGATGGAGCCAAGGCTCCTCCAACCCTGAACCATTTACCACATGCATGCCCTTCCTAGAGCAAAGTGAGGATTGGCATGCTGCCTGTGTCTCAGTTCTGCCAAGGGCAGAAAGGCTTTTGCACATCAGTAGATGAGGCAGAACCAATTCCTTAATGTCATATCAACCTTTTCATCAAAGTCGTCAGATACTACTTTAGAGAAGGAATAAAGAGGCATGTGCCAGCTATGAGACTAATGAATAGCTTTCCTCCAGCAAAACATAATTCAGCATGAACTTCACGTTACTGTTCTTTCCACCCACTCACACATCTCCAGCTGATACTACTCAACCACAATGCCAACAAGTAAAACCACACACCTTTTAATTCAGCTATTGTACACCAGCACTAGGATTTCATTTTACAGTGCCATCCTATAGCTGCCTAACCTCAAACATTATTTACATTATTTACGTGCCTCCTTTTTTTAAAACATGCATGGAACCTGGAGGGAGAAACACAAGTGACAAAAGAGAACACTTTGGAGAGCAAAGATATTGAGACTGGTAGCTTTCATTAAAACATTAAAGACCATTATAAGCCTCAGTCCCATTTACAGCTCAGAACCAAAGAGTTCTGAAGCAGAAGGAGGACACCACTAAAACAAAGTATGATTGAGTCAGGAAATGGTTTGGAAACATATAATATTAGCTTGTCTGAAGAGTGAAAGAGTATCAAGATATATTTAAGCAAAAGACTAATACATCTCAGAAAGGCACATGTTCACTGAGTGTATCAGGAAGAGATCAGAGAGTACAGAAAGTCCAGGAACATTCGGGTTTTATTTAGAAGAAAAACAACTCAACATCTGTGATCATTCAAGAACCAAGCCTCAAGTATGCATAAACTGTAAGGAGCCCAAAGACACATATACACCCAAGTACCTCACAGTGATCATCAACAACAAAGAAGGAAGAAAATTCCCCACTGCTGTCTTATTCTGTAAGTATCCACAATGGAAATGTTATACTTAAAGTGTCTGTAATGGGCTATTTTTGATAGGGGTTCCATGTAGTCTGATCTAGAACATTTTGTTCTTAGTGAGCATCCAGTTCCAGAGAAATAGTTTCACTTGGACCGACCCTAACCCATAGATGTCAGGGAATATACAGAGGCATTACACATTTTTAAGGACTTGGTTTGGAAAACTGGGAAATTTGGATTCTGCACGCCTCCACACGCTGCATTTGGGGAAGCTTGTTATGTTCACTTAAAACATTCTTAATTCCAGCAGTCCACTGTCCCCTTTGCTGGTGATGCAGTTAGAAAGTATTCTTATTTTCCAGTCCTCATAAGAGAGTCTGGAAACCCTCCTGTGCTTTTCTTAGTGATGGCTCATTTACTTTAATTTCAACAATGAAAATGCATATTTCAAACCTTCACTGGTAAGCAAAAACATACTGCAATGACTGCTCCAACAAACCTGATTGCACAGCAAAATAAAGTTACTTTCTTTCTCTTTTTTCCATAAACCAGAAATATTGCCTATTTTAGATGAAAACATAACAAAAATTAGCAGAGGAGCTCTTATCTCTGAAACACTGAAATCTTTACATAGCTTCAATAATTTGCTATTATATTCCTACACTGAAACTCTCATTAAAATAAAGAAAAGTTTTTATTATGCAGCCTTACTTTCTACTGGTCAAACCACTACTTATTAGAGAAAGAGCAAAACATTCCCAGGATGAGACATCTATATGCACATGGCCAGGGTATCTCTTATAGATGCTTTAAAAAAAAGAATAATTGAAAACCAAGGAAAACATTGGTGTCCCCATATACTATGACATGAACATGACTCACAGGAGTAGACAACAGACCAACCACATTTTTCCCAAACCTTCTCAAAGGGCAACCTCCACAGACTGATGCTAAATGAGCCACCTCTCAGTGACTGGGAACACAAGAACTCAGCATTTCAAACTCAGCTTTTCTAGCTATCACTACTTTCAGTATTTAAAGCTGGGCTCAAAATTGAGCTAGGAACTTGGCTAGTAACTTCACTGGACACAACACAACGGAAACCCAGCTCATTCATGGCCCTGCAGTACGAACAGCAATACAAGTTTTTGTCCATGAAAGGATGAAACATGATGCAGAGGGCAGTGACACACAGCAGCTAGTGCGTTTTAATAGCTAATTTTACAGCTATAATCCACTTCCCACGGCTACTGTTAACAATCAGCACCTCATTTCAGGAGCTGACTTCTGCTACGTGTTGAGGGGTCACTGTGTGCTGGGCTGATTAACCACCCTCCATGTGGCACAAGCTCAGGAAATTGAAATACCAGCCTCATTCTCACACGCTGGTCACAGCAAACTTGCCACATAACTTTAGCAGCCTGTCCTTCTTCAGGATGTTACTGAATGACCTGCAGGCACACCAGGTGCAGCCTGTTTTTACTTACTGCAGTAGTTATGTGGATATTGGGGATGCACTCTGCAAAGCACAGTCCAGGAAACAGGAGACAATGTTCTCAAAAGAATTAGACAGTAAATTGAGTAAGATCTGAGACTACTGCTGTGATCTATTCATAAGAAGTTACTTTTAACTCTTCTTGCATTCAAAATAATCGGTTCTATCCCAGGTTTTAAAAGCATTTCCAGCTCAGTATGAATTTTCCATCCAATATTACAGATATTACAGGCAATACAATTTTAAAATATATGCATTTCAAGGGCATTTAACAGCACCCAGATGTCCAGCTACCTTCACTAATAGAAAGAGCCAGCAGTAACAAGTTCCTAAAATTACCTACTTGGATAGAATTGTGTTCTGGATTAGTACTGGGAAAGTATTAAAGACCATTTTTCAAAATCAGGCCTGAAGGTTCCTCAGAAACAGGTTTTGCTTTTACCTCTGAGGAATACAAATATGCAGTGTTTTTGTTCTTTGCAGCTCAGTGATTTACTGGCATGCCTCTTCCCATAAAATATTTGCATATATCTGAGAGTCAAACTGTTCTGATACATTCTGCATTTGCCAGGAAGTGAACGCTTCAGTTCAGTGTAACTGAACATTTAAAGAACGACAGGCACCAGGACAAATGGCAGCATAATTAACATACCAATGAAGAGCCAGTTGTTAATTACTATCCATTTTAGGCATTTTGTATGAGCAACTTACCTGAAAAGCCTTTCCATCTGCATGCTGGCAAAGCCAGTAATTAAACAATTCAACACTCCTTTTGCTTGATTAGAGAAAAAATTACAATTATTTTATATTATTCTGCTTGTCACATGCAGTTGACATTCAGATGAGAAAAACCTGCAGCAGCCCAGATCCAGGCATTTGAAATGAATACTATGAGCTGTACTTGAACAAAACAGCAACACATACACATCCAGGGCAGATGCAAGCTAACAGAGGCTCCTAAATTGACCCAGCTGATTACACCTCACAGTACCTGCTGGGCTGCAGGGAAGGCAGCACAGTTGCTACTCCTAACAGAGAAAGTACCACTTTCCTCTAAGGGGGACTTCAGATGCTCCCTACAGAAAGGAATCTGAATTTATAAGCTGTTGAAAGACTTGGGAGTAGCACCAGCACAATGCCAGGATTCATTTACATTTCAACAACACTAACTGAGAAGTCAACACAAAGCTCAGCACAGCTCCACAGAGAAAAAACAGTAGTTACAGGAGTTGTGAGAAAGGTAGAGGCACCTAGGTGTGAAAAGCAGGATTGAAACCATGGGATAGAAATACTAAAGATAGGCACAATGGAAACAAACGCTGACAAAAAAGAGAGAGGAAGCAGAAAGTTTAGAAACATTCATCAGTATGTAGAGTATCCAAAACAAAGGATTTCTCTTTCTCCCTGTGCAGATGGCTTTGCTCAAGGAAAACCAGCGTGCTTTGGGTACAAAAAAAAAGGAAATTACATCTATCTTGAAAACAGCTTCTAATTCATTACACATCGCATGACTATGGCCACTAATCCATGTAAACAATAAAACTGAGATCCATTTGAAATTCTGACTATCCAAAATAAACTCTGAATCAGCCCTTGCTAAAAAATTGTCATTCCCCATTTCATCCTGCATTTTCAAACCATGTAATTTCTGCACATTAAAGGGCAGATCTTGCCAAAATCCTGTAACGTTTTGTGACAAAGTAGTCTTCCTGGAACAGACAAAAAGTGCATGGTCCATGGGGGTTTACTCAATCTATTAATTTTCATGGGGATTTTTATTTGAAACAATAGAAGACGATGAATGATTTTTTTAAAAGTTTTTTCTTTAATAACAATGTGCACCTATCACACTTGGGTTATAATCAGAAGGTAAATAAAATGTACAAATGCAGCCTCATAGAATTTTTCCTTTCCTCACTTGACAGAATGATTGATGCAGATGGGGTGACAGGAAATGCTTTAGAGCTGAACAAAGAAAACACTGTTAGCAAGAAGTAAACTGTACCAATGGTTTGTAGAGCAAGCATCCACCCACGATTTCTGGAACGTCACATTTTTAGCCCGTGCCGTCCAGCAAATGTGATGTTTTGCATGAAATAAGTTACAGAATGGTGAAGGAGCACCTCTGACTCCGCAGATTTCTTTCTCACACAACCTTTATTGAGCACACCCCTACAGTCAGAGAAGTAGCTTGGGTTGCTATCTGCTATCTGCACCCAGGGCAGCATCTCTGCTCTCCCCAGAGCTGGCGAGACAGAACAGCTCATCCTGAGCTGATTCATCCATCTCTAAGTACTGCTGGCCAGCCAAAGACACTTTGCTATAGATAGACTGGAAAATCTGCCAGAGATCTACAAGAGCCGCGATCTAAATTCCCATCTCTTAAACTCAAGATCCCTCTTTCTCTTTTCTACTGCAAATTTTAATAACATTGTAATTTCTGCAGGTAGCACTGAATTAACATCTTTTCCATTCCTGCTTGTCAGTTATGAAGCAGTAAGCCCCCCAAAATTACTCTGAACGACACACATATCTGATCTTCACAACCATTTAAGCATAATCTGTGAATACATCTTCATAATGACAGCCCCATTTCTGTCCTCTTAATAACAATAATCACTACATCAACAGGGTTATTTTGCCTTGACTATTTTGAAAAGACTATTTTTTTTCTTTTCTACCTAATCTCTATTGCAATTTTCCTTACTGCTAAGAAATATCAGCAACACCATATGGTATTACAGAAATCAGCAATATCTCTTTTGTTTTGCGTTTTTATTAGAGGCATGGGGAAACATCATTCTATTGAAAAAAAATACTTGGAACTAACCACAAGCTACATATGCAAATTTTAAACAACTATTTTGTGATAGAAGAGACGAAATCTTTTGTATGCCCTATACCTATATATTAGAAATATAAAAATGACACTTTTTCAATGCCAATTACTGCTCAGTACACAGTCCTGAAGGACAAAACATAATCACAGAACAATTCAAGAGGCATTGGCATCTCATACCACAGTTTGACTGAATTAAGGACCAATTCTGCAGTACAAGAGCTATGAAAACACAAGAAGAAAAAGATCTGCAATGTACACCTCCCATTAGCTAATGAGTGTTCTAATTTTGAAACCTTTTTTTTTTTTAACTTTATCTTAGAATGATGACTACTTTTTTGCATACCAGAAACATCAGAGCTCATTATAACCTCCATCACTACAACACTCCATTTACTCCCCAGGATGCTGTTAAATTGATTTTTTAGTTTACTGGATAGCCTGTATTGTAATGAAGGGCAGAGCAGCAGCAATAAAACACAACTTTTGGGCTTTGAGTTGAACAATTCTGAAATCTGAAACATTGAAGTAGATTCTTTTTTTAAAATCACCAATTTCAAAGCTTGATGAAATCTAAAGAAAAGAATGGCCAGATTGTCAGAAAGCCAATTCCTTTCGGGAATATGGACTGAGCAGCATCAAAAAAATTCTTCCACAGCCCTTAATACCTTAGTAACTTCAGCCCAAATGTAAGAATGGGTAACAAATTATTTGGTTCTCAGAATATCTAGTTCAAGTAGGAGAATGATTTATCTCCACTTAACTCCCAAGCCAAACAAACACATAAAAACCAAAACCACCTCCCAGAACCCACTGCACTTGCCTAAACCAAGAGCCCAGATGCAGGGCTGAGTTACAAGTCTTCACAAATAGGATGGAAAATTTGCTGTTAACTCATTACAAAGTGAAAGTAAAGAGAGCTTATTTAATAACCTTTCTTCAAGTTAAAACACCAGGCTTTTTTTATCTTGGATTAGCCACAGGCTCAAAGTATCCCTCATGAGCTGCTGTGGTTGCAGTAGTAATGTCCTAAGCCCCAGCAACCCCTTTCTCTCGTGTCACACCACCTCTCTCTACACATTTCTAGCAGATGCCCTTTTGAGGACATGTTGCTCCCCATACCTTTGTATTTTGGGCTCTCTGCTTAAACAGAAATCTCTAAAAGGAGCTTCAGAGATTACATGAACAAGTCAGTTACCTTTTTTTTTTTTTCAATTAAATATAAAAATACAACCCTAAGGATTCATAAAATCTTAAAACATAGCCAAAAATGCATCCTATGGGATCTTGTCTCTAAAGGAACTCCAGATAAACTCCAAAATCTCATGATACTTGACTTATGAGTTCGTGCCATTTTGGCAATACAGCTGTGTGTACTACTTTCCATCTAGGGGTATCTCACTGGGAAGAACTGAAAGGATGCCAACAATTCATTTCGCATCACCTGACCACAACAGAAAGTTGGGTCAGACTGGAACTCCTCACCCAAAACCAGGTAATGTCTCAGGAAAAAAAAATTCCTAAACTCATTAAGAGCTTTATGTTTTCATCCCACCCTGGTTAATACAAGAATCACCACTCCATGGATCACACTCAGGTTAAGTAAAAACTGAACCCAGAGTACCAACAGTTACGGACAAAGTTTGCATTCCAAAAATAATACATTTAAAACAGACGTGGCACTAAGTTACTCTGCTGCAAGCAGTAATTTACAAAATGCTTGCTACACCTCCACACTTTTTTTGTTCTTAAATCCCATTTAATATGCCAATCTTATTGCAGGAGGAAATAAATTAACTGTGATGCTTTGTGCCAATGCAGATGAGCTTCCCACACACCTGTATTGTGTTTCGCACTCCAGTTCGTCATCCAGAGTACGAGAAGCCAACAAAGTGCTCCTAACCAGACCCGCTCCCAAGGCTGAGCGTGCAGGAAGAGGAAGCAGCTTAGCCCACACAGCCCCTCACTGTGTCAGGGTGATGTCCAGCTGCAGCTATGCACAAACACCTTCACCAAAAAGAACCATCAGCGTAGATCTAACGCAGCCCAGGAAACCCACAGAGGTGGCCTTACCCACACCACAGATTTGGTCCCTGACACCGCAGTTCCTGTGAGCTTCAGACGGGTACGGATGCAAACTGCCCCCACTTCTATGAACTTCCCTAACTCAAACTCTCCATTAAAAAGAGATCAGCGGGAAAACAGATAACTCTGCATCTAACACAAGAGAGAAGATGCTGCCACGGAGCAGTGCATGGTTCTGTAGCAGGAGATCCCACACTGAAAGACCTTCACATGGTTAGAGAACACCCAGCTTTTCTCTCTCTCTGCTAATCCCCATTCCACTATCTAGAATATGAATAAAACCACATGTATTTGTATTGTGGTAGATGCAAGTTAATGTCCTGCCTAAATTACCAACTGTTATTAGAACCCCAGACAATTGCTCAATAAAAATTTAATCATATTGTAATTTCTAATCATCATTAAAGATGTTTAATAAGTTAATCTCTCTATTGTGCTCCCCTAACATTGCAGATCAGAAAGTCAACTGGTGCAAGGTGGCACAGCTTCACCAGTACTAATAGGGCTACTTTCATGTTACTCCAGCTGAGGATCTGTCCCCAAGAGAAAACAACAGGATTAAAATCATTGCACTACAGATTTTGACTGGTTTCTCTGCATTGCTTTGCAGCTACTTAAAAAAAAAAAAAAATAAGAACAGCAACAAATTATGATTTTAAAAAGCCACAGTACAAGTCAAGGTATTTCACACAGCTCTATCTTCTGCTGTCCGTGGTAGAGCAGAGGCAGCATTATGCTACAGATCGAGGGTCCCCTTTCCTCACAGCTCCCCACTTCGACTTCGCCCCTGGTGTCTGACAACAACGCTCACGCATGGAAAACGTGGGAGGATCATTAACAGGCAGCGAGTTTGTCATTCAGCTCAGAGCCGCTCCAACCGCCCAGACAGGGAGCAGAATGATGCTCTGTAACCTCAGCCTTGCAGAAGGTGATCTTGGTTCACTTCAGGAAACCAACACGTCTCCTCATCCTTCCCACGGACCGGCAATCTGTGCTTCAGAGAGTTTGAGGACCACACTGCAAGTCAACTTTCACCGTGTCACGTGCACAGAGATGCACACAGACAACACGCTTGGCTCTTCTTTCCCTTTTTTTATGTTTCCTCAATGACCCCATTACACTCCCTCAATTCACGAAGCGGTCACAGGAGAACAGTGGTGAAGCCCTACTCAGAGGCAGGAGCAGTCCGTGCATGCCGTACCTCCTGCAACCACATCTTTTTGTGGCTTCAGCTGCAGGCAGGTGGGTACAGAAAGTGGAAAAGGTTGGTGCAAAAGGGGCACTGGGCTCTGCTGTAACTCAGCAGTTTCAGCACTGATGTCTAAGCGGACAGGGCCGTTCCTTCAGTGTGTAACTTGGAGAGCAGATGGGAGAACGGCAAACCAAACCCAAGTCAAAAATGTTGTTTGTATCCTCCTCTGTCTGCAAAACTGATTGTAGCTGTGAGTGCACACAGTGAAACTCTCTGCTACGGTGCACAACATGGCACCCTGAAAGCTAAATAGTATTAATTTAATAACCTTCCATTAAATATTTATTTTCATTTAATATGTAGAATTCTGATATTAAAACTTAATCTGACTGACAAATATCAGTTTCTGCTCACTGTATTGGCGCCTACTGAACCAAATTCATTGTTTATATCATAATATTTACTTTCAGCATGACAACTACACTACCAACTACAGCAGGATTTAATCTAATGAACAAGCTTTAAACATTAATTGGCATTTACTCAAATAAGCCTTTAATTGTCAGAACTCAATCTGACTCCACAATAAAAAATGACACAATGCAAGCACATATTAAAACAAGTAAAACTGGGATTGACCTTTAATAGCAATATACTTCCTTAGCATCGAGCCCAGTGTAACATCTGTTGTTCCACTTATTTTTAGTGTCAGATACTTGTTGATCCACAACAAGTTGACCCAATACCTCTCCAAAATATCACTCTGCCCTTTCATCCAAACTCACTTTATTCCATCACGCACTAATGAAAACAGATGTCGCGTCTCACAGACACGTAACACAACGTCGGTGAACGCATTCCCTCAAGAAAATTTCAATGGGAAAATGTTTGTAAGTTGCTTTTGTCAATTACTCTAGTACTAACAGCAAATATTTACTGCATCCTTTGGAAAGCAAACAAACACAGGGCACATGCCGAGGTGCCCTTGGTCAGTTTCAACACCCTGTCCTGGCTTCACGAGCCGACAATAACGCTGACAAACGCAGAGGCAGGGAAAGCCAATGTTCCTACTCATGCCCAGGGCAGGCACGGCTCCGCACTGCCCGTCCCCGCTGCTCTCCTGCCCTATGCCCGCGAATGCTTATGCACAACTCTTCATTTCTGCAGGGCTGCACCCAGCGCCGGCAGCCGGGGCGACAAGGGCGGCGTGTCCCGAGGAAGCCCCACGGGCTCCCGGCTATGCTGGCCCGGCTCTGCCCGGCCCGTGGCCCCGCGGGGGCGGCGGGAGGAGCGGCGGAACCGCCCCGGGGCTGCGGGGACTGCGCCGGGCCGGGCCGGGCCGGGCGGGGGGAGCGGCGGCGGGGGCGTGTTGTGCGGCGGGGCCACTTGGGGCGAGACGGCAGCTACTCACCGGGAGGGTTTACCGCCGCCGGCGTTGCCATCTTGTCTCTGAGAAGGATTAAGACAAATGCAAGAGGGGCGGAGGGATGCTCAGAGCAGCCCGGGGGAGGCGCGGGAGGGGGCAGGCAGCTGGCGCCAGGGCGGGCGGGCCGGGCGGCGCGGGGGCGGCGGCTGCTCCCGCCCCGGGACCGGCGGCGCTGCCCGCTCCGTGCCCAAGATGTCCGATGGCCCCGCGCCGCCTCTGCTCATGCGCCGCGCTCAGTGAGCATGTGCCGGGCGGCCGCACATGTGCGCTGGGCCCGCGGCCGCCGCTGCCCGCCCGGGACCCCCCGCAAGAACCGGCGGGAGCGGCTCCCGACACGGCCCCGGAGCGGCCGCCCCCGTCGGGGCTCGAACCTGCGGCCCCGGGGCGCGAACTTCCCTGAGGCAGGGGCAGCCGGCGCGGCCCGCGGGCGGTGGGGGCGCGGCGCCCTGGGTGGGTGCGGCCCGGCGCTCCCGAAAGCAGCGGGGGAATGGGTGCTGCCCGTGACCTGCGGCACTGAGGGGGAAGGTTGGGATGCTGTGTATCGCCCTTAGATTGAGGGAGAAGACTGGGGTGCTGTCCGTGACCTGCGGCACTGAGGGGGAAGGTTGGGATGCTGTGTATCGCCCTTAGATTGAGGGAGAAGATTGGGGTGCTGTCCGTGACCTCCGGCACTGAGGGGGAAGGTTGGGATGCTGTGTATCGCCCTTAGATTGAGGGAGAAGACTGGGGTGCTGTCCGTGACCTGCGGCACTGAGGGGGAAGGTTGGGATGCTGTGTATCGCCCTTAGATTGAGGGAGAAGATTGGGGTGCTGTCCGTGACCTCCGGCACTGAGGGGGAAGGTTGGGATGCTGTGTATCGCCCTTAGATTGAGGGAGAAGATTGGGGTGCTGTCGGTGACCTCCGGCACTGAGGGGAAAGGTTGGGATGCTGTGTATCACCCTTAGATTGAGGGAGAAGATTGGGGTGCTGCCCGTGACCTGCGGCACTGAGGGGAAAGGTTGGGATGCTGTCACTCAGCCCCTAAATTGAGGGGAAAGGTTGGGGTGCTGCCAGCTGCCCCCTAAACCGAGGGGGGAGATTGTGGGGCAGGTCACCACCACCCAGAGCTGAGGCTATGCCAAAGGGGAGCTGTAGAACAATGTTACCGCCATCCGTGGTGTTCCGAGACAATGACATCCCTTCTCCCCTGAGGTGATAATGTATTTTGGGAGGTGGAAGGGGGATGGAGCCCCATGAGTTCACACTTACCAAGTGTACAGAAGTATCCAGGAATTCAGACATTCTGTGCCCTTCCAGGTGGAGTATATGAATGGTATCATATTCCTCTGAAAACCTTAGTTTGGCTCACAGTGCGCTTGCTCTCACACTATCAATTGCAATCAAACAGTTGATCCTTTGTAACTCAGCTCACATTTCAAGGCTTTGCATCACAAACACAAGGACAAAAAATACGCTTTCAATGAAATGGGAGATTTTTCTCATAATCTCATAACTCAGGTCTTCGAGGGGAAAAAAACTCCCAGAATTAAACTGTAAGATTTCTGAAAAGCCACTGGTGTGATAACTGCAGCAGTCACGTGTAATGTGTGTGAAATACTGGAAAAAAAATAATGAATTTTGATGGCTTTGTCATCCCCCTGGAATGCTGCAAAGTCCTGTTAATCTTTAAATGCCTGCCCATGGCTGTGCGCAGTTGCCCTGAACAGCCCTGCAGAAGTTGATGGGAGCAGTCAAAATGAAAAGTTGCAAATCAATCCCTTGCTTTGCCAAATGAGTAACCTGAACCAGTTTATCCATTAAGATGTAAATTGGCAGAAAGACGGGGAAAGCATGGAGGCTGTGTTTACTCATTTCCTGTAGAGGAGTTAATCAGAACGGCACTAAACGCCCCTGGTTATCTAGAAAGTTTACTTTATCTTTGATTTATTGTGCTTTTCCCTATCAGATGTGGAGCTGTTTTTCTAAGCATCTTACTGCTTTAGTGCCTGCTGATGCTGTCGAGTTTTGGATGCTCAGCAGGCAATCTTAATTCTTATCTCAAGGCATTTACCCTGCTAATATTAGACTGTTAATATCAGCAGTTTTGTAAATGCAACTTGTTTCTGTTCAGATAAAACATCGTAATTTGAGGGAATCTTGGTCACAGTTTTTCTAGACCCTCACATTTTATGAGGAAGGCAACATTTGGACTGACCCTGCTAGAGAGTCATAGCTCAATTCCTTTAAGTTTCTGCAAAGTCTGGTGTTCAGATTGCCCAGGTAATGCTGGTCATGAAAGCTTTTCCATGAGCTTCCATTATGTAGGTGAAATATATGCATAAAGGTTAAAAGATCAAGCTCCTAATACTATAATGATTGTAAAATACCTTCTAAAACCAGAATTTATAGCATTAGGCACTTCTGAAGTGTCCTCCAAAGACCTTTACAAGTGTTCAGAGGTTAAACTTTATCTCTCCCTTACCAGAAAAGCCTTAATATTTCTTATTTCGTTCCTATTTTAGAGATAAGGAAGCCACCCCAAAAACCCTGAGAGATATGATGGTGCACTATCATAGCTTTCAACGGATGGAATGAGTCCTGCAAAGACTGAATATAAACCAACAAAACCACTCAAGTGCCTGTGCTGTCCCCTTGTGTGGTATCCCGTGAGATGTTAGATTAGCCCAGAAAAAGCACATTAGAATGTATTTCATACTGTGTTCTGCCTAAATAAGACCTTGGGGCTTAGAATAGAACAGGTTCTGTCAAACCTTCTGTGATTCAGACACAATTATGCAAAATAAAACTGCTTTCCTTTTTTTGTTTGGTGTCAGCTTTGTTGACTCGCTCTGTTCGGTTTCACATGCAATTCTTTGTTCGCTTAAATAGATTGAGAAATGAATTGATTTTCTCTCCTCCCCATCTTCTCTATCTTAAAAGACAGTATTAGCAGATTCTTTCAGAACCCCGGAAACAATCCATAAATTAATGGAATTATTCTCTGTTTATCTGAAATACACTACTTCCTTGCTATCTCGTCCTGAGCCTTTCCAGATCTGTGGGGAGATCCATAACACTGGCAACTGGAGAGAGAAACCATCGCTGCTCTTAAAATTGTTTTCTAGCTATGGAGAAAGTGCACGCTCCGTATTTTACTTGCACTGTAATTTAAGAAACACGTACACAGTAAAGCAGGAAATCAATTTAGTTACTGAATGAATTCATGTTTTGTTAAGTTCGTGCTGAGCTATGTACCTTGAAAGCCTAATTCCTGTTGAATGGGGCTCCTCACAACAAAAGCAGGGACAGCGCTAGACTCTACCCTGGTACTTGCAGAGAGATTAAAGAGGGCTGTATCAATACCAAGCACAAAATATGATGGATATGCAAGATAGCAATATGCAAACGTTTCACTGTTCCTGCGTCACAACAGGCGGGCACGTCACCTTTTTAATAAAATTACAAACAAGTGTTGACATCATGTGTAGCAACGGGAAAGTAAACGAATTAAGAGAAGTGATTTTTATCTCAATCTTGTTATTATGTACCAGAGAATGTCTGTTAGGTGTCTTTTCAATGATTGCTTCCAATTTAGAGGGCTATTACCACTGATAGCAGTGCTCAGCACACATGTGTATTCTGTTTCTTGGCTGGAGAGGCAGAAATAGATCAGCACACTGAAACTGCTCCCCATTAATGCCTTTCCCTGGAAAGCTCATCACTGCTCTTCCAGTTGCAAAAAACTGGACTTTGTACCTTTCTATGTGTTCATCCCATGCTTTAAACTAGTAATTTCTAAACGTTTTTATTTCTTTTAAATAGAGGAAAAGTAGGGGGATTTAAATTATTATTTCCTTTGAAAAACTGAAGTCTTTCCAAGATGGATGTGAATGAGTAAAAGCCAGAAACAAAAAATCATAAAAAAAAAAAAGGAAATAAATTGAAGCAAATGAGATTATATATTCAGTGTCAAAAATGGATTCAAAAAAATCTTTAGTGTTTTTTACCAATTTATGAAAAGTCCACTTTAATAACAACACTGAAAAACAAGGTCTGAAACCTTGAACTTACAGTTGCCCAGTAGAATTTTCTTTTCTGGGAACATGAAGAAGTTAAGTGAAATTTCAGACACTTTAATCCAGTGTAATCAAAACCAGTGACATTTTAATGAAGTCTCATACTTTAATAAGACCTCCCAGCTACATTCTTTGATCTGTGTTTCCATTGTAATTGAGTTAATATATTGTACCCAATTCATCCAAAGGTCTTTGATAGTTTGGAAGAGCATGATATATGTATATTAAGCAACCCCATCCATCCAAGTACTTGAAACTGGAACATTATGTGCCCTTTTTAATTTGTTTCGTCACATATGGGTGACCACACTTGCCTAAATAAGCTATAGAAAAAATGATGAAATTTAAAACATGAACTATCATAGGAAGGTCTTAAAAGCATTTGTTAAGGAAATTACAACCTTGTTCTTTAAACTATCCCATATAATTTAAGAGAAAATTGTATTCTTCCTGTAAAATGCAATAAAACACCTCAATAGGAATGTGCAAGTTATATTAATCTCTCTTCAGTCCTGCAGCTATAGAAATGTAATTTCTATGATGTTCTCTACAGCTATTGCTGTTAAATTCTGCAGTGGCTTTCCTTGAGGGAAAATGACATTGAGTATTAGAGGAAACCCTTCTAAAGGTGAAATGTGTGTGGCAGGTGTCTCTTACCTAGGAAATGTAACTGAGATCAGACAAGTGTTCCTATGCTAGTGGAAGCATGGACTAGGAGCCAAACACCTGACAGACATCTTTTATCTCTTAAATTCAGCTCTATCATTTCAAGCTTCTTCAAATTTTGTATAAATTTAACCCCATGTGAACAGCCAAAATTTAAACAACGAAACTTGAAAATAAAGCCTCAGAGAGGAATAGCTGGTGCAAGCACATTAACACCTAACCTGTTTTCTTTACAGTGTTTACTAAGCAGATTTTATTTTATTTCCTGCCATTAACCTCACTCTCTGGCAGAACCACTGCCAACAGTAGACATCATTAAGCTGATAGAGGCTGTTGGTGGTTACCTCAGGCAGAACTGACCACGAAGCATCTGGGAATACACTTTCCACAGTGCATACCTAATTATATCCCTGAAACCATTCTCTAAAGCAAATGGGTAAAAAACTAAAATATTATAAACAATACTGGTCTACTTACATAAACCCAAGACATGAGCAAAAAGATACATCCCAGAAACAGCACTGAATCAGCAACTGAGATCAGAACTATGCAAGTCAAGCTTTTTTCTCCCAAATGGCATATATCTCATTTTGAACTAAAAGCTTTTTCTTCTGAAGGGATGTGTGGCTGGTATATTTTAATTCGGATATAATGATTTAAAGCACGACGTGAGTGAGACCTGTTGGATTGGAGAGACAGAAATGGAGTTCCACATCAGTGGAGAGTCCTGAATATCTTTATCTCTTTTGACCTTCAGAAATAAGAAACTAAATTCTGCAGAAACAAACATGCACCTCAGTCGTAGCGGCAATAAGGTGAAGGCTTTTTCTTCAACAATTTTTCCGCTGTGTGACATCACCCTACTCACTAGTGCTATAGTACTAGCTGGAGTAAAAGATCAGCCAGTTTAGTAAAAATGAGCAGTAAAACCAGAGCTGGTCTTTTGCAGGGAAAAGGGCCTTTTTCTCCCACTGCTCAGTGTGGCACCAAACTGCCATTTTCCCAGCTTCCCGCTGCCCCATCTGCTCTACTGCACAGTCTATGAGTGTAATAAAATATAAAGACTCAAGTAATGCAGCGTCCACACTACACATCTTGAAAAAAGTGTTTCATTCCTTGGTTTGTGATTTCTAGTTTTACAATATTTCTAGACTTGACCTGTTTGTAACCAACAAAACATTGATAAGTTGTGACGTACAATAAAGCCAGTGGTAGGACCAGGACACGTTTACATTTATGGCAATGCAGTTTAAAAAGCATACTTTAAGAACATGGTACATTAGAAAAATACTGCTGCTAACTTAAGGGATGCCTTTGCCTTGTTTGAAATGAGAATTTATGAAGAGTGTTTTGGTAAGTTTTATAAACTATATTCTATCATCTTTACAGGGTTTTCTTTACCTGATCAGAGAGATTTACTGAGTATCATAAACTGCAAAGAGACTAAAATAGCAGAAAACCTCTCACAGTTAATTGCAGCAAAACCATCTGAGTCCCATGAGACATAGAAAGCAAAATAAGAAATTCTGAGGAATGTGGAGCATGCTGTGCTATTTCAGTTGAGCTCAGGACAGCTAGAAAAAACAAATATGTGAAGGAAGTGACTGTCTGATATTTGCCCTCTGTTCTAATGCTAGTTAGTCTAATTCTTCTCTGCTTTCTTTAGCCTACATTCTCCAGCTATGCAAGATAATGATTTCCAAGAACCATAAAAGAGAAACACATGCATTTAATTGTCTTATAAATTGAATTATGATTTATGACAGTTTTTACATTTCACAAGTAAGATATTATGCAAATTTTCAGCAGACCCTTCTATTCAAAGAGCTTGCACGAAATATTTTTGGTAGCTTGCTACTTGATTTTATTTCTGAAAACAAGCTGAACGCATGTACCTGTGTCTCAAAGACCAGGCAGTACATGCTTAATTATGTTCAAAAATCTAATCCCTGAATGATGGAATGCAGCATAAGTCATTTCTACATTAGCTAAAGCATGCTTTAGAAGTGATGGAGCATCCCTTGCCATATGCTGTATGGTTCTGGCATTTGCATTAAAAAGAAGGAACAACCATCTTGAATAGCTGGATATATAGCCGTAGATAATTCTTCTTTCTTATCTCTTCTTCCAGATCACCTTGAATACGACACAATTCTTTTACCATATCTGCTAACATATAAAAATAAGATTGTGTTAGTGTGTACTTATATTAAAAACAGTTGCCAACATGTAACAGCTAATCAGACCAAAGATCCACCTGGCTGAGCATTTTGTTTCTGTCAATGTCCACTAACTCTGCAACAATTGAGGAAAGAAGGCAGAGACAAGGCAAATACTGAGCTATACTTCCCTCTGCTGTACTCTTGCAGCTTCCAGCAAACTGCAACTACAAGAATTCATGCAGTAGGAGGTTTCATTTGCAAAATAAACCCGCTCTGAGCATTAGCCCAGTGCTCTGAATTTATTGTAAAATGTCACATTGATTAATTTCTATCTATCCGAGCTGGATCCTGTACTGATTCCCCTCAAACAGGAGGCTGTCAGGATTTTAAGCAGTGCAGTGATAGAGTTGGCACACAGATTCCTGTTTGGTAGCTGCATCTTTTGAGGTAGGAAGTAATGGTACAGTGCAGATAGCACTGCAAGGCAACTGAGATGAATGCTTGTAAAGAAAAGACAAGCAAATAGCAATGCCTGAGGTGTGTGCTTTGAACTGGACAAAATAGTGAGGAAATTTCTCACTAAATGTCCTGGGTATCCAGAGGTTGAAATGCATTTTTACTGTGTTTATCTCATCTGAATTCACAACATCAGAGTATTCACATCCACAGAGTTTTGAGGATAAGGCTTCCGGACAGTATTAGGCAAATGAATTTTGGGGTATTTGGAAGCTAGAAAATCAGCGTCTTCCTTTCCCACTCATCCTGGTCTAAGAAAACAAGAATAAAAAGTAGTTAGCTGTTTCACAGTTGTCACCATATTGCAAAATGGAATGTGATGAGGGCTGAGATGTTATGTTGGGCTTCTCCTGTTTGGCTCGTGGGACAATTCACACTTTTGGAAGAGCCACTTACTGCCACTCCAGAGGAACATTTTTCCCTGATTACACATGGATTTCACTCCAGGGCTGCATGCTCACAGCTAAGTTGGAAAGGACATAGCTTTAAAGCTTTGTTGGTAGAGGGTAAGCTGGGCACAGTTTTTTTACATACTGCCTCTTTCATGATGTATTTTATTCTGCCCATTGGTGTGAGGCAGAAAGACAAAGCCAAAAAGACCAGAAGAATGGTGGGTTATGGACTGATTCCTCAGAGCCTGAGCTACCCTTTTGTAATGTGATGTTTACAGGTTTTGTCAGGGATTTCCCATTCTAAGCACGTTGTGCTTCACCTCAAAGTTACCATCTATCAATTAGAGTATTGAGCGGTGATGGAAGGCAAAATCAGAGAACAGGATTTTCCAGAAATGCCCTTGCTGCATCAGAGCCACAGAGGACCACAGAGATTATGCTAATTCCCAAGCCCCGGGAGGGAATTAGGATGTTAAGGTTCTGCAGCTCTGTCTGGACAGGGCCCCACGTTTCCCCCCATGTTACAATTACATGGGCAGGGTGCACGATGGAGGCAGAGCAGAGCACTGAGCAAGTGCAGGTGGGAGCGGTGTGAAATGGGATTAGTCAGGGCATAAGCAATAATATGGGATCACAGGAAGGGACTTCCCCCAGTGCTTCCTGGAATGGTGCTGGACACAGCTGGTCCTTGTCTAAATTTGCCTTTAATCATTCTCAGCATCAGGGTAATGTTTCCTTCTGCTGCTCCTGTTGCCTGAAACAGATTATTTCCAGGGAGAACAGTAAGACTTCCCAGTCATTATCTGACTGCCTGAGAGCTGCTGAATGTTCCAGAGGCACGTGGGTAGAGTCACCTCTGGAATGGCCAAGGTCTGGGAATGAGAAACATGTACATGGTTTAGACATTTTCCAGTGCCAAAATGTGGATTGGCTAAGTTCTGCAACCCCCTGTTTACCCTCAGCCACCTTACTGAATTTGCAATCTTCAAGAGGCCTCAGCAAATCAGGTCTTTGGGATTCTCCTCCTGAAATGAAAGGTAGTAATTAAAAATAGGATGGAATACTCTGTGTCTCATTCCCAATGAACACAATCTTCGGTATGTGTTTGGGGTATTTGTTGTACCTCTCGCTGCCTTACCCCTGAGCACAGGTGATTGAATAGTAGGGATGTGTCCTGAAGACCAGAATCTGCAAAATGCATCTTTTCTTGCAGTATTTTCCATGGAAAAAATATTGACACGACGTTTTCATATGACCATGACTAATATCAAGTGCTGTTCTCAGACATTTTTCAAATACTTTAAAAAAAAGAAATGAACTTCTATTACTACCATATGGAATCAGATTAGCCCTGCTGTTAAGGTATTCACAAGGAAGGCAAATCCTTCTATTTTCTCCTGCCCAAAGCAATAGCAAAATAGAAATAAGCTGTGTGATTACCAGTCTGTGGGTGATGGAATTCAAGGTCATGTTTTATTACTAATCATCTAAGCATCACTTGGAGCACAAAGCTGCACATGCAAAGCTGACTCTGCGCTACAACAGCATGGAGGTAACAGGGAAGAAAAAGAATTTCTTAAAATACCAATGATTTTTCTGGCACTCACACTATATGTACCCCACATTTTTATCTACAAATTAACTTTCATCTTTCTGCTTTTCTGTATTGTGTTTTCAGAAACAAAACTCTGCCGCTGACAAATGAAGGTTCAAGTACCCACAATTAAATGGCATGATTCAGTGTTTTTAAATTCTTAAGTGTGGTGCTGTGGGTCATGTCACAGGATTTAAATAGAGGAGAAGAACTCATCAGTAACTGCTCATTTATTCCTGTCTTCACTGCCAGGCAGCAGAAATAACACTCAGAAAATTCCTGTCTTTCCCTCACCACGGGATCACTTGGGGCTGGAGCTTCACTCCCAAATCGCCTGACATCCATTGCATAGCTCATCACCATTTTCATCCAGAGGAGCACAGGAACATGTTCTCTACCCACCTGGGCTTTCTGCTAATGCTTGGGGCTGTTACAGCCTAAGATTAATGAACTCTGAGCTTCTGTTCTACCAGGATTTGGGTGTTAGACATCTGCCTCTTGCTAGTGAGGTGCGACCATTTGTAGGAATGGTTTTAAGGGGCTCCTTTAGCATCCAGTCCTGCATAGAGCTTCCCTGGGTTCATCACTTTTCAGGCATACATGCCCACATAAAGAATGAGAATTTGAGTGCCAATTAACAGCTAATATCAAGTACTTGGCATGATGCCACAGACATCCTACAGTGTTAGAGTTCTAGTGTTTTCCAAAATTAATTTCCCTTTAAAAAATGTATCACCAGTCCTTCTTGATTACAAGTGTTAGCTTTTGTATTCATTAAATTGCCTGAATGAGCCCCAAGATAGAGGTTGATGACATTTCTTCAGTGCAACAGCTTTTTCCAGAATCTGCAGTTTGATCAAAGTGTTCCTTTGGAACATGGTGCCTTTTTTTTTTTTTCCCCTACCCCAAAAAAAGGTTTTTGCAAAAAGGTGGAAGCCTTTTTTACTTACAAATTTTATTTCAGTCATCTCAAAATCATTAATTTCAAAAGTCAGCATCGAATACTTCTGTCCTGTTAAATGAAGCAAGTCATGACAGCTTTCTGGACTTGAATGCATTGCTGCCACACCAGCCCCTCACCTAAAAGTTAGGGGTTTTAAACACATACCAAGGAAAGTCCTAGAGATGCTATAATACCCTAAGGAACTGCAAATTTATTTTATGATCAGCTTTTTGAAAATAATATTTTGGCTATCTTTCCAAATGCCTAGATTTGGAATTGGTGGTGTTATTGAATTGTTGACAATATTGACATTTTTAATTAGTGCCATTAGGTTTCAGAGTAAACAATTAAATTGCTGTTACTTTCAACAGGTTTACCTGGCTGCTCTGCTTGTCCAATGGTCCCAGGTGCCTCCAAACTCTGTCTATTGCAGAAAAACAACAGACATACCTGAGACAACAGCCAAAGGGTCTACAGAAATTACCAATATGAAAACCTGCACGATAATGAAATGCTGAGATGGTGGCTATAGCTGTAAAATATTAAAAAAGGAAAATGGAAGTACATACAAGCGCAGTATACACATTACATCATTCATCTGCATTCGGTGAGATTCTCAGTTTTAAATACATGTATTAAGCTGCTGCACAATTTCCTTTTTACCAGACCAGATTGTGAAAGAACGTCTAAATTCTTCCGCAAAATTTATGTTTCATCCCGCTGCAGAGCATGAGGTGCTCTAATGCACAGCACACAAATTGTCATGTTCTTGTCTGGGGAGCAGTCTTGAACTCATTAGTCAGTTTGCCAGCATAAGGAACATAACACAGAACCTGTGAGATGCATATGGTAACAACTTAGAGTCTTATGACCAATCTGGAATTACAACAGTTTGTGAATACCTCTGAAGTGAATTAGATCTATTAATCTATCTGATTTTGGATGGTTTTTTTAATCTCATGTCAAATGTTTCTTTGCAGATTTGGATGTTTTCCATTTTGAACGTGTGTGCTGTGATTAGAATACCAGAGTGATATGGATCATTAAAATAACATTTATCATCTCAAACTGTTATTGTTGGGTTTGGTACATATCTGGCCATTTTAATGGGTTCTCCTTAAAGAGAAACAAATTACTTCGTTTTCCTGGGATAGTCCAACGTGGTTTTGCAAAAGCCTTGCTTCAAGGCTGCCTGGACTGTCTGCTTGGTTCTCATAATGCTTATTGTTGCTGTGTTTTGGTTTGGCACTGTCCATCTCCAGGAAGCAAGTTTTGCCTCTGGAAGAAGCCTGGCACGTGGCACACTGCAGGGAAATGTGCTCCTTGCCAGAAAGGCTGAGTCCCACAAGAAAAATTGTTTGTGTAAAAGTGGGCAGCACAGCTTTCATTTGCTCTAATTAAAGCATAAATGTCATTGTTCTCAGGTTCTTTAAATTAGGTTTATTTGGGTCTATGCCACATTTTGGAATGCAATTAATGCGTGCCTCAGCTTTCTGTTCCCTTTAATGTCACAGGGGATGTATTTGATATGATGCTATTAATATTTTAACAGAAGCTAAAGAAACTGAGATTAGGCAAGTTTGTTATAAATTAAAAGCTAAATAGAACTCAGTGAATCAATCTTTTTTTCCTGGCAAGAGTAATTTCTTCTGCATGTTATATTCCTTCTATATATAACTTACATTTCAGAATCCTATCCCTGACATCAAGGATTTATACACAGTTCACCCAGTTATGGGCAAGATAATTTTTGTTGGTAATTACATGAACACTAGCATTCACACAAGGGTCATGGGAGGTTATTTAAATTATACAAATGTCATACAGATGTAAATGAATGCCCAGATACTGCTTTCATTGTGCAGGGTGGACTGTTTATTAGTCCATCAGCTGAGCACTGGAATCGAGCTATTACTCTGAACACAAGGTGTAAATGCTTAAGTAGAAGAATCAGGTCCCAGAAAATTGCTTAGATTTGTCATTTTAAAGGGCTAACTAAGAAGAATTCACAGACCAGTTTTAAAGCAGGTTAGCACAAGTTCTTGCAGAATCCCATGCCGTGAAATGCTTTCATTAAAAAGAAAATGTAAGGATGAAATGCCAAACTGTACCGTGACAGGCTGGGGTGTGGCTCTCCCACACTCACCTGTGGATGGAAGCAGCAGGATGGAAATGGAGTTCATAGAAGCACTGGACAGACTCCAAATCCCTCAGTGATGGGAACAAGTAGATCTTCAGGATCAATTCCTTTGGACCTCCAGGAGTTCTGAGAGAACCAAATTACCCAAAGATAATATTACATCAATTTTTGTACCCTTGGTACAAAGGATGAAGATAAGGCAAATAAAAGAACTAAGATGCAAAGGTAAATACAGTCCCAGTGCAAGGATTTCTGACTGATCACTAATTCATATTTGTAATGAAAAAGGAGTTTTGGATCCACAAAAGTAAAGTCTGGCATTGGTTATGTCACCTCTCATATGCTTCTTGGAGACAAATAGCAGCCTGTTAGTTGTAAGAGCTTGCTGAACCAGTGATCCCTAAATATGAGGAATGCAGAGACAGTGGTATTGCTGTATCACTGTTTTATCTGGGAAAAGAAGGAAATAATGTCTCCCCAGACACGAATTTGGCTTTGACACAGAACTGCACAAAGTCAAAAAACATTTTTTACAGTCCAGTGGAATTACATCTGACCAGCATTTCCAGAAATGCCTTCTAAAAATCCCCTAATAAGCTCAGTGGGTTATGAAGTAATGTTGGATAGCAGACCCAGAACAGCAAGAAACAATAATATATGTTGTTGGATTTATTTACTTATCACACAAGATTACTGAAATATGTGCTGGGAGAAGAAAAGGCAAGGACAGATACAGAGACACCATGTTTCTATCCTGTGGATCATGTTAGAACAATCTGGGGATAAAACAGGGAGCCAGATTGTCAAAATAGGGTAAGTGGATGAAAGCAGTTGCTTTCTGTGAGTACCTTCTTTGAGAATGACTGTCAGGAGACAGAACAAATACAATTTTACCTTGATATTCAGTAAGTGTGAGTAGTATTAGATAACTGTGTGAAAAGATATTTTAGAATTTCATTGGAGCAGCCTTCCATAGGACAGCCTTCCTTCTGTCCTGCAGTAAAAGTAGAGATCAAAATGGAGAAATTTTTGTTTCATACATATTAAGGTGCTGTGTTTAGTGAGGTAAAGGAACATAAAAGTAGACCCTCCTGATCATGTGCTGTCTCCTGGACAATATATTGTTCCTCCTGTCAAAATCTGAAATTAAATTTTTGAGTGGATTGTTAGTCTTAAATATCTTCAGCAAGCTGTTTTGAAGTTCCTGATAACTCCTCTTACCTATTTAAGCATATTACCATTATTTTATCTATTCAGATAATTATTTAACCTTTATCTCTGCCTCCCATGTTCTATGTCACTTCTCAACAAGGCACAGATTTAAAAAAAATGTATATTTAACCATTGTGCATAACTTCCTGTCCATTGTCCAGCTATAAATGACAACAGTGTCAATGAGAAGACTCCAAGTGACATCAGTGAGAGATGCTGAGCATTTTTGATGATTAAGAGTGTTTCATTATTTATTTGTAATCCCTTTTTTCCCCAAGGAAGAAAGTGGTGAGTTTGAACAATTAATTACATTTTAAAACAAAACACAATTCCTGTTATGCAGAAGAAGAGTAGAAAAAAACCAAGAGAATTCATGGGAAAGGGTCAAGAGCTGGAGCCAAAACAAAATTGCAGCAGAAATCCTGAAAATCACTGTTGAGAGAACACAACGAACTGCCCTGAAACCAGATGTGCTGCTCCCAGTTCCCACACCCCTGAACTGACATCCACTGGTGCTGCAGAGGAGATTCCCATGTTTGCAGCCCCTGCACAAATGTCTGTCTTCGTGGGCAAAGGTGCCTGAGCCTCACAGCTGCTTCAGGGCATTTGAGTATTGAGGTACCAAAGTCACAGGTGACTCCCCAGCCCTACCCCCCTCACTGGATGCCCTGGGCAGGTGCCAGAGAAGGCTCTCTCTGGGTACTCTGCAGAGCCACAACCATCTCTTTTTTTCAGTCACACTTCAAGGCTCACTTTTTCCTAGCCCATGTTTCTTCCAGCGAGGATCCTGTTGAGTAACAAATCAAAGCTGTAAATCTGTGATGATTTAAGACCTGGCCTTCCCCTGGGTTTCAGGAGGCTGTCAATGCCTCCACTGGGATGGCAGTTTCTTGGGAGCAGTCTGAGCCTTCCTTTTCCCTGCCTTGGGTTGAGAACATGCTTGGCCCTTAGCCAAGATGCAGAGAGTTGCTCAGGTGGATGTTAATTTTGGGGAGGCAGATGAGCAAGGATAATGCATCGCTCAGAAAACTCAGTGGCACACGATTTCTGATAGACTTTATAATCCCCTGCTGCATGAGCTGCGTGGTTTTATCATCAGTGGAAGCTTTAGGCTACTTCTCTACAGAGGTGGAAAAACCCTAGCCCCTGCACTGCTCAGTATTCCACGCTAACATTAATCCCTGGGTGGACCTGGACATGGAGAGCACACTGGCACAAACTGGCTCTGACACAACATCCATTTCCCCGAGGAGAGAGGGAATGGACTCGGCTACACCATAAGGGCCTGTAAGCAACTGCACAGCAAACTGGGTTATTGGTAGGGTCCACTAGCAGAACCTTAAGCACCCATAAAAAACCAATATTTATTCCAATGGTCAGCAAATATTCAATATAAAATGCTGATCATTTGACACAGTTTAGGAGTATATTTACAGTTTTATTTTCCAACAGCACAACGTGGAAGTCACCATCTAGTAGTCCCATTCTGCTGTGGGCTATGGATGTTTACTGCAGAGGAATTTCCTCTCAGAAAACGTAATATTTTCCTGAAGATCTGAATAAGAAATGCCAAATTCAAAAGCAATAACTCAATACTTAAGTGAATACCACTTGGATGAGCTGTTATTACTATTTTATAGCAAATATCTTTGTAGCATGTAGTGGCCAGCTCATTGAAACATGAAGATAATGACAATTCATGGAGCCTGAAGCTTGGCTGGCAAGCCATAGCAGACAGACAACACAAATCTGTGGGATGGGGTGGGAGGCAGGCACGATGAGATTTCAAAAAAATTCCCAAACAAACCCCAGTCGGGGAAACAGCTTCCAAAATATTTATTAAGGTTTTCAAGGCTTCAAAGATAAAAGAGTCATTCCAAACATAAACTCTCATCCCACACAGACAGTGCTTGCACTTACACGCTATTGTCTCAGCAAGGTTTTGTTTTCAGTAGAAAACCTTACTGTTTCTGAATATAACTGCCAGGAGATGAATTTGGAGATGTGGCATTGAGTGCAGGGAAGTGCTGCATGTGGATGATCACAAGTTACCAAAGGCCTGAGTGTGGCTGTCCTGTGGCATAAGAGCAGTGTTAGAGGAAGGAAAGAAGGAGAAAGAGAGGGGAAAACAAAGTATGTCACAATCATGGGCAAACAAAATGTGTTATCCAGAGATGTTCAACTTAAAGGCACTCACTTCCTAGACAGTTTCAACAAAATACATTATTTTACTTACTTAATTTAAGCATATCTTGAAGACTTTTTTTTTTTTTCCAATAATGGATAGAAACACCAGCTCAGCCAACATGTGGTGGTTGATGAGCATTATTTGATGAACAAAGATATTAACACTCTACAGATCCTTTTCAGTAGAGCTGACAAGAAGTTTCTCCACTGTGTAGAAAGAACAGTCTTGCTAATTCAGAGAAATATTAGCACAAGAAGGGTGAATTCCAAACTACAAGGGAATTCCAGCTCCAAAGTCCAGTTTTAGTTTGCCTTCCTCCACTGAAAACCAAACTCCACCAAACCCCTGGTTATCAGTGCAAGTTCCTGTGGTAATCAGGTGTTTCTGGTTACTGTGTGCCCAGGTGCACTAGGACTTACTTCCACCTGCTGCTGAGATAAGTTCTCTGCAGGAGTGAGGTTTCAGCCCACATTTGCCCAGTCTGTTCAGTTACTTCCATCTTTGGGCTCAGCTGCATTCCCTTCCTTTTTCAGACCCTTCCTCTCATGCCCAGGCAGCTGCTCACAGCTCACTCCTCCCTTTCTTGTTCCAACACAGTCCTTTTAAGATTCATTTTCTTTTTGATCTCCAGGCTCTCAGACTTGGCAAGCCAGCTGTGTAACTGCCTGGGGCCTGGAAAACAGCATTTTCTCAACTGATTATTGAATTATTGCTGTTTTAACTCCCTTGAAGTTGTTTATCCCAGGTATCATGTCTCGATCGCTGCTTTGTTGGTTTCCATCTTCTCCCAGACTAAACAGCTTTCTTGGACTTAACTCTATAAATAATCTTCACATGCACAGGCTGAAGCACATAAACTCTTCATGAAAGCAGTACAATTAATTCCCCTGGTTCTCCAAACCATAGGAGTTAGGATTAGCTATCTAGAACGTTATACTAACAATTCCCAGATTTATAGCTTAGGTCAGCGGTGGAAAAGGCTCCTGTGCTGCAGTCTCCAACTGCTGAATTTGCTTTCCTTTGTAGCTTTTCTCAGCTATTCACATGAATAGGGAGGTGAGGGGGTAGGTGAGTTGCTACCTGAGGTATTTTATGAGCAAGTATCTTCCTTCCAAAAAATTCCTAGCAACCAGATCTGTCATGCTTTGTACATTCACTTGCTAAAATTGTTCCTTTCTTTAATATTTTCTAGTGTTCCAAAACTTCTGTTTCCTTACCTTTCTTTTCTCCTCCCCTCCAACTCATATTTTCGTACCCCTTCTTTTTATAAACCATTTTATACGAAGAATGTTTTTGCAATATAGCCTGAGGTTTCTTAATTTGTTTGTATTCCTTTTAAAAAGTGGTGGGAACTCCTAGGAGAAAACAGAAAATATTTTTCAAGGCTTCCTAAAATATACTGTTTGTGGGTAGAGCGATGCACTGAAAACAGAAAACACTGCATCCTACTTGTTTGCCTAATTCCCCACTTCTGCTAGTTACAATTAAGATGGCATGCACTTAAAACCTCAGGAAATGAGCATCAATGCCTGGAAGAAGAAAAATAACTTCCAAATGTATTTCCAGTTTTCTGGAAAGATTTAGCTTCAACCAGTGTGTGTGACATATTTATCAGCTGTCATGTACCCGGAGCCAGCTCATATGGTGAACACCTCTGACATGATGCCACAGAAAGCTGCAATGGGAATGAAAGAGGAGATAGAGCTGCACCAATTGTCATTGATTCCATCCTGTCAGGTCCAGGCCACACAGTATTAAAATCTCCTGTGTCTTTTGAAACCTTGAATATGCCTGTGTCCCCAGTCTCTGCTAACAGGGTGGCACTGAGAGAAAGTCTTCCTTAAGTAGCCTGGATCCATCTGCAGTCAACTTCTACTAATGCCTGGGGCTCTCTTCATACTTGGGGCAAGGGTAACACTTTTCTCCAATTTTAGCACTGAGCTGGAATTGCAACAGCAGGAGTTTTGTGGTACTCTGTGAGAAACTTTTGGAGCCACTGCAAAATCCACCCAGACAAAACATCCAACTGCTAGATAAAATGTAGTATCCCATTGCAGAATTAGGAAATGTTCCTTTGCAATGCAGGAAAAGCATTCAGCATGCTGGTATTTGTAAACAGCCACACATCACAGTCATGAGCTTCTGGAGGATGCATTGTTTCCAAGAGGAATGTCAGTGTTAATCCACTGAGGAGGGAGTGGGTGAGTGTGAGACACGGTGGGAACATGTGGGCACAGTGGCATTCGGAGGGATGAAGCCTGACTCTCCTGTTGGAGAAGGAGTGAAATTTAGCTCTTCACACAGCCAGCTGCCAGGGCTTGCTCATCCCCTAGCCCCCATGAGGTCCAGCAGCTGAACCCCTGGCATTGGTACAGTTGGAAGCCTCAGGCATTTGATGAACTGTTCTATCTTGATACAAAAGAGATGGATGAGAACTGCAGCACTTAGGGAGTTTCAGGACCATTTCTGTGCACTGGTGCTATGGCAGGGGAAAGTCCTCTTCCAGCCTTTGAAGGCTTTCATTTGAGAAACGTTTGGGATAGGATGTGGAAACAGATTTTGGAATGTCCTTAAGTCTATCCTACGTCTCCAGATTATCCTAGACAAAGGGACTCTTTGAGAAGAATTCATTCTCTTTTCCCTGGCAGATGATGAAAAAAATCCATCAGTGTGGGATGAGTAGCAGAAAGAAATAAAAGTTGGTATTATCAATGGGAAAGGCTCCTCAGGAAAGGTCACAACAAGTCTGATTCCCTTTTTAGCTGAATAGTGAATGAGAAAGTCTGTGAAGGGATTCCCATTAATATTTCCATCAGTCACACTAGGATGGCTACTCTGGTGCAAACTCAACTGAGAAAGGACTCAGATTTTCTGGACTCTGTATTTTCACTATACTGAAATATTTAGCAGCACTAAATAAATCACAAACATCACTTGTATTTTCAAAAAGATTGCAGGTCACTAAAAAAACTAAAAGCTCAAAAGCCTAAAAGACATTGTATTACAATAACAAGGCTGAGGTCTTTTGGCAGAGATCTAAAAGCTGTTTTAGTAAAGGACAGATAATTCCAATATGAGCAAAAAATAAAAGAAATTTGTTCAGTACTGAGCCATTCACAGACACTTGGTCATAAAACAGCAAACAACTCGTCATTCTTAATGTTATTTTTCTCTGGGGAACTGAGTTTCTTGTTTGCTGTAATGAACTGTTATAATTGAGCTCAGTTTTACTGGAGTAGAGCTTTTTTCTAAAACAGCTGAGAGATAGAGATTTATTTTGATTAAAAAAGATGTTTGCAGCAGAATAAATATACAGGCAATATAACCAGGACCTTCTAAGTATGAAAACCCCCCTACATTCAGTTAATTTTATTTTCTGTTTTATTTTTCAAGGAAAGGCATTTAATTTTCATGGCTGATATATGCTGGCATAGAAGATCAGCTGGCAGATATTATAATGAAGCGTTCTTTGTTTACAGAAAAAAAATTGTGTTCATGATTTTTTAATAATGTTTGACAGTCTGATCAGAAAGAAATGGAGGTCTCAACTGGAATCGTTGTTCGTCATATGCCTGAGGCCTGAGGTTGATTTATTTTGTCCCCAAGCTGAGCTGATTTTATTTGAACTCGTAACTGAAAGTTTTCTGTGCATCTTTTGCTATGACAGTGCAATGAATGCAGTCCTAATGAATGAGCTGCATTTCTCAGAAAACTCCTCATTGTCTTGATGCAGCTTTTCCCTACACTGCCTGGTCATTTTTAAGGCTGTCCTGTTTTATAAGGAGACACGGGTAGTAGGTAAATCAAGATGCAGAGGTAACTTTGCTCTTCCTTCTATGTCTGCAGCTCTAATCAGAGCTGATCATTTGTGCCAAATCGAGCACTGACTTATGGAACAGACTAATGCATAATGGGTACAACAGTGAAATGAAAATCCTATTCCTGCAGCTTCATCTCAGGCCCACAGTGAGGTTTGTGGTGTGGCTGGATAATAAGCCCACAGGTGCAATTTAAGTATCTTACCAAGCACATCAGCAGGAAAACCTCAGCGATAATAGTTCTTATCTAAATTGGGCTTGGCATACTGTTTTACTGCACCCCTTGGAAATCACAGAGGATGAGCCTGGAAAATTATTTTGTCTAATCAACAAAGCTGGGAGCATTAAGTGATGCCTTTTATAGAACCAAAAAATGCTCTGCAGAAGAAACAGGACCATGACAGCAAAACACAGACATGTCCCACCCAAAGCCCATCACCTCTCAGCTCACTAACTCAAGGCCAGTTCCTGGCTTCATTCCACTTCCAGCGGAGCATCAGCTCCACTGAAGGGCATTCCAAAACGACCAGTCAGTTTGGGGTTTTTAACCATTTGGATCCTAGGTTTTTACATATTCCCTTTGGCAATAGGGCATACTGGAAGGTTTCTGTTTGAAGATATTTTCCCTGCAGTTCTCCGACCTGTATCAAGATGCCTGCTTCCTGCACAGAAACCCCGAAGCATCCATGGCAGGAATGCATGATTTGCTCTCGAGAAAAAAAATCAAAAACCAAACAACTTTCATTTGGCATGATGAACCGTTTTGTGTTCCAAGTCCATATTTTCATTTTGGTTCTCCTGGTCATAAACGTCTTGTGATGCTGAGTAACAACAACATAATCTGAAAATTATGCCCAGCTGAATGAGATCATTCGTAGCTGTTACTCCTCATCTATGACTTACACATTCCAGATATGATTCATTTTTTACCTGCATGCTGTTCCAAGGAATACATGCCATGGACAATGGCAAACACTTGAAGGGAGCCTGGCATAATGTATGACCCTATTACCCACATTCTTATGATCCATCCTTTAATAACCCATTTTTGGTTTGAGATTCTTCCCATCTCTTAAGAAGGTCTAACTTGCTGTAATTATATTTTGATTTAGTTTTGTTCCCTTGACATCTTAATTCACAAGTTTTAAGTTGTTGCTTAATACAAAGCATTAAAAACAGATTCACACCCAACTATTAACTGCTTGATGTATTCAGACATTAGCTAATAAGCTAAAATTCATGTGTTGAAACAAATTCTAGTAGTCAGTGTCTGCCGACAGACACCATCTGAGATGACAGATGAGTCCTTCCCATCACTGTAACATCAAGTCCCAGGTCACCAACCTCCCAGAGTAGGACCCACACTCATTTTGACTGTTCCACTGAGAGACTGAGCACAGGTTCTGCAAAGCAGCAGGAGCTCTCAGCTTTCATGAGGGCTCATTAACTCTCTGCTCAGCGCTCACAGCCCCACCACACACAGACTGTAAAGACAGGAGCAGTCCCGTTCTGCCCTGGATCAACACTGGGCTGTGAATGTAACTCACAGGTGTTGCTTCTAAATATTTCTTAGTAGATTCTTCAAAGCATTACTGGCACGAGACCACCATCAGCCATGTCAGACAGCTTCAGAGAGCATCATGGACCCTCAGACCCAAACTCCTCTCTCATCCCAGCTCCTGACTAAATTAAGTCAGAAGAATATTAACGGGCCAGCACAGGCACTGCACTTGCCTTTCTCTTTGCAGAAGATGGCTGCATAAAAGACCCATTTTGCTAACGCTTTCATTTTCAGCCAGATTGCTTTCTCTGCTACTGCAATTCTTTTGACCCAGCCTTTTGAGTGTTTGACTTCATCTCTGAGGAGAATAAGAATAAAGATGCACAGATAAGGAGGTCATCAGATCATACAGTTCCCCAAAGGCACAGGAGAAAGAGAAAAAAATATTTCTCAGAAGATCCCATTCAATTTTTATTCTCTTGGAGACTTTTGGGAACTGGATACATAAAATAATTTGTTTTATTCCTTTGAATTTTCAATACCAAAGGAAGTTTGATAGGTGGAATTAATATTGTTCAAATGGGAAAGGAACTTCATTTTCTCTCACTGCTGTGCAATGAATAACTATCACAGAAGAACAGTAAGAGACCAGTGGCCTGTCCCAGCTTCATCCCATGGCCTGTATCAGGGCTGTGAATTCCCAGCCTCTGTCCTGGCACAGTCTGGGATAGCTGGGGTTTGTTCACAGACTCCAGGTCTCGCTTTCTTTTTTATTTCAGCGTATTGAAGGGGCAGCTAAGCCACTCTCTCCCACATCCCCAGCCCTCTCCTCAGCTGCTGTTCAGGGCTCTCAGTAGCTCCCGTCTCTTGCCACAACCACCTCAAGTTCTCCTCCCCAAGCTGGCAAAATCAAACCTGCACCACGTAACCTAGTCTTCAGCCTGTGACTGTCTCATTTCAAGTCGAAACCACCTCCAAAATGAACACATGAGCCTTCAGGGTCAGTTCCCCAAAAATTCCAGTGGCAAGATCCAAGTGCAAAATGTGTTTGGAGAAAAGACACTCTCTGATCTCATGGACAATCAGGGCTCTCTGCATACCTCTCTGTTCACATCATCTGCTTTCCTTGGTAACATTCTGCTCTTTTTCCTCTCATCCTGAAATTCAAAACCACAGCTTCCCACGGCTCCAGAGCACATCCTCTCAGAGCACATACCTTCACCAAACTGAAGGACGTTTTAGGGCTGGGCTTCCCGTCAACTGTGAAGGTTCTAATGCATTTTTGGGCACAGAGACTACAATTTATGTAAATTGATCTTAAATATTCTATTAGATGAAGTTCAAATTCCATGATCCCACTTTCAGTTTTACTGAGGACTGGATTTTCCCATGTGACAGGAGAGTTTCTCCTCATTCTTGACCTGAGAGAGAACAACTGTGTAGAAAGGGTAAGGAAAGTAAAGTTGAACTCATGGGTTTATCTGGAAAACATTATGGATGAAAAGTTGTTAATTAAATAATGCATTTTATTTGTACAGTAGGAGTAAGAGCATCCAGAGAAGCTAAAGAAGAAAAGCTGAAACAGATTATAGAAGAGTGTGGAATCTGTTAATTTAAGAGAAAAATATAAGCTAATTAAGATATTGATCCCCACAGTTAAGTGTCCCATTAAATTAGAAAGCACGTCTCTAATTCAAATGAGATGCTTTGCTGGCTAAATAGCAGTTCCTCTTTCTCCTCATCTTCAAGAACTGTAATATCTCAAAAGGAATACAAGGAAATCAGTTTAAGAAAGATTTGGGAATGTCCTGCTAGAGAAGACAAACATAATTCCCATGCATCCACTTTGACAGGGTCTGACTATGTAGACATATTCAGGAAAATTCATCCGAAATAAGTAGATTCCTAAATGATTAGTTTGTAGCTAAATGCTTATGTTGAAAATTAGGGTGTTTGTCATTCATCTTAGGTTAAATTATTCTGGAATAACAACATACAGATCATCAGCACTAAAGGTAGGGAACAGTGTCCCTCTCACACATTAAACACAATTTAACTGTGATAACTTAATTCAGTGTGGATGCACGTCTGATCTCACACATAAAAGAGACTAAGATTGTCCTAACTCCTAATGTGCAAATGTCTATTTTTTTATAACTACTTTTCTTCTAGGACACAATATCAGGCAGATTTTCCTCCAGTTACCATCATGAGATGACGTGTAGTAAGGAAGTCCGTTTCCCAGTCCTTGATTTCTATAGGTTGCAGTGAGCAGCTGATCACGGAGCCAGCTGAAAGATGACGAAGCAACAGAATAATTCAAATTTGAATTACACAGTTTATTTAAATATCTAAGGAAAAAGGATGATCTTTTGCCTAACTTTGGAAGGAGGCACAGAACACCCTTGGCTTTTTGTAACCTGAAGCTGTGCTCTCTGAGTCCTCTGAAGCCTCAAGTGACTTGAGCAACCTTTGCTCAGTGTCTTTCTCCCCATTTTTGTCTTGCCCAGCTGAAAGAGGAGTGACAAGGTGCTCTTCCTGCAGACAGTGGCCTGCAGCTCAGCTTCCCACTGTGCAGGCCAAGCTCTTCACCCTGCTCCACAGTAACTACCACAAGTTATGCCAGGATGTTCCATGGGCTACTGAAGGCAGCCATAATTAACCTGTAACACTAATTCAGGCTGCTCCCAAATTTTTTTAAGCGTTGGAGCCTGTTGTTGACACAGCTATGCTGTTACTATATAAATATTTATGTATTTATGACAAATAAATAACTAAATTTACAACAAGTGTAAATTCGTACCTGAACTGGTTTACTTTTCTCACAGAGAAGCACTCTGCACTATATGGCTCTCTTCAATAGTACACATCCAGAGTCAATTATAAACCCTTTATATTTCTCTAGCAGGAAGGTTAAAATTCAATTCTCCTTTATCGCAGTTTGCAAATACAATACACTCTCCAACTGGCGTGGAAAATCTCCTCAGTTAAATCATCTTGTGCAAAGCTGCTTCTTAGTCACTGGTACCTCCCTACACAACAACAACCTGACAGCCCCACACTTCCAGGCTATTTATTGGTCTGTCCTCAAGTGGGAGAGTTATTTTACAACATATTTGGTTTTTTATTGAAGTGACTGCAAAGACAGTTTTGGGTTTCTTTTTGTTTTGTGGGGTTTTTGGTTAAGGAACAACTGTGCTTTTAGGCTTTCCATGTCTCCTAGAGGCTTTGAGTCCATACTGTCATCCTTTTTGCCTCTCCCCAGTAAATCAGTCGCCTGGTTCTTTGTTTTCAGGGTTTAAAATACTGTTACCAGCAGAAAGTGAAGTGATGTGTTAGCATAGCAGAGTTCCTGTGTTATTGAACTGAGGCAAGGAGCCCAGAAAACCAAAGGAAAATGATCCACTGAAATCTATAATCCTTCCCTAACCACAGCTCCAGAACATGAGATTATTATGCTTGTTAGAATAATTACTTATCTGCCCGTGGCCAGGGCTGCTGTTTCCTGGAATGTTGAAAAGGTCCATACCTAATTACGGTCCTGACTTGATTATTTTTGTCCAACTCATACTTTAAATAAATCCATTACATCTTATCTCCAACCAAGGAAAGTAAATGGACTTACTCTAAGGATCAATACATTCCAAAAGGGTGAGGCACAAAGAGGAAAATTGGAGTGCCTTTCTGCAGGGTCCTGTAAAAGCTGAGAACCTTCAGGGTGAGTTCATTGTTTCTGCTACCAATACTGCAGCTCCCAGACCTATCCAGGTTTTCCTGCTTTGCTTGCAACAAGGCTGTCACCTGGAAATCCTGGTTGTTACAAGTCTGCATCATTTTGTCTGGCCTGACTGGATGCTCCTTGGGACAGGGACCGTGCCTTGTCTGCATTTTAAAAGTAAAGACGCACGCATAACGCATAATTACTATACAAAACAAACTTAAAATTCAAGGCAGCTTTGTTGGTTTTTGCTTTCTATGACTCAACAAATTTGTTACCTTGAGGTGCTAAACACAGTTGTGAGCACAAGAGTGAGAAAAAAAGGTCAGTTTTGCTACTGTAGAAATGTCTTCTCATTTCATAGGAACCCACTGGTGCTGACACTGATATGTGCTGGTTTCCCATCTCCTCCGAGGTGTTATTTTTGTGAAAGTGCAAAGCAGCACCTTTCCAGCAACATCTGTCAGCCAGGAAGACAGAGTATTTTTGGCATTTTCACAGGCAGAAATTATAGCACAGAAAACAATAGGTACAGGACCAATGATGCTGACAGGTATCACAGAAAGCTGCGTTTATATAGAAATTCCAGAAGAAACTGAAGTCCAGCTAATAAAACACATTTCAAAGAGGAAATGGGCTCTTTCTAGATGCCTGTCCTTGACTGCCCTTTTTCTAAAGAATCCAATTAATAATCCTGAAAAATTTATTAGCCACACTGTTTTGGTGGCTGGGATTTCCCTGTGCTATCTGAAAGGATAATCAGCCCCTGGGGATGCTCAAAACCTTTGCTAAGGGGGTCAAAACCTTCCCTCACCAACCAAAAGCTGCTGCTCTTCTCATGATATCTTAATGCCCCCATCAGTGGCAGACAAAATCTCCCCTGCCCAAGAGCCCTGGGGGATGAGTGAATCAACACTTTACACAGTACCTGGTCTTAAGAAATGTTTATTAAGGATGCCTGTGTTATCTACTGGGGGTGCCTATGTGGAAAAAATATCCCCATTTTTGCCCACAGCACTGCAATGTATTTGTTTTCACGGATTTGCCACACATGGTTAGGCACAATTAGCAATTGCAGGAGGTAACAAGTAACAGGTAAGCACAGCCCCAGAATGGGGCTTTTCTCCTGAGAGTCCCTTTGAAGGTCAGGGTTGGGGAGGGCGGTGGTTCGGCTTCACAAATCCACCCTCCCATACCCCAGCTGGTTATGGCAATTCCCCACAGCTTCCCAAAGGCACAGAGTCAAACATCTCAGTACAGTGGAAAAATTAGGGCCCCTAACAGGAACTGAGTGGCACTGTGGCTCTTGGTCATTCTGCCTTTTCATTATTACTGCTCGTCAATTCTGCCCCATCTGCTGCAGGAGCCTCCGTAAATGACAGGCACTGCAGACAAAGGACAAGGGTGACAGTCCCTCCTCCAAGACTAGAGCAGTGCTTGGAGCCTGTTAAATGTGAGATGTTAATCCATGAAGTTTTAGGCTACTACTTTTTGACTGTATCCAGCAGGGCTGGTACAGTACGTTTCAGAGCTAGGAAACCCCTCCCATTCACTTGTACTTCTGAAAACCAGAAAATTTAGTTCAATTGCCAGAGTGCGTTCCTCAACATTTCAAAATGCATTGGCTTGAATTTGTATGCTTAACTTGAGGTCTCTCTGAAACGTATAAATTAGCCTTTGGCTGAGAATTCCACTGTAATTTGCAGAATACAACAACTTGCACGACACAGAACTGTGAAGCAAGATGAAGCATCCCCAGCCCCTTTGCCTTTAAAATGCCATGGAAGCACAGAGGCTCTCGGCAGAACACCTTATCTGCTCTCGAAAGCTGTGACTCTTCATCCTTTCCTTATGAAGACCCAGGGGATTGCTTACTTAGCATACACCAGAGGCAATGGGTAGGGTGAGCAGCCACTGCAGCCAGAAACCCCCAGTACCGAGCACAGGCAATTCCCCTCCACATGCAGAGACTTTGGAGCTGAATTGTGCTGAATAGAGAACCCTCCGGCTGAGCGAGCCATGTGTGCCCGGGAGGAGCAGCCCCTTTTGCTCCGCTGAAAAGCAATGCAGTAAGTGCTGGGATATTGCAGCAGGCACCGCTTCCCCGGGCTAATTAGGAGCTGAAGCCTTTTGCCGCTTCTGCTGGGAGAGACACAACCTCCAGTCCGGGAGCAGTGTCAGGGCTGCATGATTTTTGTTGCTCTTTCTAAACGAAGTGAGGGGATGGAGTGGATTTGCAGTGCCAGGGACTGTGTGGTTTGCTTTGTGTGGCTGTGTGGGTGTTGCAGGGGTGTGCTTGCTGTGTGTCCTGTGCTGAACTAGGACTGCTCGCTTTGGGGGGGTTTTCTGTAGTCGTGTTTGACAGTGTTTGAACAGAGATGGGGCTTAATAACTTAATGTCAGTGGGCATTTGTGTTCTCCTTAATCATGCAGCATGTTTCCTGTGCCTGGGTGCAAACTATTTTCTGTACTAGTACTAGGTACTCTGATGCTGGCTTTACAGGGGCTGTGCCTTTGGGTAATGATGAATTGTAGATGGAAACTATGTGAATGAGTGCCCTGATGGTGGGTGATACTTTTATTTCACTTCAGCAGATATGGCTGATTTCTAGTTTGTGGTAAATTCTTCACCGTGGTCTGAAATTGCAGATGCTTTTTTTGGTAGATAAATGTTTGTAAGCAGCACTTTATCATAGGATAGCTGTGGCTTTCTTCAGATTCAGATGCTCTGTTTCTGTACTCTGCAGTAGCAGCTTTCTGTTTGTACTGAGTAGGAGAGGGAAAGCATGAGTTAAAGTTTGCTTTGTATGAAGAGGGATTTTTACATAGTTTGAAAGTGTTTGCAAAATTAGCATTTGGGCAGTAATTGCAGGCCTTTGGAAAGATCTGTGCAGCATTTAAAGCAAATTTTTGTTCTCTTACTTACGAACTACTACCAAGCTTCATTCCTCTGGTTTTTTGGTACAGCTTCCTCAGTGACTTACGAGCTCCGGCTTTAGGCTCTGTCACTGCCATTTCGGGCTTCAGGCATGTTTTACTCTTTAAGGCAATGTATGGTGATTTTTTTAAAGAGAGCAGTACATGCGACTGCCAAAAGTTAGGGATTCTGGTTTTGCTGCTCAGTCAAATGTCAATAATAAATAGCCATTGGCCTCTTGTAAAGGAGCACTAACGAAAGAATTCCTTGGTTCTCCCACTCAATTTTTGTTTAAAAGTTGGGGGGTTTATTTAGTTATTGTAAAATACTGGGAAACATATTGGAAGTCTTCACATACTGAAGAAAGAAAAATCCCTCTGCTTTATCTGTCATTTTAGGTTTGAGCAAAATTTGTAGCCGTCCCTATATTTGAAGGGATAATTCTCAAAAATTAGACAAATGAAGTTCAGTTTTTTTCTGAAAGAGTTTTTGCAGAGATGCTGCTGAAGATCTGTGTAATGTTTAGTCCCAGGCACAGCTGATAACACCAAGAAATACCATAGAAGTTATGGCACCTTTTAATTCCTGTGCAACATGCGTGTCTTGGAGAGTTTTCTCCTTGAGATTAATGCTCAGATGCTGAAAAGAGCTGTTTCCTCTTACACTGCAGTCAAGAGGATTTTCTCTTTTTCATCTAAGAGAAGCCTTGTGACATATGGTGCTATTGAGCTGCAATTTCCAAGATAATGCAACATTAATAAGTGATAATTATTCTTCATTAGCCGTACAACTTTGAAGATGGACAAATCTACAACGAGGGTGGATCACATCTGAATCTGATCTGCTCCCCCCATCCCTTTCTCTCCAATCCCAACTTCTCCCCTTCTGTTTATGAGCACTTGATAGGTGCTACAGTTGCTCTCATTTAAGGACCTGAACCTAAGATCAGTGCAATTTTTCCAGTCACAGGCTCACAATCCGTGTGTGTCTCATCTCTCCCTGTTTTCTCCATCTAGATTTCCAGCAAAGCCAGTAGCAAACTTGGAACATATGAGGATTTATTATAAGATATATCTCTGACTGAGCATTATAAAGCCAGTGTTGGTATATCTGTCATGAGGAGAGAGCAGGCGTTTTAGCTGTAACTAGAAGGTGCTCACAATGCACAATTTTGATGACATTATCATCAGATATTTTCAGGTAAACTAACTCTGGTAATTTAACAAGCTGCTGTTTTCAAATTATTTTCTCTGAGGAACAAAATGGGGGAGGGAAAGAAATGCAAATAAAGGTTTAGATGTTGGAAAGTCACTGGATTCATAATGAGAATCACAAGACAAAAAGAAAGATTATGTCTGGTGTTATGCTTTCATGCAATTCTGAGTCTCTAATCAAAATGTGTTTCCTGAACTGGAACCTCAGAATTATTTGCCAAGTATTATTGTTCATGTCAAAGGTAAAATGGAGAACATTAGGTATAAAATCTAATTTCTCAGTCTAGAATAAGCATATTAGTAAAGAAACATTTTCACCTCATCTTGTCTGTAAGTAACCCTGGCAGGAGCCTTGCCTCAGAAGTCAAGTTCACTTTATTGCATTGCAACCTGAGAGAGAAACACGCAAAGGGAAGTTTACTAATTTTGTCCTACATCGCCAGTAATGAGCTGCAAGTCAATTTAATTAATGAAGAGTAGCTGCTCAACATCTGTAGTCACCTGAACTACTTTAATTTGCATCACTGTATTTCCACCAGCTTTTGACGTGTAGAAGCACGGACAGCGTTCCCTGCCAGTAAGAAATACGACTGTCATTCAAGTACCAGAGACAAAACTTCCAGTCCAAAACTGTATAAAAGAATATACAGTGGGTGGATAAACATGCTGCATAATTTCAAAGCCCAGTGAAAGTGTGTGTCGTAGTTGCACCAGGAACCAACGGCGCAGATGATGTCACATTAAAAGACACAACATTCAGCACATTCTCAAAGAGATAAGTTTAGCTGTGTTCCTACAAGAGCAGGGAATTTTTGTACCATGCTTAGTAGAACTGTCATGTTTATAGAGAAATATATCTTACAGCTAGTGACATCCAAAATGTGCCACATGCATAGTCAATACTTTCTTTCTAACTACAAAAGAAAGGACATTTTCTTCCTTTCTTGTTTTTCAAGGGTAGACTTTCTGGTGGCATCAACTACTTAGATATGCTGCATAGTAATTATTTTATTCGTAGGTATGAAAGAAAATCTCATAGAATCTTCATTGTACTTATCTGTTGTGAGCATCGATTGAATTTAATTGGGATACATGCTTAGACAGTCCATTTTCAACAACAAAATGAATATGCTATTATTTTCTACTATCACTTCTTACCAAGGGCAATTACTTAATACTGTGTAATAGCTGCAATTCAGGATACTTCATTTGCCACAGTGACTCTCCTCACTTTCTGCACCCACACAAACCCCAGAACTTACTGTGAGTAAAGCAGCAGTGCAGTAGCATTCAAGGAGGATTAAAGGACTAAGATTGAGTATTTCCTAAAGCCTGCTGCCTGAGCTGTCATTTAAAACAGGAGCAAAAATGATGTGCCTGCCTTTCCCAAGTGTTATTCAAAAGGTGTAGATATGCACACAAAACCCACAAAGAAGTAGAAAGATCACACGCTGTGTTTGGCAAAGTATCTTCAAAGTGCACCTGCTAAGGCAGGTCGACCTTCAGAAGGTGCAGAAGAGCTGGTCCAGGATCCCATCACCTTCTGCATCCATTCCTTAAAGCTTTAGGCAAGAATTCTGGCATCTGGCTTTTTGGAAGATGATTCAAGACATTGAGCTTTAAACGAAGGCTGTGGAAGTATGTATTCTAACACATAGTCAAGAGCAACAAACTGCAAATCAGTATCTGATTTTCAGTGAAACATCTGGAAGAAACTCCAAATGCTGTGTGCTCAGCTCTGAATCTTCATGAGTTCGTGGAACCTTTAATGATCTTTTCATTCCTTTTGGACACAAATAGAAAGGAAATATGGGAACTAAACAAGGGTTTTCTTGCACAATGGCTGCAGAGACACACACCTCTTCTCAGCATTGTTTTAGCATTTGAGTTTCAAATCTATTTCATCCAGCCCTGGGGAGATTAAGCCTCTGGGGATCCTATCCATGGGTACTCAGAATTCATAGTAGTCAGCCAGAGGGATTCCTAGAAGGAAGAACATTGTATCCCCCAGTGTCAGCCAGGACTTTGTTCAGAGGGGAAGATGAGGAAATGAGACAGAAGGTTGCTGAAAACACAGATGCTCACATTTCTTCTGCTAGAAACAGGGAATGATTTATTTCTTTTTATCATAAATCACAGGTTTTCCTTCAAGGCTTTGCTTTAGACTTTCAACCAGCACTGATGGCTGTGAAGTATCACATGCCCAAGCAAATCTAAACTACCTGGTGGAAAAACCTTCCATTTTTCTCCCTGCCCCATCTGATTGATTTCATGATTACTGGAGAATTTGCTGCTTCACACATTTAGTTTGTCTTATAAACCAGTCCAAGGCAGCCAATGTCACCCATCAAATTTTGTCTCCATATTCAAATTCAAGCTCCCACTCCCTCTGTCAGCATCACCAATATATCTATGCCTTCTTACCAAATAACCACATCACACCATATGCTGCAGAATTGTTTTGGATTTTCATCAGTTTAGTTTAGAATTCAGCCCTCAGTCTGAGCATAATTCAGCTGGGAGGAGATCAATTATAGAATCACAGAATGGATTTGGTTGGAAGGGGCCCTAAAGCTCATCTCATTCCAACTCCCTGCCATGGGCAAGGAACTTTCACTAAACCAGGATGCTCAGAGCTCCATCCAGCCTCTCCTAGAACACTCCCAGAGAAGTGATTTTTAAAAAGCCTGGTGAGACCCATGAGCCAAAAACCACATCAGGGACTATGAAAAATAGTGGGAATGAAAACAAGAGGAAACCTCAGCTTTCAACACAGAGGGAGCCAATTTTTGTAAGATCTTGTCAGGAAGGTGTCTCCCATTATTAGAAGTCCAAATAATGATAAGTCATAATTACTCAAAGTCAAGAAACTCAAAGTAACCAAACCAAAATTACTGAACTCTGAAAAAATAAACATTGCATTCATCTTGTCTTCCATTTTGAAATATTCTTTAGGATTTATGCTTCAAAGCTTTCATCTTCAAGCACATGAGAGCATTTTTGAATAAAGTATTTTATATCCTTGCACAGTAACCTTAGCAGAGCTTCAAAAGCATCACCGCATATGAAAATCACACAAGGTTAAAATTTAGATAATCCCTATATTTAGAATCACAATTTTACAAAACATTGCTTGCTTTTGGTTTGGTTTTTTTTTTACAACCTTACATGATCATCTTTGTGTCTTACAGCCAGCAGAAAAGTTTCCCAGGAAGAAAAACTGAGAGATTTTCTGCCATCTGCATCAGCAAACCACCAGAAAATGGTGTTTTCTGGATTATATTCTGCCTGTGAGTTCACTGTATCATCACTGCAGTTTTGCAAGTCTCAAGCAAAAGGCAGCCAGAAAGGAAATACCCAAGTAAAGCTGATCCAATTCTTGTTCAGCTGCAGAAGTATTCAGAAATCTCTCTCCTTACTCTTTTCATGTGCTATATTTGGTCAGCACACTGAAGATGACTCGCATTATATCCTGCCCCATTCAGGCTCTGTCACACCATTACAGCATTGACAGTTCTCATCTCCATGTTCACTATGGGTATTTTCTGGAAAGAAGCAGATTCTCCAGTTTGGAAACACCTGCTTTCTCTTCATATCATTTTCCTTCTGCCACATCTTAGTAATGAGCTCTTTTAAGAATTGCCTGGAGAATGGGAACAGGTTGCTAATAGCAAGCAAAAAACAAACAAAAAACCAGAACAAACTCAGAATTGCATCTGTGAAGGAGTTTTTCCCCAGCTGCCTTCTGCTTTGGGTCTTCATCCCATATCCATGGAAGGCAGTGAGGAGACTCCCACTGACTTTGCATCAGAGCCCAAGAGACTTCTGTGGAAGGTATATTGGGAGCATTTTTGGTGATGTTTATGATGCAGAAAAAAAGAAGTGCAGGAGATTGTGACCTTGCAAACCCTGGCCATGGTGAGCAGCCCCTCCTGGGCAAACACCCAGCTCCCATCAGGGCCTTTATTTGCCTAAGTCCCACACACATTAAATATTCATAGCTGGACTGTTATAGACAATTAAGTTTTGTGCCATCCTCTTGTTTTCTAATATTGTCTTGATTTAAATTATGTGTGGAACAAAGGAAATAATATTTTAGGAGAGGAATGAAAGCATAATACAGGCACAAATAAAATTTGGTTACAGATAGAATTAAAGTAGATGGAGTAACTTTTCTTATGCAGAAATACTGCACCTAGGGAGGGTGTTTTGTATAATACTTCATAGCTTGGGATTTGATTTAAAAAGCCTTTTGGACATCCTTAGATCTCAAAATGTAGAGAAAACCAACAACAGACTCTTTTTTATATAGATTTAAAGCATTTCCTTCATATAATCCTTGTAAAACCGAGATTTTGGTGAGAAATAATAAGTGCATACAAACGAAGTAGATTCTCTGAAAGAAGCAAAACCCCAAAAAACTCCATCAAATCAAGATCTGGCAAGAAAATGCAAGCAGCATATATTCCACAGTAAGCTTCCTGAAGCAATATTTAGTGCTGGGGCATTTTCTGTCTCTAAGCTAAGAGCAAAAGCAGTGGGTCCCAGCTGGATACACCTGTCTGTCTTGACAAAGCAGCTGAACGTTTCAGCAAGCAGCCAAGGAAGGGGTATGTTCATGTGCTGCTTCATTCCAAGCTCACTGGACAGACTTGTACAGCAACCTGTCAGGGAATGGCTGACATCAGTACTTGTCTCCAAAACTACCCCGTGACACTGTGATTGACTTAAAAGGACACTATCTAGCTGTTAGGAAGCACAATCTGTGCAGGAAACATCACTGTCCATGAAAGCAAGAGGCTGAATAGTGGTAAAATACAGAGAGGGCATTTAATTTATAATTGTGTACGAGTACATACACACAGATGCAAACCTCGGGGTTCATCTTTGGGGTATCCACCAGCTGCCCACTAAAAAGGGCTGCTAAGAAGGACTTGAGAGCAACTGGAGTCCACAAACACCACAAAATTTTTGTAGCATTTGTCTACGTTATGAAGACAATATACTGAGTTTCTCATGAACAAAGGAAGCTCAGAGCTCTTCTACTCCTCTTTTTTTTAAACACTCCTAGTTTCCTTCCTTGAGCCTGTAGACCTGAAGGAATAGCACCTTATGAGTACTGCTCCTTAGCCCTGCCCATGGGCAAGGGAAGCACAGATTAAACACAGCAGAGATCGAGCTAAATGTGCTGTCTGACTCCACAGAAGAGCCTTCTGCTTCCCCCACCCCTGGGATCCTGCTTTAAAAGCAATGTTATGTTTTCAGGTGATATTTAATCAGTTGCCATCCATAAGAAAACACCTCAGCTGACTGCTTTTCTTTTTGTTCTGTTTAACACTGAAGTATGCCTGTAATGAGCATGGAACAAACTCTTCTGTGATACCTGCCTGGGTTTCAAATGCCTGGACGTGCTGCATGTGTGGTAGGTGAAACTTAACAGCCTGCACGTTGCAAATACAAAGGATCAGTCTCACCCTTTATCTGCACTGCAGTTACCATTGCTGTCAGAGCAACTTGGCCCCATATATTTGAAATTAAAGAGTGGATGTAAACCTGCTGCCCTCAAAACCAATTCTGTGTGCTCCAGTGACTTCACTGGGCAGTTTGGCAGCAGAGGACCACATTGAACTCTGAGTTAAAATTCACAGGAGTTATAGTTTAACGCTGAAAGGGACAGACTGGCTGTGTAAGGGAACCACAGGAGCAACCAACCTAGGTGGAGGTTTTTTATGAACTCTGATTTCATGATTTAAACTTATTTGGTTTCCTGAGATGGTCTAGAGCTCATAGGCAGTCTATTACTCTGTTTTGGCTGACAAGAGGTAACTTCTAAAGATACATGACCTTGGTTTCTTGCTGTCTTGGAAACATAGTAATAACCCTAGCACACTGGAAGTAATACTTTTTATTAAAGTTCCCTACCCCATCTGCAGTTATGGCCACGTTATGTGCTATGCCACAGTAATAACTGAAACACATCGACATGAACTTTGCTGGAAATAGCTCTAGCACAGCTTTGAAAGCCATTTTTTCAGGTGAATGAAGTAAAGAGAAACTTTTCATCTCCAGGAACATATGAGCCTTTCTAGTGCACTTCGAAGCTTGGCCAACTGGAAGCAGGAGCTGTAGCAAACTGCTGTGGAGTCTGCTTGGAAGCTGACTCCAGCACAGGAATTGAAAGAAATGAATTTGGCATCTAAAAGGAGGTTTTGTGGAGTCAACGCTTTCCAAGCAGAGGACAGAGAGAGATTTGGCAAGGTTGGTGCATACATTATTGACATTTTAATGTCACAAAGGGGTAATCCCAGGTCTAAGTCTGAGCCAGATGAACTTGTCGTGGTCTTGAAGCCCACCCTTCTCAGGTGGAGGGCTGAAGTGATGCTGAAGTGACAGCCCGTGTGGGAAGGGGAGTGTTAGAGACTGTCAGAAAACACACACATGCCAAATAAACACCCCACCCTTTTTGTACTAACCTGTGATTTTCTGCATTCCCTACTACCCACCCACCAAGGACAAAGCTTTTATGTGAATAGTTGTCAGAGAATGAGCATGGGAATGTTGAGAAAGGAAATAATTTATGGCTGCTTTTGGTTGTTCAAACCGAAACACTTTTGTAAAGGAATCATTCCGAAATGGAAATCAATGATGGTTGGCATCATTCTCAGAACATTGCCTTGGGACACTGAAGTGCACAAATGCTTTGCTGATATTTTGGACACAGTGCAGAAGAATTTTCCAAGTGATTTTCCATCTTCCAGGAAAAAAAATACTGTATTTTCCTATTTGCATTTGGACAATTATTTGTATCTTAAAGCAAGTATCTGCAAAACATTCATGCCTGCAGAATTTTTAAAATTAATAGCAGAGAAGGAAATAACACTGGCAGTCTAGCAGAATTTTATCTGTTGGATTTGGTAAGAACGGGATACTCTGTGTAAAGAAAGTCTTGTTTCCTTATTTGTATAGGGATCAGAACCGTTGTCTTTAGCTTTCTTTTCTTCTGACAATTTGTTCCTGTAATCTCCTTATGTTCCTACATTAAAACCTTAGGCTAAATTGAGAGGTAGCTTAACTGACAATTTAAGCTACACATTAGTAAACATAACAGGAGGCAATGGAACAAGTCACCCCACAAAGAGAGAAAAAGAGTGAACAACAGGAATCTGTGCTGCCTCACCTACTTTTTATTCAGTTTTTAAAATAAAAAAAAATGTGTCCTGCAACACCTTTCTTCCTCCATTTGCAAGTTACATCTGCTCACACAAAGTTCATGATGTACAAAATAGTTTGTACCATGGTTAGATCTGTTCTAGGGAGATAATAAATGGATATCAATCAGTGGCAAGCATGGGAACTGCATGTCTGGAGGACAGTGAGAGTCTGAGCACGCCCAGGGGAGTGAAGCAGCAAGATTTGAGATGGCCCAAGTGACCTTGTCTGGGGGCACATAGAGCTCCTCAAAATGGCTCAGCATTGGCTGAAAGCATCTTCTCCAAGTGCAAGGTGTGTGGTGTTACAAAAGCCTAACTCCAAAATCACACAGCAGGTAATTCCAGGCCACCCCTTGTTAGAAGTGGAGAAGAGGCAGAAGAGGTCAGGGAACCTCTCAAAGAACATTGCCATCACTGTTTCTCTGGGAAAAGATCGTGGTCTGTAACCAACACAGCTGATACTGTACTTCAAACCTGCTTGCTGCAAGAAAACCAGGATTGCCTCCCTTGGAGCTAGAGCCATACCACCAAGGTGCTCTGTTCTTCAGGGAGGAAGGGGCTTGGGGAAGGAATAATTCTAAATCCTCAAACTAGAACCCCAGCTCCCTAGCTAGGACATCTTCCTTGCTTTTCCCCCTCTTCCTCACGCAATCCAACAGTGTCTCACCCATTGACTGGAAAATGTGATAAGTTTGATCAGGAAAAGAAAAATTTCTCCCCCAGCTCTATTAAATTCTGTGAGTGACCTGAGAGAAGATGATCTTTGGTCAGCAGCAGAATATATGATTGCAAGCAGACAGTAATTTTATTACACAGCTGCCCAATAGCACTTCTCTGAAATATTTGGAAGTTCAATGGCATAGAGAAAGTCAGCATTTTTTTAAAGCAGTTTAAACCATAAAACAGAGTAGTAACCAGCAGGGGAAAATAAGAAGAGCCCTTCCTTCAGAATTTTTGAGCGATTAGCCTAATTTCCAACCTTTTCTGTACATGATCTATTATTTAATCTCCCACCTTACTTCATAGCAGCAAACAACAATCTAGTCTAAACTTCTGTTTTTCCTCCATTATTAGAGCATCACTCTCTAAAAGAATGGATTTTTGCAAAATGCTACTGTAAGAGAGAAGAGAAAGCAGGAGCAGCTCCAAAAAAGCTTCAGATGGCTGTGCCAGTCCTTCTGCTGTGCCATGTCACTGCCACTGTCAAGAATATTCCTCACCTTGAAAGCCAAATCAAAGAGAATTTTAAAATAAGGAATGAAATTAGAACACTAAGCATGTAGAGATGAGGAAAGTGGGATCTGGTCCAGTACTTACTATATTCTTTCCTGTATTTGTGTTACCATGAAATAAAAATCAGTAAGTGCTCTAACTGCAATTTATGTCAGAGTAAAAAGGAGAGGAACAATCAAGTTTCTACAATTTTTTGACTTTTATCACATAACATGGGCTAACTACTGCGCTTTTTTCCCCGACTTGATCTCTTTGTAAGGTTATCTTAAGGAGTTTCCTCCCCCTTTATTTGAAGAACGGAATACAAAGCATGAATTCTATTTCTAAACAGATTTGCTCAGCAAATTTTTCTGATTTCTGTTCTTATAGTTTCTTTTCATTGTATTAGCACTTTCTTTTCCTGCACAGTTCTTGCTAATATGAACTGGCATTAACATGTTGCTCATTGGACCCATAAGCAAATTGACATGCAGGGTGTTGAATAACTACTAAAGGTCTTGTAAAAATACATTTAGCGGGCGAGAATGTGTTTGAATGAATAATAACCACATCAAAATAGCAAAGGTGATTCTATATTCCTCTTTCTTTCATATCTATTTTTAGATCTCGGTAACTTTCTGAGAAGCTGTGCTTAAAACACTGGTGGGACTACAGAGCAGAAAATCTGGAGTAATTTACTTTCAGTCCTTCTCAAAAATACGCTGCATTTGCTTGTACAGCAGAACAACTCTGGGGACGCTGAAAGGGTGCTGTGAAAATCACTGCCCCGTAAAGTCCTTGCTGGCTGCTGTTTAGAAAAGGAATCTGTGAAGGAATAAAAGCACTTTTTCACCAGGTTACAAAGAAGGAGAGGGAAGAAATAGTTTCCAGTTGCTGGAACTAAAAAAGGCGAGGAAGTGCAAAGCATGCAAAGAGGGAAAACCACAGTACTCCTTTGCAAAAAGGAAGGGATGATGAGTAAAGGCATTCAAGAAAATACTTCTACCCCAGCCACAGGAAAGATTTGTATATAATCAAGTTCTGTTTGCTGCAGAGCAGTTGTCGGTGTATTTTCATGCAAGCTGAAGTTGTTTTCTCTGCTTGAGTGGCATAGCAATAACAAATACATTTATTATTCATTAAATGCCTTCAAAATATTTTAATATGCCTCAGCATTTCCAAGGTGTTCAACTCACAGCAGTACAACACCCTGCTCACATAATTTGCTGCCTTAACAACCGAATATTACAGTTTGTAGTTTAAAGTTTCTGAGTGAACATTTTCAGACAGAGTGGAGAATCACTTTAGGTATCTGGAGTCAAACCCTTAAAAAGAAGATTTTCTCTTAAAAATCACACCCCACCCACCCATCCCCCCTCAAAAAAAAAAAGCTGGCATTATACACAACTCAGTTGTCCCATATTTTAAAACAGGATTCATAAAATTCACCAAGCTCAGAGGGTGGCAAATGAGGAAAAGGATGTATTTAAGGTAAAGGCAGATCAATAGATAGGTGCTGTGCTGTGTGCATGCATTTTTTTGTGTGATTTGGTTTGATTTTTTTTCTTTTATATGCCCAGAAAAAGAAAACAGGAAAGGATCGAGGAATCAAGATTCAGTCTGGTGGTTTTCTTTGCTTGCTGTTAGGAAGCAAGCCTTCACATTGCTGACTTCACTGGCCACAGGGTCCCAGCCTATATTTGCATGATGGAGAGCTCTGCATAGCATTGCCTGAGTGCCACTGCATGCCAAAGCAGATGGAAGGTGATTTATGGACTTCATTGTTTATGGGGATAAATGAGGAGAGAATTATGCCTAGATCACTGTGTCCCAAATAATTCCTTAAGGTTATCAAGTTTGCACAGCTCTGTCTTATGTTAAGTTTATGCCAGAAAAAAAAAATAATCAAAATAAGGGGAAGTGAAGCACTGAAGCAGAATGCACAGGGAATGTACCAAAGCACATAGTGCTTATTTATCTACAGCTGAACCACATCAACCAGGGAGAAGTTTTATTCCCAGTCACTGCTCAGAGCTTCCAGTGAAACACTTCCAGAATATATTATTGTCACCAAGTCCAGCATTTGGTGAACTTTATCTACAGTTAGAGTCTGGCAACATGTAGGGCATAAGCAAATGAATCTGAAAGCTAAATAGTTTTTCTTCTTAAAAGATTAGCACTTGAAACATCTAACAGCAGTTACCAATGCTGTGTCCTGTGAAATACAAAGAGAGAAATCATTCAGAGACCTAAGAGCAGCCTGTGATACAACGAGCAATATAAATGAGATACTCAGCTCTTTCAGCAGCCTGCAGATGACTGCTGCCACTCTTGAAAAGGGTTCAGAGACACTGGAGACATGATTCTGCATGACTGAAACTGGCAGGAACCTCTACAAAGATGCGAAATAAGGCTAAAAATGAATATGTAAGTCCATTGGTATTGGTGTTATTTACTACGTCTCCCAAATAAGAATAGGGAACTCCAGGTATCCAGAGGATGTTTCCCAGAGGTCTGGCCTGTGCTGTCTTCCGAGTTCTGACAGTGACAGAACTGCCATTCATGAACTTCAGCACATCCCAGGAGCCAGGGCTGGTTTTGTCATTTGCGAACATCGCTGCAGTCTGAAACTTCAAATGGAGCTTGTTACCACCCTGGCCAAAGACTTATCACAGGGAGTTCTCTTTTTGCTACAAGAACTCTTGCTTTCATACTAATAAAGTCAGGCATTGACAAATTTGCTGTTGTTGAGGGCAAATGCTGCTGAAGGGGTTGTGTGAGGCTGTGGTCTCAGTCAGTGTGGGACAGGATTCACCATTCAGTTCCAAAATGGAAAAGCGCAGTTAAATGCTCTTGAAAACGTCCCGTGCTAGGAAGAAAAGCCTTCCACAATAGATTTCTATCTACTTGGTCCAAGCCCATGGTTCTTTAATATTTATGTAAGCAGTAGTGGTTTTGTCCTGCAAGATAAATTCCCATTGATTTGAGTTTCTAATGACTGCTAGGTCAGGCTTGCTATATATTTGCTTAATTAATTTCTCTGACCTTCCTTCCCTTTAATACTTGGGATGACAAACTTCCACTTTAGCAGCTGTGTAGATGTTAATCTGAAGCACCTATGATGTCAAAGACTTTGTATCCATTTACTAAGCAAGTTATTTTGAGCCTTTTTTTAAATAATATGCACGGTCAGCACAGATTCATGATTTGTTTTTTCCAGCTTAATCTCGTATCACTTATCACATGGATTGAAATTAATTCATACCCCTTAACCTACAGGAAAGAGATGGTTACTGTCTCTTGAGATATGAGGAAACCAACTGAATTCCAGGGAGGATTTCAGTTAAATGCATTAATTTTTAAAGTTGAGAAGTTCCTTCCTACTTTAATTAGCAATGCTTCAATTTTCTGCCTCAACATTCAATGACAAAGGTGGAGAAGTACCATGTCCAGTACAGAGACTGCAATGTACAGGCAATTCCTGGTGCCATCCAGCAAACCAAGCACATACTTTAAACCTGACAGTATTAGCTGGACTTAGGTTAAAAGACAAAGGCATAGGAGTAAATTGGTTCTTGAATCCTTCCTAGAAACCCCTGTTCTCATTCAAGTCTTAGTTGGTTTGAGCAGAGTGCTGCCAGCACCAAGCTTGTGGGTTCCATCCCCATATGGACCATTTACTCAAGAGCTGGACTCAATAATCCTCATGGGTCCCTTCCAACTCAGAACATTCTGTCAATCTGTGAAGTGTTAAACAAGTTTACAAGAAGTTAGGAACCTAAATGCAGTTATATATCTTGTCCTCACTGCTTTATTCTCAGGACTGCCCTTAGTACCTATTTAAAGCCAGGCATGTGCTTCAATCCTTGTGTGAAAATTGCATTCAGATAAGTGATCTAAAATTAAAGTATCAGCCCAGCTCTTGTGTATTTGAAAATCAAATTTATTTTGACAACAGGTTAACATAGGACACAGATGAGACATGGAGCCTGGAGCAAGATGGGTCGTGTGATTTAAGGCTCTGCAATTAAAAGACAAGGCCCAGAGATGCTGCCTTTCAAATGTGGGTGTTCAAGTTCTGCCAGGACTCTGCTGTCTGCATGCCTGCCAGTGAACTGGAGCAGTTGCCATGCTACTTCATGGAAAATTATTTATTAAGTCAGTGATTTATTTAGTCTATTTAAAGTAGGTGGGATAAAACACTGGGCTGGCCATAATGATTATGCTGTTGTTATTTCTTTTTTAATTAATATTGGGCAACCTGTACTGCAGCCAGCTTCAAGACACTTCAGAAGTGCACTCCACATTCTCTGGCTGGAGACCAAAAGCCTTGGTAGGATAAATAATGTTTTCATTCTAGGACCCTACAGAAAACTCCTTTTCCTAGTATCTTCCTTGCACAGAGAGAAGAGACTCTTGATTTTCCTACCTTATCTTACAGGGAAAATACTCACCTTTTTTCCACCATCTCTGAGATATGAAATATAAGACTCAGCGAAGATGCAGTCCCAGGTCTGAAGTTCCCACAGAGGAGAAACCCAATTCCTGTCTCACCATGCTTCTTTAACTCAATGCAATATTTACCAGGACAGAGCCAGGCGTGGTCCCCCCTCACCCTGCTGACCTGGGATAAATGTTTTGGTTTTTTTCCACCTGTCCATCCCAAACCATTCATCACTCTCCCCTCCCTGCAGTTTGCCAGGGTGGCTGATCCTGTGCTCACTCCCAGACTTGCTCTGGGTTATTGAGGGGGAAGTTAATATTAACACTTTCAAACCCAGGTGAAACCCCACCCAGTTTTGTATCAGAGGCTTGCCATTGGGATAGAGGGAAAGAAATAAAGAAGAGAGCAGCTGGGCACAATGCCCCCAGCTTGGCACGTCTGGCCACCAATCTCTGCTTTCTAGAAGCTGAACTTTACATTAACCACTGGAAAAGACTCTTCCAGCTTGCATGGGAGACAGCAGGCTTTTGGTGCTGATATATTGCAGTTGCCCCTCTGCTGAGGTCAGTGGGACAGAGGCAGGTGACTGTCAGTACCAAGTGATACGCTCTGAACTGTGGAAAACTCTCTGACCCAGAGAAGAGACACGTAGTTGACCACAAGCTCATCCTGGTGCAATGGTATAACATCACGTTGTGTTAGATCCACCACAGAACCGCCTTCAGAAGCTATTTTAATCAATTAAGAACAGTTGGACCCTTTAGCACATGCTTACCATCGTCTACTTATTATGCACTTAAAATGCAATTATAGACAGGAAAATAATGTTCGTTTTCTACTGGCCTCGTTTTCCTTGAGTGAATTAAGTCTGCTTCTCATCTGCATTCACAGTCCCAGCTGCTTCCTGACTGAAGCAGATCCTGTAGGCTTTTTATATCCAGTAGCAATGCAGCAACACCATATGTAAGGTCAGGGTGTGTGGGGGAGCTAGGATGTCTCCTGGCTCCTGAACTATTAGGCTGTTCCAAGTTCCAGTGAGGAATCATTCCCTGGGTGGTGATTTGTGAGGTGGAAAAGAACCTAGATCCAGTTCCCAGGCTATGTTTTTAGGGTCAGAAAAGTGATGTTGCTTCTCAAGCTTAAAAAAAAAAATAACAGAAGGGAAGATAGTTTTTAGAGTCCCTGCCTATAACAGAGCCGGTCTCTGAGGCTGTTAATTATCCAAGACTGGTGGTAAAGTAGAAAAGGTGAATGTCTAGTGAAGGAGTTTTTCTAAACATAAATAAATAGCAAACCATTACACTTTCACTGGAAGAAGAAAAATTTGCAGACAGGGCAATGCTCAAGAGCTCCCAAGCCCACAAATGCTTGTGTTCCCTGAATGTCATTGATGCAAGTCACTTGCTGCCATAATTAGCTTTGTCAGAAACCTGAAATAGAAGGGGGTGGAGAGGAGTCCCTGCCGCAGAAGCTGACAGGGCCCTGTACCAGGCTGGTGTGTAGTGAGGATACCCCCAATTTCTTAAAAGCAGATCTGCTTTCCTTCCTAACCATGGCATTTACAGTGTCATTTGATGGACAGATAAGCATAGGCTGGCCACATTTCACCAGTAGTCTGCTCCACAGTTTCAAGGTTATATTTATAAGAAACCTGCCAAATGCTTTAATTGGTGTGCACTGCAGCAGGTCACCAAGGGAAAAAAAAAAGAAAAATCAAACAAACCCACCCCAGGGAAGCATTCAGGAAACTATTTCATAGAAGTTGTGACAAGACAACCTATCAGACTTCTGGAAGACTTACTTTAAACTATACCTTCAGTAGATGCCAAAGGAATCATTTGGACATCATTCTTTGTGGTCAAGTGTAGGTTTTTATGCTGCTACTATAATATTTAAACACTTCCTATTAAATATTGCATATCAATAGAACTGGCTCTATCAAATGGCAGATAATTGCTGGCACTTATTTTTCAAAGTCAAAACTCTGCTTGAAGTTCCCTTTGAGAAAATTAGGGTTTTATTAGCTGGCAGAGAAGGGGAAGTGATTCCAAGGGCAGTTTGTCTTGGGAATGCAGTGTTCCCATCAGAGCACCCTTTCTGGCAGTAAGGCTTTCCTCAGAGACAAAATTCAGCAGGGTTTCCCAAGGCTGTTTAACTCTCAGACCTGATTTTCTGGAAGGCTTGGAAGATGTTGAGATGGTACCTTCAGACATACAGACCCAGCACTGCACAAACCCCACTGTCTTTCTCACTGCATAGTCAGTAGTGAGTCAGGGCACGGAATAAAAAAGGTTGAGGGGGAGGAGATCTGAAGTTTGTGTTTGTCATACCACTGCAAAATGTGGGAAATGCCAAGTGTAGGCTGCCAGCCCATACATCCCACTGATTTCACAGAGGTGTCTTGGAAGCACAAAGTTTACCCACTGAGTATCACACTCTCCTCAGCCCTGACCCACCAGATGTCCAAGTAAATGCTGCCCTTGATTTTTGTGCTCATGAGAGACATTTACCACAACCAGGATGACATTAGTGTGTTGGTTAGCCCCAAAGCACTGGGTTAAAGTGAAGCAGTCAGAACTTTCTAGCTGCCCACAGTCTGCCTGGTTGAAGTCAATGCAGTTTTTATGAGGCATTTTATTATTAAAATAATTTCTCTAGAAATCAACCCTCCCACTGCCAGTCCAGCATTTACAAAACTAATTTAGTTCAAGGGTGCTCGCAGTCATGTAGATAGAAGCCAGACATTTTTCTCTGCTAGGGGAAAGTCATTCAAAGAGAGGTACCCAGCCATGCACAGGCCATATTTTAGCATGCCCATAAAGAGCTTTTTTCTAGCTGAGTGCTGTATATCTCACTGCTTTCAAATGGTTTGCAGTTGCAGTGTTCCTTCAGCCCAGGAAATGTGCCTGAGGCAGCTCTGCCACACGGGCCCCATTATTTACTCCACGTATCACTCCAGGGTTGCTGACCTTGTTAACACCACATGCATCAGGCTGTGTGTGAGCAGGCTCTCCACCTCCTTCCTGCTCTCCATCTGCTTTAGCCACCAGCCTGTACATGACTTTCCTACTTGAGTCTTGGCATTCTTACAAGAACTCAATTTTATAGCAATCTCGGGCTGCTTTCCATTGCTGCCCCACCTCAGAGCTGTGGGGGCAGGTGGGACAGTGATGTACACGGACAGAGATGCTGGAGGAAATCTCCATTTGCAAAGTTCAGTTGGCAGAGCAGACCAAGAGGAGGCAGAGCCCAGACTTACAGACTGTGGGGCAGTGTTGGAGATTTCTGCTGTTAGAAGAGCTCCCTTGTATCTTTGCTTAACATATTATTCTCAGTTAATAATTAGTTTCAGTAATTCAGAAAAACTGAAAAAGTCATAGGATTTTATTTGCCTTCCTTTGGAAGTGTTAACTCCTAGACTCAGCTAGAATTGAGGTCTGTGCTTTCTTGTTACAGGCAACTTGAACAATCCTGCTCTAAACAGACAACTTGAAACCAAACCTGGCTCCTTGCCTTGTCCTGCCATAGATAATCCGTGTGACTGTGTTCGCTGCCCCTCCACAAACCCCGAGCATCTCACACACCTCTGTGTGCCAGCCTGTACCTACACAGAGGCTTCCACCCTCTGAGAGAATGTCAGGGTTCTTCAGAATAGAGGGAACCATTTTTTCCCAGCCACTGCATCCAGGTAATTCTTTGTGCTAACCTGCAGTGACATGGGAGAAGATCCTGAGGTTTTGTTATTTCTGTGAATCAGAAACACTGCAGAACTGGGCAAAACCAGTTACCCTTGTTTGCCTTCTAAGAGAAGGCCGATGCTGAAGCATGATGGAGTTATAAATCTCCTTCTGCCACTTCGCTCCCCCCCTCCTCAATCAAACCCCTGTTTTAAGAAGTGTGACTGTTGCTGGAACGTGAGCACTAACATCTTCTGAGCACAGCCCTGATGGAACAGCACCAGGCAGAACTGCAGCTGAGCAACTGAAAAGTAAGGGCTGCTTTTGAGCTGTGTCCTGTCCTTCCAGATGCTCCAGTCTCAGCTGCAGCACACTGAACCTGTGGGAGATCTGGAGTCATCCTGTACCATGAGGCTCAGCAGTAGGATCATCTAGAAGACCTTGCAGGGAAAACAGTCCAAGGGGAAAGAAAGAACACAGTTAAAAAAAAAAAAAAATAAAAATCAGTTCCAGCTCTGCATTTGCACATATATAAAAATTTGCCTTAGAAAAAGCTAGTTCTGTATTGAGTCATGACTGCAGTCCTGTTAGTTCCTGTCCTAACATAAATCTTCACACAGAAGTACACCAAATGAGGTAGGAAAATACAGTTAATCCTAATGGTGTCATCATGTCGTGCTCCCTGCACAGTTTTAAAGATCACTGGCTGGATGCTCTGTACCGAGCTGCGTGCCTGGCGAGATGGTGCTCAAGGGTAATTGTCTCTCTCTCAGCCCACACAGACATGGGGATGGAATTCCTACATGTTAGATGTATATTTGCTTCTGGCCCAAAGTCTACTGTGCTGCAAAGCACCTCTCCATCACCTGAATTTGCAATTAATTAAACTTCCAAGAGTGTGGGCATAAAATGAGCCTGTGACAATAAAGAAATAGCAGCCATGGACAGGCAGAGACCCACTGGGACACATCTCACCTTATTATTCATAGGATTGAGCTGTTTGAGTTTAGTTTCTTTTCATGCATGAAAAGCTTTTGAGGAATCTCCTTGTTGCACTGAATATAAATATATTCAGTAAATATAAAGAGACAGAGTTAAACTAGAAGCAAAGATCAGTGCCTGGTTTTAAAAGTATTAGATCTATATTACTTACAGATACAAATAGAAGTTGAAGTTGAAATTGGATCAGATCTTAAATATCTTCTCATTTCTTAGGGGGACTTTTCAGAGGCAGCCCAAAAGCATTATCAATCCAAGAAATAAGAACATGAAAACCTGTTGCTGGGGCAGCCCAGTGGTCTGAGGGGAGATGCTCATTGGGGACCCTGTGTTAGCCTGGCCACGTTTTGCAGCCCATCCTCCAACACCCACAATTGTTCTATTAGGAAGTCATAGGGAAGACCTCTGGTTCATGGTTTCAGGGTCTGTTTCTGGACCTGTTTTCTGTAATTCCTCCAGCTCAAAAAGCCTGCTGGCACTCTCCACAGACCCCTGTGGTAGCAAGTTTGGGAAGTTACTACCTGCTGAATAAAGAAGTCCTGTTTTCAATTACAAGCTGGTTGTCTATTAGTTCATTGAATGCCCCCCACTGTTTACCTGTTTTTAAAAACTGGTAGTTTTTTTTTTTTTTAATTGTGAGGAAACAATTTTCCCACTCACCTGGTCTATGATTTTTGTGTGGTTCAAACATGATTCCTCAGCCGCTTTTTTCCCATCTTCTTCAGACACTTATAAAGTAACTGATCGCCCCTTTGACCATTTTAGTTATCCTGAAGAAAACTCCCCTATGGCAGGTATCTATTCCTCAAACCACAGTGATCCCAGTCCATAAAAACCAAAATAATAAAGGCACCTACAAGGGGGAAAAGAGCACTTAGGTTTGAGACATCTGAGCACATTCAGAAGTCAGTGTGATCCCTTCAAGGGAGAAAAGACCTTCCAAACTGCTGAGTCAGTCCAGGCAAGCCCTCGTGGCTCCCTGTACATTAGGTTCACTTAAAAATGTTCCTTGTGGCTAATGGTGCATTAATAAGGTATTGGCTGTCTGGGACTGTTGGGTGCTGTGCCAAAACCAGTCTTTTATAAATTGAACCTGTACAAAGGTTCTGGCAGTCTGATTCCCAGTGACCCACTGACAAGCTACTGATCTAGCTGAAGATGTGGAGATGGAATGTAATTGCCCACAATCTTTTTAATCAAGGACTACACTTACAGTAATCTGCTGCAGTGACAGAGAAAACAACATCAGGCTGTAACACACGTCTGGAATCAAAGCTCCTTTCAGTACAGTCTTAATTAAAGAGTGTTTCTGACTACAAGTTTTACAGAAAAGTCAACGAGCTTCCAGCTGAGGAAAGGACCTTTCTTGATGTGGTGAAAAAGCTGCACGTATACTTAGAGTGTGTACATGAGTACACACTCAGAAAAAAAATCTGTGTAGAAACACAGGTAGCACTCAGGCTGTGGGTTATACTTGGGAATATCATCAATACAGATTGGGATGAGAGGGAAGGAGAGAATGAAACGGCATCAGTCACCCCCAAAACCCCAAGCACAAACAAAGCTCTGGCCAAAGCCATCACCAGCATGGATCAGAGCTGCTGCAGGGATGCTGCATTGGAGCCTGGCCTGGAGCACCCCCAGGGCATGGGTGCCTGAGGATTCACCTAAAGGTGATCCAGGGAACATGCCCCAGAAATGACAACCAGGGTAATAATCATTGGGTGGCTTTTCACTACTTGGACAGTCTTCAGTGTCAGGCTGTGCTGGTGATCACTAAATTGGTGCTCTGCCCACCTCCTGCTGCCAAAGCCCAGTCACAAACAGGCCCATTTTTTCACCATTCTCAGAGATCATTTTTGTCTGTTCTCTGTCTTTGATTAAACATAAACTGCATTTTACACCCATCCATCTGGCACTTCTCATAAATACGTTCTATAGCTAAAAGATACTTTAAGTTTACAGGTTTAATTTGTCATCCCTCTGTATAATCACATTATAACAACCTGCCACAGAGGCCTAATTTAACAGGATTTCATAGAATCACAGAATGGTTTGGTTTGGAAGGGACTTTTATAGGTCATCAAGTTCCAAGCACCCTGCAATGAGTTGGGACATCTTTAATTAGATCAAGTTGCTCAGAGCCCTGTTCAACCTTACCTTGAATATTTCCAGAGATGGGGCATCCATTACCCTCTCTGGGTAACTTGTATCAGTGTTTTACCACCCTCATTGTAAAGATTTTCTTCCTTATATCTAATCTAAAAAGACCCTGTTTTAGTTTAAAACCATTACCCCTTACCCTAACACCACAGCTAAAAAGCTGGTCCCCATTTGCACAAGCAGCTCTTTACCAGCCAGCCTTGATGCCAAAAACCAGCCTTGGGCACATTTGATTTACTGCAATAGATGTTGCCCACATGTCCTAGGGAAGGACAAGAGGCAGAGAGCATGAGCAGCTGGGGCTCAGACTCAGGGTCCTGACTGATCCTCACTCATCTCAGCAATGGGCCATTTATCCTTTCACCCAGCCTCACCTGGTGACATGCCAAATTTGGAGGCTGCTATATTTGTTACCTACCTACAGAGCTATAGACTAGAGCTCAATTATCCTTAAATTCTTATCAGGATCCTTCACTCCAGCCAGGGCTGTCATGGAAAATGTAATGCATGTCTTGACTCAAGGTTTTGGTTCATTTGTAATAAAAATCATCTGGCCTCTCTCTGAAGGAAGATGCAATCCATCCCTGCTGGGAGACAGTGGAAAATATAGTTTATGTGGGTGCCAACTGGATCCTCATCAGAAAGAATCTTTGTGCAGTGTTCACGTGCAGAGCTGTACAGAAAGGGGGGTCTGAAAACAGGAAGGTTTTCTGTGCTGTTGAGCTGTTTGGCTGCTCACACTGGTTCCAGATGGTGCTGGAGGCACTCAGTGCCTCTGAAAACAGGCCAACTTTCATTCTCCCAGTTCTTATAGTAGCAAGGGAAAAACTGTTCTCTTGAGAAAAGAAAACAGGGAAAAACTAGTAACGATGTTTCTGCTTCTCCTGTTGGCAAATTATAGCTGAAATTAGATAACATGCTGCAACAATTCTGGCTTTCCAGCTGGAGAGAGAGAAGCAGCAAGCTGCTGTGGGTGTCCCACGTAGCACAAGGCTCTGCACCCTGAAACGACCCTAACCCAAACTCATTTGGATCACCTGGGGCCCCTAACTTTTCATTTCAGACCTTCAGTTATTCTTTCCTCCTATTCCTCGTACCAGTGAGCAGAGAGAAATCTGTTTAAGCAGGGCTGGTTTTGCCATTGTTTTCTAAGGGTTTCTCATCCTTACCCAATAACAACTCTGGGCTCTGGGGCTGCTCCTCCTGGGGGTCCATTTTTGCCCAGTGACCTAGAAACAGATGCTGACAGTGTTTAACCTCATGTCCTGCTTTGCAGTCAAGTCCTTATTTCTGCTACATCTCGGGCTTATTCATTCAGTCTTTAAGACTCCTTTGCCAGCCTTTTTTTTTTTCTCCAGTTTAAGATCGGGTGTGGTTCAGCTGGCATCACAGCCCTGGGTACATCACCACGAAGAATCAGAGCAATAGCACAGCAGGTTTTGTGCATGAGCACAAGCTACAAACATCCATCCTTCACCATCCCCTGCAGACCAAAGCAGTTCAGAAAAGGAACAGACAGGAGCAGTGCCTCTGATGGGAGCTCTGTATGGAGCCTGGGTCAGTTTGTCTTGTTTTGAGCCAAAACACGCTCCGGACTTTGAGCTTTATTTTTGCTTATGTTTAATTGATCAAAGCCCTCTCCTCACAAATTTCTGAAGTACCTGAGAAAAGTCTGTATTTAAAAAAGTGTATGAATTAGTTATCAGTATGGATTAATGTGTACCTGCAGTTATTACAATGGCAAAGCAACCAGTAACTATTTTGGATGTTTTGCCACTGACTTATTAATTTAAAACTTTCTTGACTAGGAGTTACCTTCATTAGCAAGAATTTAACTTTTCATTTGAAATAAGTGATTCAGAGATGAAGCAGGGCTATATGATTTCTTTCTGCCTATATTTGTGGCAGTTCTACAGCTATAACTCAGCTATTTTGGTGAGAATTCATCCACAATACTTTTCCTCAATTAGAAAAACATTGATACAGCCTCAATCTAATCTGTATGTAGCTTTTCAAGAAGAAAGGGCAAAAGATGTCTCTCAGAGGTATCCTGCAAGTTAGAGAATACTGGACATCACCACCACAAGTTAATATTTATGTAACAAGGGGTTGCTGTTCTACCTTGAAGTGAGCCTTTTGTTTTTGTAAAACTAACAATAAACAAATTCAGAGCAGTACAGAAAAATATGGGTCTTTTTTCCTCCTTGTCAGCTTTGCTGCAGTGAAAAATTTCTCCATAGCTTTGCTTATAATTCTCCTGGATAACAGTCACTGCTTAATTTATAAAATAACTGCCAGGACCAACAGGCATGTTTGTCTCCTTTCAGAGGATTTAAATAGCAGAGAGTTTAAAAAGCAGATACTCCATTAAAATGAGTTTATATCATATCTATTCAGACCTTACAAGCCTTGGCTTTAAAGCCTAAATCCATTTGTTTCTCTAAGGCTCCTTTGCATTTGCCACTTGCCTTGATGAAAGGGGATGCACACACTGCATCACAGCAGTGATAAGGAAAGCAGCTTCAGCCCCCTTATCAAAATACACGTTGTGTGAAGGATGGTCCTGCTGCAGACAGATGTTCCTTCTCATCTAAACTTTTCGTATCACAGGTATTGCTCTGCATTTTCCAGGCATTATCTGCTAAAGGATGAATCAGTGTCCCCAACAGCCCCAGGGTGGAAGCCAGTACTGCAAGGAGGATGGGTTGGACCACTTTGCAAAATCCCTGCAGCTCTCACATCGCAGCAGAAACACAAGCAGGGAACCAAAGGAATGTCCCTGCCGCCTTCACAGGAGACACAGAGCTCCCTTCCCCAGGGATGAGCCTGGCCAGCCCAGGACAGTGCCAGGGAAGGGTAGCAAAATCCCTGAGCTGGGGTCTGAGAGAGCCCTGGATTTCCTTCCTCCTCCTGCTCCCCTTTGGATTGTAAAGCAGCTGATACAAAGGCAACCCCATCCTGGATAACTCGCCCTTGTTTGTGTTACTTGAGTCCTATCACTTCCCACCCTCGTGTCCAGCCAGCAACCCATAAAGTCCATCACTGATCCTACCCCTCTTTTTTGCCTCTGAACCACCACTTCCAGCCTCTGAGAAAGATTCCCAGATGTTCTCACCTCGGCAAAGTTTAATCAAGGGTTTTCCACACAAGCTGAGCTCTGGGGAGCTGGAAGCACTTTTTACTCCAGATCCACTTGTCCAGCAGTTCACTCAATAGTTCTGAACAGAGACTTGCTCCCAACCACAACCTTCTATTTTTTAATCTTTTGTTAATGAATAATTCCACGTGCTCCTTGAAGTGAGGGAGAAATGGTTATTTGATTCAGGATGCTCTCAAATTATAAGCAGCCCACAGTTATTTTAAGTGTGTGCTGCATCTTTTTTCTCAATGAAGATCAATGTTATTCTTGCCATGGGCTGTGTAGGAAGGAAACATTTGTGCAACAGCAATTTTTAAAACCTTCCCCAGATTGATTTATGTGTTTATTTGTTTTCAACTTTTGGGCACTTGCAAATGATGTCTTTAGTCTTCTGATGGAATGCTGGCATCCAGTGATTTACAACTGGCTAAAAGCAAGTGTGTGGAGGGAAGACTATTTGTCTCTTGACTGTAACCGAGGGCTAGATCGAATAGAGGAGTTTGCATAAGCTAAGCTGAGCATAAAGATTTAAAGTCATTATGTAAAGCAAGAAATAAAATAGTCCAACAACCAAAACAAAATGCCAAACAGTGAGTTAAAAACAAAGATTAAACCTGCCTTCAGGAACGCAGGAGAAATCATGCTTATAGGAAGGCAGAGTTACTGAAATGAAGTATCGATTTTCTGCTGAAAGAATTGTAAGTATAAAAGGACAATTAATTTTTAGACTAAGCTAAAGGTCCTATTATTGCTCTCAGGGTGTAGCAGGAAGCTCATCTGTCTGTATCTATCTACAGCATTTCACTCCTGTGCTCAGAGGCAGTGAGTTTTTAATCAAAACTAGATTGTTAAGAATATTAGAGTATGATCAAGTGTCCAGGCTATTCCTTTATAGATTTGAACTTCAAATTGAAGGTGACTTTGTTTGACAAACACACACAATACCTATCTGGAGCAGCATTTCACCTTCCTGCCTGACCAGTCACCTCTAGCCCCTTGCCTGAGCAGCAGCCTGTCCTGCTGAGTTCCCTCACGAGGGATTGGGGCTCATCTTTTGCCTTGTTCTTCTCAGCCTTCCCATCCTACACCTTAGAACTCCTTTCCACAGCAATGTGTAAAAAACCAGGTTTGTCATCCATCAAGTTTTAAAAGTTTTTCTGGTTGAAATTATTTTGTGTGCATGAAAAATAGAATATTATCCCAAACCAGACTGAAAAAAAAAAATGCAAATAATTATTAGTTTTTCGGTGCTGGTGTGTCAGTTCAGACAAATCAAGCAGTTTTGTTTAAACAAATAATCCAGGCCCCAACTAAATATGCAGACTCCTGAGCAGGATCAATTCAAACCTGGCTGATCTTTCACTATGATTTAAAAACAGGACTTTTTGCTCGTTTAAGAAGAAATATTGATATGACTTCAGGCTTGAACATTGCTCTTCCTATCGTAAATGTTCTTCTAGGGAATGCCTGACAAATGAATCCATCTTGTGCATGAGTGGATCCGATTGCCTCAGGCTGTCGCTGGAGCGGTTCCCAACCGCTTAACGAGTCCGTCACGCCCACATCCTGCGTGAGGAGCAATTGTCAATTATTATTTTTTTTCAGAGCACCCCGGTGAGAACTGCTTCCAGGTCTGGGTAGAGGTGAACCTGAGCGGAGCCCAGACGCCGTTAAAGCCCCACTGACTGACAAAACTTTTAAAATATGACTGCAGGGAGGATTTTATCTCCACAATGCTGCTATGCTGGGATGTGACAGGCTTCCTACCCAGGTCTGGAAGGTATGGATCTGTTTGCATACGTGAAATCTCATCATTTCCCTTCCTTCCCTGTACAGCTGTTGTTTTGGGAAATGAGTATAGAAGGGGAAAAAAAAAAACCAACCAAGAAACCAGAAACAGAGAATGTTTTGAAATAAATCCTTTGAGCTGAGTTGAAACATGATTAACCAGCACAGGAACCAGCTCTCTGCAATGTATGTGGTACATTATTAGTTTATATTTAAAGTGACAGTGCCAAGATTGTCAGGTCAGGAAAAAAAACAAACCCATATCTTCTAAAGTATCTTGGAACTGGAATCAGGTGGGGCTGATTGCAAAATGCAGACACACTGGTGAGCACAAGTGTTACAGAGAGCCTGTAACAGAGCTGGTACACTAATGAGGGTGCCAATGTCATGCATAAGGTCATAAACACTGAATACAATCTCTTTTCTGTGGCAATCCCTCCTGAAAAGGGCACTGGGACACAAAACAGCCAGCCAAGAGCTAATGCTCAGGATGGAGTCTTCAGTGAGGTACCAGGGTTCTTGGTCCTTGGGCCATGCACCTGACCCAGCTCCAGGGTCTCCTGACTGCCAGAACAGAGGCACAAAAACAAGTCAGGGGAGCAGGGCATCAAAACTCAAGGATTCCAACCCTTCTGAAGAGACACAGCTGCTGCCTGGTCCTGGCCTTCTGCAACCCTCAAGGAGCCAAGTGCACAGAGCCACTTTTGGTGCTACTCAGCCAGCACAGCTCCACCCCTGGGTGAGCCTGCCTGCAGCACCCACCTACTCTCAGAGGAGTTAGAGGGGGAGAGACAGCACTGAAACACCTGGGGGTGTACAGCAAGACATTCACTCAGGACTGCTAAACTGCCTAGTTTGAACCAGGGATTGTCCTTCTTCATCTTTTGGCTTTGTTTAGACCAAATCACGTTTTCAACAAATCTGAAAAAACTTTTAAAAATACAATTCTAAGGCCCATTGCTGTCAAGCTAGGAAAAAAAGTAATTTTCTACAATTCAGCTATTCAGAGAAAACTTGATCATTCAAGTGTGAAACTTTATAATTGTTTCTACAGATCTTTTTTTTTTTTTCCCCACACATATAATGCTGTCAACATCAACCCTGCTGGTAAACAACAGCAAACATTCAGCCAACCAGTCTGTAGCTGGAGAGAGAGCTAACTTCAACAGCACTGATGGATTTCACAAGCCAGACTGAGAAAAACCGACTGCAAAACCCTTCTGCTCACCTGCACAGCACATCCCCCGGGGCTGGGATACAGGGCAGGACATGCAGGTAGAGCATCCAGCATGGACCCAATCTGCCTCAACCTGTGAGACACTTCCACAGCCCACTCCAAGGCTGGCTGTACTGCTGGGCACCAAGGAAGTGAGAAAGGGGAGTGGAGGTGCTGGCCAAGGAAATAGAAGTTAAGCAGGACAAGTTGTGCAGCTGTTACAGAGATGGAGAGCCACAAGCACCTGGCAGAGAGCAGGACACAGCATGTCCATGGTAATACCTGGGAGCTGGACTTTCCCAAGAGGAAACAGCCCTGGTGAACACATGTAAATAACTCCTTTTGCATTTGGGGACTGTCCCTTGCCGGTCCCCAGATGCCTGATCTAGAACAGCGATGCGTTCCAGGCACAATAAAATAATCTGGAGACAGCTGCCTCAGGCACAACCCCATTCCAGCACCCAGCTCTGTTCAGCACTGAGGACTCCCTGCACTGCCAAGCCTGCTGGAATGCAGTTGCAGTGACTAACAGCATGGAACACCACCAAATGCCTCCTGGCACCCAACCCTCCCGTGAGCACTTTGACAGGCAGGAGCTGCAGAGGTTTCCACTCTGACAGTGCTGGTGCGCTGAGGGATGTGGGTCAGCAGCCAAGCTGAGAGTGAGGACAGCCTCCTGGAAAGGCAGATCCTTCTGGCCAGCCCCTAGAAACACATTGGCCATCAGCAGTGACTTAATGCAGAATAGTGCCAAGCATCAAAACATTAACAAGTTCGTGGGGAGACCAGAAGGAGGGAAAACATGTGGTTTATACAACATCAAAAATACAGCTTTTTGGAAAAAAATATTTCTAGTCCCACTGAAAATGCCTACTTTTTGTCAAAACAGATCAATATAAACATGGAACCATCAGGTTCAAGCTGTCACCGTAAATTACTGTGCAAACTACGGCTCAGATGCCGCAGCCTTTCACCCTTTTTCTCTGGGTAAAACCTTCTGCCTGGCCTATCCTTTCCATAATGTGCTTTTCCCTTCCAGCAGGAGAGAAGCACCCTCCAGGCACAGTGCTGGGGGCAGAAGGAAGCAGAGGGATGCAGCACTTAAACCAAACTCCCACGAGATTGGGTGATGCCATTTTGAAGAGAAAAATCCCCAAGGGACAGATCTTTACTTGAAACCTCTGATCATTTTCTGAGTAAATGATTCATCTTTCCAAAGAAAGTACATTTGAGTGGAAATGCAGTTTTCCCTCCAAGATCAGTACTGATGGAAATTACCAGGTAGTTCTGATATTCTGCAGGAGGTAACTTAGGGTAAAATAACCCCACATGATACAACAGCCAGAACATCAGGAAGGCAAAAAAATAAATTTAAAAATCACACCCATCCTTGTAGGACATTCACAAGAGCACTGCAGGAAAAGATTGGGATACATTAGCAGTTTTGATAACACTTTTTTCTTTCGTATTCATAAAGTATTCATACTTAATACTCAGCTTTGCTGACAAACCCTTTTTTCATCAAATGAAGTTATAAACTGCAATGTAAGATCTCTTGGCTGGTGAAATAGAGGGGTAGCAGTCTCTTGGGAATATTAGACCTCTGGCCAGGCAAGGTGAGCATTACAAGCCTGACCTCACTCCTCAGAGATTTCTCCATGAGCTCCTAAAGATGTGACTGGTAAATACATGAGATCATGAGATGTCTGCTTGGTTTCATTCGCTCTGTGTCATCAGCTTCTTTCATTCCCCTGCTGCAGGACCGGCTGTCGCAGTAATTTCTATGCTTTCAGGAAATTAAAAAAAAAACAACGGACATCCTTGTGCTTAAAATAAATTCAAGAGCCCAGCTGATTTGTACTTGCCTTGTGGGATCTAGGAGGTTGTGAGGCTAGAAAGCCACTTGAAAAGGAAAAAATTATGAGACAGGGAAGAAACTGTGCGCTTTTAAAATAAAAGGTCTTTGGTTCACCCTGAGGAAGATTCACAGGGCACAGGAGTTCAGGAGTCTCTGGGACATCACTGGCAGCTGGCACAGCACAATGCTGCAGGAACACGATGCTCCAGCCAGATGTGAACCACCACTGCAACAGCCCTGCCAGCAGCATCAGCTCACTGGAAACATAACCAGGAAAACTTGTCTGTGTAACAAAACCTGGGAGTTCCTCTCTGTATTGATGTAGAAATAGAGAGCAGCTGAGCTGTTTGATACCCCAGTTTCACCCAATCCTCCCTATGGCTCAACAGCTCCTTATTCCCATCTCTCCTCTCCAGTAAAAGCAGGGACTGGCTCTCAGATGGATTATTGCATTTAATGTGAACGACTCCGTTGTTTTGCTTGCTGTAAAGAGGCATTCTGTAGTCCTGATTTTCAACACTGTGATCTTCAACACTTCTCTCTCCCACCTTGGCCAAACATGTCAGGAGAAGACCTCCCATCCCTGGGCAGTGACTCAATTCTGTGTAAGGTCAGTTCCTCTCCTTCAGCACAACTGTGCAAAGCAGTTTGTGTTATCAGCTGATGAACTCTCCAGAATCAAACTTGCAGAGGGATTCAATCACTGCTGAGGCCATTTTGGTTATGGATTCAGGAAGGCCAGAGGAGACCTTCAGCTGTGCAGACATCTGCAATGAATAAGATAATCCTTGTTCTGATCACATAATCACCTGTACCTCTCTGGATGATAAAACATCCACTTAAAAATGATATTGCTCCTAAAAAAATCTACTGCCTGGAGAACCTTGAGTACCGGAGATTAAAAGATTATGGAAAATAAGTATGCATAATTTCCACTTTGCTTTGCACCAGTGAAAGACAGAGAATGTTTGGACAGAGAGGAAAATTGGGATAGAAACAGTCTGCTCTGCCATGTGTCTGATCTTTCACACTAGCAGAGGAATGGAAATATTTTTCTGATTAGGAAATGCTGAGACAAGAACAGTGTCTGTGCCTCTTTTAAGAGATGATAATTCAAGTGGATAGTGCTCATTCACCACTGCTTCTCTTTTCCTTGTTAACATCTCTTTTTAGTGTCTAATATTTTAGCAAGAAGCATTTGTGGGCTAAATTAAGGCAGAGATGAGGATTCTTCTTCTCACAGCTCTCAGTTACCTGAGCTACAACATTTTCATTGGGTTTATTCCCCTGCAAGAATTTATCAGGGCTACAAAAAGTATCTGCGTCCAGTACAACCCCTGATTTTCCCCATGTGCAGGAGCTGCAATCACCTGTGCCTGACACCGTGTTTGTTTTGCAGGTGGTTGATGATGTTAGGAGTAAATGCAAACCCAGATGAAGAGCGGCCTAAGCAATGGAGGGACCAACCCCAGAGCCCGTGTACGTTGACGTGGACAAGGGACTGACATTAGCATGTTTTGTCTTCCTCTGCCTCTTCCTGATTGTGATGATCATTCGCTGTGCAAAAGTCATCATGGACCCTTACAGCGCCATCCCGACGTCCACGTGGGAGGAGCAGCATCTCGACGACTGACAGGGATTCCCCAGACAGAGCCATAGAATGCTGAGGTCCTGGAGGCCTTTACCCACAGGGAAGGCTGGCACATGAACAGCCATTTCTAGATATGCAGGGCAAAGGCACTATCTCCAAGAGCACATAGGGTAAATTATTTTTGCTCAACAGGTCAAGATATCAGCAAGCCATCGTGGCAGCAGAGTTTACTACTATGCAGCAACTCTTATTTTACAGTTGTCATTGTAACTCAAGTAGCACAAGATTCTCCAGACTTTTCCTAACATAACTCTTGATCTAGCATAGTTTGTCCCACCCTCAATGTCACCCACAAACCCAGGGTAACCATCAATACCATGAAAAAGCAACAAGGGTATTCTGCCTTTCCTGGAAACAGATTCCCTCAGATATCAATTGCTTTCTCAGTCATTATAGTTGCACTTTAGGAAAGGCCCAGATTTTATATACCAGAGCATCACTAAGTAGAAGTGCTGAAGTACCTCTGGTTAAGTAGAATTACACGAGCAGATTTATTCTTGGCTCACTTGGTTCTGCGCATGCACTCCCTGGCCACTGCAGCCATATTTCCAGTGACCAGGACACAGGAGCACTCCAACTGAGGGGGTCCTGGACTGCTGTTGACCCCATAGCACCACCTTGCTCTACCCTACTCATGCGAAACCCCTGCATATCCTCTGCCATGGACCCTTGGATTAGTCAGGCCACTGACTATGAGTTTGGTAGGCACCAAAAGTCCCTGGAGCAGAGCCTGGACACTGCTGGTGTCAACTACATAGAACCTGCTGTGATTTTCAAAGAGTGCTTCCACATGCAATTTCACCCATCTTTTGCTTCAGGTGTACTTCAGTGGGATGAGACAGGACTAGAATGACAAGGACAGTAAGCAGAGAGACTTTTGTCCCAGCTTTGTCACTCAGACTCCTCAGCATAACATTTACAGTAACACACAATAATAAGCATTCTACCTCAGAGAAATTCAGCTCCTTCAAAGGAAGATTTTTCCCCACAGACTTGTAAGGTACATTTCCTTCTCTCAATTCATTAAGACAGCCATTATGCAAGAAGGCATAAGAGAACATGGGAGCTCTGGAAATTTATTATTTACTTTTGAAGAGTGGGGACTGTAGGATTCCAAAGTCCTCTACTCCTCAAATTCTAAGGTTTGCTCATGGCTGCCTTTTCTTCATGGCTACATGTTCAGCTTACGGGACTGAAAGGAAGCAATTCAGAGCAGGTACTGCAACGACAGCAAGCACCATGAACCGACAAGACTTGAAAGCACAAAACTTCAAGAAGGGCATTTCTGCATTTCTCCTCCTCACCATCCTACCTGACCCCCAGGTTCTTGCCATAAGACAACGCACAGTGGGTGAGAAAGGTGGAAGCAAAGGCTGTGACAAGGAATTGGGACACAGACTTTGTGAAGCACTGTTCTAGCTCCGACACATTTTTTTGATAATCTCACAAGTCAATTCTTTACGTGCCTCAGTCTACTCATCAGAGAAATGGGTGCAACAACATGATCTTGTCACACCTCCTTTTGTCTATCTAATAATACCAGAAAGCACCTGGAGAGCCTTAGATAGGGACACAGAAATGAGGTTCTTACTTACAACCCTTCCTGCTGAAACCAAGAGGGAAGTTCTGGATCTCGTTATACTGCAGGGGAAGTTCTCCCCAGGCAGAGGACTTGTCCAGACCCCCGTTTACTCTCTCATTGCAGCATTTTGAGCCAAGCCAAACGGCACCTGGCTTTTTTACACAGCTCACTGATTTCTGAGGATGCAAGGTGCTCAACATTGCAAATACAGAGATCCCAAAATAGCAGGCTATGAGGCATATGGAAATTTTGCATGGGTCTTTTGAACCACACAATTTTTGCTGATCTCTGTTGTAGGAGATCCCATTCATGAGGCAGGAACTTCGAAGAGTAGCTTTCACCCTGATAGCCTCCACTGCTTCCATTACCCACTGCAGAGTGCTCCTCAGGCTGTTATTTAGCCTCAGCTTCTGCTAGCCAGGTAATCACCAGTAACAGCACACTTTTTCAGGCTTGAATGTTAAATATTCATCATCCTTGGAGCAAACCCACTGTTCTTGTATTCGTGGCTGAGGCTACCTGTACCACAGGAATGGGTGTCCTAGCTCAAAGAATGACACTTCTGTTCCCTGGGCTAAAGTTTGGAACCTGGTTTTTGTCGTTAAATCTCGTATCCCACTTGTGGGGCTACTTACAAATTCAGCAAAATAACAAAATAATGTCCAGGCTAGAGACACTTTCAGTTTTCAGGTCACCTGGCTGCGTTCACAGCTGATGCAGAGCAAGGACAGAGCTTGTCCTCACACCTCCCAGTGCCAATACTTCACTTGGCGTTTATCTGCATGCAGGACTCTTTGGCACTGTCACATGTCACTGATAAGCCCCAGTTCAGCTAAGGACTTATTCAGGTGCTTAAGTTTAAGCCTCTGAGCAGGCTGCCTGACTACAGAGACCAGGGTCAGTCCCGTGCCATGGCCCTGGCAGGGCAGGGACAGCAACACACAGTCCTTGCAGGAGCAGAGCCTGTGTGAGAATGAAGGGTTACAAATGCTAAGGAAGCAAATTGATAAATTTGCTTTGCAAGAATGTTTGCCACTTTTTCTCTCTTTGGCCATTGAATGAACAAACCATTTTATGGATTTTCCTGAAAATCCTAATGAAAAGGCCCCTCTGGGTAGCTCTATTTTCTAATAAAAAGGCACTTGTCCTCCTGGCATAGCCTGTCAAGTCCATCCTTCTGTTGACAAGAAAGGTCTTCATAAAACTTTGAATATTCACTTACATGACCTCATGAAAGTCAACGAGATTGGTTTTTTAGAGATAATGTCAATCTATTGATCTCTTCACTCTTGTGACCATTGACAGGACTCAAGCCTGTCTGAGTTCAAGGAGCCTTTGGACAACACTCTCAGGCACATGGTGGCATTCTTGGGGTGTCCTGTGCCGAGCCAGGAGTTGAACTCCTTGATCCTGATGGATCCCTTCCAACTCAGCATATTCTATGATTCCTTCTAATTTCTGCCTTTCCCCACTGGTTACAATCACACAACCTCACTACTCTTTAACCAAAAGCAATACTGAGCATCATGCCTAAGCCAGACATTTTATGCTCCTTCCCCTGGGAGCCAGGGCTCTCCCACCCAAGGTGCATCGCTGCAGCTCCGGCTGGTGCCGACGCTGCCAGCAAATCCGTGCTCACAGCCAGGGAATGTCTCTTTCAGCAGGAGCTGCATCACCAGGCTCGGTAGTAATTTCAGCTGCATGCAACAAGTGCCTCTGCTAGTTTTGGTTCTTTTTTAATCATTGTGCCATACTACCAGCAACTGCGCTCAGAGGATAGAACTCAAACTTGTTGCAAGTGTATTTATCTAACATAATAAACAGCTTCAACATGGAAAAGCTCCTTGCTGTCTCTGTTGTGGTTTTCTTCCAGTTGCCAGGACATCTGTAAAAACACTCACAACACAACACGACTTACAAGAAGGGTGTACATTCGTGACAGCTCTCCTTGGAGAGTGAGAGCAGAGAACAACTCCCTGTGTAGCTGCACCACTACAGATTCCTGGGAGCTCAGGAAAGAGCTGATGGAGCCCCAGGTGTTCCTGTGGCTCTGCAGAAAATCAGCTTTTCCAAAGGGGCTATTTCAGGTTACTCCCTTGGTCAGGAAGAGCACTCAGCTGAGCTTCAGCTCAGTGGGGGACTGCAGTATCTGTATTTCAGCAATTCATTATCAGTAACAAATTGCATACCAAAAGAAACAGGGCCACTGAGACCAGAATCCCTCCTGCTAGCAACTGAAAATGAAGAGCATGGAGCCTCCGTGGGGGTCTCTTTGAAGAAGCCACAGAGTGTGGGATATGCAGTGTAAAAAGCACCCAGGGAACTCCTCCTCTTGGAAAACATGAAGAGATGAATTGCTAATTCTTTCATCTTGAAAAAAGGCTCTGTTGCCTGAAAGCTGGGTGCTTTATAGATCTGCTTGTCCCTGCAGCAAGTCCTCTGGCAGAAGGATCTTTGTGCCTAGAACCCAGTTTGCCACAAAGACTAAACCCCACTGATAAATCATGACCTCTCTCCTAGTCAGAAGCAGAGGCTGGAGTCTTCACTCTGTTTTCAGTACAGCTACTCTGGCTAAGGTAAGAGCAGACCTGAACTGAGGCCAGCAGCAGCTGAATTTGAGCGGACACCCTGGAAACGTTTTTTCTGAAAGAGACAGGGACTGATGGCAAGCCAGGGACTCACATGAGCGATGCTGCTGCAGCCTGTTCTGGCCAAAGGGTCCCCAGCTTGCTGGGTCATTACAGTCTCAGCAGGCAGCTTCAGCCCAGATGCCAACACATGACTCAGATGGGGAAATGCTGTGCTCAGACTTCAGCCATCTCCTTTGCACCTTTTGTTTTTTTTAAAACCATTTTCATTAAAAATGGTCAATACCTTGCTAACCAGGAGAACTCTGCTCACACACACATTTTTAAAGCAACAAACAATTTGAAATTCCTGGTATTCTCAGGTCATCGTATATAATTCAATCCACTACGGTGTTAAGAAATATTGAATGACAGTTCTTAGTTACAAAGTTCCATGTTTCATACTGGAACCTGGCCAGGAAGCCCACACAAGGAAATCAGAAACCAAAAATGTATTAAAATTGCATTAAGTGTGCCAAAGCCATAAGGAATGCAAAGTTTTTCAAAACTTATTTATATTTAAGATGAATTGGATTTCTCCAGCAGCAGCCGTCTTGCCTCTGCAGATCAAAGGGAGTACCTGGCAGGGGTGAGCAGGCAGCAGAGCTGGGCAGACTTCAGCCCCTGCAGCAGATGCCAGAGCCCCCCCAAACAGGGTCCCAGGACACGACAGCTCCAGGGCATCCAATGCTCTGCAGGGCAGTGGCGGTGCCAGCTGGAAGTGCTGAGCCCTGAGCACACCTGTCCTGGATCCAGCACACAGAGAGGACAGGAAACCCTCCCTGTGCTTGCAGCTTCCAGCCAGTCCCTCAGTATTCATGGACCAAGGTGTTGATCCTCCAGGTTGACCCAAGGGATGCCCAGCTGCCACCAGGGACTTCTGCTCCTGCAGCATTTCCCGTGGATGTTCATTAACGGTGTTAACAACTTCTCTGTTTCAGCTGCTCATGGAGCAAACAATATCAAGAAAGCAGAGTAAAAATCAGAAAGCACAGGTCTGTCATTAAAACTTCAAGGAAAACCAAACAGAGAAAGAGTTGAGGTGAGGAAGTTCTCAGGAATGAGGAAAGATGAGAAGGAGAAGCAGCTCACAGCAGATTTGTATGGAGCAGCATGGTGCCAGTACCTCAGCATGTCCCTCACGTACTTCCAAAGCCCTCAATCAATTTTAAAATCCCAGAAATGATCTCCTCCTTTCTCACTAAGCAGCACCTGTGCAGGCATTCTGAACAGAAGCAGCAATCAAACCTGAGAAATGGTCTCCTGCCTCACTGCTTAACACCAAAAGCCATGTGAATATCACCTACCAGCTCTGTCCCTCTTCACAAAGCCACTACCTTGACCCTGAACAGCTACTGAGAGAGTGTTTGACTCGTTTCTGCCTGGGTAATGGAAGAATTATGAATATTGCTGACCCAAACACATCAAAAAGAATTTTTTTTTCCAAGATACAGCATCCATTTCTACTCAGAATCTCTCCAGAAAATGACTTCAGGTGAAGAGTGCCTGCATTTCACAGCAAAAAGCCAGTGGTTCCTTTAAATTCTGAAATACATTTTAGGGGTTTATTCCATGCTTTTTTTTTTTTTTTTTTTCTGACACTTAATTATACCAACAGCTCCGTTATAAATTACACCCAGCTTTTTCGCTACGCACCAACCAGATGACGCTTTGATCTGTAAAAAAATGCATCTCAAAGTACCAAACTGCCCTCAGTTTTGCTGCCGGCAAAATAAGAAAATCAGGTGGCATGTTCTCAGGCAGGATGATTTATTGCCTCTATGCCCACCCTGTGATAAAGCAGCACAACCCAGAAGCAGCTCCAAGACCTCTCACCCAACACCCCAGCACTACTCACCCCCGGGATCGCTGTGCTCCAGCACGGATTGCTGCTGGGAACTGCTGAGCTCTGCTGAGAGGGAAACACCAGGCAGGAGAAGGATGCTCCAGGCCTGCACAAGAGCTGTGGTTTCCACTTAGACGCACACTTCCATTCCCTCTGATCAGGAATGCAGGGTCTGTCTCCCCACACAGCATTGCATGAATGAGGCCTCGCAGGTGGCTGACACAGCAGAAAGGTTTTATTTTTTCCTCCAGGCTTCTGAAGATCCAGGAAGGATTTTCTTGTTCTACACATGGGTTACAAACCCACAAACCTGGTGCTATGACAGGCTGATGGAAAAGGAGCTTTGGGTTTGTTTGTACGTTTTTTCCACTCTTGTTGGAAGCCAGACTGTAAGCAAACTAAGAAAAACAGATCTAAATCAAATGAAAATTAATAACCTCTAGAAGCAGAGACAGCCATGCTCAACCCTAACTGCAACAAAAGCTTCCCAAAGTGCACGAGAAGCTCTTGTAGAGGGAATCAACCCAATTGAAACTGGCACCTCAAAAATAAACTTTTTCCAAGCAGCCAGTCAGCCTGTTGACCCAAGAGCACCCTCTTGTTCCAAGAGCCTGCTCTTTTCACCCCTATTCAGCTTCCCCCAAAACCAGAAGAAAGCTCCATGACCTTCAGTTTAAAGGACAAGGGTGCAAAGTGGTCCCAGCTGCCCCAGGGGAGGCGGAGCAAGCGGAAGGTGCCCAGAACACCTGTGTGTTTCCCAAAATCTGGGTCAGAGGCTGCTTCCCCCCCAGGCAGTGGGTGCTGCTGGTCCCAGGCCAAAGCTATTTTGTGGGCAGCACTGGGTATTGCAGCACAGATGTGCCCTTCACTCTCCCCTTGACACAGGGCACCCCGGCAGGGAGGAGAAGCAGCAGTGCTGGTGGCCCCAGGCTCGCTGCGAGGGCAGCGTGGCCATGGGCTCCCCTTCTCCGCAGTGCCCACCCAAACAGAAGCCAGCTGCCTTCTTTGGGGGCGAAAAGAAAGTGGCCTTCTGTGGGCACACAGAAAAGTTTGTCTCGTTTTTTATCGTCTCCTGGCATTTTGGCCCCCATCCATGCAGCAGGCGGCAGATGACTCTGAGCTCTGTCCTGAGAGAGGTTTTGGACTTTGGCCAGCTCACCTCTGAAACATGCTGTGTCTGAGGTTCTTTCCAGAAATTACCCACCTTCTGGGAATCTGGGACTTCTCCAGATGTCCCTGGGCTAGAGAAGCTCAGTTCAGCCACCTTGGGATCCTTCCACCTCCCACCCATCCCCAGCATGGTGCAGGGGTGCTTGGCCCAGGGATGTGCAGAGTGGCCACTGCAAAGCCACCCTCCTCCCTCAGGGCTGCGGCATGGCAGGTTGGCTCTGGGGCAGGAGCCAGTTTGGAAGGGTCTGTGGCTGGGTGCCTCCATCCTGGCCAGGTTTGGGGTCTCAGCACCACTGACCTTCTGCCTGACCAGGCAACGAGCCCAGTTTCCACTTGCTGGCAGGAATTGCAGCATCCAGTTGGCTCTTTGGGAGGGGAACTCATTGACTGTGTACAGGACTCGCCTTTACCTTGCCCAAAGTTCTGGAAGAGCACTATGGATTTACAGTTCCCCTAAGGATTCCTGCACCCAGAAAGCCTTGACACCACGGTCCTTCTTGGCTGTGAAGTGTCTTACAGCAAGGTCACAGCTGATGGCTGATGACATATTGCCCTGACATCAGCTCCTGGCTCTCTGTATAGGTGCACCCCTCCCCTCAGACATTTCATTTCCAGAACATCAGATATGCCAAGCTGCACCGTGGATGTTGCTTCTGCAGACAAATTTCTCTCCTGGATAAACGCTTTGTGTGTCCTGCTGCTGCCAGCAGCAAAGCTGGGCTGTGCTCAGAGGAACAGGATGGGTTATTTCTAAATCCAAGAGGGAAGGTGTCAACTCACAATTGTCCTTTGAGGTCAAAAGAGAGCACAAAGCATCTATAAATTGATGACCCAGTCAGAGTACATTAAATAAATATCTGCCTATTAGTTCAGCTCCAAGAGCCTGAAGGCAAAATAGCTTTTCCTTGATAAACAACAATGAGCCAATGTTTTCCTGGCCAGGTCATCCTTGATTTGGGGATGAACCTCCCAATATCATTCTTTAAAGAACCATTATTGTTGCACACTAGAAGAGAGCGCATTTCAGTGCACATGCCCCATTAGCAGTGATTTATCTGCACTGGCACTTTAATTTTCATTTCAAATTCATTTTCCTCTTCTGCATGGCCATAAGGTTCAGATTCCTGGTCAGCCCCAGGTGCTCCTCAGGATGACATCACACACCCTCATGACCCACATCAGCAAAACTACCTGGTAGGCCTTGGGAGCAGCGATGGGCCAGCCTGGAAAAGCAGCAGCCTGGGCTCATCCTGCTGTCACCACATGGAGCCAGCAGCCTCATCAGGTTCTTCACTTTGAGGACCAAGCAAATATTTAACAAGTTCCCCTTGCACTATACCAGAGTTCATTATCCGGTCTCCCGAGCTCCTTCAGTCAGTAATATCCTCTAATTGATGTGATTTGGCACTTGGCCATGGAGTTAAATTGATTTGTAGGCCAGCAGGAGACAGCAGATGCCCTTTACACTTGAGGAAAGTGGCATGTGGCTTTGTTTACTGGCTGCTGCAAGGGGATGCCATGGCACGAGATGCCTTTTAGGGGTGGAGGAAGGGGGTTGGCCTCCTTGGTGTCCTCTATCCACAGCCCCTGTTGGGTGGTAAGGTGTGACTGCCACCAGTGAGTGCCTGGGGATCACTCCAGTGATGAAATTCCACCCCCCACCCTGACCCCTGGGATGCTGGTGCACAGGGTGAGAGAGAAATAGGGAATTCCCTTCTCTAAACCAGGGCAGGAGGCAGGGGGCATCTCCACGACCTTTTGAGGGGTGCCCCAACACAGGCTCCCATCTTTGGACTGGAATAAATCTCTTTTGGGGCAGGAGAGTTGCTTCTGGTTATGTAAGGGCAGGAGGAGCAGGGACCTCCTGCCTGTTGCCTTCAGTTGTGTCGATTATCACATTCCCAAATTGCTTTGTTGCAAATTATTTTAGGGCACAGTAATGTAACTCTTACTCAGGAAGGTCTACAAGTTTTAATATCCATATGCAACTCGCCTTCAGGATTTCACCTCCAGCATATTAACACTGTGGAAAAAGGAAGTCAGCATGGAATCTCAGCTCTTATCATCAGCCTAGTACTCTGAATATTTAAGCTTACTTGAAAGCCTCTTTTTATAATTATGAAAAAAACATTAATATGGTAGAAGAGTTAAGAATCTCACTTTCCATTTCAATCATCTTATTCATATTCTGAGAATTTTAAGCTAGCGTTGAAAAATCCTTTTCTTATCACACCAGAGAGCCACATTCACCTTTCAGATATTTATTGATAATTAAAAATAGTAAGATTCCAATCACTCATATAAAAATAATAAACCAGAATAAAGCACAATGACTGGTAGAGCTGGGAGGAGGGTTCCTCCTTGGATGTTAGATTATTCCAGTCCTCATGGATTCGACAGGGCTGGAAGGATTTTTCCCGAGCACTGGCCAAATCCCACGCGGAAGCCGTTGCCCTGGCAGTAACCTAGGGACAGAAAACAACACACAGCTTGTTCTGTAAGGATTTTACCAGGAATAAAAGTGAATAAAGGCATAAAGAGACCAAAACCAAGTGAAAACATTTAAGAAATGCAATGAGGGGTAAAAAAAAGAGAACACCTGGAAGAGTTCAAGTAGCCCAGGAATATGAGAAAAAAAGAAGCACAAGCTGTTAAACACAGCAGTATGCAAGTTCAGTGAACTGATCAGAGAACAAACAAGATGTGCCTGCAATATTTCTGTTTTCAAACCTAACCTGCAGCACCATCAATCTTACCTGGCAAACTGATTCACTGCCTGGCCCAGCCCTGCAATTAATCAAGTAAATCTGGATTCTCTTTCTGCAGCATCAGGGCTGCTCTTGGGATATCCGGATGCTGACAGCCAGAGAGGCAGTCATTAAACCCCTCAGACAGCAGGACCTACCCTTGCAGAAGCTGTTTTGCTTGCTAAAGTTAAGTGGTTTAGTTCCATGAGAAATTCTGCATCTGACTCCAAGTTCTCATTAATCCTCTGTTATATAAGAGGGTGTGGAAGGTCTGCTGGCTGCTGCTGCAGAGCTCACGGGGCTGTGACAGCATCTCTGACTACAGGACAACTCCATCTCTCCCTGCTCCTGTGTGATGGAGGAGATGACGCTGGGACAGGGATGCTGCAGCTCCTCGTGCTGCCATGGGCCAGCCAAGCTGCTCCACAAACAGCAGCCACCAGCAAAGCTGCAGGCAGAGCAGGGGAGGGACACAGCCAGGGCCTTCTGGCCTGTCCGGGAAGTCTATTCTGGGAAGAAACAGCTGAGGAGACCTACTGTAGCCTTCTGCTACAGCAGCTGATCAAAGGAAGGACAAGTGGCATATGCTGCATTTTAAGGACTGGTTTCATAGCTAGAGATGGATTTTCCTGACGAAAAATCACCTGCATGTGATAAAAAGCAGCTGCCTTCAAGAAGCTAAGAAGTAGCTCAAGAGAACAGACCCTAATTCCCACCCTTAGCACAGATCAGTGGAAACCTTCTCTGAGGAAGAGAAAGGGTGGGCTCAGGCTGCAGGGCAGCCAAAGTTACTGCAGCACAAAGAGAGACCCTGCCAGCTCTAACCCACAGTGCAGCTCTCACAGCCAGGCTGAAACGAAGTTTTCCAAGGACAGTGGTGCCACAGACACCGTCCTGGTGTCTGCCAGGTAATCCTCATCCATAAGTAAGGCACTGTAAGGCTCAGCTCAGCTTCCATTTGACTCATTAGGCTTCACTGCCAGCTTTCCTTTGAGCAGCGGCTGATTATTTCAGTCCAGTTTGGTTATCCCTGCTGTCAGGCACAATTTAGAGCAGCACCAAGGAGCAGCACACTGAACAAAGCGAGCCCTGTGCTGCCAGCAGCCCTGGCCTGAGCTCTGTGTGTGCCAAGGAGTTACTGAGAGGGCTTTGCAGGCAACTGCCAACACCAGGAGCAGCTCTTCCCCTGAAATGCTCCCTCCCTGAGACACTCCTTGGGAGAAATATATTTCTCTCATTTTATGTGTTAGGTCTCTGAAATAGGTCCCACACGGGGCGTAAGAATACAAAGCTGAAACAGGAAACTAGAAATGATGTGTTGAGCACTTGGCAGGAGCTTATGGCAGCGCCTTGGGAGAGGATGGAATAGCACCAGCCCTGCCCCAAGGGTGCCTTAAGGCACTGGGCCTGCTGTACATCACTAAATAGGAGCAGCTCCCAAAGTGCCCCAGCAGCAGCGGGCTCCTTGCAATGCCCTGGCGTGCACAGCCACAAACTGTGCTGGTGTAAAACAGCCCAGCAGATCAATGAACATGGGACTGTCTCACTGCCTTCACCCAGCTCTGCAGCAATGCCACCATGCCATCTTTAAAGGTTAAAGACATTCAGGATTCAAAGTATTTAATTAATTAACATAGCTTGTCCTGCGTGTGAAGAACAACATGGCTCAGGCACTGGTCCCATTTTTTCTTGAGCTGGCTCCCCATGCCAGCAGCCCCCAAATTGTGAGGTGCTCCTTGCCAATAGGGGTATCAGGGTGCAACTCCACAGGGATCTTCATCACTGTACCCTAATTTAGGGCTCCTGGCGTAGTTACTGGAGGGAGATTGGCGACTCTGGAGGGCAGTGTGGCACTTTGAATTGCCAGGGGAGTGTCCCTGGGTATATGGGGAGCCTGTAGAGAGCACTGTCAGATGTCTCCACGTTGCAGCATGAGCAGTCACTGGGCTGCTGGGAGGCTGAAGGATGTCAGAGGCATTTGGGAATCCTCGGGTTCATCACTTATGGCTCTCTCCAGTACCTCTCAATCTCCAGTTGTATCAGCATCTTCCTCTGTCAAACTAGCAGCACCTCACAGGAACACGATTTTCAAGGCTATTGGATGGGCTGCTAGGCAGGAGCCACGGGGCCTCTGGCTGCAGCACCACCAAAACCACTAAGGAGTCACTGCCAGGGGACTGGAATACATACATTACTTTCTTTTTTTTTTTGCCACAGAAAATTCTTGGCTTTTGTTAAATTTTTTTCAGAAAAAAAAAAAAGAGATCATAATTTGAAACTGTTTTGTCAAAAATCCTGAGAGTCCTGGCTGGATTGAGCAGGTACACAGGCACATATGAGCATCACACCGTGAGGCAGCTGCCTGGGTGTTCATCACTCGCATTTTCTCTGCCCTCAGCCACGCCTGTGAAGTGTTTTCCCATCGCTTGAGCCATTTGTTCCTGTGCAGGTATCTCTGATCACATCAGCAGGATGGAGCTGCTCAGAGCCAGGTGTGGCACTGGCTGGGCCTCAGCTGGTGACGCACAACATCCCACAGGACATTCCCTAAAATCTCAGTGGATGACATAGCAAAGACATTGCAGGCTTGAACCAAAAGTTTCTCATGGCTGTTCTTGCCAAATATTTGCTGCCACAAAGATGAGAGGAAAGGAAAAAATAGATTTGTTTTGCACTAGGCTTTGGGTTAAGAAGAAGCAGGAGTGGGATTTAGATCACAAAACACTGTGGTAGATTTTAATTCATAAAATCCTTAGATTATCAAGATGAAAGCTAAAACATGTCTCAGCATGAAACAGCTCTCAAGCAGAGCCCTTTTCAGAGGGGAGCTGGGCAGCTGTTCCAGCAGGCTTCATGCTGTTTCCCACATACTTCATTTGCAACACACTCCATTGAATATGCCTAGGTTACAAATGAAATATTATTTGAAAAATAACTTTTTTCAGCATTTGGCAAGCTCTGCTCCACATGCGAACTTGGACTGGGGTGGAAGCAATACATTAACTGCTCCTAGTCCCAGGGTATTTTTGCCCATAAAGGCAAACCTACCTCCATCATCTCCTTGGTGCTCACACAGTGGCATAACAAGAGCATTAAGGACTTAGCAAAGCAAATAATCTCATCTAGAAAGCATTTATGGCAGGGAAATTTCCATCCACCTTCTTGAGCCTCCTGACAGGTAGGATGGAAACAACTGTGCTTGCATAGCAGGTATGTATAGAGTAGCCCAGCTCCACACCAGGTGCCTGTCCTGCTGGGATCAACCTATGGAAATGTGTCCTTGCTGCAGTGTAAGAGCAGTTATCCAGCCATTACCTGTCAGAATTACTTCGTCTCCATCCTGCAGGAATTTACGAGACTGTCCACTGCCAAGGGGGATTTCTTTTGTTCCATTCCAGGACAGCTCCAGCATGGAGCCAAAGCTCTCTGGCTCCTGCAGCAAGAGTTCATAAACAAATAAACAATTTTTTAGTATCTTTCCTGCTGTTCAGCTTCTTGCTGCTGGGAGCAGACACACAAGTATGTTACCTCTACAGAACAGAGTTTTGCTGTTGATTTAATTCATTGATACATTGGGTCCTTTTCCTGACTTTGCATTTTAATTGCTGGTTGGCTATTAGCAGTGGTGCTTACAGCTGTTACCTGGTGTACTTAACACAGTGTTCAACCTGTTAAAGCAGTTTGGGTCTGCCACAGCAAGAATGGAAGCAAGTGGAGGAAACTTCTACAAATCCAGTGCTTTTATGTTGTCACGTTTAAGATTTTTAATTACATTTTGTTCTTCAAAAGAACAAAAAGCTGGTGAGTGTTTGTGAGTCTTTAATGTCATTCTGCAGTACAATAATTTGAAGATTCAAAAAGCACCTCAGAAATGCTCAAAAGAGAAGTACAGGCAGCCCAGCTTGCAAACAGCTTACCTGAGGCTGTCTTTGCAACGGCGTGTACAGGATTTGTATTTGGTGTTCCAGAAAGTGAGAGCTGGCCATATATTGCAGCCACTGTCCATATGGCAGCTCAAGGGGAGTAACAGCTTGTGAAGCTGGCTCCAACTTCATTGCAGAAACTAAAAGTTGCACCCAGGCACCTTTCACATTCTTTTCAGAAATAAAAAGCTGCACTTCATAGAGGGTAAATGGATTGGGAGGATGCTTCCACACAGAAGTTAATCTGCATTTGTTGGAAAATAGTTCTTAGGGAAAGAAGTAGGAGAGATCAAAACCCCAAAACTCAACCACATGAAAAACCAGCCAAACAAAAACCCTACGCAAACCAAACCACTTCTCAGGGTGATTTTGGGGCTACCAAAGCAGCAGCCCAGCGTGCCAGGGAAAGAACTGCAAATGGTTTCGTGGTGCTCAGGTCAGGCAGGGCTTAGACCCAAGCCCTGCTCAGTTGGTTTCAAGTTGCTGACCAGAGGCTGTCATTGTTTCAACACTTACAGGTCCACTGATGGTGCCAGAGGCCAGGAGGTCTCCAGGTCTGAGGTTGCAGCCATTGATGGAATGATGAGCCAGCTGCTGTTTCATGGTCCAGTACATGTGCTGGAGGAAGGAGGAAGAGGAGGCTAAAGCAAGGAGGCAACAAAGGATGAACCTCTCTGGTGGGCCATTAGGCTGTGCAGAATGGAGTCATGTGGCCTGGCCTATGGCATTCATAAAACCCACATTTTAACATGCAATTTAAAAATCCCTTTAAATTTTTCTTATTTCAGCTGGATGTCATTTTCCCTCTTCTTCCTCTCTAAGGCCGGTACTGCTGACCCAGGCTCCCTGATTACACCCAGTATTTTAACAGCCTTATAGGAAAATCTACTTATTACTGATTTGCTGACTACTGATTTACTGATTAAGGTAATTACCATGCAAAGAGCCAAATGTGAATATGAAATTGATTGAGAATTGCTGCAGCTGGCACATAAATCTCCTGGCTTCAATCAGGGGGTGGAGGCAGAGCCACCACGCTGCCCACAGAGGGGATGAGGCAGACCCAGGCTGGCAGCAGTGAGTGGCATCTAAATTAGAGCTGTGGCTGCACAGCTGTACTGCAAGAGGCATTTCCCTCTTCCTGTAGTCCTCTGTCCTCACAGCTCCCCACCAAATGGGCACAGAGCTAAGGATGCTCTGAGCACCCCAAAGCCAGCAGCAGGAAGAGGTGCCCCCCCATCGAGCATTCAGGTGTTTCCATCTCACAGGGGGGAACTATCACCATCTTCCAATTTTTTCCCCCTCTGTCTCCTATGCAGACTCAGATCTGATCTTCAGCTGCACTGGAACAGGCTACCCATGGAAGTGGTGGATTCACCATCCCTGGAAGTGTTCAAAAGCTGTGGGGATGTGAGGGACATGGTTTAGTCATGGGCTTGGCGGTGCTGGGTTAACATTCGGACTCGATGATCTTGGAGATCTTTTCCGACCTTAGTGGTTCAGTGATTCTGTTCTATGACTCTAATGCAAAGAGCAGTGTTTGAAATTGCCTAGGGCTGGAGCTGATGGCATCAGCAAGATTGCAAATAAACAAAAGATACTGGAGTCTTACCTTGAAATTGGATCTGCATACAGTAGTTGGTGTGCTCATTCCTTCTCCTGCAGAAAATAAAGAATAAGAAAGAAAGAAGCAATTTGTTTGTGTTGGATGAATGATGTTGGAGTCTTTTTATTTTACAGATGGATGGAAACTTCTTTTATCATTGTAATCCCTAGTGAGAAACCAGTAATAACATTTTTTATTGCTATGAAGACCAGGATTTCATAGAGAACAAGTGTGGGGATTGCACTGCAGTAGCATCAAGCTGCCCATTTCCTACTCTCTGCTCTCCTATAGGAAAACCACCTGGACCTAGTGGTCAGCAGGGCCATAAGGTGGGGGCTGAGCTGGGTTAACATCTGGATCCCACACAAACCTGCTTATTCCACACCCTGATGACCCCTGCTGATGCAAGGAGACCCCTCAGGGACCCTCCTCAAGGGGAGCTGACCACCTGGGGGGCATTCCCTGCTTGGCACAGCAGGGAGCAGGAGGAGCTCTGCGTCTCTCTGTGACAGAGGCAATCTGGGCAAAGAGGGAAAAGAAGGAGTGCAGAGCCCAGAGCAAAGCGCCTGAAAGGTGTGGTGGTGCCACAATATTTAATTGGCAATTTCAGCTTTGCAACCCACTCAGCTTTGCCCTACCTTTAATAGCAACAAAGAGCTTGATGTCGAAAGTGTAGGGCTCTTTATCCTGAAGGTAGGGCAGAGGCTTAGGATCCTAAGAGCATATAAAACACATCATAGTCTGAACAAAAAGAAAGGAAAAAAATCCACAAGCCATTCCAGTGAGTATTTGTGTACCCAGCCTGTGCTGCACAACCCATTCACTTCACCCTTCCTACTGCTCAGATTATCATTGTGTTTGGTCTCATGCACACACTTTTAAAGTTCTTCCTGAACAGATATGATACCCATATAATCCAATTCCTTTTTCTGCACAAGGTTTGCAAAAGCCATGTCCATCATTTCAGCATGGATGTTAATCCAACACAAAGGGAGTGCCAGCACACCTTTGCTCTGTGCCTACACAGAAAAGATGGTGAGGTCTCTGCAAGACTCTGTTATCTTTTCCAGTTTTAACCACCTACATAATGTAGACAACTGGAAATGCTTGAACAAAATGTTCTGGCTTGACTCCACCCTCCCTCCACCACTTGCTGGCTGCTAAGTGCTACTAGAGACCCAGACGAAGCTCTGATTAGTTTATTTTCCAGGTGTTTTAGAGATGATTTTTCTGTCCTGCTCAAGCAGGATGACAGCACACCATGTGCCAGGGCCAGTGACACCAATGAGCATTTGAACTCAGAGGCCTTCATCTGCTCAGAAGCAGAATCACAACTGTAAATTCCATGGAGACAATCCTTGGCATGGATACAGCTCAGTGATTTCTACTGATAGGATCTTCCAGCTCTGCTGACATTTTCCCAGCACTGCTTTTCCTTTATTTCAGCCCTTTCCCTTGCTGACCTGGACAGGGTTTGGCAACACAAATGGCATGAGAGCTTCCATGGTGACAACCCACGGAGAGATGGTTGTGCCAAGGCTCTTGCTCAGGAAAGGACCCAGAGGAACATATTCCCACTTCTGGATGTCACGGCCTGGGAAGAGAACATCCAAAGCAATGCAGGTAAATATATCCTAGGAATTGCACATCCATCAGACCCATGAAGCAGTAACATGAATTGAAAATGTTATCCCCGCCCTTTTCCAGCTGTTGTGCCCAAATCCTAATTTAAATCCATCCATTTCGAAGCTTCAACCCAATTTTCTTACATCAGATAGATTAGGAAGGCAAACCAGCAATAAGTAAAACAAACCAGGCCCTATTTAACCAGTATTTTTACCTCCAGTTTAATTAATGCTTTTATACCCAGCTACTTGTCTTTGCCACTCATAGGGAGAATTTCAACAAGTTAAGTCCTTGCAGAGACTGAGGGATTTGTGATTGCCAAATCCTTTTCCTGACACTGAAACCAATCACCATCCTTGGTATCACCATTCTTAGGACTCCTCCATCCCTGCCCAGAAGAAACTAGACTGATATTAGCTCTTCCATAAGTAAATAAATCTTCATTAGGCAGAAATTCCTGGTTCTGCTAATTGATCGAAGCCAGATTGATACAGGCACTGAAAAATACAGGCAACACTTTATTTTCATCCCTTTCAATTGTACCCAGTGGTTTCAGGGATCAGCATTCTGCTACTAAAATATGGAATTTATCCCTCTCCAGGGCTTCCCATGGTGCTGTAACCCCCTCTCCAGGCAGATCCCCACAGCACCGGTTACCGCTCCAGTCGTTCATCAGGACCATCCCAAAGATGTGCTCCTGGGCTCTGCTGATGGGAATGGGCTCCCCATACTTGTTTCCAGGGCCTACAAAGAATGCCTGAAATCAAAAAGCAACATGTTGATTATGTTTGTGAACTTAAAAATCTTTACTGCTCAGAGAGTTACAGACAGCAGCAACAGAGGCTGGGCAGGATGGGTTTTGCACCATTTCCCACACACATTTGGACAAAACCCATGGCCTACTCCCCTTTTCTTCCCCTCCATGAAGCTGGCAGGCTTGAATTACTTAAGAGCTCTGTGTTGCTAAGAGACAGACATTAAACAAGGACACGATGTTGTCAAAATGCAGGAGGAGAAATGTTCCCTCCTAATTACAGTCTGGATTCAGGACAGGTTTGCCCACTGAAGGGACTGATTGCTGCAGGCAGTGACCGGGAAGGAGTTTAAAGTCATCCAAGGGGATACTGAATGTGGCTGGAGCCTGGTGAGACAGTGGGGAAGAACAGGCAGGTGGAGAAATGTGCCCAACCAAGTAAAGCAGGCCATGAACTGGGTGCCTGCACCGGCTCCGTTAAGAATCTACAAACTGCACATGCAGAGGATTCCACAAGGAATCTCAGCTGTCTCTTTCTGTCTACAATGTGGAAGTTTTTCCTTTTTCTTTCACAGCAGGCAGCAGTAGAACTCAGGCTGGGAAGCAGAGCTATGAAGCAGAGCTATGGCAGCACCACAGGAACCCCACTTTATGGGACTTCATCCCCCCCTTATAGCACTGATTGGCAAAGCACAGAGCATTAAAGACTTTCACTTCATTTTTATAACCATTTTCATCAATAATACACTTCTTCCACTTCTTTTTTTTTAAAGGGGAAAGATTGGGAATAAATCATTAAAAAATTATATAAGCCATTAAAATGATATAAATCTTAATGAACAATCCTATGAAACTCCCCCTTCTGGATCACACTAAGCCACGGCATGATGTGCCTTCCCAACATGTTTTTTTACAACACCCACAGCACAGGTTTCAGCTTTCCAGGCAGGAGAATGGGGATTTGAATCCCACTCCCAAGAACTCAGGGCTTCCTCTGCTCTAGCTCAAGGTGCAGACAGCCTGTACTTCCAAACCCCCAGCTGTCCACTGAAAGATCCTGGCTGCAGTGCAGAGGGAACTGCTAACCAGGAAACAGGCTGTGGTGGCTGATGGAAAGAATTCTGCTGCCTGACTGCACCACGGGTGCTCAGCTTTGGCCAGGTGAGCTTTTTCCAGCCTGAGAGCTGCATGAGCAAACCTCCCAATGAGCTAAGGCACCCCGCTCCTCATCCAAAGGGAAGGTTTGCACCACAGAAATCTTCACTGCCTGTAGCACTGACAGCTCAGAGAGGAACACAGGAATGGACCCTATGGGACATTCTGTTTAGAAGAAGCTAAACCCACCCTTTCTTCCCCGTTTCTATTTTAATGTTTTTCAAGTCATAAGGAGAAAAAAAAAAGACCCACTCACCATTTCTAACTCGATATCCAGACGTTTACAAGCACCAAACACTGGAGGTTTATCTGGGGGTAGAAGAAAGAATATTTTACATCAGGGGCACAGGTAGGAAAATAGATGTCCAGCAGAAACAGCAGCTGGTGCTGCTTGGCATGGAACAGAAAATGGGCTTAAACACAGGGCTTTCTCTTGCCCTGACCCCAGGCTGGGCTTTAGGCAAGGAATCCCAGACCCTTCCACTTCACTAATTTATGATGTGGAGTAGAATTAAAAACCAAAGTAAGTAACAATCCACATTAAAATCCTCCCACAGACTCACCATTGTCAGGTTTCGTTTGCCCCACAGGTCTCCGGATGGGCGTCCCAGACACCACAACAGACGATGCCCGGCCGTGATAACCCACAGGTAGGTGCAGCCTTGAGAAAGAGCACCACAGTGCCTGGGTTAGCTGTGTGCCAGAGCAGCTTTTTGGGCTGGAAGCACCAAGGGAGTGTGAGGTACAAGGAGAGGGAGCTCTGTATAGATGGGCACAGACCTCAGCACCTCACTGATACAAGGATGGAAGTGAAATGTAATCCAGAGCTGTGTTGCAGTCTTAATGCACTTCTGTGCCACTTCTCCGATTAATTCCTTGGATCTTAAACTCTGCTTTCTTGTCACTCAGCAAAACCTTTTTTTTTTAGGTGTATTTGTCTTTGAACTGGGGGGCTGCACAGTAACTGCTGTGGGGGGTAATGAAGGGCAGTGCAGATTCAGCTGAGGCTGGGGACATGTGGGGTTGGGTTCTGGTATTGAACTCTGGACAACATTGATTCTCAGCTGCTGTGAACTGAAACCAGTGTGATCCTGAAAAAATACTCAGACCTTTAAAACATCACATATATGTACAGATAAGCCTGCAAAATATCGCTGCACTAGAGAATAATCCAAGCCACCCACCAGTTTGGCATCAGAGCGTTCTCCTTCCCCCTGAACATGATCCCAACGTTTGTGGCATGCTGGCGTGAAGAATAGAAGTCAGTGTAATCTCCTGCAGGAGGAAAAAAGCCATAAAATAGGGATCAGTGGCAGGAAAGTCCCTCATCTGCGGGGGCTAAAGCACATCATACACTCCTGGCAAAGAAAAGAGCAGGAGAGGAGACAGCGAGAGCGCTCGGGGGATGTCATTAATAGCATAAAGGGGTGATTAACAGTTCACCTATAAATTATGCAGGCAAAAAATGTCTTTTTTTTCCTTAAGTCTCCGGTAGAGAAGAGGAGGGAAAACGCAGGACATAAAGCAGCAGCCCCCTTTCCAGAGACAAGGCAATTCCCGCTGCTTTTCCTCTTGCCGGCGGTACCCGGCGCAGGGACTCGGCAGATACTCAGGGCATCTGCTGCCCTCTGCTGCCATCCCTGCAAACAGCTCCCACCCTCCGCATCCACGGGAAAACCCAGGCAAGGAGGGGGAAAGCTCAAACTGGGAAGGTGCGTTTGCATTTTGCTCGTTGGTGAGCCCAGTGAGTTATCCAGCAGCGCCAGGAGGATCCAGCAGAAAGGTATCCCTTGGATTCCCAGCCTCGCAGAGGAGGATCCAGCCACTCAGGAGAAGCAGGAACCACACACAGGACAGAGCTGCTCCTGAGTGCTGTGGAATCCTGAATGCATTGTGTCTGTGTGATACAGCTCCGTCACACCACGGCAGGGCTCCATTCCCAGCACTCGTGGGAGCCGGGAGCCGGCAATTTTCTGACATGTTCAACCTGGAACTATTTTCAGGAAGGTATCACACCTATGGGAACTCCTCATGGTTCCTCTGGGACAGGCTAGACTTTGTCCCAAAGCAGGGCTGTGCCCCGTGGAAGGCAAAAGCCAGATCAGAACAGAGTTTGGATGGAAAATGGGCGAGTTCACATCCCTGCCCCTGTGAAGGTTCTGCCCTCAAGTGACTTTGATCAAGTTGGTTTGGGTCCAAATACAAACTCCTGTTGAAAACAGAAAATGCTTATGTATCTATATGAATATATTAATCCCAAAGCAGTCCATGGCCTCATGGGAGTGGAGGCAAGATATGGGATGCAGAGTAATGGTCTGGGAGTGGAAACTCATGCTTGTTTATAAGGCTGTGCTGGAGTATCTGCCTTGGAAACTTTGCAATCCCTGAATTATTTTCTGATGGCAAAAGGGGAAATTTTTGGAAACTGAACAAGTGTTTCTTGCCTGGCTCTAGTCACAAAGGCCTTCAGTGATGCCAACCTGATGACAGGAGTTATGTACCACCAGACAGCCCTGATTTAGTGGAAATTGCATCCAGGAGTGTTCTGGCTGCTATTGAGCTTCCCCAGGCTTTTATTCTTGTGCCACGGACAGCACCTACCTTTCATTATGTACAATAATCTACTTCTGGCTGCTGCAAACCACATTCCCTGTCACAGCTATGATCTGTCTGTCTGAGCAGGCTGGAAATAAAGCAGCTGCTCCATGTGGGAGCAAAGGGCAGTGCTGAGGAGCCCCTGGCTGCGAGGGACTCACCGATGTGGGCGGGCAGGTGCATCGTCGCAGAAGCTTGAGGTACAAATGCTCTGAAATGAAAAGTGATGCCTTCAGATCTCGGAAAACTTGCAGCTCCCACCCGTAAGAAGTGTGGAAGAGGCTGGCTCGCTCTCCCAGCTCCTTCCTTAACTTAGTTTGCAAAGCCTTGCAGCAAAAAGACCTTGCAGAAAAGCTGGTGACTGCCCAGGCTGCTGTTACTGGGATGGTTACACCAAAAGGAGCAGCTGTAAGGGCGTGAGTGAGGAGGGGGCATCCCTGGGGCTGGCTGGATTCCCAAAGGGTGCAGAGAACCCCCCAGTGCCCATGCCCAGGACACCACCGCCTCTGCTGCATGGGAAGGATGAGTTCATGGCATGTGGCTCTTGGGGTGTCTGATGTGAACTGCTGGCCCTGCTCAGGGAAGATCCATGTGGCAAGCAGCAGTTCAACCCCTCTCCTGCACAGGGGAGCCTAAATCCTCCCAATCTCCCTGGCAGGACAGGGAGGAACAGCTCCTGCTCACTGCCAGGGCAGGCACTTGGGGTGTTAAAAGCATCACTCTGGACAAACGAGAGGTGTGGGATTAATGGACACACACGCTTTCCACCAGCACAGCACAGAGCACAGTCCTCCTCTCCTGCCCCTACACCACTGCACTGCCCCAAATCTGAAGCTGACTCGTGACCACATACTCAGTTTTAGCAAAGTCGAGTGGTTGCTGAGGACAAACTGGGGGGGGTCTCCCCATGGCTGCTCCAGGTGTGACAGGCAGGGAGGGAGGCACAGGGGGAGGTGGGAGAGGTGGGGACCCTTGAAGCTGTGTCTCCATGGAAGGCCATGGTGAAGGGGCCGTGGTCAGAGGACCAGCCCAGCCCACGCCTGGGCAGCCCCACTCAGCCTCCACAGAGGCAGCAGGTCCGGACACACCCCAGGGCAGAGCTCGCTGTTTCCAGCTGGAGGGTGACACCCTGGATCTGCGGGCAGTCACAGGATTAATCAGAGATTAATCTTTACGTAATTAAGAGAAGGAAGCACTCAATGTGCACAAACACCAGTTAATTCCCATGTAGGAGGCAGGTGGCCACGTCAGTTGGTTTTGGTGCCCTGTCACTCAGGTGACACAGGTGACATCTCACTGTGCCTGCAGCCACTCTCTGTTCCCTCACCTTCTCCTCAGCTCCACGTTGTCCCTCAGGGTGGGCTCTCCAGCTGACAGCAGCCTCTGCAGGAAAGCCCTGGCTTCACTCCACGCCGGCCGGCCCAGCCCCATGAAGGCGTTCAGGGTGGGCTGACAGCCACACAGAGGTGGGGGGAGAGAAAAGACCACATTTTGCTTATTCTTCACATGCTGGAAGATGTCCCACACTTTCATCCTGGTGTTGGAAGCCCATGGCCAGGGTTATGCAGCTGCCTGCACCCCCATCCACACACCACAAGCCCTCTGCAGCAGGACCTGCCAGATGTTTGCATCACCCCATCCTAACACACCACTGCAGGCCCTGGTGGCTTTGGTATCTCAACCAGCTGCAGTCAGAGGTCATTTGTATTCGCCTTTATCCTTAACATAACCTCCCTGTCATTAATATCCCATCCGTGGAGTGTTGAAGGCACAAACAGGAGTGAATTAACATTTAGGGCTTCATGTCAGACCCCTGCATTGCCAAAGGCTGATGACACTTTCCTGGGAAATGACCTTTGGACTCCTAACACCCCTGCTCTCCTTGCTATGACACCTGTGATGGTTTTTGCTCTACCAGAACCCGCCTGACAACATATCTCCAGTTCATGTTCATTATCTCACCACAAGTTGCTAAAGCCCCTTATGGAATATTTCTAAAATGCGTGTGGAAATTAGAACAGGCTCTGATAAATACCTGGTCAAAGACGTGCTGGTGTTTGGCAAGAGCTGGTCCATTGAAAAGATGTTTAATGACGCTGAGATCCAAAATCTGGTCTCCAATTGCTACCCCAAGCCTGTGCCGAGGCTGCAAAGCATCGAGACATGGGGGGAAGAGAAGAAAAGTTTATGCTTGTACCCAAAAATGCCCCAAAGAGGGCATAGAGGAAGACAGTGACCACAGAGGGTTTAACCCATCCAGGACAAAGGTCTGGTACCACAGCAATAGACCACCAAGAGCCAGTCTGAGTCTGGCTGCTGAAAAATGCTCAGACCCATGGGCAAAGCAGCACTGGCAGACCTTGAGAGGTGGAAAAGAGCTCATCCCCACCTTTTGGGGAAAGGACAGCACAACAAGCAGAGGTTTCTTTCCCTGCCCTCTTTCCCCTAGAAGTATTTGTGACAAGCATGGCAGAGCAAGCTCATAAGTCTGGAACAAGCTGTGAAGTAGGAAAATGCTCCTGCTCCTTCTGCAAGCAGGGAGGGGCTACGGGCAGGATGGATCCCATCCCTCTGGGCATGCCATTGGAGAAACAGGCATTTCTGCACCCCCAGCTCCTCCCCAAAAGACTGAGGATGCTCTGGACTCCTCTGGTGACACCAGGAAGGCAGCACATCATGCTCGGGCACATGATTCCTGTGCCACATCGGACGAGGCTGCCCTACATCACCCATCCTCACACCATGCCAGGAGCCCAGGACCCGCATGCCAAGCCCAGGCTGGATCCCCGCTGGATCCTGGCTGCAGGATCAGCATCCCACACACACGGGGGAATGTGGCTGCAGCCCCTGACAGATGCAGCCCAGGACACAAAGCTCCTGTTCATGTCCCGGGCGCGTGCGGAGCCGGCGGCGACGGCGGGGCAGCAGCACCGACAGACCCACGGCAGCTGCACAGGGCAAGAACACACCACAGCCCCCATTTATTTGTCTCTAGGACACAAATAGAGACAAACTATTGCAGCCACTCTGAAAAGCAGCTCACCAAGGTAACCATTTTCAAAGATCCATGCTATTAAACCTATTTTTTAACCTTTAATTTCCAAACAAGATTCCAAAAGTGGTAGTAAGTATTTATTCAGCAAACATTCCTGCAGAAAAAAAAACTAAAGGTCACGTCAGGTTAATCTGTAACTGGGATCGTCAGGAATGACACCAATTGTTTGAGCCTGAAATCATTAAAACATTCAGCTACTATCAGAACATTGTTCTCCTAAATAATTTCTCTAAGTCTTGCCTGTCATTTCATAGGGTATGAGTGAAGATTTTTTTTCAGAGAACAGTAACTGAGGAAGGCAGAAAAATAATCCAAACTTGCCAGATAACAGCACGCACATCTAGGAATAGATTAAGCACCATCTCAGCTTTATCTTTGGAAAATACCACATCAGAAAACACAATCTTGTGGTTTAAATTTTTTTTTAAATCTACACAGATAAGCAGTAGAAACCAGGAGATAATCATGAAGTTTCCATAAGCAATGACAAATAAATTCTCCACTTTTTCCTTCTGAGAAGCAGCTCTTGGCTTGTTCCCCTTTCTCCAGGACACACCTCTGGAGCTCCATCCCATCAGGCACTCGGAGGTGTGAGGTTCAGCCCAGCTGGGCTCAGTTCTCATGAAAATTGGGAATTGGGAGCTACCTCCTTGGCAGAAAGGTTGAGCCACGTTTTCTTATGTGCTCATAAAATAGAAGGCCTGGAGCTGGCTCAACCTGCAGGCTTTGGGCCCAGCTTTAAACAGGACACATTTGTACACGTTTAATGCAGCATTGCATAAACATAGGCAGCAATAAAACAACAGGTCAGCTGCAAAAACAGGTAAAACACGCCTTTGGTGTCCTGCTTTAATGCTTTTGCAGCCACCAACAAACTCCCCAAGAGCAGTAGTTAATGGGGCTTCTTTAGGGTCATGGTGTGATTACAGTCACAAAGAAAATGGACTGAGTTAAAAACCAAAAAAATTGAGTGTGAAATGCACCATGCCTCCACGTAGGGAGTGAAAGGGTCAAACACAGATCTAATGATGTCACAAAAATGGTCAAAAACACACAACAACAAATACTGTACTTATTAACCAAAGTACTTCTCAGCAGTAGCAACACTTCTGATTTCTCTTATGCAGTTTCAAAGAAGCTGACATCAAAATAACCACCCTAAGGAAACAGACAGTGTGGCAGCCACAGTTTTGCCATCAAGTCAGGAAGCCTGTGTGTCAGGCTGGGAAGTCTTCCTTTATCCCACACTGCTGGCAGATTCTGCTCCCTCATAGCCCTGAACAATTACACCACCTCAAGAACAAAGTTTGCTGTTACTCACCTCCTCCTTCGTGGAGAAAACCCCATAGGGGAGATTTTGGAGAGGAAAATCTGAGTCCTTGTCTACCTGGATGAAAGACATGCTGAACCCCAAGCAGTCCGTGCTTACACACAGCTCCCTCCTCCCAGGTGCTAAGTGCCTCTGAGGAAGAAGATCCTCTCCAGGTGGCATAACCCAGAGCAGAGGAGCATCAAATCCCACCCTCTGTCCTCAGACACAAACCAATCGCTGCTCTGTCACCATCCCACCCCTCTGCCTGGTCCCTGGCAGTGGTTAATCAGTGCCAGAGATTTGCCTGAGTCAGCAGCTGTTAATTGTTCCCAGCCAGGCAGTGACCCTGGTGAAATGGGGTCTTCCTGCTCACAGTTACCTCTCCTGGAGGTATTTAGAAGATGGGTAGACGTGGCACTTAATTTAGGGGTGGACTTGGCAGCACTGGGTTAGGGCTTGATGTTCTTGGAGGCCTTTTCCAACCTTAACACTTCCATGATTTTACAAACCCTCACATGAAACCGAGGCCTTCCCATGACAGGGGAACCTCGCTGCGGGTGAAGGATCCAACAGCTCTAAGACACAGGCAACTGCCCTCATTCACCTTCAGAGGGGTCACTTACATGCCAGGGCCCTGGTGAAATGATTCCATCCACACTGATTCTCCCACCACGAGCTCAGGGGCCCTTGAAGTTGCACAATTCACACGTGAAACTGCACTGTGTGTGGTTTTTAGTTTTGCAGTGCTGCTGCACCGCACTGAGTCCTTCCATCTTCTCCATGTTAAAACCAAAGACACATGTGCAGCCAACCATAAAGAGCAGGGAGGCTGGTACTTCTGCTCCCAGTCCCAGCTTTCTCCTACCTGCAGGAGAAAATTCACTCATTTTCCGAAGTAGAAACCAATGAGGAAACATCCTTGAAATGAGAACTAAACAGCAAAGACCACCTCTCTCCAATAAAAAGAGGAAGATACTTGTGAATGCCAAGCCAAAGAATTGGTTTGCTGCTCAACCTTTTTTTTTTTTTTTGGCAGAAGAGGCCTTAGAAAAAAATGCAGCAAATTGTACAGCCAGGGATTCAGTGCAAGATAACCTAACAGCATCATTTGTGACAGCTGCTCACTTGCTGAGACACAAGCTCACAAGGTGCTGTTTAAAAAGGGGTCTTATTTAAACAACACAATGCCCCTAGCATGAACTTGTGGAGGATTTCCTGTAAAATTTCCCCCGACTGTTGGAAATGCTTTAAACACAGTGAAGATGTTTTGTGGCCAGATTATAGGATCTGGGTTATAGAACCTGCTTATTCCAAAACTGAAACAAAACCACATTGAAAGTCTGTTCCAATACAGTGTCCAACGTGAGGAGACAGATTTACTCAAGCGTTTTGTAGTGCTGTGAATGTGCTAGTGTTAATTAAAAGGTTAATCTGCTAACCTCAAACTGATGACACAAAATACAGATTGAAGTGCAGATCAACCACCAGGATAAATGCAGAGCCGCTGCCAAAGCAAATAAACATGACACGTAATTCTCAGGTGTCACGGAAAGGTGGATATCCAGTCTAAATGTAAGCTTAGACAACAGGACCATAAACTCCTTCAATATTAACTCTGAGCCCCTGCACATGCCAGGCCAAAGAAGGTTTATGAGATTGCTTGGAGAAGGACAGGTGTGGAAGCAGTGTGGTTCTGCCGCACTGTGGGCACTGCCAGGTGAGGATCCCACTGTGTCATCAAGAGCCAGAGGAGCAGTTGCTTTGTAACTGGTGGTGGTAAAGGGAGTATGTGAATACTTTTCCTGTACCTTTTCTTTTTTCAGATACCAGAAAAGACAAACATAACAGGTTTTCCCCACCCTCCTTGGGAAATCTATGGTGTCTCCTCTCCGCCTGGCCCAGAAACATCACCATCACGTGAAAGGCACATTGGTCAGGAGGGCAAAGAGGAAAGAGAAAAGGACATATTTAGGAAAAGAGAAACCAGAAATAGGGAAGAATCAAAATGAGAAGGACTAGAGAATATGGAAGTAGCAGCAAAGAGGAAACAAACACTTACCAAAGGTGACGCTGCTGCTCTTCCACGCTCTGAGCTGGGCAAGAGGAAGTTTAGCAAATGCTCTGAGGAAATACAGGATCTCTGAGCCATGATAAGGCAGTTAAGAGTTATTTATTCCTTCCTTCCTTTACTATAAACTCCATGTGCTTCGTAGATTGTGGTTAGGCCATTTTTGCAAGCACAAGCTACTTCATTTATTACTGAGTCTTGCAGATTACTTTCTGTAACTACCACAGAAAGCTCCTTCTGCTGCACAGTTTACATCCTAAATGTAGTGCTTTATCTACTAATTGCCAGCCGTAGCTTTTAAAGAGCATTCCAAATTTTAAAGAATGGAGCCAGCTTTGATTAAAAATTTAATGTTTCAAATAAAGCTGTGCAATCACGTTTGTTTCACAAATGCAGCAGCAAGTCACCCAGTGAGACTTCAACTGCACATCAGGACCACCTGGAGAGGAGCTGGTGCTACTTTATTAGTGTACAGTTAGATCTGGTGACAAGCAGCACTGGCTGAAGTTTCCATGGCACTACATAAACCACCTTTAAGTGATGGAGATGACCAGGGCTGAGGCACAGACTTCAATCTCAGGACAGGCAGCCTTGAAGAAAGAAACTTACTGAGCACCCTCACAAGACAAGAACAATTCCTCCAACACTGCTGTCTGTCAGACAGTAGATCCCAAACCCACAGCACCATTTCCTAGAATCACACACATGGCTTCACAGCCTACTCACGGCCACATCTGTTTTACCTTTAGGTCTGGCCCAACTGAAGTACATTGTCACAATGTCACAAATGCCCCAAACTCCTGCACAGGAAGCACGGAGAGCTCCCTGGGCAGAATCAACAGACAAGGTGTGGAAACTGCAGTGTCTCTGGTAGTTACAGGTGAAGAGACTTTAAAAAAACACCAGAATTTAGCTGGCATTGGGATACACATGGTCACTGTGAATAAATACACTTTAAGTAAAGGAACCACCAAGGGAAGGTCCCCATTAAGTAAAGCAAGAGAAATCCAACTTACATATTCCAGTGACAGCCACAGGGGCTCGGATTTTTTTAAGTTTTATTTAATCAAAGTTAAGACGTGGATAAACATAAATACAGCACAGGTATTTCAGATCATTCTTCATATTTGTGTACAGACAAAACTGATGGATGTAATCCCAATGAAAACTGCAGTCAATGAAGTGCATACAGCCTTCCCCCCACACACACAAAAACAAACCCCAATTAAAAAACCAAAAAAACAACAAAAAAACCCACACAATCTCAGCACACACTCTCATTACAAATGATTCATACATAAATAGGTAGAGGGTGCAAACAAGCTAATATGCGAACATGTATAACCTCTCGTTAATGGGAAAAAAAAACCAGAAGCAGCCATAATGATTAAAATACATTCAGTTACTGATAACTAGTTGTGCCATACAAGGCATTATCAAAAAAAAAAAAAAAAAAAGGAAATTGTGCTGCAGAGAAAAGCTATATACAACAAGAAAATAAACTGCAAAGTTAATGCATGCATGTTTTATCCTGGAAAAGCACAGCCCTCCAATATTTTCTCCACGTTTGTTATAAAAGCCCTCTGCACTCAACTAAAATTAAAATGATCTTAAAGGATAATACTTGTAAAGTTTACTTAAGTCTTCAGCCACAGAAAACTGCAATGAAAATAATGTTCAGAGTCATTTTCAAAACAAAAAAAAAAAAAAAAAAAACAAAACCAAAAAAATCTATTCATCTGATGACATGCATGATTAAAAGGTCTAGGCAAGATACACTGCTCTACGTTCCTGATGACTAAGGAAAAAAGCTCAAGTCAATTTAATCTGCAGATGGTCAGAAGATTTTTGTATTCCAGCAGAAGCAGCAGTTCAGATCTTCTGGATCTTTTCCCCAACAACTACAGGATTCTCTTTTCTGATTTTCTCAGCAGCATCAGCTTTGTAATTGTAAGAGCAACTGTGTACATCTGAGTAACGGTGCATTCCACAGTAAACGTTCCCACACCGACATTCGAACCCTGTGGACAGAAACAGCAGCTCAGATATTTCAACATTCTTATTTACATTGGTTTGCTTTAAATCCTGAATGTGTTCACTCACTAGCAGTAAATCTCAGTCACCAGTGTCAATCAATCAGCCAAAGAGCCTCTGCTGCAGAAAGCATAAGAATCACAAATACATTTTTAAGTGATTACAGCAAGATTTGACTTGACCATCCCTCTTTTTGCATGACACTCTAGCACAGAACATTCCTAGAAAACTCCTGCTCTTTTGCTAGTGTTTATGAGCCCTGAAGAACTCAGGCCCTTTCATTGGACCACTGCAAAGGTGGCTAGTGAATGGCAGCAAACTATCAACCAATTCCTCAGCTAAGGAGACTTCCAAAAGGAAGTATTTGGAATTATGAACTTCACTTTAAGACAGGAGGCTGAAAAACAAAATGATACAGGAATGACTAATCTAGTAAGATTCAGCTGAAAGCACCTTTGACTATTACTTCAAGTCAACATCAAATGACCATGCCCCATTTTCCCTTTAAGATAACATTTCAAAGGTCCAAAGCCTAAACAAGCATAAGGAAACTGAAATCAGTATTTCTTACCAGTAAGTCCAACCTTCTTCCTGCACATGAAACAACGATTCTTTTTCTGTTTTGGTTTGTCAAGCGACTTGTCCTGTTCTTCAGGTGCGGGCTCTGCATTCTCTGACACTGAAGCTGACATTAAAAAAGTTAGTAAGAACAGTGGAGAAAAAAAAAGTCTGTCTCTTCCCTTTTAAGTCCTACAACAATCTAAAGCCCATGTTGTACATTTGGCCATTTTGCTGCAGCTTCCATGTCTGAAGTGTATTGGTGTCTCTGCAGTGACTGAACTCTCTCCTTCTAGACCTTCAATGTAATTTAAGGAAAGAACTCACCAAATGCTTGAAAATACCATAAAAAAACCAAAGTAATAAACATTAGGTTTAACAGTAAGATTCAGCACTGTCAGATTCAGGAAGAAAATCCAGCAGCCAAGTGCTTCCCCACAGTGTTACTCGCCAAGTTCCCAAAATCAGCTTGTAAGAAGCACTCTGTGTAACAGCATCAGCTGAGCCAAACACCCTCTTTCAGATCCTGAATCAACATTATTTTTGCTGAAGGCTGCAACACGGAGGCCACACAAAACACAGTATTTCAGAACAATCTCAGCTATTGTGACACTGTTGCTCTTGCACACCTGGAAAAAGCCTACACAGAACACAGTCACTACCTGGGGTGAGAAACATCAGCTCAAGAGACCCAGACTTACAGGTTGGAACTACATTGTCCTGGAGCCCAGAAGGAAGCAGGTAAAGACCTAATTTTAAAGACATTTCTCCTAAGGCAACTTTCAACCTACTTCAGTGTTCTCTCACATCTAAAAGAAACAGGTTACAGGTTGTGTGGGAGAGTACAAACAAGTAATGATAGTATTTGCCCGACTCAGGTAAAAATAGAAGTTGGCTGGTTTCCTCAAGTATTTCCACATTCCTTACATTACAAAACAGAAATAGAAACAAAAAAACCCCAACTTCATTTCAAGAAGGGCAAAGAGCCAACCTCTGCCTACCAGACATAGCTACACCACAGCAGGACAAGCCTCCAGGGAGTAAGATACACAGAAGCTGGGAGTATCTGCAGCAAAGAACAAAAGCAAGCTCCAGCTGGGAGGAGTGTGGATGGAAGCAGAGCTAGAACCAGTGCTGTAAGGAAGAGAATACAACAGCAAGCTCAGACATTTGTCAGGGAAAAAGCTGCAGGCATCTCTGTGCAGCTGGACTTTTGTTTGTCAGAGACTGTCAGATGCAGTTCTGTGCTAGTTCTACGCCAGTTGACAGCTCTTCTGCATGACAAATCCAGTGGGGTTTTTCATGCGCTGCTATTCTGATCTTTTTTTTTTTTAAAAGGAAAGGGCACTCACCACTTTTGCTATGTATCAAAACATTGTACTAAGCAACATCAATGGATAGCAAGATACCTGATAACCAGCAAAGACTTTGCCTGAGGGGACAGTATATTCCACAGGCTAATCTAGCAAAGATACTATTATACACAGTCTATTAAGTCCTTCTAAGTCACCACCTGTGTTACAAGCAGAGCTTCTCTTTGTCCTGAAATGTATAAAAATTCATAGTTTGCAAAAAAAAAAAAAAAAAAGGAGGTTCAATGGCTTTAAATGGCTGTTACAGGGCACATTTCTGACTGGGGATAGCATCAGAAGGATTGCAAGATAAGAACCATAATCAGCAAGGACTAAAAGAGGTGAGACAAATACCAGAAGGGGTAAGACTTACTCAAATGAACTTCTGCAGTTTTATACAAAACAGACATTGCAGTCTTAATTCATTAAGACATCGTCATGCCATGAGCTAACATTCTCCAGTCTGCATTTCCTGTTGTAGCAAAATCCAGTTACCTCAATGTAAGTTTCACTGAGAGCCTCTGTAACTATTAGCTAAATTTAGGAAAAACTGGCACTCTTCCCTGCATAACAAGGCTCTCAAACACCCTTACATTTTCTTTGTGCGTATGGCTCTCACATTAAAAAAAGTTTAAAAATACTTAAGCGCTGCTGCTCAGTGTAGAACTGAGTGGGAAGATTCTTCTACTGCACCACAAGTCACTCTGTATCTACTGTAGTAACCATAAATTTTAGGTCTCAATTTGCTTTTGAATAGAAGCCAGAGATTTGAACCAAAATCCTCTATGAAAATCACAAATATCCCAACCATGAGTTTCATTTTACGTCATCTTTAATGGTATGTTCATGGTATTTAAGAACACTAAAGTTAAAAAAAATTCTATTAGTCCCTATCTTAGGGCATCTGGGCTTTTTGCAGTGTTCCACAAGCACCATCATACAAACACTAGCTCTGAAGTCTAGACTTATTAACATATTCTAGAGTTTTCCTCTATTTCTTCTGCAATGCATAAGTCCAACAAAGACAACTCTGAACTGCTCTTTGGGAACTTTATCCCTTTGTAGTTTTAGCTTGACTGCAAACAGCAAGGACTGTTGCACACAGCTCAAGTCCCATTTATCTGTCTGCTTTAGAAAAGTAATAACAGTAATCTAAGAAAGATTAATTATTCACCCAGTCTTTCGTTCAATGTTGTTGCAGCCTGGTAATTTTTGTTACATGGCAAGTTAAGGAGACCTCAGCTGAACACAATACATTAAGTTACACCAGCAGCATAGAACAATTCTCCTCAGAAGAGACATTCCCAACAAGGCAAGATTTTATCTAAATAAATACTGACATTACTTCTCCTTTTGTTCCCCTACATCAACAGAAATACTATGAGACACACTTCACTCTGGGATCAACTAGCACATTGCTGGGACTTTATCTTTTTCTAAATGTTAAAAACTTAGGCAGTACTAAAAAAAACCACTTGGATTCACGTGTTTGTATTACATTCTTGTCAGCAACCTAAAATTCAAATTCCAAAAAAAGGAGAAACTTTAGGATGCACAACTGTTAGAGCAATTCAATTAAATTCTCTCAGCATCCATTCTAAGCTGCTTTCCTTCCAAACTTATATTTTCAAATCAAAATGCTTTAAAACTGGAAACACTACATTTCCTATGATTTTCAGTTACAGGGCAACACAGAAGGAACTCTTAAGGAAATAAGGCTGACCCTGCCAGAGAGTTATAAATAGGGATGGTAATTTAGAACTGCAACTATATGCTGGTGATGTTCTTAGTTTAGAAACGAGGGTACAAAGAAAAGGACAGAGGACACAGCTGAGTAATCTAAACACCTGATATAGGTTGATCCTTGAAAAACATACTGTAAAATGCAGATACGTCCCTAAATTCAAAGCTTCTGGTTGAGAAACCTCTTTTCTTCTCGTAAGGAGAATGAGCTTGAGAGGTAGAGAATCAGAAGGAGCACAGATTTACCCAAATGGTTAAGGAGAAAGACATGCCTCTGAAAACCTGCTGGAAAAAGTCTTCTCACAGGCCCAAGTCACTTCACAGTGTAAGGGTCAATAAAGTAAAGTATTCCCTCTGCCTCCCAGCGAAAAGCCCGTAGAGGCACTGTCAAAACTGAGACAAGAGCTCTCAGCTCCAGAACACAAACTTCCTAACAGGCATTAGAGCGTATCTCTAGAACATATATTTTCAAGAGTAAACATGTTTCTAATAATTAACACCTCAAAGGTTAGTAAAAATGGTAAAAAAAATAGAATTAAAATCTTCTCACAAGTTTATGTGACTAAGGAGATGGCCTTACTTGGCACAGTAGCTGAATAATGACTCTTGTATTCCACCCTACAAAAAGGGATGGGTCAGGTTTAGAAAAGTATCTGAGAAGTGTAA